>NC_053494.1:4606214-5806214 GCF_905171775.1 Rana temporaria
GAGAATGCGAGCCCTGCGCACTCCCCAAATATTTTTTTTATCATTTTTTGATCACCTCTGCGGTTTTCATGTGTTGTTAAAAAAATACATAAAAAGTTTTATATTTTGTTATAAAATTTAGCAAACAGGTAATTTTTCTCCTTCATTGATGTACGCTGATGAGGCTGCACTGATGGATGGCACTGAAGAGCACTGAGAAGTGGCACGGTTTTGCACTGGTGGGCACTGATTTGTGGCACTGTGGGCACTGGAAGGTGGCACAGATGAGGTGGATGTGCTGGCGATCTGCTTTTTTTTCTCCTTGTGCTGTCAGCGTGAGGAAGAAAAAAAAAAAAAAAAAAGAAGATTACAGAGCTTCTGTTTACATCATGTGATCATCTGTCATTGGCTGACAGCTGATCACGTGGTAAGGGGCCGGGATCGTGACTCAGTGATCACAGCGTGCCCCCTGCAGGTAGCGCGTGGGGAGCGTGCAAAGGGGAGGACGGCCTTTCCGGCAAAGCAGATCCGCGCAGTAGCCGTGAAGGATGTGGAAAGGGAAACAAGCTGCCAGTGATGAGGGAAACCAGCTGCAAGCGATGAGGGAAACCAGCTGCAAGTCATGAGGGAAACCAGCTGCAAGTCATGAGGGAAACCAGCTGCAAGCGATGAGGGAAACCAGCTGCCAGTGATGAGGGAAACCAGCTGCCAGTGATGAGGGAAACCAGCTGCAAGTCATGAGGGAAACCAGCTGCAAGCGATGAGGGAAACCAGCTGCCAGTGATGAGGGAAACCAGCTGCCAGTCATGAGGGAAACCAGCTGCAAGTCATGAGGGAAACCAGCTGCAAGTCATGAGGGAAACCAGCTGCAAGTCATGAGGGAAACCAGCTGCAAGTCATGAGGGAAACCAGCTGCAAGTGATGAGGGAAACCAGCTGTCAGTGATGAGGGAAACCAGCTGCAAGTCATGAGGGAAACCAGCTGCAAGTCATGAGGGAAACCAGCTGCAAGTCATGAGGGAAACCAGCTGCAAGTCATGAGGGAAACCAGCTGCAAGTCATGAGGGAAACCAGCTGCAAGTCATGAGGGAAACCAGCTGCAAGTCATGAGGGAAACCAGCTGCAAGTGATGAGGGAAACGAGCTGCAAGTGATGAGGGAAACCAGCTGCAAGCGATGAGGGAAACCAGCTGCAAGTGATGAGGGAAACCAGCTGCAAGTGATGAGGGAAACGAGCTGCAAGTGATGAGGGAAACCAGCTGCAAGTCATGAGGGAAACCAGCTGCCAGTGATGATCGAAGAAAATTTTTCCAGCAGGACCATTCATGAAAGTTAATTGATAGATGGACTTCTTATGAAGCAGAAATGGCCGCACACAGATGGAAACTCGGCCGATTACCGCTGAACCAATCAATTTTCGATCCATGTATGGCCCTCTTCATCTTCTTCCTCCCCTGCTGGATTGAGAAGATAAAACGCCTTTATTTCCTTATCCCGATAGATATAAATCCAGAGGCCAGACACACCAATCTACAAAGGCCTCATCTGATAGGAGGGCGCCCGACATCTCATCTCCGCTCTACACGGCTCTCAGCTCTCGCTGGTTGTGCAAAGCTTGCAGTTGGGGAAAAGTTGCACAAAAACAGTTTCTTCAGTATTGCCAAATCCAACCTGGACCTCCGAGATAAGACCTTCCCCACCCCCAACACTGCGCCAACCAGACATTCAAAGGTAGAGCTGTGTAGAGTGTATGAAACTATTACACTCTAATGCCTCCCCCCATATTCTACATTTATATAGCTCTGACATATACCACAGTGCTGTACAGAGATCACTGAGCCAGTCACATCAGTCTCTGCACCAGAGGAGCTTACACTCTAATGTCACCACAGTCAGCATAGGCTCAGCTATAGGTTAAATCTGGCAACTCTGTGGCGGAAGATGGAAACCCCCAAGGAAAGCAACAACAACAAACCCCGGGGAGCAGAGATGTCCCGGGATGACGATGACCCCCAGTTGTGTGATAATAATACAGATAGGCCCAGATTCTCAAAGGGCTTACGACGGCGCAACGCCATTTACGCCGTCGTAAGTCCTAATCTGGGCCGTCGTATCTATGCGACTGATTCTTAGAATCAGTTACGCATAGATAACCATTAGGCCCCGTACACACGAGAGGATCTATCCGCTGGAATTTACCAGCGGATCGGTTTCAGCGCATAGATCCTCTCGTGTGTACGGGGCCTTAGATCCGACAGGTGTAAGGCTCTTACGCCGTCGGATCTTAAATGCAATTTTTTTTTTCGTCCGCTAGGTGTCGCCTCCGTCATTTTCTCCGTCGAGTATGCAAATTAGCTAGATACGCGAATTCCCGAACGTAGGCGTGGCCGACGCAGTAAAGTTACGACGTTTACGTTAGGCTTGTCCCGGCGTAAAGTTGCCCCTGGTATATGAGGCGCAATCAATGTTAAGTATGGCCGTCGTTCCCGCGTCGAAATGTATAAATTTACGTTGTTTGCGTAAGTCGTCCGTGAATGGGGCTGGACGCCATTTACGTTCACGTCGAAACCAATGACGTCCTTGCAAAGTCAGTTGGAGCAATGCATCCTGGGATATTTTATGGATGGCGCATGCGCAGTACGTTCGGCGCGGGAACGCGCTTAATTTAAATGCTACACGCCCCCTACCTGGCTAATTTGAATTAGGCGGGCTTGCGCCGGGTGATTTACGCTACGCCGCCGCATCTTTACACGCAAGTGCTTTGTGAATAAAGCACTTGCATGGAAAACTTGTGGCGGCGTAACGTAAATGACATACGTTACGCCGCCGCAGAGATACGCCCGATCTACGAGAATCTGGGCCATAATGGAGCATCTTCTGTATGATATCAGGATAAGTCATAGCAGGGCCGATCCGCCCTATAGGCTCACTATGCAAGCCGCTTAGGACCCCCGCAAAGCTGCGGAGGGCCCCCCCAAATTACTAGAGGCCCCGCCTGGTGAGAAGTCACCCCTCAACTCGCTGGCTGCATGGGAGAAAGGCAAGAAGTCAACCCCCCCCCCCCCCCCGCGCTTCTTGTCATATTTCCGACAGCAGAACACCCCCTCCCTCCGCTTCTCAAATGTAATCTTTAATGCGACGTGTCGGCAGCGCCCCCTTCTCAACTTTAATGTGACATGCAATTTTGCTTAGGGCCCCAGGGAGGTCAGGATCGGCATTGAGTCATAGTACAGCCCTGCGCCTCTTATCACTGGAAAGTACCTTCACTATTGAGACAATAAAAAACCTACGTTAGGCTTACCGGTAACGGTATTTCTATGAACCTTCCAGGACGGCACCCGAGAGATGATGGCTCCTCCCTGCAGGAAACACAATCACATGACAGTTTAAAAAGCCCCACCCTTCCCCTTGCTCCCCAGTATGTAATAGAGTAATCCTGAACTGGTTCACAAGGGACGTAGTCCTTATAGGTACTTACCTTTTTCCCTCCACATAGGGCGGGAAGTAGGCCTGCCGTCCTGGAAGGTTCATAGAAATACCGTTACCGGTAAGCCTAACGTAGGTTTTCTCTTATCACCTTCCAGGACGGCACCCGAGAGGATAATCAAGTATACACAGGCCTACCTTCAGGGTGGGACCACAGCTTGTAGAACCTTTCGACCAAAGGCTAAGTCTTGCTGTGATAACATTTCCACACGATAGTGCTTCAGGAATGTGTGATGGCTGGACCAGGTAGCCGCGCTGCGGATTTGTTCCCAGGAGGCCCCTGCTTTCTCAGCCCAGGAAGTTGCCAAGGATCTAGTAGAGTGAGCCTTGATTTTACTGGGAGCAGTCGCTCCGGTGCATACGTAGGCTATGGATATAGCCTCTCTAATCCATCTTGAGACTGAGCCCTTTGATGCCTGCAGTCCCTTCCTGGGCCCAGCATGTAGAACTAATAGGTGATTGGATCTCCTAAAACTCTTAGTTCTTTCTAGGTAATTAAGAAGACACCTTCTTACGTCTAAAAAATGAAATTTCTTTTCTTTCTCGTTCTTTGGTTCAGAACAAAAGGACGGCAATATTATGTCTTGCGTCCTATTAAATAAGGATGCCACTTTCGGTAAATACAGGGGGTCTGCTCTAAGAGTGATCCTATCTGCCTGTACTCTCAGGAAGGGTTCTTTCATGGATAGCGCCTGCAAATCCCCTACCCTCCTGGCCGAAGTAATGGCTAACAAAAAAGTCAATTTTAAAGTTAGAAACTTAAGGGAAACCTCTTCCAGAGGTTCGAATGGGTGTATAGATAACGCCTCTAACACCCTAGTTAAGTCCCAAGGCGGACAACTATGTTTCTGGACTGGAGACCCTCTTTCCCTGGCCAACAAGAAACGTCTAATCAGGTCCTCTTTGGCCAATCTTTTGTCAAGATAGACCGAGAGGGCCGCTATCTGGACCCGAAGGGTACTGACTTTTAGTCCCATGTCTACCCCATCCTGGAGGAAGTCCAGGATAACCGGGATAGAAGTTAGGGATACTTGTTTTTTCTTACCCCAGGAACAGAAGGTCTTCCACACCTTAAGGTAAATCTTTTGAGTTACTGATTTCCTGCTCATGAGGAGAGTACTAATGACCCTCTCTGAGCAGCCTTTGCGTTCTAAGATCTGGCGCTCACTAACCAGGCCGCTAGTTGAAAAAATTCCGGCTTGGGGTGAAGTACTGGGCCCTGCCTGAGGAGATCTGCCCTGTACGGGAGTTTTATTGGTTCCCTTATCGCCATGGATCTTAGGTTTGCGAACCAAGTTCTTCTTGGCCACCATGGTGCTATCAGAAGAATCTGGCCCGGGGACCTGCTGAGTTTTTGGAGAACTCGCGGGATAAGTATCACCGGCGGAAAAGCATAGGCCAGCCCGAAGTCCCAGGTCTGGGATAGTGCATCCAGACCCTCCGACTGTGGTTCCCTGGAAATCGAGAAGTACCTTCCCACCTTCCTGTTTTGTCGGTTGGCAAATAGGTCTATCTCTGGATTTCCGAAGAGCTGGACCAAAGTTTGAAAGACCTCTGGGTTCAGTTCCCATTCCTCCTGCCTCAACTGGTAACGGCTGAGGAAGTCCGCTTCTGTATTGTTCGTCCCCTTTATGTGTATGGCTGAAATGGAGACTACTCTTCCTTCTGCCCATTCCAAGATCTCCTTGGATAATTCTAATAGGGGGCTGGATCTGGTCCCTCCCTGGTGGCCTAGGTACGCTACCACTGTGGAATTGTCGGAGCTTACTAGGACTTCTCTGCCCCTGATGTCTTCCTGGAAGGCTATTAGGGCTTCCCCCACTGCTCTGAGTTCCCTGTAGTTGGATGACCTGCGAACTAGTGAGCTGTCCCATTGCCCCTGAGCTTTTTTCTTTTCCAGGTGGGCGCCCCACCCCCAGGAACTGGCATCGGTGGTAACCTTCACTGGGTTCCACTGTGCCCATGGTCGCCCTTCCTTCAGGTTTTGGTGAAACGTCCACCACTCCAGGGAGGTCAGGACCTGGGGGGTGAGCAGAATGTCCTGGTCTAGGGACTCCCTCTTTTTGTCCCATGAGGACAGGAAGAAGAAATGCAGTGTCCTGGCATGAAGCTGCGCCCAGACCACTGCTGGAATGCTGGCTGACATAAGGCCTAAGACTCTCAGAACACTTCTTCTGGAGAGTCTGGGGTTCTTTTTTAGGGCCCCTGCCGCTGAGGCTAGCTTTAGCACCTTGTCTTCTGGTAAGAAGAGCTTCTGCTGCCGAGTGTCCACTATATATCCCAGGAAGGTCTTGACCTGCTCTGGTTTGAGGGAGGATTTTTCTTTGTTGACTATCCACCCTAGACCCTCCAGGACTGCTATTACCCTGTTGGTGTCCAACGAGACCTGAATGGCAGACTTTCCTGATATCAGTAAGTCGTCCAGATAGGGTATAAGGGATATGCCCTGTAGGTGTAGGAATGCCGTAGCTTCCGCTAGGATTTTTGTGAATATTCTTGGGCTGGAAGTTAGCCCAAAGGGTAGTGCCCTGAACTGCCAGTGGAGGATTTCTCCTTCCACTACAACCGCAAACCTCAGGTATGCCTGGTGATCCACATGAATTGGCACGTGAAGGTAGGCATCTTTGAGGTCTAGGGTCACCATGAAGGCTTCCTTCATGAGGTTCTTTCTTACCGAATAAATACTTTCCATAGTGAATTTTTTGTATTCCAGAAACTTGTTCAGGTTTCTCAGATTCACTATTAAACGGTATTTTCCAGAAGGTTTGCGAACCACGAATACATGGGAATAAAATCCCCGGTATTGCTGATCCTTTGGTACCGGCACTATCACTAGTTGTTCTGCCAACTCCCTTATGCCCTGTAAGAGGGCAGATCTCTTCAGAGCATCCCTGGGAAGATGTGTAAGCGTGACCATAGAGGGGGGTGTCGTCAGAAATTCTAGACGATAGCCCTTTTGAATTATTAGGCGAATGTAGGGACTGTTCGAAATTTTTTCCCATTGGGGAAGGAATTGGGACAGTCGACCCCCCACTTTGATCTCGGCGTCACTTGGATTGCTTGTCGCCGGCTTTTGGAGGAGGGAAAAGCAGGTTGTTCCTCTTATTCCCTTTACCAAAGTTCCAGCGCCTGTAAGGTTCCTTTTTGGATTTTTGTTTACCCTGCCCCTGGGGGCCTCGAAAAGTTTTTTTGAAAACTTCTTTTTTGGGTTTAACTGGAAATTTTTTGCCTTTTTCTGATGACCTGGCCAGGACATCATCTAGGTCTTTGCCAAACAACAGGGAACCCTGAAAGGGGATACCACATAATTTACCCTTGGATGTTACATCTCCTTCCCAGGCTTTAATCCAAACTGCCCTCCTAGCTGAGTTAATGAGGGCTGCTGTTTTAGCTGATGCTCGTGCAGATTCAATTGCTGCATCTGCTAGGTAAGCAATCGCTTTCCTTATCACTGTAAGTGATTCAACTACTTCTTCTGCATCAGTATTCTGAGCCATGTGCTCGGTGAGCGTTTCCACCCATATATCGGTGTTCCTAGCTACGCATGCTGCTGCTAGAGCTGGACTCAGTGCTGCCGAGTTGGCCTCCCAAGCTTTTCTAAGGAGAGATTCTGCTCTACGGTCCATCAGATCCTTGATGTTACCCGCATCCTCAAAGGAGAGATCAGACAATTTAGTGACTTGCGACAAGGCCGCATCAAGTCTAGGGAGTTTAAAAAAGACCTCCTCGTCTTCCTGGGAGAAGGGAAACCTTCTTTTCCAGGTTTTTTGTTTGATAATCCTCCTTTCAGGATCTCTCCACTCCTGTAGGACTAATTCCTTGAGGGACTGGTGTAGGGGAAATACTTTAGATTGGGTGTCGCCCAAACCCCTATAGACCTTATCCTGTGCTGATGCTGCTTTAGGGGTCTCTGGTATCTCCTCTGTGGCGTAAATTGCCTGGAGGAGACCCTCCAGATCTTCCACGGCAAAGAGGTGTCTCCTAAGACGTGCGTCTTCCTGGGACTGACTAATTGGGTCCCCGTCTACCTCTCCTGAGCTGTGCCGGGACCTGGGTAAGCTTGCTACCTCACTTTCTTCACCCTCTATCTCCCCCGGAGGGGGATTTTGCGGTGATGTGAAGAAGGCACTTGGGCCCCTAGAAAAGGGGTTTTCTTGTGAGGAAGTGCCTTCCCTGGGGGTAAGATCCTCTGTCCCAGTCTGAGCTGTCTGACCAGCTGCCTCCCGGAAAGCTTTTACTGTTGCTAACATTTCTGTTTGCATAGATGCAAGAAAATTCTTCATCATTGCCGCAGCCTCCTTCCCTGCTAAAGTATTAATACATTTGTAGCAGAAAGGCTTAGAGTAAGATTTGGGGAGTTTCTCTCTGCAATTCCCACATTTCTTAGAGGAACTATGCCCTGTAGCGGCAGGAGACTGAGCTGAGGCCTCCTGGGCTCCGCTGGGGGATTCTGAAAGACATGAGGTATACACACATTACTCTGTCTTTTTTCCCAAAGACTGCTGGCTGTACTGGGGAGGAGAGAAAACAGACTAGAAGAAGGGCCAGATCCTGCACTGGTCGTTCCCTAAAAGTTTGGGAAATCTTCACTGCTTCCCTCCTCCCTTTCCAGGGGGATTCGTACTTACCGACCCCCGACCTGGATCTGCCAGCGGTCGCATCTGTCTTTCCGTCCTCTTCCATGAGGAGGGTGACTTGGTCCTGGCTGTCGGTACTCCTACACGAGTCGTCCACAAGCCGACCTGCCCACCGCTCAGCGCTGTCTCACGTTGCCGACAGGAACTTCCGGGTTACGCCGCCGGGAACCGCCCACTTCCTGTGATGCGGTTCCTGTTCCCAGAACGAGGCTTGGAACGCAGCATTTGAATTTTGAAGACCCGGGAACAGCCCTTTCGATGGCGGTGGTTTCAACAGCACTCAGTGATGGCTCACCTCCCCGCAGCTCAGAGCACTGGTGTGTATAGGGGGCGACCTGTGAGTTTGGACCGAAGTCTACAGGTTAGTTCAGCCCTCCCCGGCCTCCCTAAAACCTGTCTCACAGGGGTACCTTCGACCCTCCCCGGTCTCTAGGTTTTAACAAAAAAATAAACGTGTCGCTGTGTTCGGAGAAACACAATCAATACTGGGGAGCAAGGGGAAGGGTGGGGCTTTTTAAACTGTCATGTGATTGTGTTTCCTGCAGGGAGGAGCCATCATCTCTCGGGTGCCGTCCTGGAAGGTGATAAGAGAAATGTATTTTTATGTAGAAACCAATGAGAATAAAAATGATCATCCTGAGTGTGCTGGACAGGAGGTTCCAGAACTTTCCCAGGTCACAATATTTGTTCCGGGTCGGGTAATCAGACAATATTGATGCCAGAGGATTAATATGACAGCTTGCTTTCTCCAAATGGATGTGAAGAATCAACGGCAGCTCAGCACAGGGAACACACCGACATGACTTTCCCCACATCTCACACCCACCCCATCCTACCTACCTCAACAGTCACTCCACCAAACATTAACAGTTACAGATGGAATGATGGTGGGCCGAATGTCTCATTGACTTCTCATATGTTGTGGAGAACATATCCTCCAAATCTCCCTGCAAAAGTCACCAAGTGGAGTCTCACTTCTGAAGCTGAAGAAGTGATTTCTACTTTATGTAAAAGAAAAGTCAGAGTGGAAGTAAGGACACCCAAGTGATAGTAGAAGGTGGGTGAAGCCAGTGACTGAGGAGCAAAGTTCTAGTTATGGGATACTTGGGGGGTAATTAATTCTACTTCTCTGGCTGTATATGGTCTCCGATTCCTGAGGAAGAGCAGAACACATGGAGATCAGGTGTACAGATCTAATTAATTCCTTCTCTCCCCGATTCCTAATTTCCTCTCTGGAGATTCTAGAGAAACAGCAGAATAATTACAGAGCAGAATTAATGAGCAACAGACTGTTCACTTAGGACACAGTGCTCTCCGCTGATACACATGTCCCTCAGCTGGGCACAGCCCTCACACCTTATATACACACACCTCACCTGGGCACAGCCCTCACACCTTATATACACACACACACCTCACCTGGGCACAGCCCTCACACCTTATATACACACAAACACACCTCACCTGGGCACAGCCCTCACACCTTATATATACACACACACACACACACACACACACCTCACCTGGGCACAGCCCTCACACATTATATACAACTCTCCTGGGCACAGCCCTCACACCTTATACACACACACCTCACCTGGGCACAGCCCTCACACCTTATATACACACACCTCACCTGGGCACAGCCCTCACACCTTATATACACACACACACACACACACCTCACCTGGGCACAGCCCTCACACCTTATATACACACACACACACACACACCTCACCTGGGACACAGCCCTCACACCTTATATACACACAAACACACCTCACCTGGGCACAGCCCTCACACCTTATATATACACACACACACCTCACCTGGGCACAGCCCTCACACCTTATATACACACACACACACACCTCACCTGGGCACAGCCCTCACACCTTATATACACCTCACCTGGGCACAGCCCTCGCACCTTATATACACCTCACCTGGGACACTCAGCTCAGGCACCTTACCTGAGACATGCCATTTCCCTGTGAGACACAGGCCACTCACTTGGCACACAGACCCCTTACTTGGCACACACAGGCCTCTCGCCTGGGATGGGACACACAAACCCCTCACCTGGGATGGGACACACAGACCCCTCACCTGGGACACATGCCATTTGCCCATAATACACAGACCCCTCACCTGGGCTGGGACACCCAGACCCCTCACCTGGGCTGGGACACACAGACCCCCTCACCTGGGATGGGACACACAGACCCCTCACCTGGGACACATGCCATTTGCCCATAATACACAGACCCCTCACCTGGGCTGGGACACACAGACCCCCTCACCTGGGATGGGACACACAGACCCCTCACCTGGGACACATGCCATTTGCCCATAATACACAGACCCCTCACCTGGGCTGGGACACCCAGACCCCTCACCTGGGCTGGGACACACAGACCCCCTCACCTGGGACGGGACACACAGACCCCCTCACCTGGGACGGGACACACAGACCCCCTCACCTGGGACGGGACACACAGACCCCCTCACCTGGGACGGGACACACAGACCCCCTCACCTGGGACGGGACACACAGACCCCCTCACCTGGGACGGGACACACAGACCCCCTCACCTGGGACGGGACACACAGACCCCCTCACCTGGGACGGGACACACAGACCCCCTCACCTGGGACGGGACACACAGACCCCCTCACCTGGGACGGGACACACAGACCCCCTCACCTGGGACACATGCCATTTGCCCAGAATACACAGAGCCCTCACCTGGTCTGGTATACACACACACACACACACACACCGCTCGCCTGGGACATAGAACACTCATTCGAGACACAGACCACTCACTTGGGACACACACGCAAACATGCATTTATTTATTTTTGATGAGCAGAGAACTTCATCAATTGAGGTGTGGTCTTTAAGCCACCCAGGACCTCTGCACTTGGTTTATGACTGTGTGGATATTGCTCCTCACATTATACAAACCTGGACTTTGCAACAGAGGGAGGTTTTTCCCCAGAGATTTCTCTCATATCTGAATATCATGTGTTTATGCACTGATAGCAATGAAAGGGAAACTTTATTTATTTTTTGTATTATTTTTAATTTGCTGCAACATTGTAACAATGTCATCGGGGGGGGGGGGGACATAGAGATACATGCCTGGTACTTTGTGTTATTGAATAATTTTTAAAATGATAATCAAGATTCTGTGTAATGCCTAGAGATCCACTTCTGGTTTCTTAGGTTTACTTGAGCAGTGCACAGGGGCAAAATGTACTGCCCAATACAAGAGAGGCAATTATCACAAATAAAGGGGGGCCAAGTTTACACTGACCACCAATACAAGGGGGCCAAGTTTACACTGACCACCAATACAAGGGGGCCCAAGTTTACACTGACCACCAATACAAGGGGGCCAAGTTTACACTGACCACCAATACAGGGGGGGCCAAGTTTACACTGACCACCAATACAAGGGGGCCCAAGTTTACACTGACCACCAATACAGGGGGGCCAAGTTTACACTGACCACCAATACAGGGGGGGCCAAGTTTACACTGACCACCAATACAAGGGGGCCCAAGTTTACACTGACCACCAATACAGGGGGGCAATTTTGTACTTACTGCCTAAACAAGGGGGTAATCTTTTACTGACCTCAAATACAAGGGGAAAGGGGAATAGCCGCTCCAGGTGGGAACCCAGACAAACATCCACCGTTACAGACAACTCAGGTGCAGGCAATGCACTTAGCAAAGCAGGAACAAAGATTGTCTCTGGACAGCCGCACACTGAACAAATGGTAGCCTTTATTGAAAAAAGGACAGCACTACAAGTCACAGCAAAGTGAAATAAAATAATAGCTATGACTAAGCACTAGTGTTAGTGCGAAACGCGTCAGCAGTCGGGTTTTACTTTATTTCACTTTGCTGTGACTTGTAGTGCTGTCCTTTTTTCAATAAAGGCTACAATTTGTTCAGAGACAATCTTTGTTCCTGCTCAAATACAAGGGGGGCCAAGTTTACACTGACCACCAATACAGGGGGGGATTTTTACTCTTCATTTCAACATAATAACTGAAAATCACTTTGCCCCATCCAGGAGGGGAGTGTTAATGATCTGCCCCAGGCACTACATTGGCCACGAATGCTGGCCATACCAGAACAGAAATTCATCCGGTTTAGCAGGTGAAGCGAGTGACTTCTAACAAAGAGGACTGCTGGAAAACCTCAGCTCCATTAGTGCTGATCAGTGTATTCTCCACTGTCAGATTAAAGTGACAAAGAGGGGAGAATTCCTACATTCACAGTAAATGTGTGGATGGAGGAGGGGGGGGGGGACGGAGTTCATTACGGTTTTTTTTTTTTATGCCCAGCCAGCTGGCTGAACACATGTATGGGCAGCTTTAGGCATTCTATTCATAGGCATTCGCAGGGGGTGTGCCAGGGGCGCCTGGGCACACCCTAATCAATATGTGCGGTGCCAATTCCCCCATGTTTGCCCCACAGCCCTGCTGGCTTACCTCTTCTCCCCCCCCCCCCCCTCCCAGCTGCTGCGGGAGATGTTTTTAGGAGGAAGAGTGGATTAACTGGCGCCTTCCTTTTCTAAATGAATACACTTACTGGGCCGGATTCAGATACATTGGTGTATCTATCCGTGTGGCGTAACGTATCTCAGATACGGTACGCCGCCGTAAATTAAGGCGCAAGTTCCATATTCAGAAAGAACTTGCGCCCTTAGTTATGGCGGCGTAACGTCTGTGGTCCGGCGTAAGCCCGCCTAATTTAAATGTGGATGATGTGGGCGCGTTTTATTTAAATTCACTGTGACCCCACGTATTTGACGTATTTTAGGAACGGCGCATGCGCAGTTTGTGAAAAAAATCCCAGTTCGCATGCTCGAAATTACACCGCAAATCGTCAATGCTTTAGACGTGAACGTAACTTACGTACAGCCCTATTCGCGAACGACTTAAGCAAACGACGTAAACTTTTCAAAACTCGACGCGGGAACGACGTCCATACTTAACATATGATACCCCTCATATAGCAGGGGTAACTTTACGCCGGAAAACGCCTAACGTAAACGACGTAAAAAAATACGCCGGGCGGACGTACGTTTCTGAATCGGCGTATCTACCTAATTAGCATATTCATCGCGTAAATATACGAAAGCGCCACCTAGCGGCCAGCGTAAATATGCAGCCTAAGATACGACGGTGTAAGACACTTACGCCGGTCGGATCTTAGGGAAATTCTGGCGTATCTAGCTTTCTGAATACAGAAAGAAGATACGCCGGCGCTTCGTAGCACTTACGTGGCGTATCAATAGATACGCCGGCATAAAGGCTATCTGAATCCGGCCCAGTGTGTTCATTAATATCTGAAGCATAGTAAACTTGGTTTAATATGCTTCAGTTTGTGAATGAACAGGAAGTCCCTTAGCACAGAGCACTTCCCATTCATTCACTGTCCAGTGCAGCTGAGGCTGCAGAGAAAGTCATGAGTGTTTGAGCTTTGCGGTGCACACCCCTAATGCAATAGGCTGCGCCTACCTATGACTCTATTATGATGTGGTAATGTGTGTTATGGTACATTACTGTGCATCGTGTTAAGGAAACCCATTCATTATGGATGGGATAACAATGCACCACAATAGTAAAAAAAAAAAAAAAAAAAAAAAAAAAAAAAAAAAAAAGCAACAACTGTATATGACCCATTTTTTGAAAACGCAGAGCACCACAACACATGGTATACGCATTGTGATGTGCCACCGTACAGTGCATTGGGATGACACCCACAATGAATGGCACCACAAGACACCATACATTGAGCAGGGACATGGAGTTGTGATAACATGTGCATACTAGTGTGTGTGTGTGTGTGTGTGTGTGTGTGTTGTGACAACACAAAAGTGCGGATGGACCCCAATTTTTCATTTAAAAGTTTTAGTAGTCATGCTAATGTACGGTAAGCAGGTATCAGGCTTGGCTCACATCTCTACATCGGAAACGCACAAAATCGTGCATGAAAACGTGCTGCTTTCTAGCAGATGCAAGGGGGGGTGGTCAATAATTCTTAATGGCACCCCCATGCATGGGCAAACATACATGTTTTTGTATTGTGCCCGAGCACCATGCAGTTCAGTGCAGCGCAACTTTACAAAAGCGTCAGGGATTTCTTTCCCCCGCGTTACTTTCAGGTAAGGCAGTCCATTGATATGAATGGTCTTCCCCAGTGGTTCTCAACCTCCGTCCTCAAGTACCCCCCCCCCCCAACAGACCATGTTTTCAGGTTTTCCTTTATCTTGCACAGGTGCTTTAAAATCAGAGTCAATGGCTTGGTATTTTGGACAGCTATATTTTTTATCCAAGAGAAATTCCCAAAACATGGGCTGTTGGAGGTACTTGAGGACTGAGGTTAAGAACCAGCGGTCTACCCTACGCGCAACATGCGGGCAACACACAAAAAATGTGCTGAACCACACCCAGTGGCGGTGCGTCCATACAGGGCGCACGGGCGCCACCCTCTCTCTCCCGTCGCCTCTCTCTCGTCATTAGGGATCAGCGCTGGCGTGTTCGCACACTCCACGTGCAGAGCCCGCCAGGAGGTCGGCACCGCGCTAATCACATGTCCCGATCTCTGCAGCCGAGCATCGGGACAATGTTTTCTTGCCTGTGATTAGCGCAGCACTGTGCCGACTTCCTGGCAGGCTCTGCACGTGGAGTGTGCGAACACGCCACTACTCACCCTAGATAGATTCATGTATTGCATGAATCTATGGTCGCCACTGCCACCCCCTATTCAGGTGTCCGGCCCTTTGTCGGGTGCCAGGCACCTGAATTATTATTATTTTTTTTTGGACGCACCCGATTAGAGCCATAGGTGAAGAGCTCGCTGTTCACTCAGCACCTCTCAGCCAATCAGGTGCTCGGGTCTGTTACCTGTCACCTGACTGGCTGAAACAACAGGCACTGTGATTGGACGCCTGATAGAGAGGAAGGGAGAAGACATCGAGGAGCGTGGACGTGGACGTGGAGTACGCCACCGTGACCCACTGCGAGACAGGCAAGTCCCGGGCGATGCACACTGGCAGGATTTGATGGGGCATAGCAGGGGCAATTGATGGGGCACAGCAGGGGCAATTGATGGGGCACAGCAGGGGCAATTGATGGGGCACAGTGGCAGCAATTGATGGGGCACAGTGGCAGCAATTGATGGGGCACTTGATGGGGCACAGCAGGGGCAATTGATGGGATCAGTGGCAGCAATTAATGGGCACAGCAGGGGCAATTGATGGGCACAGTGGCAGCAATTGATGGGGCACAGCAGGGGCAATTGATGGACACAGTGGCAGCAATTGATGAACACAGTGGCAGCAATTGATGGGGCACAGTGGCAGCAATTGATGGGGCACAGCAGGGGCAATTGGATCGCACGATACTACTGTACCATGCGATCTGGTGCAGGCAAATGGACTGTGCTTGCCACCTGCCTTTGGGGTGTCGTTCACGTAACACTGACACACGCTGCAGATCGTAAGTACAATGCGTTTTGAGCAAGGTGGGGGAAACCCTCATGGAACGCAGGTTTTCCGCACTGCATTCTGGTGTGAATGGGCCCAAAAAGGTCCGTTACAAGACCTTTAGCAGAATTCAAAACTTCTGTATCTTCATTGCATCCAATTGACTATTTTTGCTATTATTATTATTATTATTATTATTATTATTATTATGCCCATAAACCATACAGAGAAATACATTGGGCTAGATTCAGCATGAATTTACGCCGGCGTATCTATAGATACACGGCGTAAATTCAAAGCTGCGCCAGCGTATCTTCTTTCTGTATTCAGAAAGCAAGAAACGCCGAAATTAGGCTAAGATCTGACTGGCGTAAATGTCTCTTACATTGTCGTATCTTAGGGTGCATATTTACGCTGGCCGCTACGCCGTTTGCATAAGTCGTTCGCGAATAGGGCTTTGTGTAAATTACATTCACGTCGAAAGCATTGACTTTTTGCGACGTGATTAGGAGCATGCGCACTGGGATACGTTCACGGCCGGCGCATGCGCCATTCGTGAGAAACGTCATTTACGTGGGGTCATGTTTTATTTACATAAAACACGCCCACCTCTTGACAATTTGAATTCGGCGCGATTACGCCGACAGATGTACGCTACGCCACAACTTACGGAGCAAGTGCTTTGTGAATACAGCACTTGCCCGTCTAAGTTGCGGCGGCGTAGCGTAAATAACATACGCTACGCCCGCACAATTGTACGTCCCCCTACCTGAATCTAGTCCATTGTATACATATCAACTGAATAACGCAATCCGGGGTATAAGGATCCAGATCAGGGATTTGATCATTTTGGATTCTGTTGGATCTGCACACTCGGATGTGTCTGGTCTGCAGAATATCATACAATTCAGAAACCGGCCAATCACAGGTCATAAACTCTATGAGTCTCTGCAGATTGGACAAACCCAGACACACACACATTCCATTGACTGAAAATGTTCCTGAATTTTAAGTTGATTTTCTCATCAGGACTTTTGGAAAACTTTTCTCCCAGCTAAGGACTATGTACTATGGACTATGTAAGGACTAATGACAACTATGTAAATCCTGAAAACAGGAACAGACATGTTAAAGCTTCCAATCCAATAGTAAATATTGACTCCAGAGCAGTACAATGACAGGAACTCAACCAGTTAAAGGGGACATCAATTCAGATTCCAACAAAACAGACATAAACATAATGCAATCCATAATACCTGATAACCTCCATTTCTCTGGTTGGGCCAAGGCCAGCAGCCTCCTGACATCCTCAGAGGCCAGGCTCTTTTTCCTTTTTCCTGAGTCCTTCTCATCCCTGGGCTCTGAGTCCTGCGCTCCTTGGCTGGAGGGCGATGTGCTGTACCACCTGTGGCTGGCAAAAGAAGAAGCTGGCCAAGAAGAAAGCTGGGTGAGGGTCCTGGAGGGCACATATTGGCCAGTTAAGGTGGAGGTCCTGGAGAGCACATACTGGCCAGGTAAGGTGGTGGTCACATGCTGGCCAGGCAAGGTGGTGGTCCTGGAGGGCACATTCTGGCCAGGCAAGGTGGAGGTCCTGAAGGGCACATGCTGGCCAGGCAAGGTGGAGGTCCTGGAGGGCACATGCTGACCAGGTAAGGTGGAGGTCCTGGAGGGCACAGGTAAGGTGAAAGTCCTACTGAGCACATACTGAGAAGCCAGACTACGAGTCCGGATTGGCATATATTGGCCAGGCATGGCCGTAGTCCCAGGGGGCACACACCGGTCTCTAGTCCTGAAAGAACAGCACACTGTAAAGCCAGCCTTCCTGTAGCTCTGCCAGGCTCTGTACCTACCACCCCCCAGCAGGTGAGGGACACACAGGGAGACTCTCATCATGTCTGCAGCTCCCTGTGAAGGTCAGCGTTGGCAGGGGTCACCTCCTGGGGGTCTCCTCCATGTGCTGAGCCCTGGATACAGATATGCCCAGTGTGGGCAACGCAGATAAGCCGGTACCCCTCCTCCTCGCTTTGGGTGTGAGGCGCCTCTCATTATCTGCTATGTCATGTTAGCTGCAGCTCTGTAATCCTGTCCCCAGCATGTGTGCAATACAGACTACACCCCCCTCCTCTGTATTACACCCTCCACACCCGCCCATCAGTCCCGCCTTAACCCCTTCCTGCCTGCCTGCAGCACACAGCTCACTCTACAGTCCTTGTGTGTCCCAGCAATGTCACTGCTATTAGTAGGAAGAAGAATTTTAGTATTTGTAGTAGTTTTCTTGTTGTAGTATCTGTGTCTTGGGTTTGCACTGAACAAGGAGAACTACATCCAGAAACAAAGCAATGTTACAAAAGATACACAGAAGACAGAAGTAGGAATGACATTACATTTACAAAGTAACAGAAATCTCATTTCCAAAAACAATGTATTCATATTGGAAACAATCTCTTGATGCACTGATACTTTGATTCAATTATTATTATTTTTATTCTTATGCTGAATTCGATTTTTGTTTAATATTCATATTATTTGCTCTTTTTAAGTGAAAATCTTCTACAGAAAAATAATTATCCTGCGGAAAAACAAACAAACAAACAAACAATACATACATGGAAAACGACAATTAACAATTACAATTAAATTCCATTTGTTTAACTTTTTTAATTTATGCAATTATTATTATTATTATTTTTTACTGCAGCATTTGATGATGATGAGTGTGTTATCACGCCATGGTCCTCAGGGACTGATTAGAAAAACTGGAGTCTCAGCCCAAGCATGCAATGCGATTCCTTTTAGGAATCTCCTATTTATTTTTTATCTATTTTTTTTGCTCCAGTTTTTGTAAACCAGATAAGTGAGTAGAATAATGCTGCAAAAACTTTACAATTCTGGCAACTAGGCAATACCAACATTTCTAGGGGACTACAAATCCCAGCATACCCTGCTCCAGCACAGCTGCTCTTTGTATGGAGTTGCGGATTGTCCTTCATCCCTTTCACAAGGACTGCCTATTACATCTGTGCTGAACATGCTGATAATCTAGCAAATCGTACAGATATCACATTATTATTTATTATTATTATTATTATTATTACAGGATTTATTCATGAAGCATGGCAATGAGCATGCTATGCTGGGACTTGTAGTTCAACGGCCAGTAAACATAATTCCTGTCCATTCTGTCATTTATTAAAACAGAGTGCTGATGATATGTCAACTGGGGCCAGTAAAAACAACCAAATGGATTCCAGTATTGTGGGGTTCAGGGCCATAGGTGTGGGCAGTGGGTGCGTCGGGTGTGCCTGGGCACACCCTAATCACCCTGTGCAGTGCAGCTTTCCCCTGATATGTCACCAAAGCCCCCCAACAAGCTCCTATTTTTTTTTTTTAATATGAAAAAAAAAAAAATTAAAATATATATATATATTATAAAAAAATAAAAATAAAAGACAAAAAAAAAAAAACTACTGACACTATCTATGGTGCTACTGACACCAACATCTGCTCTCTACTGATACCACCCACTGCCCTACTGACACCGGCCAGGTTTTAATACATTTTAAAATGTTTTTTACATTTATTTATAAGAGTGTGTGTGTGATATATATATATCTCTATCTCTATTAAGGATGAGCTCCGGCGTGTTTGCGCACTCCATGTGCAGAGCCCGCCAGGAAGTCGGCACCGCGCTGCGCTAATCACAGGCAGGGAGACATTATCCTGATACTCTGCCGCAGAGATCGGGAAATGTCTCCCTGCCTGTGATTAGCGCAGCGCGGTGCCGACTTCCTGGCGGGCTCTGCACATGGAGTGCGCAAACACGCCGGAGCTCATCCTTAATCTCTATCTCTATCTCACGCACACACTCTTATAAATAAATGTAAAAAACATTTTAAAATGTATTAAAACCTGGATATATATATATACACACACACACACACACACACACACGGACGTGTGTTTGAGCTTTGGGGTTCACACCCTAATGCAATAGGCTGCGCACACCTGTGGTCAGGGCAATGAAAATGGAAAATTGAATACTTACCTTCCCGTAATTTTCCTTTCCTGGTGCCTTTCCATGGCAGCATACGCATGGCTGGGACAGCGACTTCCATCTCCATGCGTATGCTGCCATGACGGCGCCAGGAAAGTTGGTTGCTGTAAGGCTGCATTCACACCTGAGCGTTTTGTCGCCTGAAGCGCGACGCTCAAAAACGCTAGAGGGGAAAAAATACATTATTCCCTATGGAGATGGTTCACATCTCCACTCCAATTCGCCTGACGCCGAACGCCTGAAGCTCAAACAAGTTCCGGACCCTTTTTTGTCGCGCGTATCGGGCGGTTTGGGCGTTTTTGAGCGTTTCCATTTCCCATAGAAAGTAAAGGAAACGCTCGATCCAAGTGACTAGCGCGACAACAAGCGTTTGCTACGGGCGTTTTGTCGCTTTAATCAATAGAACATTTCACCCAGACAGAAGATTAAAAAAATCTACCAACATAGCAACAAGTGATGAAAAGACGATAATTTTTCCTATTGGCTAAAATAAAAAACGTCGAAAGTACAAAAACGTCGGACGACGCTGTATGCAAACGCGCAAATAAGCATGAATACGCGCGAAAAAACGACCGAACGACCTACGCTCAGGTGTGAATGCAGCCTTAGACCCCATTCACACCTGAGCGACAGCCGCGTTCGGCGGTAGCGGCGTATTTTGCCGCGGGTGTGAAACTTTCAATTTTTTTTTTCAAAAGTCTTCCCATTGCTGTCAATGGGAAAACGCCACTGTCGCCTGAAAAAAAGGGTCCGGGACTTTTTTTCAGGCGACAGGCGTACGGCGTCTATGAGATGTGAACCATCTCCATAGACAGCAATGGGAATTCTCCCCTCTAGCGGCAGAAGCGTCCGGCGTCGGGCGTTTTGTCGCTCAGGTGTGAATGCAGCCTAAATGTTAATCAAGCTTTAGAATTACTACAATATAATATAATACAGTCATAGGACGTTGTTTCTATTTTTTTTAACACATCTGTATCATAACACCAGCATCCTGTTTATAGTGAAATGTTACATTGTTACATCTCTCACTTACATTATTTACAAACAAAGGAAAAATAGTTACAATGTATAAAACAATGACAGAGAAGTTGTGGAATCCTCAGGATGGGTTGTAGAAGTTCTCTGGCTGGAAATAGCAAGCAGCCCCCTCCAACCAGGAACTCGGATGACCTCATGAACCATGTGACTGGGCTGAGCTCTGACATCATCAAGTCATGTGACCTCTGTACCAGAAATAGGAAGAACACACAATATAAGAGAAGAATAGCGCCCAGGGGTTGTGTCCGGAGCTCTTTGTCTGGTCAGACCCCATAGGAAGGCGGAGAATTGTCTCTTCTTTTCCTGCTCAACCGGACAGAACAATGTCATTTCACCGCAGATTCCCCAGATTATTTTTCGTAACTTAACCACTTCCATACCGGGGGCCACTTACGCAGCTTCCTGCCCAGGCCAATTTTCAGCTTTCAGCGCTGTCGCACTTTGAATGACAGCGCGGTCGTGCTACACTGTACCCAAACAAATATTTTTTGCGCAACAACTACAAAAAGACCGAAAATTTGGAAAAAAAATAAAGTTTTTATTTTTTTCTGTTAATTTTTTTGTAAATAAGTACGTTTTCTTTTTTTATTACGGGCACTGATGAGGTGGCACTGATGGGCACCGATGAGGTGGCACTGATGGGCATTGATAGGCGGCACTGATGGACACTGATAGGCGGCGCTGGTATGCGGCACTGATGAGCACTCATAGGCGGCACTGATGGGCACTCATAGGCGGCACTGATGGGCACATATGGGTGGCACTAATGGGTACATATGGGTGGCACAGATGGGTACATATGGGTGGCACAGATGGGTACATATGGGTGGCACTGATGGGTGGCACAGATAGCTGGGCACTGGGCATGGATGGGGACTGAGAAGTAGCACTGATGGAAACTGAGGGGTGGCACTAATAGACACTGAGGGGTGGCACTTGTTTATTTACAATTTTTCCAATCAGTGCCCATGTTGCCAGTCAGTGCCCATTTGTGGTCACTGATTGACATCCCCTGTGCATATTTTTTACATGTGGATGGCCATGGGGGATGTACCTGGCCATCCACATGTTTCCTTCAATCCCTGGTGGTCCTGGCGGCTTCCCTGTGGTCTAGTGTGGGCAACCGAGGGGGGGCTGCGCTGATAAACAATCAGCGTGAACCCCCCCCCTGTCAGGAGAGCCGCCGATCGGCTCTCCTCTACTCGCGTCTATCAGACGCGAGTGAGGAAGAGCCGATCAACAGCTCTTCCTGTTTACATTGTGATCATCCGTGATTGGACACGGCTGATCACGTAGTAAAGAGCCTCCGCCACAGGGTCTTTACCGAGATCAGGGATGCAGGGTGTCAGACTGACACACCGCTCCACCGATCGCCGCGCAGCGCGCCCCCACCAGCGCGCGCCGGCATGAAATCCTGCAGGACGTCAATAGACGTCCAGTCAGGATTTCATAACCACTTCCCGGACGTCAATTGTCCATTGACCGGGTGGGAAATGGTTAAAAAGGAGGTCCAGCAGATATAAATACTGCAGCTGCTGACTTTTAATTCTAGGACACTTATGCCGCATACACACCATCAGAATTTCAGATGGAAAAAGTCTGACGGAATTTTTTCATCGGATATTCCGACCGTGTGTGCCTGATCTGAGTTTTTCCACGGACTTAGAAAAGCAACATGTTCTCCTATTTTCCGATAAAAAATCTTCCTATAGGGAATTCTGTTCGTCTGTATGGAACTCCGATGGAGAAAAAAACCACGCATGCTCAGAATCAAGTCGATGCACGCTTTGAAGCATTGAACTTCGTTTTTCTCGGCTCGTCGTAGTGTTGTAGGTCGCCGCATTTTGGACGGTCGGAATTTGGCGTGACAGTGTGTATGCAAAACAGCTTGAACGGAATTCCGTCAGAAAAACCCGTTGGAGTTTTGTCCCTGACGGAAATTCCGCTCGTGTGTACGGGGCATTACCTGTCCAGGAGTCCCGCGATGTCGGCAACCCAGCTGATTTATCAGTCGGCTCTTGGGTGCTGTCACCGCCTTTCATTGTAAAGGAAACTGGCAGGGAAGCCTTGCGGAGCGCGGGGAAAGGAGGAGGCCAGATTTCCAGGGTACCTCGCTGCAGAAGTGGGGACAGGTACCTATCAAAAACAGATAGTCGCTTCCCCCCCGAAAGGTGCCAATTGTGGCAGTGGAGGGGGGAGAGAGCAAACAAGCAGAGCTTCCCCTTTTGGGTGCTGCACCTTTTAACCACTTAAGCCCCGGACCAAAATGCTGCCCAAGGGGTTTTTACAGTTCGGGACTGCGTCGCTTTAACAGACAATTGCGCGGTCGTGCGACGTGACTCCCAAACAAAATTGGCGTCTTTTTTTCCCCACAAATAGAGCTTTTTTTTGGTGGTATTTGATCACCTCTGCGGTTTTTATTTTTTGCGCTATAAACAAAAATAGAGCGACAATTTTGAAAAAAATGCAATATTTTTTACTTTTTGCTGTAATAAATATCCCCCAAAAACATATATAAACATTTTTTTTTCCTCAGTTTAGGCCGATACGTATTCTTCTACATATTTTTGGTAAAAAAAATCGCAATAATCGTTTATCGGTTGGTTTGCGCAAAATTTATAGCGTTTACAAAATAGGGGATAGTTTTTTTGCATTTTTATTTATTATTTTTTTTTTACTACTAATGGCGGCGATCAGCAATTTTTTTCGTGACTGCGACATTATGGCGGACACTTCGGACAATTTTGACACATTTTTGGGACCATTGTCATTTTCACAGCAAAAAATGCATTTAAATTGCATTGTTTATTGTGAAAATGACAGTTGCAGTTTGGGAGTTAAACACAGGGGGCGCTGTAGGAGTTAGGGTTCACCTAGTGTGTGTTTACTAGTGTAGGGGGGTGTGGCTGTAGGAGTCACGTCATCGATCGTGTCTCCCCTATAAAGGGGATGACGCGATCGATGCGCCGACACAGTGAAGCACGGGGAAGCTGTGTTTACATACGGCTCTCCTCGTTCTTCAGCTCCGGGGAGCGATCGCGACGGAGCGGCTATAAACAAATAGCCGCGCCGTCGTCCCGGATCGCTCCCCGAGCGGACCCGACCTCCGCATGTACCGGGGGGGGGGGGGGGGGTCCCCACCCACGTCTAGCAGAGGACGTACAGGTACGTGATTGTGCCTGTCCGTGCCATTCTGCCGACGTAAATGTACATGAGGAGGTCGGGAACATGCGCGAGTCGCGCTACACCTGCCAATTGGCTCCCGCTATGTTCTGGGAGCCGCGTGTTCCCAGAACACAATGAGGGGGGGGGGGACAGGAGGTGACGTCATGCCCGCAGTTTACCTGAGACTGAGTGGCCGGAAGTGGGTGCAAATACCTGTCTTTAGATCCTATTGAGACACCACAAAGTTGGAGACAGTGAGTGTCCTATAGAGATGCATGCACCATAAAGGGGTTCAATACTGTACGAGTGGAAGGGACTCGGGGAGCAATAAATGTCCGTGGGTTAGGGCTGAAAATTACTTGCCTTGCCCCGGCGGGTGCTGACAGCCCACGATAAGAAAATTATTTTACTGTTAGGGGTCCCCACAACTTAGGACATTTTATCAAGGGGTCACGGCACTAGAAAGGTTGAGAACCACTGATTTAAATGGATCACGCCCACCGTCCACCTACTTTGAATTAGGCGGGCTTACGCCGAATAATTTACATTACGCTGGCGCAACGTTGGGAGCGAGTGCTTTGTGAATACTGTGCTCGCCGATCTGCGCTACGTCGGCGTATCGCATATGAGATGCCCTACGCCGGCAGAAAGATGCGCCGATCTACCTGAATCCGGCCCGATAACTTCTGCGAAAACCAATCAATATACACTTATTGGGATTTTTTTTTTTACTAAAAACGTGTAGCAGAATATATATTGGTCTAAATTGATAAAAAAAAAAATGATTTTTGAAATTTTTTATTTGATATGGTTTATAGCAGAAATAATAATAATAAAAAAAAATACGAAAAATATCACCAAGTGTGGGGAAAAAAAAGACGTAGGGGCAGATCCACAGACATCTGCGCCGGGCGCAGCGTATCTAAGATACGCTACGCCGCCGTAACTTATCTTTTTTAAATGGAATCCACAACAAATCCGCGCCATAAGTTACGGCGGTGTAGTGTATCTATCGCGGCGTAGGGGGAGCGGAATTCAAATGGATGTAATGGGGGCGTGTTTTATGTTAATACGTCGTGACCCGACGTAAACAACGTTTTTTTGGCACTGTGCATGCGCCGTCCCTGGGGGTATCCCAGTGCGCATGCTTGAAATTAAACCGGAACCCGCCAATGCTTACGACGGTGACGTCATTCTACGCAAATTCCTATTCGCAAACGACGTAAAAAATTCAAAATTGTACGCGGGAACGACGGCCATACTTAACATTGAGTATGCCTCATAATAGCAGGGGTAACTATACGCCGGAAAAAGCCGAACGCAAACGACGGAAAAAAATGCGCCGGGCAGACGTACGTTCGTGGATCGCCGTAAATAGCTAATTTGCATACTCAACGCGGATTTCGACGGGAACGCCACCTAGCGGCCGCCGAAAAAATGGCAGCTTAGATCCGACGGCGCACAAAGACGTACGCCTTTCGGATCGATCCCAGATGCAGTCGTATTTTGTTTTGTGGATACAAAACAAAGATACGATGCGAGAACTTTGAAATTACGCCGGCGTATCAATAGTTACGCCGGTGTAATTCGTTTGTGGATCTGGCCCTTATTGGGATTTTTTTTTACCAAAAACGTGTAGCAGAATATATATTGGTCTAAATTGATAAAAAAAAAATAAAAGATTTTTTAAATGTTTTATTTGATATGGTTTATAGCAGAAATAATAATAATAATAAAAAATAAAAAAACGCAGAGGTGATCAAATACCACCAAGTGTGGGGAAAAAAAAGACGTAAATTTTATTCATGACCAGGCCATTTTTTGCGATACGGCACTGCGTCGTACGACGCTGCACCCAAATAAAAGTGATGTTCCTTTTTTTCCCCCACAAATAGAGTTTTATTTAGGTGGTATTTAATCAAATCTACGGTTTTTATTTTTTGCGCTATAAACAAAAGAATAGCCGCGATTTTGAAAAAAAAATAATTTTTTTACTCTGCTCTATAAAACATTCCCTCTAATTTCTTCATCAATCAAAATATCGTGCCTGGGGGGGAGTGTATAGTATGCCTGTAAAGTGGCACGTGTTTCCCATGTTTAGAACAGTCCCTGCACAAAATTACATTTCTAAAGGAAAAAAGTAATTTAAAACTGCTTGCGGCTATAATGAAATGTCAGGTCCCGGCAATGTAGATGAAAATCATTGAGAAAAACTGCATGGGTTCTCCCTCATTTTACTAACTCCTCCCCTTTACAAATGTTTCTATGGCAATGACTCAACCACAGAGATGCTCCCCCACAAAGTCTTCATTAATCTGGGATCCTTACATGATCTCTTAACAATAAACAAAATACAGGAAGAGAAGCAGAGTACTTTATTGGGACCTGGAGGGGGGCCTCTCTCATGGACACAGAGAGGGCTTCTGTTAGAAAGACCCCCAGACATACAACAGACATGATACAGGAGATGGTCAGAGACTGCAGACATGATACAGGAGATGGTCAGAGACTACAGACATGATACAGGAGATGGTCAGAGACTGCATACATGATACAGGAGATGGTCAGAGACTGCAGACATGATACAGGAGACGGCCAGAGACTGCAGACATAGTACAGGAGACAGTCAGAGACTACAGACATGATACAGGAGATGGTCAGAGACTGCATACATGATACAGGAGATGGTCAGAGACTGCAGACATGATACAGGAGACGGCCAGAGACTGCAGACATAGTACAGGAGACAGTCAGAGACTGCAGACATGATACAGGAGATGGTCAGAGACTGCAGACATAACACAGGAAATTGTCAGAGACTACAGACATGATACATGAGACGGCCAGAGACTGCAGACATGATACAGGAGACGACCAGAGACTGCAGACATGATACAGGAGATGGTCAGAGACTACAGACATGATACAGGAGACGGACAGAGACTGCAGACATGATACAGGAGACGGCCAGAGACTGCAGACATGATACAGGAGATGGTCAGAGACTGCAGACATATCACAGGAAATTGTCAGAGACTACAGACATGATACATGAGACGGCCAGAGACTGCAGACATGATACAGGAGACGACCAGAGACTGCAGACATGATACAGGAGATGGTCAGAGACTACAGACATGATACAGGAGACGGACAGAGACTGCAGACATGATACAGGAGACGGCCAGAGACTGCAGACATGATACAGGAGATGGTCAGAGACTGCAGACATATCACAGGAAATTGTCAGAGACTACAGACATGATACATGAGACGGCCAGAGACTGCAGACATGATACAGGAGATGGCCAGAGACTGCAGACACGATACAGGAGATGGCCAGAGACTGCAGACATAGTACAGGAGATGATCAGAGACTGCAGACATGATACAGAAGACGGCCAGAGACTGCAGACATGATACAGAAGACGGCCAGAGACTGCAGACATAGTACAGCCTGTACTATGTCTGCAGTCTCTGGCCGTCTTCTGTATCATGTCTGCAGTCTCTGGCCGTCTTCTGTATCATGTCTGCAGTCTCTGATCATCTCCTGTACTATGTCTGCAGTCTCTGGCCATCTCCTGTATCGTGTCTGCAGTCTCTGGCCATCTCCTGTATCATGTCTGCAGTCTCTGGCCGTCTCCTGTACCATGTCTGCAGTCTCTGACTGTCTCCTGTACTATGTCTGCAGTCTCTGGCCATCTCCTGTATCATGTCTGCAGTCTCTGACTGTCTCCTGTGCTGCACAGGAGACAGTCAGAGACTGCAGACATGATACAGGAGATGGCCAGAGACTGCAGACATAGTACAGGAGACAGTCAGAGACTGCAGACATGGTACAGGAGATGATCAGAGACTGCAGACATGGTGCAGGAGATGATCATAGACTGCTGGAGACATAGTACAGGAGATGGTCAGAGACTGCAGATATGATATAGGAGATGGTCAGAGACTGCAAACAATAGTACAGAAGATGGTCCATTAGTCTCCTTTCACACTGGAGGGTTTTTTCAGGTGCTTTAGCATTAAAAATAGTGCCTGACAAAAGCCTTGTCTGCAATCCCAGTGTGAGAGCCCAAGTGCTTTCACACTGGAGCGGTGCACTGGCAGGGCGTCCAAAAATGTCCTGCAAGTAGCTTCTTTGAGGTACTTTACTTTGTGTATACACATCGGCGCCCCCACCCCTGCAGGCGCCTGGGTCCAAAGCACCCTGCCTAGGATCGGCACTGAGTTAGTCAATCTGCAGAGGTTGCCAAAAAGCATGCAGGCATTAGAAAGCCCAGCCCACATTGTAGAAGCATCTAAGGAGTCACACAAAATAAAAAGTTTACATGAACTTGCAGTAAAACAGATGAAATACCGTTATAGCATATAATAGAAGAATCTTAGTGAAATATGTTGATACTCCATATACTATGCACCATACTCATAGAAGATTCCAGAAGCTTGAAGAACAAAGTGGCGAGTCATTTAATAGAGAAGAATTATCTTGATGCTACTTCCTGGAGTGCAAGAAAGAAAAGAGAAATGTTTTATGTTTGGCTCGTTCTTTTTTCGGGTTGATTGACTTTTGCATTTTGAAGTCGACGTCTTCCAGAACTTTGTGCATGAGGTTCAGGAACTGAAGGTGTCTTCCCCGGGTCTCGGTGTGGTCCTCCGCCGTATAGTTCTCCACGGCAACGATCTCCTCCGCCCCCATCCCTTCAAACAGGTCACGGAACTTGGAGAAGTTGCCGCTTGTCTTGTGGGTGAGGACGATGATCGGGAATATTCCTGAGGGCAGAGAAGACCTTCAGTGTGAGGAACCAGAAGCAGAATGGAAGGGGTTGCCTCAAACATATTAATCTGGGGGGGGAGGGGGGGTTACCATCAACCTTAGTAGTAGGATATTGGAAAGGAATACCTGGGGCTGCCCAAAGCATGCCACCAGTGTATTAGGAGAAACAGGACTATCTCAGTACCCAAGGATTAGGCCAAGTTTATGATTAACCGCTTGCCGACTGCGTCACGCACTTATACGTCGGCAGAATGGCACAGGCAGGCAAAGCAACGTATATATCGTATTTATCCGGGTAAAGCACGCACCCCAAACCTAGAATGGGAATTCTAAGGAAAAAAAAGAAATACTTACAGTTTGAATGCCCCTCGTCGGTGTCTTGCGCGGCGTCCATTGGCGGCCTTGTCCGGTCCAGCGTCCATCTGCGGCCTTGGTGGTATCCTCCCCGCTTCTCCCGCGCTATCTCTGAGCGCCGCCGCCGACATATACCTAGCGCAGTACACTCGACTAGGCTCGGCCACGCTCGGTTCCTCTCGCATAAAGCTAGGAGGCGTGACCGCGAGCGGAGCCTAGCTGAGTGTACCCGAGTGTACTGCGCTCGGTATATGTCGGCGGTGGCGCCCGGGAACAGCAGTATCGGCGTATATCGCGCACCCATGATTTTCCCCTGATTTTAAGGGGAAAAAAGTGCGCATTATACGCCGATAAATACGGTATACGTTGTTCTGAATCTGCCGCCTCCGGCATGCACCCGCCACTGTCTCTGTGACCGTGGGACTCGATGTCTACCGGTGTCCCGGCGATCGGGTCACGGAATGGCAGAACGGGGGGATGTCTTTGTAAACAAGGCATCTCCCTGTTCTGCCTGGTGACAGGACAGTGATCGCCTGTTCCCTCTCATCGGGAGCAGTGATTAGTGTCGTGTGACAGTAAGTCCCGCCCCCTAACAGTTAGAATCACTCCCTGGGACACACTTAACCCCTTCCCCGCCCCCTACTGGTTAACCCCTTCACTGCCAGTGTCATTTGCACAGTAATCAGTGAATTTTTATAGCCACTGATCGCTGTATCAATGACAATGGTCCCAAAATAGCGTCAAAAGTGTCCGATCTGTCCGCCATAATGTCGCAGTCACGATAAAAATCGCTGATCGCCACCATTACTAGTAAAAAAAAAAATATTAATAAAACTGCCATAAAACGATCCCCTATTTTGTAGACGCTATAAATTTTGTGCAAACCAACCGATAAACGCTTATTGTGATTTTTTTTTTTTTACCAAAAATATGTTAAAGAATACGTATCGGCCTAAACTGAGGGAAAATGTTTTTTTTTATATAGATTTTTGGGGGATATTTATCATAGCAAAAAATATAGCTTTTTTTCAAAATTGACGCTCTTTTTTTGTTTATGGCGCAAAAAATAAAAACCGCAGAGGTGATCAAATACCACCAAAAGAAATCTCTATTTGTGGGGGAAAAAAGGACGCCAATTTTGTTTGGGAGCCACGTCGCATAACCGCGCAATTGTCAGTTAAAGCGACGCAGTGCCGAATCGCAAAAAGTGCTCTGGTCTTTGGGCAGCCAAATGGTCCGGGGCTGAAGTGGTTAAATAATGGATAGTACAACTAACTTTTGAATATCAACCTGAGACCATTTTATGACTAATGTATGTCCTTTTTTCTGATGTTGGATTTTGGAGATTTTCTCTGTTCCTATGTTATTTACATGCGCCTTGCTATGAGGACAACCCGAGAAATCTGACTTTGTTCAAATGTGATTTCTGTTGATATCGGATCTTTTCAATAAAATTATTAAACGTTTAAAATGAAATGCACCAAGAAATGTGGATTTCTGTATTTTAGTCCCAGTCTTCCTCTGAAAAGCCAAGACCACTCAAATAATAATGATGGCTTTGGACATGACCAGTTACCACATTACCCCCCGGTAGATGCCATCTGATGAGCTTCAGGGTTGAGTGTCTGAGGACGGAGAATGTTGGATTATAGACCCCCTGTACCTGTTAAATTGCGGCAGTTGGTAAGGAAAGTATTTATCTCTTGGGCTTCTGCAGGGGCGACATCTCTCCTCACACTGTAAAAAACACAGATATGATAAACCCCATGGATAGAACCGATAAAATCAATACGAAGACGTTCAACTACCATATATACCCGAATATAAGCCAAGGTACCTAATTTTACCACAAAAAAACTGGGAAAGCGTATTGGCTTGAGTATAAGCCTAGGGTGCCCATCTGCATGCCTCACTCTGCCCATGCCTCCCTTTGCCTCACTGTGTCCATGCCTCACTGTGTTTGACTGTGTCCATGCCTCACTGTGTCCATGCCTCACTGTGCCCATTTGCATGCCTCACTGTACCCATGCCTCACTGTATTCATGCCTCACTGTGCCCATGCCTTAATGTGCCCATGCCTTACTGTGCCCATGCCTCACTGTGCCCATGCCTCACTGTGCCCATGCCTCACTGTGCCCATGCCTTAATGTGCCCATGCCTCACTGTGTCCATGCCTCACTGTGTCCATGCCTCACTGTGCCCATGCCTCACTGTGCCCATGCCTCACTGTGCCCATGCCTTACTGTGCCCATGCCTCACTGTGTCCATGCCTCACTGTGTCCATGTCTCACTTTGCCTCACTGTGCCCATGCCTCAATGTGCCCATGCCTCACTATGCCCATGTCTCACTGTGTCCATGACTAGGCTGCATTTAACATGGGAGTCTATGGAAGGGGTGCCTGGCTTTGAAAAATCGGTGCTCCCCGGCCGTAGGTCCTCCAGACAACAAACTTTGCACACTTGTAGAGGAGAAATGGGGCTATATTGCCTCGTTTCCACTGAGCGGATCGGTTCGGTACGGTTCGGTTCGGTACGCTATTTTGGGTGTTTCCACTACGAAAGTGTGCCATTAAACCGAACCGTACCGGACCATTCTGGGTCCTGCTTCAGATGTGGGGCCATAGGAAATGGAACGGTTCCATTAGGGGAGGAGATGCAATACATTCCACTGATTGGTGGACGTGCTAGGCATTTTTTCTAAATCCTGAATGGTCCCCGACGGTCCGATTTGCAGTGGAAACGCTCACGAGAATAGACCGGTCCATTCTAAACCGCTCCATTCTTACTGACCCGAACCGTTCCGTGCAGTGGAAACAAGGCATTTGTGTGCCAAGTTCCGGGTCCAGGAGACCTACGACCGGCCAGTACCGGGTCCACAAATTCACCAGAAAAATTACCATTTAACATGGGAGTCTATGGAAGGGGTGCCCGACTTTGAAAAATCTGTGCTCCCTGGCCGTAGGTCCCCCGGACAAAATTTTTTGCACACTTGTAGAGGAAATAAGGCTACATGTGTGCCAAGTTTCGGGTCCAGAGGACATACGATCGGTCAGTACAGGGTCCCCAAAATCACCGGAGAAATGACCGTTTAACATGGGAGTCTATAGAAGGGGTGCCCGGTTTTGAAAAATCGGTGCTCCCCAGCAGTAGATCCCCCAAACAACAAACTTTGCACACTTGTAGAGGAAGAGTGTCGCTACATGTGTGCCAAGTTTGGGGTCCAGGGGCCCTCTGATTGGTCAGTACCAGGTCCCCAAATTCCGGGAGATCAGGCGCAAAAAGGTGACTCGAGTATAAGCCGAGGGGGCATTTTCAGCACAAAAGAATGTGCTGAAAAACTCGGCTTATACTCGAGAATATACGGTATATAGAGAGTGTATAGAGTATATACGGTAATTCATTTTAGGTCCCCAAAGTGGACTTAGCATCAGATATATTTTTCACGTTAATTGCGGCGTGCCAGAAATGTGTTATTTTTCTGTCCCTTCTAAATGATCATATTGACATGTAATGATTTGAGTGTTAATGGTCTAATGTTTGTACCTCATGCATTGATATTGTATTCTGTACTTTAAAAAGTGTTTTTTGTCCCTGATGAAGAATTTACATGCACTTTTTTGAAACGTGTCGGTCTCTTCAACTACCTACTACTGCTATGTTATATTATGGTCTCTCTGTCCAATGTAGTTGCATTTCACCACTTGTTCATGTCTATGTATATCCATGCATCAAACATTACATTGCCTTCGGTTACATCCATAGGACTACTGGGCCAGAGACGCCGTCGTATCTCTGTGATCCGCCCGTCCTAACTATGCGGCTGATTCATAGAATCAGTTACGCATAGATAGCCCTAAGATCCGACAGGTGTAATTGACTTACACTGTCGGATCTTAAGGTTGCAATTCTAGGCCGGCCGCTAGGTGGCGAGGCCATTGCGGTTGTCGTAGAATATGCAAATGAATAGTTACGGCGATTCCCGAACGTCCGCGCTGCCCGTCGATCTAACTTTACGTCGTTTCCGTCGAGTTACGCCACGTAAAATTAGGGCTGAGCCCTAGTTGTCCTAAGCCATGTTACGTATGGCCAACGTTCCCGCATCGAAATTGAAAAAATCACGTCGTTTGCGTAAGTCGTCCGTTAATGGCGCTGGACACCATTTACGTTAACGTCAAAACAAATGATGTCCGTGCGATGTCATTTAGCGCAATGCACGTCGGGTAATTTACCCGACGGACCATGCACAGTACGTTCGGCACGGGAACGCGCCTAATTTAAATGGTGCCCGCCCCATTTGAATTGGGCGGGCTTGCGCCGAGCGCATTTACGTTACACCGCCGCAAGTTTACAGGTAAGAGTTCTGAGAATCAGGCACTTACGCTGTAAACCTGCGGCGGTGTAACGTAAATCACATACGTTACGCTGCCCAGGAGCAACGTAATTCTATGTGAATCTTGCCCACTGTTCTTAGGATCTTTTTGTATCAATAAATATATTTTTACTTTTAATGAATTTTTCTTTATTGTCCAAATTGCCTTAAAAATCCCAACATTTTAGGTTATACCTTTTCCATTTAGAAAGGGATGATGGCAATTAACATGCCAATCTACATGAGTCTAACAAAAAAAAATTTCTAGTCTTCTAGCACCACCTCCTGGTAAAAGCGGGTATCACCTCTCCTCTGGCCAATCATAAATGGCAGTACTAATTGCAATAAGAAAATCTCAAATACTTTTTTCTCTGCTTACCTGTAAACGAATATCGGCACAATAATATCCTTGAAATTTGGCTCCACTTCTGAGTCTTCCAACCGGGTCAGCATTTCCTCGAACCCCTGTGTCCACTCAACGTTCATATCAAGAGGGATAAAGTTTCCTGAATAACCCAAAAAAAGAGAGAGAGAGAGAAGATTTAGGTAGCATAATTGTTAAAGTAAATAATTGGTGTTGGCACCAGAAGGTACTTTAACCCCCCCCTTTATGACCAGGCCATTTTTTGGGATACAGCACTGAGTTACTTTAACCACTTCAGGACACCTTCACGCCGATATACGTCGGCAGAAGGGCATGGCCGGGCACTAGCATTTACCTGTATGTCCTCTTTAAAAGCCCAGCCGTGTGTCCCGCGATCGGTCACAGGAGCTGAAGAGGTGAGTGTAAACACACCTTCCCCGTTCTTCATTGTGGCAATGTCAGCGATCGTCTGTTCCCTGATATAGGGAACGACGATCTGTGATGTCACACGTCCAGCCCCGCCCCCCTACAGTTAGAAACACACATGAGGTCACACTTAACCCCTACAGCGCCCCCTAGTGGTTAACTCCCAAACGGCAATTGCCATTTTCAAAAATCCTAACTTGGTTTGCGAGTGTCTCATAAAACGAGCAGGATTCAGGCCAAAGTGGTGTGCAGTACCGCCTTTGCCCTGAGGAGGGGGGCGCCGGAGCCGAACTGAGGTGTTCAGAAAAACTCAGAAATACTACGTTCCCGAGCCTTCCCGAGGTTTGCCTTTCTGGCTGTTTTCAATCCTCTCCGGTGCCCCCCTCCCCTCTGGTCACATGCGGTATTGCATGCCATTGAAGTCAATGCGGAACAAATTATTTTCATTTTCCTTGACTTCAATGGGGAAACTCGCTTTGATATGCGAGTGCTTTGGATTGCGAGCATTCTCCTGGAACGGATTATCCTCGTAATCCGAGGTTCCACTGTAAATACATTCAGAGTCATGGAAACTGAACTACAAAAAAAGTTACATTTAATATAATGTGTCTCATTTCCTGTCCTAATGGCGACCTCACAAGGCTTTAGGTCCATACTCTTTCCTTATCAGTGACCCAGAAGAAAACAATGGGGTAGATTCAGGTAGCTACGCTATAAGTTACGGCGGCGCAGCGTAGTGTATTTAAGCTACGCCTCCGCAACTTACATGAGCAAGTGCAATATTCACAAAGCACTTGCTCCGTAAGTCGCGGCGGCGTAGCGTAAATGGGGCCGGCGTAAGCGCGCGTAATTCAAATGGGGAAGGGGGCGTGTTTTATGGTAATATGTGATGACCTGACGTGATTGACGTGATTTACGAACGGCGCATGCGCCCTCCGTGTACATATCCCAGTGTGCATTGCTTCCAAGTACGGCGTAACGATGTATTGGTTTTGACGTGAATGTAAATTACGTCCAGCCCTATTCGCGAACGACTTACGCAAACGACATAAATAATTAAAATTTTGAAGCGGGAACGACGTCCATACTTAACATTGGCTGCGCCTCCTAATAGCAGGAGCAACGTTACGCCGAAAAAGCCTTAACGCAAACGACATAAAAAACGGGCGCACGTACGTTTGTGAATCGGCGTATCTAGGAAATTAGCATATTCTACGCCGACAACAACGGAAGCGCCCCCTAGCGGCCAAAGTTATATTGCACACAATTCTACGCCGCCGCAATCAAGTTACGTCGGTGGAGGAAGCCTATTTTTTCAGCGTAACTGCCTTTGTGAATCGGCGTAACGCTACGCGGGCGCGGAATTCAAATTACGGCGGCGTATCTGGAGATACGACGCCGCAAAAGGTATGTGAAACTACCCCATTGAAGCCAAGATGGCAGCAAGGCACCCAGGAAACGCGCATTTTCAGACGGAGAGACCACCCTATGGTTGAATTGTGTCGGTAACTCACCGAGTTGGGCGTAGATCTCTCCGGTCTCAAACCCGTTGAGTGTGGAGCATCCTCTGTTGTCCACCATGGTGATGGTGGGGGTTAGTGGGTAGGATTTCCTCTCCATGGTGAGCCCACCTTGTTCTGCCCCGGACACGGCAAACTCGGTGAAGGGCCGCTCCCTGTCCTGAAGAACATGCTTACAGGAGTTTATAAGGGAAGATTTGCCGTGCCCCAGGTAGCCGAAGAGCTGGAGAAGGACCCGGTTGAAGCCTTGGTTGCCCAGGGGGCAGTTACTGAGGTTGTAGGAGAGGACGTGTTCTCGGAGCTTGTCAACATTCATCTTTCTTCTCGTTTTCAGGAGGAAGATCTAAAATCCCCACAAAGATGGAGAATTCTATTGTTACGAAGATGAAACTGAAAGAAACTTCTACGAAACTCCGCCCAGGTTATGGTGGGGAGATGTGGAGGCGACTAAGTGCCGTATACCCTCGGGGACGGAAATCCCTGAATACGAATGTTCAGCGACTTCATTACATCCTTAAAGTGATACTAATACCGTATTTATCGCGGTATAACGCGCTCTGGCGTATACCGCGCACCCCCAAAGTGGCCCCCAATCCTGTGGGAAAAAAAGATTTTTTGTTGTTTTGTACTTACAGTTTTGATGTCTTGCGCGGCGTCCATCTGCGGCCTCGTCGGGTCCGGCGTCCTTCTGCGGCCTCGTCGGGTGTCCTCTTCGGCGGGTCGGGCGTCCATCTTCGGCGGGTCGGGCGTCCATCTTCGGCGGGTCCGGTGTCCATCTTCGGCGGGTCCGGTGTCCATCTTCGGCGGGTCCGGTGTCCATCTTCGGCGGGTCCGGCGTCCTTCGGCGGCGTCCTCCCGCTCGTTTCCCACCACGACTTTGAATACTGCGCCCGCATATAGCGAGCGCAGTACACTCGTGAATCTTCGGGCAGGCTCGGGCGCCTCTCGCACTGACGTCCTGTACGCTCAGGACGTCAGGACGTCAGTACGAGAGGCGCCGAGACTGGCCGAAGATTCACGAGTGTACTGCGCTCGCTATATGCGGGCGCAGTATTCAAACTCATGGCGGGAAATCGGGTATCGGCGTATACTGCGCACCCACGATTTTGCCCTGATTTTCAGGGCAAAATAGTGCGCGGTATACGCCGATAAATACGGTAGCTGGATTCAGAGACAATTACGCCGGCGTATCAGTAGATACGCCGTCGTAACTCGAAATCTACGCCGTCGTAAATTTAAGCGTATTCTGGAAACCAGATACGCTTAAATTAGGCTGAGATACGAGCGGCGTAAGTCTCCTACGCCGTCGTATCTTAGGGTGCATATTTCGGCTTGCCGCTAGGTGGCGCTTCCGTTGAGTTCGGCGTAGAATATGCAAATGACTAGATACGCCGATTCAGAAATGTACGTGCGCCCAGCGCATTTTTTTTTTTTACGTCCTTTACGTAAGGCTTTTTCCGGCGTAAAGTTAGTCGAACAAATAGCTGGCCTAGCCAATGTTAAGTATGGCCGTCGTTCCCGCGTCAAAATTTGAAAATGTTACGTCGTTTGCGTGAATAGGGCTGGACGTAATTTACGTTCACGTCGTAACCAATACGTCCTTGCGGCGTACTTTGGAGCAATGCGCACTGGGATATGTCCACGGGCGGCGCATGCGCCATTCGTAAAAGACGTCAATCACGTCGGGTCACGAATCATTTACATAAAACACGCCCCCCTGTTCCTCATTTGAATTAGGCGCGCTCATTTACGCTACGACGCCGTAACTTAGGAGGCAAGTGCTTTAGGAGTCCCTGCTGCTTGCCGCTGGGTGCCAGAGAAGGAGAAGGTGCCGAGGTGGGTGGGGACAGCAGTGCTGCACTAGGCGCAGGCCTCGCTCCCGGTCTCACTGTCTGAGAGTAAATTGTCACTGGTTGCAAGATGCCAGGCAGCGCCAGCTCTAGCAACCAGTTCTGGAAATGTAGTTACTAGTTAGTAGGGGGGTGACTGTGTCCTCTATTTCATTCCGGGACATTGTATTGTCCCGGAATGAAGGTGCCCGGGACCAGGGACAGACATGTCAATTGCGGGACAGTCCCGGGCAATTCGGGACACGTGGGCACCCTAGACTACATCCCTGGGGGGACACGCTGTGTACATTCACAGGCACGGGAGGAAGGGGAGGCGTGGGGGGGTGACGCTAAGACGCTTTAGCTCCGCCTTCCGTGCCTTATTATTGTATTGAATGTGCGTCTCATCTTAGTTTTTTCGAATTCTATGGGCGTGCTGGGGTGGTGGGAATGGGCGTGTTATCTGGGCGGCGTGTGTTCACCGATGGCAGAACCAGAAATGAGAGCTAGGCTTGTTCTCGTTCTGTCACACGGCGAAAAAAAGCGTCACTGCGCCAATGCGTGATCTCTGAGGAACGTTCCCAACACCTTGTTTTATCTATGCCACCGAAAATGAAGGCCAAAGGGGGGTCCAACCCGCTACCAGCAAGGGGGTAGATTCACGTACGGGCGCGCAATGTTACGGCGGCGCAGCGTATCGTATTTACGCTACGCCGCCAGAACTTACAGGAGCAAGTGCTGTATTTTGTTTTATTTAAATTAAGGATGACCTGACGTGATTGACGTTTTGCGCCGTCCGTGTACATATCCCAGTGTGCATTGCTTCCAAGTACGGTGTAACGACGTATTGGTTTCGCCGTGAATGTAAATTACGTCCAGCCGTATTCACGAACGACTTACGCAAACGACGTAAAAAATTCAAATTTCGAAGCGGGAACGACGTCCATACTTAACATTGGCTGCGACACCTAATAGCAGGAGCAACCTTACGCCGAACAAGCCTTAACGCAAACGATGTAAAAAATTCAAATTTCGAAGCAGGAACGACGTCCATACTTCCCATTGGCTGCGACACCTAATAGCAGGAGCAGCCTTACGCCGAACAAGCCTTAACGCAAACGATGTAAAAAATTCAAATTTCGAAGCGGGAACGACGTCCATACTTAACATTGGCTGCGACACCTAATAGCAGGAGCAGCCTTACGCCGAACAAGCCTTAACGCAAACGACGTAAAAAACGAACGCCAGGCGCACGTACGTTTGTGAATCGGCGTAAGTAGGTAATTTGCACACTCTACGCTGACAACTACGGAAGCGCCACCTAGCGGCCAGCGTGAGAATGCACCCTAAGATACGACGGCGTAAGAGACTTACGCCAGTCGTATCTTAGGCTAATGTCGGCGTATCTTGCTTTCTGAATACAGAAAGTAGATACGCCGGCGTAGCTTTGAATTTACGCTGCGTATCTATGGATACTCCGGCGTAAATCGTTTGTAAATCTACCAGCAAGGTGTTCCTAATAAAGTGGCCGGTGATGTATACTGAGCCTGGAATTCTTTACACTCAGAAGACTGGGGACACCTTGTGTTGTGAAAAGGGTACTGCAGGGGACAACCCTGGATTGAGGGTGAGTATTGCAGCCAGACCTGTTTTTTTTTTTTTTATGTTTTACACAGCATGAGGGGGGGGGGGGGGTAATGAAAATATAACAGTCGGGAACTGAACGCTGATTTGGGTGTTTTTCATGTTATTGGGAATAAAATGAGAAGATGAAATGACGTGAGAAATGTGTTTGCTGTGTGTAGATTCTGGGCTCTGATTGGTGTTCAGACGCGGCGGGGAAAGTAGAATGGGAGGATCAGGCGGAACGTTCACAAGAATTCTCTCCAGTTCCAGGAAATCAGAAGAGAAAGAAAGCTGCAGAGATCTGGAATGTGGAAGTTCCCTGATGTGGGGGAGGGGTCCTAATCCTTTACTGCAGAGAACATTCTGATCCCTATATATATATATACAGTATATATGTACCGTATTGGCTGTCCCCTGATATCGGGACTGCTGGGACTTGTAGTTCTGTATTGGCTGTCCCCTGATATCTGGACACTGGGACTGCTGGGATTTGTAGTTCTGCATTGGGTCTGTGCTGATATCTGGACACTGGGACTGCTGGGACTTGTAGTTCTGTATTGGCTGTCCCCTGATATCTTGGCACTGGGACTGCTGGGACTTGTAGTTCTGTATTGGCTGTCCCCTGATATCTTGGCACTGGGACTGCTGGGACTTGTAGTTCTGTATTGGCTGTCCCCTGATATCTTGGCACTGGGACTGCTGGGACTTGTAGTTCTGTATTGGCTGTCCCCTGATATCTGAACACTGTGACTGCTGGGACTTGTAGTTCTGTGTTGGCTGTCCCCTGATATCTGGGCACTGGGACTGCTGGGACTTGTAGTTCTGTGTTGGCTGTGTCCTGATGTCTGAACACCGGGACTGCTGGGACTTGTAGTTCTGTATTGGCTGTGTCCTGATATCTGGACACAGGGACTGCTGGGACTTGTAGTTCTGTATTGGCTGTGTGCTGATATCTGGACACTGGGACTGCTGGGACTTGTAGTTCTGTATTGGCTTTGTCCTGATATCTGGACACAGGGACTGCTGGGACTTGTAGTTCTGTATTGGCTGTGTGCTGATATCGGGACTGCTGGGACTTGTAGTTCTGTATTGGCTGTCCCCTGATATCTGGGCACTGGGACTGCTGGGACTTGTAGTTCTGTATTGGGTGTGTGCTGATATCTGGGACTGCTGGGACTTGTAGTTCTGTATTGGCTGTGTCCTGATATCTGGGCACTGGGACTGCTGGGACTTGTAGTTCTGTATTGGGTGTGTCCTGATACACTGGGACTGCAGGGACTTGTAGTTCTGTATTGGCTGTCCCCTGATATCTGGACACTGGGACTGCTGGGACTTGTAGTTCTGTATTGGCTGTCCCCTGATATCTGGAGACTGGGACTGCTGGGACTTGTAGTTCTGTATTGGCTCGGTGCTGATATCTGGGCACTGGGACTGCTGGGACTTGTAGTTCTGTATTGGCTCGGTGCTGATATCTGGACACTGGGACTGCTGGGACTTGTAGTTCTGTATTGGCTCGGTGCTGATATCTGGACACTGGGACTGCTGGGACTTGTAGTTCTGTGTTGGCTGTGTCCTGATATCTGGGCAGTGGGACTGCTGGGACTTGTAGTTCTGTATTGGGTCTGTGCTGATATCTGGAGACTGGGACTGCTGGGACTTGTAGTTCTGTATTGGCTGTCCCCTGATATCTGGAGACTGGGACTGCTGGGACTTGTAGTTCTGTATTGGCTGTCCCCTGATATCTGGAGACTGGGACTGCTGGGACTTGTAGTTCTGTATTGGCTCGGTGCTGATATCTGGGCACTGGGACTGCTGGGACTTGTAGTTCTGTATTGGCTCGGTGCTGATATCTGGACACTGGGACTGCTGGGACTTGTAGTTCTGTGTTGGCTGTGTCCTGATATCTGGGCAGTGGGACTGCTGGGACTTGTAGTTCTGTATTGGGTCTGTGCTGATATCTGGAGACTGGGACTGCTGGGACTTGTAGTTCTGTATTGGCTGTCCCCTGATATCTGGAGACTGGGACTGCTGGGATTTGTAGTTCTGTATTGGGTGTGTCCTGATATCTGGACACAGGGACTGCTGGGACTTGTAGTTCTGTATTAGGTGTGTCCTGATATCTGCACTGCTGGGACTGCTGGGACTTGTAGTTCTGTATTGGCTGTCCCCTGATATCTGGACACTGGGACTGCTGGGACTTGTAGTTCTGTATTGGGTGTGTGCTGATATCTGGGCACTGGGACTGCTGGGACTTGTAGTTCTGTGTTGGCTGTTCCCTGATATCTGGACGCTGGGACTGCTGGGACTTGTAGTTCCGTATTGGGTGTGTCCTGATATCTGGACACTGGGACTGCTGGGACTTGTAGTTCTGTATTGGGTCTGTGCTGATATCTTGGCACTGGGACTGCTGGGACTTGTAGTTCTGTATTGGGTCTGTGCTGATATCTTGGCACTGGGACTGCTGGGACTTGTAGTTCTGTATTGGGTCTGTGCTGATATCTGGAGACTGTGACTGCTGGGACTTGTAGTTCTGGACACTAGTAATGAATCTCTATCTAATAAAACGCGGAGATGAGGAAGATTCCCCGCGGAGAGCGGTTGGTGAATGTCACATTCTCCTCGTTATGAATATATTTTGTATCTTTGAATCTCTGGATTGGATACAAAATAAAATCCTTTGTAAGGAGATATTTCCTGTGTGTGTTACTTTGTTATGATGTCATCGATGTATCTGTGACCTCATATCGGGGGGATCTAGGGATTGCTCAGTTAGTATACAGTTAGCGGTGATGAAGGGGTTAATCGGTACAGCGGGGCCCCCTGCTGGTATCGCACTATGACGGTTATTGTGTCACCACCAGCCGCCCGCCCTCTGAACTCCCCGCCATAGAGACCGGAGACAACAAACCGGAGGGAGGATAGAAGAGGTGGATGCGGAGAGGAGGCGCGGGGGGGACGGAGGAGAGGAGACCGTCGGGATGGGTGGGGTACGTATCACTCAGGTCCCCAATCACACCTCGCTGGAAGCTCCAAAACGCTGGAGGAGAAAAAATCTATTATTCTCTATGGAGACGGATCAAATCTCCGTGCCGAGGAACCTGAAAACGCCTGGAGATCAGGAAAGTTCTGGAGATTTCTTTGTAGCCAAAATCTGACAGATTCGAGCGCTTTTGGCGTGTTTTTATACCCATAGAAATTAATGGAAACGCACCATTCGTGCGTTTTTGTGCACATTTGCAATTTTTTTTGCGTGATTTTCTGCTCAATTTAATAATAATCAAAAAAAAATTTAATGGTATGTGAATAAATAAATGTAAAATAAATACAAATAACAAAAAATCATCGTAAATAAATAAGAAAAAAAAATAATAATAATAATAATAATAATACATTAACAACAATGAACCCACCACCTAAAAAAAGAATAAGAAAAAAATAAAATGTATTATTATTAATAATAATAATAATAATAATAATAATAATAATATTAAAATCATAATAAATAAAAAGCCAAACCCAAACAAAAAATAAACACATTGGGCTGGATTCAGGTACAATTGCGCTTTTTTTACGGAGGCGCAGGGCAACGATTTTGCCCTGCGCCCCCACAAAATTACTGCGCTGCCCTTGATTCACGGAGCAGTAGCTTGCCCGGCGTAAGCGCGCGCAATTTAAATGATCCCGTAGGGGGCGGGAATCATTTAAATTAGGCGCGTTCCCGCGCCGATCGTAGAGCGCAGGCTCCGCCGGGAAACTTTCCCGACGTGCACTGCGGCAAATGACGTCGCAAGGACGTCATTTGCTTCAAAGTGAACGTGAATGGCGTCCAGCGCCATTCACGAAATCACTTACGCAAAGTACGTAAATTTCAAATTTCGCGACGCGGGAACGACGGGTATACGTAACATTGGCTGCTCCTGCTAACCGCCGTACGGAAACGACGTAAATTGCGTACGCAGGGCACGCGCAACGTTGTGAATCGGCGTGAGTATGCAATTTGCATACTCTACGCTGAGCACAACGGGAACGCCACCTAGCGGCCATCGCAAGAATGCAGCCTAAGATATGCGGGCATAAGAGCCTTATGCCGCGCATATCTTAGGCTGCAGTCGGCGTAACGAGCAGCATTCGTTACGCCGGAGCAAGTAAGCAATTGCGCTGTGTAACTATGGTTACACAGGCGCAATTGCTTCTTGAATCCAGGCCATTAATAATAATAATATGTATTTATTAATTTTGTGTTAGGATGTTTAGTTATTTATTATTCTTTTTTTCTTTTTTTAAGGATTTGGGGTTAATTATTTATTTTTACTTTAATTTATTACATTTATGTATGATTTATTAATGATTTGTATTATTTATTTATGTATTTATCTTACATAAATGTATTCATTTATTATTAATATTATAATGGCTGACTGGCTTTGATTGGCAGCCACGGGAGCCAATAGCGCCTCTTCTGTGTCTCAGCCAACCAGGGGGAGTGTCCCGGACGGCTTAGACATTCGTGGACATCGCTGGACAGAGATGGGGCTCAGGTAAGTATTAGGGGAGCTGTCTCACACAGAAGGTTTTGTTATCTTAATGCATTAGGATAAAAAAACATCTGCCTTTAAAACCCCTTTATACACAGTACAGGGGGGGGGGGGGCAGAATGGCACAGTACAGGGGGGTAGGAGGGCACAGTACAGGAGGAGGCAGAAAGGCACAGTACAGTACAGGGGTGGGGGGCAGAAAGGCACAGTATAGGGGGGGGGGGCAAAAAGGCACTGTACAGGGGGAGGCAGAAAGGCACAGTACAGGGGGGTCAGGAGGGCACAGTGCAGGGGGAGGCAGAAAGGCACAGTACAGGGGTGGGGGGGCAGGAGGGTACAGTACAGGGGGGGTCAGGAGGGCACTGTACAGGGGGAGGCAGAAAGGCACAGTACAGTACAGGGGTGGGGGCAGAAAGGCACAGTACAGGGGGAGGCAGAAGGGCACAGTACAGGGGGAGGCAGAAGGGCACAGTACAGGGGTAAGGGGCAGGAGGGCACAGTACAGGGGGGCAAAAAGGCAAAGTGCAGGGGGGGTTTCAGGAGGGCACAGTACAGGGGGATCAGGAGGGCACATTACAGGGGGAGGGAAAAAGGCACAATACAGGGGGAGGCAAAAAGGCACATTACGGAGGGGCAGAAAGGCACAGTACGGGGGGGGGGGGGGGGGTCAGGAGGGCACAGTACAGGGGGAAGGCAGAAAGGCACAGTACAGGGGTGGGGGGCAGAAAGGCACAGTACAGAGGGATCAGGAGGGCACCGTACAGAGGGAAGGCAGAAAGGCACAGTACAGGGGTGGGGGCAGAAAGGCACAGTACAGAGGGATCAGGAGGGCACAGTGCAGGGGGAGGCAGAAAGGCACAGTACAGAGGGATCAGGAGGGCACAGTACAGAGGGATCAGGAGGGCACAGTACAGGGGGAGGCAGAAAGGCACAGTACAGAGGGATCAGGAGGGCACAGTACAGAGGGATCAGGAGGGCACAGTATAGGGGGGAGGCAGAAAGGCACAGTACAGGGGGGTAGGAGGGCACAGTACAGAGGGAAGGCAGAAAGGTACAGTACAGGGGTGGGGGCAGAAAGGCACAGTACAGAGGGATCAGGAGGGCACAGTACAGAGGGATCAGGAGGGCACAGTATAGGGGGGAGGCAGAAAGGCACAGTACAGGGGGGTAGGAGGGCACAGTACAGAGGGAAGGCAGAAAGGTACAGTACAGGTTGGGGGCAGAAAGGCACAGTACAGAGGGATCAGGAGGGCACAGTATAGGGGGGAGGCAGAAAGGCACAGTACAGAGGGATCAGGAGGGCACAGTACAGAGGGATCAGGAGGGCACAGTACAGAGGGATCAGGAGGGCACAGTATAGGGGGGAGGCAGAAAGGCACAGTACGGGGGGGTAGGAGGGCACAGTACAGAGGGAAGGCAGAAAGGTACAGTACAGGGGTGGGGGCAGAAAGGCACAGTACAGAGGGATCAGGAGGGCACAGTACAGAGGGATCAGGAGGGCACAGTATAGGGGGGAGGCAGAAAGGCACAGTACAGGGGGGTAGGAGGGCACAGTACAGAGGGAAGGCAGAAAGGTACAGTACAGGGGTGGGGGCAGAAAGGCACAGTACAGAGGGATCAGGAGGGCACAGTATAGGGGGGAGGCAGAAAGGCACAGTACAGAGGGATCAGGAGGGCACAGTACAGAGGGATCAGGAGGGCACAGTACAGAGGGATCAGGAGGGCACAGTATAGGGGGGAGGCAGAAAGGCACAGTACAGGTTTCAGGACGTTGCCAGGATATGGCCATCCTGGGATAGTGTAGTAAAAAGCGTGACTGTTCCAGCAAATCCGGGACAGTTGGCAGGTATGACGTAATGCAAGATTATCATGGGGGCCCCCATGCACCTGTGCCCATGCATTAAGATGGACCTACCCTTCACACTGGTGTAAGGACCAGTTCATCCATATGAATGAAGCCTAACATTCGATCTGCAGGGAATAAAGCCTGAGAACATTCGATTTTGTCCCGTTCACACACAAGGAATGCACATGCAGTTTCATTGGATGGGCAGCTATGAATTGTTTAGAAATGCGCCCCATAGAGATGACCGGCCCCACAATGCGATGGACGCAAACAACCCCCACCCAGACTATAATGCGATGTGATTGTATAGCTGTGAGATAAAGAGAAACGTTTGTCTTTCCCGGTAAGTTGCTGTCCCGTTGGGTTGCTGTCCCGGTGGGTTGCTGTCCCGGTAAGTTGCTGTCCCGGTGGGTTGCTGTCCCGGTGGGTTGCTGTCCCGGTAAGTTGCTGTCCCGGTAAGTTGCTGTCCCGGTGGGTTGCTGTCCCGGTGGGTTGCTGTCCCGGTAGGTTGCTGTCCCGGTAGGTTGCTGTCCCGGTGGGTTGCTGTCCCGGTAGGTTGCTGTCCCGGTGGGTTGCTGTCCCGGTGGGTTGCTGTCCCGGTGGGTTGCTGTCCCGGTAAGTTGCTGTCCCGGTGGGTTGCTGTCCCGGTGGGTTGCTGTCCCGGTAAGTTGCTGTCCCGGTAAGTTGCTGTCCCGGTGGGTTGCTGTCCCGGTAAGTTGCTGTCCCGGTGGGTTGTAAGACGATTCCTTCTTCCTCTTCTTTGCTCCAGAGGTTGAGTCGTAAAGAAGTTTCTTTGGCCGTCTGCTCCAGAGACAGTGAGGAGAATTACCGATGGCTACGAGACCATCTGGAGAACAAGATGTTTCATCGTACAAAGGTGGTCGTCCACCCCGTCTACATATCCAACAATGCCAGCGAGTTCTATAAAGTGGCCCCCCGCCATGACTTCGCCATCCTGTACCACACCAAGAAACGGGGGAGGGTAAACGTCACCAACGTCACCGACTCTCTGTATGACCAGGAGCTGAGATATCTTCATGACAAGCTGGGTGAGTGTCGTCTTCGGGTTTCATTTTAGGAATTCTGTGCCTTCCACACATTCAGCGGGAGCGCAAAGCTGAACTCCAGAATAACGCCGAAATACACACATAAAATACACCGAAGAGAACTGGTCTACCTTCCCATCCATTCCTGAGATCTGGGGGAAGGGGTCTGGATTTTTGGGTTAAAGTGGTTGTAAATCTCTAAAATGAAAAATGTATAAAGCATATGCCTCTAAAGCACGTGCGTCTAACATAAGGCCCGTGGGCCAAATCTGAACTATGCACTCTGTACATAGCGCACTCCTGAACTCTGCACTCTGTACATAGCACCCCCCTGAACTCTGGACTCTGTACATAGCACACTCCTGAACTCTGCACTCTGTACATAGCGCAACCCTAAATTCTGTACATAGCACACCCCTGAACAACCTCTTAGGCCCCGTACACACGAGGAAACATGTCCGATGAAAACGGTCCGTGGACCGTTTTCATCGGACATGTCTCCTGGGAGCTTTTGGTCTGATGTGTGTACACACCATCAGACCAAAATCCCCGCGGACAGAGAACGCGGTGACGTAGAAGACACCAACATTCTCAAACACGGAAGTGCAATGCTTCCACGCATGCGTCGGGATTTCGGGACGCTGGTTACACGTCATAACAAGCGGACATGTCCGATTAGGTGTACTAACCATCGGACATGTCCGACGGACATGTTTCCAGCGGACAAGTTTCTTAGCTTGCTAAGAAACTTTCGTCCGCTGGAAACCTGTCCGCTAGGCCGCACACACGGTCGGACATGTCCGCGGAAACTGGTCCGCGGACCAGTTTCAGCGGACATGTTCGACTGTGTGTACGGGGCCTCACTGGTTGTGGGTAAGTGCACATGAACAGGGACTTGTCCTGGACCAGGAGGAATCTCAATGGCTGAAAATTCACCCCAATCCTCCAAATTGATTCAACTTCTTGACCAATAAAACAGTAAAAGGGTACTTTTGACCTCATTCAATTCTTAGGGAGAGTTCACATCCATAGCTCAGGTCCATACTAGAGCCATGTCCTCCTAATCCAAGGACGGTTCTTCTTATTTGGATTCACAAGGGACACAGTAAAAGGATACTTTGGAGCTCTATTGTTGGGTGAGCCCATGTGTATAGCCCACACCCATAGTAGAGCCATGTCTTTCTATCTAACCCAAGGACAATCCTTCTTATTTGGATTCACAAGGGATGCAGTAAAGGGATACTTTGGAGCTCTATTGTTGGGTGAGCCCATACTCTTAGCCCATGTAGAGCCACGTCTTCCTACCTAATCCAAGGACGATCCTTCTTGTTTGGATCCACCGGGGAAGCAGTAAAATTAAACTTTTAACCTCATTCTATTGTTAGGAGAGCCCACATCCATAGCTCAGGTCCATACTAGAGCCATGTCCTCTCTAATCCAAGGACAATCCTTGTTTGGATCCACAGGGGAAGCAATACAAGTTTTTTTTAGAGCTCTATTGTTGGGGAGCCGATATTCTTAGTCCAAGCCCTTAGTAGGGACTTGTCTTCCTCCCTAATCAAAAGATGATCCTTTTTGTTTATATCCACAAGGGAAGCAGTAAAAGAATACAGTACTTTGGAGCTCTATTGTTGGGGGAGCCCACGTGTAAAGCCCACGTCCATAGTAGAGCCATGTCTTTCTACCTAACCCAAGGACAATCCTTCTTATTTGGATTCACAGGGGAAGCAGTAAAAGGATACTTTGGATCTCGTTCTATTGTTAGGGAGAGTTCACATCCATAGCTCAGGTCTATACTAGAGCCATGTCCTCCTAACCCAAGGACAATCCTTCTTATTTGGATTCACAAGGGACACAATAAAGGGATACTTTGGAACTCTATTGTTGGGGGAGCCCATGTGTACAGCCCACACCCATAGTAGAGCCACGTCTTTCTTTCTAACCCAAGGACAATCCTTCTTATTTGGATTCACAAGGGACACAATAAAGGGATACTTTGGAACTCTATTGTTGGGGGAGCCCATGTGTAAAGCCCACACCCATAGTAGAGCCACGTCTTTCTTTCTAACCCAAGGACAATCCTTCTTATTTGGATTCACAAGGGACACAGTAAAGGGATACTTTGGAGCTCTATTGTTGGGGGAGCCCACATTCTTAGCCCACATCCATAGTAGAGCCATGTCCTCCTACCTAATCAAAGAACGATCCTTCTTGTTTGGATTCACAGGGGGAAGCAGTAAAAGCATCCTTTGGACCTCATTCTATTGTTAGGGAGAGTTCACGTACACAGCTCAGGTCCATACTGGTGTCATGTCCCCCTAGGGCCAAGGAAAATCCTTGTATTTGGATCTACAGCGGAAGCAGTAAAAGGTCACTTTTGAGCTCTATTGTTGGGGGAGCCCACATTCATAGCCCACGTCCATAGTAGAGCCATGTTCTCCTCTCTAATCCAAGGACAATCCTTGTTTGAAACCACACGGGAAGCAATAAAAGGATTTTTTGGAGCTCTATTGTTGGGGAGACGATATTCCTAGTCTATGCCCTTAGTAAGGACTTGTCTTCCAACTGATACAAAGATGATCCTTCTTATTGGATTCACGGTGGAAGCAATGAACGGATATTTTGGACCTCATTCTAGGCCTCAAACACATACATTTACATTTATCAACATTAAAGCTCACTTGCCATAGGATTTAAGTATGTGGTAGCAAAACAGTCTCTAGTAGACAGGTAAGTCACCGACCGTTTGGCTGTGTGTTGATTCACCTGGCAGTATGGTGTTTGGTGAACATTCACTCACTTCACAATGACACATCACGAGTGAGCACCGCTATAGGCCGTATCTAAATAAGTAACAAAACTTTAATTTCTTTCTTTAAAGGTAAGAAAAAGGTTGTGGTTGTGATAGACGATCTGGAGGAGAGCGGTGACCATGAGAAAAACAGAATTCAAAGTGCGCAAGAAGACCTTCATAAGTACGCGTGCAATTTATTCCTCTTCTCCACGACAGATAAAAATCATATCGATGGACAGGGAATGGCCCAAGGAGGAGGAGCAGAAAAACTCAAAGCTTTAAAGAAAGAAATTAAAACAGGTAACGTGTTAAAGCTTTGCCTAAAAGAAGTAAATATTATATAAATTATGTGGCCACAAGTTTGTGAACCCCTGACCATCACCCCAATATAAGCTTGATGGATTGATGGACATCCAAAAATAAACCATGGTCACTATTATGGAGCTGCCCCCTCACCTATTGCCATTAATATGGAGCTGTCCCCTCCCCCATGGCCATTACTATAGACTTGCCCCATCTCCCATGGTCATTAATTTGGAGATGTTCACTTCACCCTTGGCCATTAATATGGACTTCTTAACCCTCCCCTGTACTCCCCATGACCATGGAGCTGTCCCCTCCCTCATGGCCATTACTTTGTACTTGCCCCCTCTCCCATGGCCAATAATATAGAGATGTTCACTTCACCCTTGGCCATTAATATGGAGATGGCCTTGAAGCTATAACATCCTCCGATCTTCTGGGAAGGCTTTCCACATAATGTTGGACTGCAATTGTGAGAATTTGTGGCCATTTGTGATGATGGATGAGAAGACCTGGCTCACAATTTGTATTCTGATTCCTCCAAAATCTGTTCAGTAGAGTTGAGGTCAGGGCTCTGTGCAGGTGACTTGAGTTCCTCCACACCAAACTGGTGAACCATGTCTTTATGGAGCTGGCTTGGTGTGGCTGGTGTGGTGGGGCTCAGTCATGCTGGGGCAATCAAGGGACATCATCAAACTGGGAAAAAATAGGTTGAATTTTGGTCCAGAGCACGAGATTGTGGATTTCTTCAGATGTCTGGCAGAATTGCAGAATTCCAACAGGTGAAAATAGCAGAAACCCAACTAGTATCATCTCAGCAGTCTTCCCATGAAGATGTTCTGTTGTCACCTATGCAGGAGAAAATATATTAAATAATGTATTTAAGTTCTACTTTCACTCTTTCATGTTCACTTTAATTTCATCCACAGGAAGGAGAACAGCAAAGAGGGGAAAAAGCATCAAGGTAAATAGACCGTCAATAGATTTCATTAGTTTATGACATAAAGATCAGGGGTCAAGTCCTGGGGAAAAAAGTGTGGGAACTCCCACCCAAGATCCACTCCCCCACCAAAAAAAAAAAAATGATACGCTCATATGCATCATTACTAAACCGCATGTTTTTTTGTTTTTTCGACCCACTGTACCTTAGTAATCCTTTATGTTACTGGCCGCTTCCTGTATATGGATTCATCGGGTAGTGTGCGGGTATTCCGTCACTTCCTCGATGCCGCAATGACTCCTGGGAGCTTTTGTCATTGTTGCCAGGAGACATTGCGGAGGTCTGCCGCGAGTTATCGTGGGATTTAGAAAGAACTTTAAGCAGACCTCCGCAATGTCTCCTGGGAACAATGACAAAAGCTCCCAGGAGACATTGCGGCATCGAGGAAGTGACGGAATACCCGCACACTACCCGATGAATCCATATACAGGAAGGGGCCAGGAACATAAAGCATTACTAAGGTTCGCCTGCCCCTGACAGTGACTCGAGCTGGGCATCGCCGCTTAGTGAAGGATCGGCTCGGGCGGCTCGGCTGCTCTAGTCCTGCAAAGGGAACTGCGTTCCTGCTGTGAAAAAAGTGCAGGGACTCCGTTCCCACGCGTTCCCGCAGGACTTGAGCCCTGATAAAGTTGGATAGATAGAACAAAATAGAGAATGAGAGACAACAGCAGGGGGAGAGGTGAGAGGTAAGGAATGGAGGTGTGGCCTTGACAGGAAGGGGTGGGTCATATTTACGTTAGAGAGTGCACGAGTTTAGTCAGGCCTAGGGCAGCACAGAAGCTAAATACACCACTGGATAAGAACTGAAAATACACACCCAGCGGTTTCTCTTTATTATTCCTCATTGTCGATCAAACTCTTCTGTTGTTCTCTTCTGTAGTTTCCACCAAACAGGAAGACGCAGCCAGCTGAGCCAACCGGCGACCACCAATGAGGATCCTCATGTCATTGGACTGATTGGGAGAACATGTACTTTTTTTCAGTGTTAATTTGAACCCTTACACTAATCCATGGAAAATAGAAAGGTGTTTCTTTTTTTTTTTTTTGCATTTTGAGCAGAAACAGAAAAGGGGCGGAGCTGTGTTCACCATGATGGTGCTTGTGGATGACTCCTAGGTTGGCATGGATATTGAGTCAGCACCAGACCTCAAAATATACAAATTGTGGATCAGTTTGGCCAGAAAGCTGTAACGGGTCTGGCAAAGTGGAGCAACACAACTCAAGCCGCACCATGATGATGCCGCCTCCTCATAAAAGCTTTCTTTAGCCACAAGCATTTACAGAACGTCCTCCTAACTGCTCCTCCTTGGCATGTTGCACCCCAATATTTGTAGTCCTTGGGTCTTTGGGTCAAATCCTCATAAAAGGAGGATGGAGCGTCATGTTGTTTATTATAAATCTAGAATGAAATATTTTGAAATAGAATATTTACATCTTCGTAAGCCAACGCGTTTCGAGGGGCTTCATCAGGGCTAAAAGAGTATCCATTTTTTTTTTATAAGGTTCCTTTTAGTAAGCGCATGTAAATAATATAATTAATTTAACAATATGAATGAAACATGAATGTAATATTGTGAAAAGCAAAAAATATTTTGTAACTTTTTTAGAGCTTTATTATTATTATTATTATTATTTGAAACCAAAATAAATCTCCTGTTTATATATTTTTATATGACTGGTACACAGTTTAATATTCTGTCACTCTGTATTGTTTTTATGAAAACCAGTAACTGTGGTCACCTTGGATGATCGTGGTGATCACATGACTGGAATCATCTTATAGCTAGATTCACGTACCTGTGCCTAACGTTAGGCAGGCGTAGCGTATCGCATTTATGCTACGCCACTGTAAGTTAGAGAGGCAAGTGCTGTATTCACAAAGCACTTGCGTCCTAAGTTACGGCGGCGTATCGTAAATGTGCCGGCCTAAGCGTGCCTAATTCAAATTGTGATGAGGTGGGCGTGTTTTATGCCAATGAATCGTGACCCGACGTGATTGACGTTTTTTACGAATGGCGCATGCGCCGTCCGTGGACATATACCAGGGGGCAGACTTATTGGTTTCGACGTGAACGTAAATTACGCCCAGCCCCATTCACGGACGACTTACGCAAATGACGTAAAAATTAAAAAAATTGACGCGGGACCGACGTCCATACTTAACATTGACTGGGCCAGCTTTTTGGTGGACTAACTTTACGCCTGAAAACGCCTAACGTAAACGGCGTATCTTTACTGCGACGGGCAAGCGTACGTTCGTGAATAGGCGTATCTCGCTGATTTACGCATTCTAGGCGTAAATCAGCATACTCGCCCCTAGCGGCCGGCCTAAATAGACAGCTAAGATACGACGGCGCCCGCGGTCGTATCTTAGCTACATTTAAGTGTATCTAAATTTGAGAATACACTTAAATATACGACGGCGCAGATTCAGAGTTACGACGGCGTATCTACTGATATGCCGGCGTAACTCTCTCTGAATCTGGCTATTAGACTGGGTGCTATCAGAGCATAGTCTCTGCATCTTTAGGATGTCAGCTACAGCCAGGTCTGGGAACGCAAAACAATGTATTAAAAAATAAACTCATATACTCTCAGCATGGTACAGACTGATGGAGGATGTGACTTCACATTGGGCTGATGTGGTGTGATGATGACATACGGTACTGCACTTCATTTTTTTTTTTCCAAAGAATTAATAAAAAAGCACGCACCTGCCAGTGCATGGGACCTTCATCTCATTGCTAAGGTCTCTGACGTTGCTTTTTGTTCACTTTGTTATTACCAACACTAAAACCACTTCCACCCAAAAAATAGTCCTGCTATCAAACAAGGCTGGACTGGGACAGAAATGTGGCCCTGGACTTCATCCAGACCGGCCCACTTTAACTTTGAGTGTCCCCTTTGCATCAGAGTGTCCCCCATCAGATTCCCCCTTGCATCAGAGTGTCCCCCATCAGAGTGTCCCCCATCAGAGTGTCCCCCATCAGAGTGTCCACCATCAGAGCCCCTCTTGCATCAGAGTGTTCCCCATCAGAGTCCCCCTTGCATCCGTGTCCCCCTTACATCGGTGTCCCTCCATCAGAGCCCCTCTTGCATCAGAGAGTCCCCCTTGCATCAGAGTGTCCCCCATCAGAGGCCCCCTTGCATCCGTGTCCCCCTTACATCAGTGTCCACCATCAGAGCCCCCCTTGCATCAGAGTATCCCCCATCAGAGCACCCCTTGCATCGGAGTGTCCCCCCTTGCATCAGAGATCCCCCCCTTGCAGAGAGTCCCCCTTGCATCAGAGTGTCCCCCATCAGAGTGTCCACAATCAGAGCCACCCTTGCATCAGAGTATCCTTCATCAGAGCCCCCCTTGCATCAGAGTGTCCCCCCTTGCATCAGAGATCCCCCCTTGCAGAGAGTCCCCCTTGCATCAGAGTGTCCACCATCAGAGCCCCCCTGGCATCAGAGTATCCCCCATCAGAGCCCCCCTTGCGTCAGAGTGCCCCCCCCCTTGCATCAGAGATCCCCCCTTGCAGAGAGTCCCCCTTGCATCCGTGTTCCCCTTCAGTGTCCCCCTTTGCATCAGAGAGTCCCCCTTACATCAGAGTATTCCCCCTTACATCAGAGTGTTCTCCCCTTGCATCAGAGTGTTCCCCCCTTGCATCAGAGTGTTCCCCCCTTGCATAAGAGTGTCTCCCCTTGCATCAGTGTCCCCCCTTTCATCAAAAAGCCCCCCTTGCATCAAAGTGTCCCCCGTTGCATTAGAGTGTCCCTCATCAGAGTTTCCCCCTTGCATCAGAGAGTCCCCCTTACATCAGAGTGTTCCCCCTTGCATCAGAGTGTTCCCCCTTGCATCAGAGTGTTCCCCCTTGCATCAGAGAGTCCCCTTTACATCAGAGTGTTCCCCCTTGCATCAGAGAGTCCCCTTTACATCAGAGTGTTCCCCCTTGCATCAGAGTGTTCCCCCTTGCATCAGAGTGTTCCCCCTTGCATCAGTGTCCCCCGTTGCATTAGAGTGTCCCTCATCAGAGTTTCCCCCTTGCATCAGAGAGTCCCCCTTGCATCAGAGAGTCCCCCTTGCATCAGAGTGTTCCCCCTTGCATAAGAGTGTCCCCCCTTGCATCAGTGTCCCCCCTTTCATCTGTGTCCCCTAGGGTGACCACGTGTCCCGGATTGCCCTGGCCGGGAATGCCTGGAGGAGCAGAATCCCGCCCCCTTCTTGTGATTGGAGAAATTATAAATTCCGTCTCTTGTGTCCAATCACTGCGCTGTGATTCGTTTCAGCACAAGCTGATTTTTGGGAAGGGGGGGTGTCCCTGAATGGTAGTTTGGAAATGTGGTCACCCTAATCTGAGGCACCTTTAAAACCAGGAAAAAAGTGATTGGAGGTTTCTCCAGCAAAAAATAAAAGCTTATAGCAATAGGCCAACAGCGGGCACATAGAAATGTCTCTGGTCTATGAGGAGTATGGAGATGCCGGAACTGAAGAGGTTAAAAGTCCAGGACGATGGGTGGTGGTGAAGCCTTCCTTTGCCTTGTACAGGAGCGCCCCCTGCTGGGATCAGTTTTCCTGCCAATAAACTGTCAATAAAGATTCTCCTTTTTATTTGGCTGATTGGACCTCCCAATATACTGGCTCTGAGGTTGGGGCGCCTGCACAGTGGGCAGGATAGCAGAGCTACGGGCACATTAGATCTACCGTAGGTCTCCCCCGACGCCAAGCTTCAGAGGTTCTGTCTGTAGGGTTGTCATTGTCACTGATAGGAGTCGTAGACCTGCAATGAAGGCAGGAAGAGGAAAAGTGAAAGAGAAAGTAGCTGAGCGATTGTTCTCCTCCCCATTCTGATCTAGGAGGAGGAAGAAGACGGTGAGGGCCAGAGGAGAATCTATGAAAGGGTTTCACCGGAGGGAATCACACAGACAGCCGAGGTATGTATCATACGTGTGTCATACTAAGACAGCGGAGGTATGTATCATATGTGTGTCATACTAAGACAGCGGAGGTAGGTATCATACGTGTGTCATACTAAGACAGCGGAGGTATGTATCATACGTGTGTCATACTAAGACAGCGGAGGTATGTTTCATACGTGTGTCATACTAAGACAGCGGAGGTATGTGTCATACTAAGACAGCGGAGGTATGTATCATACGTGTGTCATACTAAGACAGCGGAGGTATGTATCATACGTGTGTCACACTAAGACAGCGGAGGTATGTGTCATACTAAGACAGCGGAGGTATGTATCATACGTGTGTCATACTAAGACAGCGGAGGTATGTATCATACGTGTGTCATACTAAGACAGCGGAGGTATGTATCATACATGTGTCATACTAAGACAGCGGAGGTATGTATCATACGTGTGTCATACTAAGACAGCGGAGGTATGTATCATACGTGTGTCACACTAAGACAGCGGAGGTATGTATCATACGTGTGTCATACTAAGACAGCGGAGGTATGTATCATACGTGTGTCATACTAAGACAGCGGAGGTATGTATCATACGTGTGTCATACTAAGACAGTGGAGGTATGTATCATTCGTGTGTCACACTAAGACAGCGGAGGTATGTATCATACGTGTGTTATACTAAGACAGCGGAGGTATGTATCATACGTGTGCCATACTAAGACAGCGGAGGTATGTATCATACGTGTGCCATACTAAGACAGCGGAGGTATGTATCATACATGCGTCATACTAAGACAGTGGAGGTATGTATCATATGTGTGTCATACTAAGACAGCGGAGGTATGTATCATACGTGTGTCATACTAAGACAGCGGAGGTATGTATCATACGTGTGTCACACTAAGACAGCGGAGGTATGTATCATATGTGTGTCATACTAAGACAGCGGAGGTATGTATCATACGTGTGTCATAGTAAGACAGCGGAGGTATGTATCATACGTGTGTCATACTAAGACAGCGGAGGTATGTTTCATACGTGTGTCATACTAAGACAGCGGAGGTATGTATCATACGTGTGTCATACTAAGACAGCGGAGGTATGTGTCATACTAAGACAGCGGAGGTATGTATCATACGTGTGTCATACTAAGACAGCGGAGGTATGTATCATACGTGTGTCATACTAAGACAGCGGAGGTATGTATCATACGTGTGTCATACTAAGACAGCGGAGGTATGTATCATACGTGTGTCATACTAAGACAGCGGAGGTATGTATCATACGTGTGTCACACTAAGACAGCGGAGGTATGTATCATACGTGTGTCATACTAAGACAGCGGAGGTATGTATCATACGTGTGTCATACTAAGACAGCGGAGGTATGTATCATACGTGTGTCATACTAAGACAGCGGAGGTATGTATCATACGTGTGTCATACTAAGACAGTGGAGGTATGTATCATTCGTGTGTCACACTAAGACAGCGGAGGTGTGTATCATACGTGTGTCATACTAAGACAGCGGAGGTATGTATCATATGTGTGTCATACTAAGACAGCGGAGGTATGTATCATACGTGTGTCATACTAAGACAGCGGAGGTATGTATCATACGTGTGCCATACTAAGACAGCGGAGGTATGTATCATACGTGTGTCATACTAAGACAGCGGAGGTATGTATCATACGAGTTTCATACTAAGACAGCGGAGGTATGTATCATACGTGTGTCATACTAAGACAGCAGAGGTATGTATCATACGTGTGCCATACTAAGACAGCGGAGGTATGTATCATACATGCGTCATACTAAGACAGTGGAGGTATGTTTCATATGTGTGTCATACTATGACAGTGGAGGTATGTATCATACATGCGTCATACTAAGACAGCGGAGGTATGTATCATACGTGTGTCACACTAAGAAAGCGGAGGTAGGTATCATACGTGTGTCATACTAAGACAGCGGAGGTATGTATCATACGTGTGTCACACTAAGACAGCGGAGGTATGTATCATACGTGTGTCATACTAAGACAGCGGAGGTATGTATCATACGTGTGTCACACTAAGACAGCGGAGGTATGTATCATACGTGTGTCACACTAAGACAGCGGAGGTGTGTATCATACGTGTGTCATACTAAGACAGCGGAGGTATGTATCATACGTGTGTCATACTAAGACAGCGGAGGTATGTATCATACGTGTGTCATACTAAGACAGCGGAGGTATGTATCATACGTGTGTTATACTAAGACAGCGGAGGTATGTATCATACGTGTGTCATACTAAGACAGCGGAGGTATGTATCATACGTGTGTCATACTAAGACAGCGGAGGTATGTATCATACGTGTGTCATACTAAGACAGCGGAGGTATGTATCATACGTGTGTCATACTAAGACAGCGGAGGTATGTATCATACGTGTGTCACACTAAGACAGCGGAGGTGTGTATCATACGTGTGTCATACCAAGAGACAGTGTCATGCTAAGACAGCGGAGGTATCAGAGGAATCAGAGAACAGGGATCACCGCTGGAGAATCAGAGGACAGGGATCACCGCTGGAGAATCAGAGGACAGGGATCACCCAGGAGAATCAGAGGACAGGGATCACCCAGGAGAATCAGAGGACAGGGATCACCCAGGAGAATCAGAGGACAGGGATCACCACTGGAGAATCAGAGGACAGGGATCACCGCTGGAGAATCAGAGGACAGAGATCACCGCTGGAGAATCAGAGGACAGGGATCACCGCTGGAGAATCAGAGGACAGGGATCATTGCTGGAGAATCAGAGGACAGGGATCACCACTGGAGAATCAGAGGACAGGGATCACCGCTGGAGAATCAGAGGACAGGGATCACCCAGGAGAATCAGAGGACAGGGATCACCGCTGGAGAATCAGAGGACAGGGATCACCGCTGGAGAATCAGAGGACAGGGATCACCGCTGGAGAATCAGAGGACAGGGATCACCCAGGAGAATCAGAGGACAGGGATCACCGCTGGAGAATCAGAGGACAGGGATCACCACTGGAGAATCGGAGGACAGGGATCACCTCTGGAGAATCAGAGGACAGGGATCACCCAGGAGAATCAGAGGACAGGGATCACCCAGGAGAATCAGAGGACAGGGATCACCGCTGGAGAATCAGAGGACAGGGATCACCCAGGAGAATCAGAGGACAGGGATCACCGCTGGAGGATCAGAGGACAGGGATCACCCAGGAGAATCAGAGGACAGGGATCACCGCTGGAGAATCAGAGGACAGGGATCACCGCTGGAGAATCAGAGGACAGGGATCAGCGCCGGAGAATCAGAGGACAGGGATCACCCAGGAGAATCAGAGGACAGGGATCACCCAGGAGAATCAGAGGACAGGGATCACCCAGGAGAATCAGAGGACAGGGATCAACTTAGATCTGGGGGGGGGCAAGGCCATGTGACACAAAATCTGGAGCCTGCATCCCCTCAGGAGGTGTTAAGGGATTTGTTTTAGGAATTTCTGAAGGTTCCTCTGTCAGTATCAGTATTGGGGGAAGGTCACCTCCCAGAGGTTTGTGCCTCTTCCCCAGTTGTCAGGGAAGTGGGGTAAGCGGATATCCCCGGGTGGGGGGGGGGGGTACAGAGAACCCCAGCAGGTGACTAGGAGACACATGAGCGGTGTCTTACCTCACCAGTGACAGCGGTCCCATCGTGGCCACAGGACGGCACTCTCCTCCTTATCCCTCGCTGAGCTCAGTTACCATTCCATGTTGCCAGCACACAGCACAGACACTTTCCCAACCTGGGCTGTTCTCAGCCCTTGCTCCTCTCCATTCAGGAAATGTCTCACAGCTTCTCCCCAGAAAATGAGAACGGAGGGGTGTGGACGGTGGAAGGCATAGTGGAAGCCCAGTACTGGAGCGTGACTGTGGGGCCCTAGGGCAGTTTAGAGCTGGACTTTGTGGAGGATATGATAATAATATCACAGGGGGGGCTGCAGGGGCCCCCTGCAGCTAGGGGCGGGGTTTACGATTGTGACCCCTGCAACCCCTTATGCTACGCCCATGCACCTACCCATGTTCTTTGCTGGAAGCGGATGAGAAGAAGCTAGAGGGGAAAGATCGCACAACCCATCCCTTCTCCCGCATCTTTCCTCTTCTCCAGATCTGGCTTGTCCCCTCCAGTGCTAGGCTGATAGGAGTAATGAAGCTGGAGTCACTACTCCTGTCAGCATTGGTGTGCACAGCCTGTTGAATTAGGGTGTGCACCCCAAAACTCAGACACACATGAACACCACCTGCTGTTACAGGGAGGAGGCTTTGATGCTAAGAGACAGATGATTAGGAGCATATTATGTTACACCCTAAATACGGGTGTAATGGGTTCCTTAATTTGAACCTAGCCCTTATTATTTATAATGGCAACTGGCACCCCCAACCACCCATCTGGTGCCACCCATGGATAATGCTAATGTACATGGGGTGATTATGGTGTGCCCAGGCACCCCCGGCACACCCTGTGCGCATGCCTATGCCTGTCAGCCTGTAGATAGGAGCTCTCCATGTGGTGCCCTCCCCACTTCACATGATGCCACCATGCCCAGGGCAGCCTCCCCTTCTGCCCATCCCTTGTCCTGACCCTACCGGCCACTGCTGCTCTCTCTCCCCTTGAGCAGAGTTACTGGTCATGTCTCCCTCCTGCAGTGGGTGGACCCTGATAGACCCCTCCCACAGCTCTCCTCTCTGCACAATTATGTACAGCACAGGGATGGTGACACTTCTACTTTTACAAGGTCATATTTGAGTTTGCAAAGGCATTTTGTGCACACAAAGCAGATTTCTGTCCTTTATGGCTATTTAGGAATGTGTTAAAAATTTAAGTTTTTGTGTTCCCTAGAATTCAGCCTTAAAGATCACGCACCTCATGTCACTCTTATGAACAGAGATCTGGATTGCTGTGGAGTAAACCATAAAATGCAAGCAATGAAATAAACTGTTCCTCATGACTTATGTCTGTTGGTTATTCCAGATGGGGCGGAAAACGGTGGCAATCTGCTCCAGAGACAGCGAACAGAATTACGAATGGCTGGTAGATTTTCTAGAGAACAGAATGTGTAAGAACACAAAGATCAACGCCCAACCTGTGTACATAACCAACGACATGTCTACGTTTCGTCAAGAGGTCTCCGGGTATGACTTCGCCATCTTGTATCACACCAAGAAACGTGGAAGGATAAATATCACCAACGTCACCGACTCCCTCTATGACGAGGAGCTGAGATTTCTTCACGCCAAGTTTAGTAAGTAATAGGTCTTTATTCCTCATATGTATTGTAGCGCTACCCTGACAAGGGCTGCAGATGTTAACTGGTTCTTTGATATAGGGCAACGTTCCAAAGCTGGTCTTTAATACCGATTTAAACAGAGACAAATCTATCAGGTGACCCGCCCACCACTCAGCATCCCCCCCCCCCCCCCCATGTACAGCTGAATAATGGAATTTCCTTTTCCCCCTCAAGAAAAGAATGTTGTTGTGGTGATTGACGATCTGGAGAAAAGTGATGAGGATGAGAAGAGAAGAATTATGGAGGGACAAACAGACCTGGGGGAACATGCCCAAGATGTATTCCTCTTCACACAGCAAGATAAAAATCTCACGGAAAAACCTTTGAAGACAATGGGAAATGGAAAAGTACAAAAGAACCTAAAAGATTTAAAGATGTACATTAAGAAAGCAGGCTCTGTCCCAATGAAGATGGGATTAAAGTGGACACAGAGGCCCGGATTCAGGTAGTTCGGCGCATCTTTGTGCCGGCGTAGCGCATCTCATATGCGATACGCCGACGTAACTTGGAGAGGCAAGCTGAGTATTCACAAAGCACTCGCTCCCATATTTGCGCCAGCGCAACGTAAATTGGCCGGTGTAAGCCCGCCTAATTCAAAGTAGGAAGGTAGTGGGCGTGCTACATGTAAATTAACCGTGGCCCCATGCAAATGAAGGGCCTAACGAACGGCGCATGCTCAGAATCACGTCGCATATACTCCCTAAGATACGCCGGCTCAATGCCTATGACGTGAACTTAACCTACGCCCAGCCCCATTCACGTACGACTTACGTAAACGACGTAAAATATGACGGCTGTTCCGACGTTTTCGACGCCCATACCTTAACATGACTTACTAGGGTTGTCCCGATACCACTTTTTTAAGACCGAGCACAAGTACCGATACTTTTTTCCAAGTACTCGCCGATACCGAATACCGATACTTTTTTTTCAATGTCATATGAAGGAAATACTTGCCTGTTTCCACAGTGGGGTTACCTCTCTGGAAGGAGGAGCGAGGTGTCACTGAGAGAAATGCTAAGAAAATGCCACCTCACTTATCCAGCCGGTAAGGGAGTGTGACACCATGAAAACCGACGGGTATTTCTCTGCCACGTATAACGAGAGAACTCCCCAGTTGTCCATCATCAGGACCACCAATGTGCCATGGCCCCTACGATCCAGACCCAGCTAGGATAATAAAATGATTCTCACTCATAATAAATGTAACACATTGCTTTTCTGTTCTACAGATGGAGAAAAACCGAAGAAGAAAGGGAAAACTAAAGAATAGAAGACTAAGCGGACTATCTTAGGATCCTGGACAAGTTGAGAAGAACGCGTGGCCAATGTTGAATCCCAAAGATTGTAAACAATAATTATAGATCACTGTAACCTTCAATCTTCTCTGTATAAAAGATTATGTAATATCATCCCCTATTATAATACAATCTCCTATTACTCTGGACCAGACCTTCTTAAGTAGGGTTCCTCCAGAGGTTGCTAGAGGTTCCTTAAGCAATGGGAAATTTCTGCCTCACAGATAAATTCCTACTGACACCACTGCTGCCTAAACAGGGGGGTACTGGAGTCGGATCAGGTAGGAGGAAGCCTCCAGTGTGTCCAAAATGTTTTATTAGTTACGTTGATTCATAGAAAGAAAACTATAAACAGACAACACATTCCTCAGGGCAATAAGACAGACACAGAAATGACATACAGTGGAACCTCAGATTGCAAGCATAATCCGTTCCAGGAGAATTCTCATAATCCAAAGTACTTGCATTTCAAAGCGAGTTTCCCAATTGAAGTCAATGGAAACGAAAATAATTTTTTCTGCATTGAATTCAATGGCATGCAATACCGCATGCGGCCAGAGGTGGGGGGCGCCGGAGAGCCTCAGAAATGGCCGGAAAGACCCGAGGACAGCTTGGCTGACCTTGGCAAACCTCGGAAAGGCTCGGGAATGTAGTATTTTAGAGTCGTTCCGAGCATTTTCAAATGGCTCTGAACAACGCCGGCGCCCCCCCCCCCACCTCAGGCCAAACGCGGTACTGCACACCGCTTTGGCCTGAAACCTGCTCGTTTTGCGAGAAAACACTCGCAAACTGAGTTAGGATTTTTTTAACCCTCCTCTTATGTTAGCTTTCTGTTACTATCCATGATGTTAATGGGTCGGTTTTGACCCGTGTCTTAAATCAGCCATAAAATACCCTCTGAACAATTATTTATCATCCAATTTGTTTCTTACCTCTTGGTTACCTTGTTAGGCTTCTTTATCCTTGAAAAGATTGGTTTTAATATTTTTGGTGTGATCCCTTAGGCCCAGTACACACCATAGAATCCATCCGCAGATAAATCCCAGCGAATGGGTTTCAGCGGATAGATCCTATGGTGTGTACACGCCAGCGGATCTGTTTCCGCGCATATTTATCCCCTGGGATGGATTCCAGCAGATCGAATATTCGCTGACATGCAGAACATATCCATCTGCTGGAGTCCATCCCAACGGATGGATCCGCTGGTCTGTATAGACTCACCGGATCCATACGTCCGAAGGGATCCCCCGCATGCATCGTAATGATTCGACGCATGCGTGGAATTCCTTATATGACAGCGTCGCGCACGTCGCCGCGTCATAATCGCGGCGACGGCGCGACACGTCATCGCCAGAGGATTTCGGCGCGGATTTCAATGCGATGGTGAGTACACTCCATCGCATTAAAATGTGTGTATGGGGCCTTAGACCTTTCTTTTGATAGCATACCTCTCATTTTCAAATTTAAAAAATGGTAAAATAGTCAGCAACTCTGAAATGTATTGGTCCTATGTTTCTTTACTTTATTTAGAGAAGCAGACAAGCAGGCAAAGAGATAGGCCCCTCCCTAACTACAGCTCACAGGGTTGAGAGGTGATTGGCTGTCAGTGTTACTAAGCAGAGAGAGTGTTTATGATTTCAGTTTTGGCACTTATTAGTGTCCTATAATTCTATATTATAACTGGGTCAGAATTGACCCTAACACCATAAACGTCTAAATTTTTTTACCACAGTATTTAATAATTTAGTGAAAAGGATTCTTTTTCTATTACATTGTTTAAATAGAGGTTCCTGACAAAGTAAAAAAATCTTGATGCAATAAACAAATTTATGTGATACTTATAGACATTCAAAACCTGAAAACGGGTCGGTTCTGACCCTAACACAAGAGGAGGGTTAAATACAATGCTCGTATTGCGAAATGCTCGTTAACCGTGTTACTCGCAATCCGAGGTTCCACGGTATATAAATATGTCACAATCTGGAGTCATGATTTTAAATTGATTACAATTGCCCTGGGGTGGTAATCAAACACCCTATGAAAAATAGGTGCCACATCCTAGAATATATGGATTAAAGAAAAAAGCATTACAGAAAATGTTGTTTTCTAAGAACAAATGGACTTTGTAGGTACATTTGCCTACAAAGTCCATTTCTTCTTAGAAAAATACATTTTCTGTAATGCTTTTTTCTTAAATCCACAATCTGGAGTCAGGATTAGACAGTAGCTGGATAAGTACAGAAGCAGGTCACCCTAGTGGATGACACAGGCTCTCCTGAGGTGCGGAGTCTAAGCACTAACTGGTGTTCACCAGAGCTCCTGATGGTGGAGATGGGTTTCGCTCTATGATAGTACCAGGTCATGGTCCTCAGGATCACCCCACCAGTAGGTGAGCAAGCCAGGATCCAGTAGAAAATATAACAGGTAGGGATAAGCAGAATGTCAGGTCACCTGTGGCCAGGTGACAAGTGCACAGGGTAGTGAACCCTATAGCCGACTGCTGCAATCAGAGAGGAAGCGTGAACCCAAGATTCCCCAGGGCGCGGAGTCTAAGACCCAGCTTTGTGTTCACCAGAGCCTCTAGTGGTGAGGATGGCCTTCGCCGCAGCTGGATCCAGGTCGCGACCCCTGGCATCCCCTAGGTCACGCTCTGCAGGGAGAGAGGGGAAGCAGCAACCAGGACAAGCAATAGTGATGGGTAAGCCGAGGTCAGGGCAACTGGCAGACAAGGGTAACCGAGGGACAGGCAAAAGGTCAGGGTCACAGGCAAACAGGAGAAGTCAGGGACGAGCCAAAAACAGTACACAGGAAGGTAAACGTAGCACACTGCAGACAGGAACTTAAGCTAACAACACAGAAGAAAAGCAAAGCAGACCTGCAGTGCAACAGTTTATATAGACTTCCTGGGATGGCCTGGGGTGGGGCCATACAGGAAGGAGATGTGATAAAAAGGCAGCCAGATGAGAGTCAGGCCTCTGATGGAGACATGAGAAGAAGGTAAGCTGCCAGACATTATTGCATGTCCATGACACAGAAGCATAGTCAGTAACAAGCCAAAGCGTTTCCCCTGATCCCGCTGACGTCACACGCCATTCCACGAGCAGACTGTCACCATCTCCTCTGAAGGAATCAGCCGGCTTCCTCTCTGGCTCCTTGCGGCTTTAATAGCCTGGACTTGGGACTGCTTTGGACACGGTCTAGATGCCGGCAGAAACTACAATGAGATGTTATTCTCCTACGAGCACATCTGTTCTTACCTAGATGTAAGTGTAAGATACTTCTATTGTATTATGTATTAAACTTTACACTCAAAGGCGCTTTTCTGTGCTTTTTTCCATGTTGATATCCTGAGTTGGCTTCACTCTTGAGAAGAGCTGGCCCTTAGTGCTTGTTATTTAAAGACCCTGCCATACATTATCATCATTATCAGCTTTCAAGATCCACCATCTTCCATAATATTTTTATCTTACATGTGGACTTTTTATATTTGAGATTATATCCAGCTTTAGCCCTGTTTTTACTTATTAGTTTTTATCTTTTCTAATTGATTGCGAGCCACTCTGCCAGTATCCTGAGTGCCTAGCATTTTCTGTTTTTATTAACAATCCAAAGGTTGGTAACGAGTGGTTGCAAGTAGGAATAAGCAGAAGTATACTAGAGGAACAAGCCGAAGGTCGGTAACGAGTATTTGCAAGTAGGAATAAGCAGAAGTATAGTCGTGGAACAAGCCAAGGGTCGATAACGAGTGGTTGCAAGTAGGAATAGGCAGAAGTATAGTCGTGGAACAAGCCAAGGGTCGATAACGAGTGGTTGCAAGTAGGAATAGGCAGAAGTATAGTTGTGGAACAAGCCAAGGGACGATAACGAGTGGTTGCAAGTAGGAATAAGCAGAAGTATAGTCGTGGAACAAGCCAAAGGTCGATAACGAGTGGTTGCAAGTAGGAATAGGCAGAAGTATAGTCGTGGAACAGGCCAAGGGTCGATAACGAGTGGTTGCAAGTAGGAATAGGTCAAAGTATAGTCGTGGAACAAGCCAAGGGACGATAATGAGTGGTTGCAAGCAGGAATAGGCAGAAGTATAGTTGTGGAACAAGCCAAGGGACGATAACGAGTGGTTGCAAGTAGGAATAAGCAGAAGTATAGTCGTGGAACAAGCCAAAGGTCGATAACGAGTGGTTGCAAGTAGGAATAGGCAGAAGTATATTCGTGGAACAGGCCAAGGGTCGATAACGAGTGGTTGCAAGTAGGAATAGGTCGAAGTATAGTCGTGGAACAAGCCAAGGGACGATAATGAGTGGTTGCAAGCAGGAATAGGCAGAAGTATAGTCGTGGAACAGGCCAAGGGTCGATAACGAGTGGTTGCAAGTAGGAATAGGCAGAAGTATAGTCGTGGAACAAACCAAGGGACGATAACGAGTGGTTGCAAGTAGGAATAGGCAGAAGTATAGTCGTGGAACAAGCCAAGGGACGATAACGAGTGGTTGCAAGTAGGGATAAGCAGAAGTGTAGTCAGTAACAAGCCAAAGGTTGGTAACCAGTGGTTGGCTTGTTCATCGACTATACTTCTGCTTATCCCTGCTTGCAACCACTCGTTATCGACCCTTGGCTTGTTCCACGACTATACTTCTGCCTATTCCTACTTGCAACCACTCATTACCGACCTTTGGCTTGTTCATCGACTACACTTCTGCTTGTCCCTACTTGCAAAGGTCGATAACGAGTGGTTGCAAGTAGGAATAGGCAGAAGTATAGCCGAGGAACATGCCAATGGTTGGAGATGAGTGGTAGCGAAGATATGGATAGCAACAGGACTGACAAGAGCGAGTTATTGGCCCGGATAAAGCACAATCATCTGGCAAACAGGAGATTTAAAGGCATGGCTTTGATAGGAAGTTCATGGGAGGAGCGAAGGGTTCAAGGTTCACAACAAACAAGGTTCAAGGCTGGATCATTTTAGGGACTTGTCCAGGGAGCTGTCCAGTATTCCAGGTGACTCAACAAGCAGAGACACTACCAGACACAGCAGAGGCCCCGGGTTCAGATCCAGGCCCTGAAAATATATATATAGAGTATAATTTCTGTATTTGTCATAGCCCTGACGAAGGGGGAGAGCTCTGAGCCCCCAAAACACATTGACTGCTTTATGTTTTCTTGCTATGAATCAACATCAATATTAAAATATTTTGGTCTTCCGCTTTCATTAGATTTTCTAAAAGCAATAAAACTCAATCGATTTCTAAACCTTCTCTATTTTATCCAAGGATAAAAAAAGTTTTGAATATCCATACCCTTTATAAAAAATAAAAAATAAAAAGTTTATAGGCAATACCTGATGGAAAAAAAAAACAATGAAAAATTGATTATTTTGTTTTATCCCCCCAGCCTGATTGCCCCTGGCCCACCCCTTTCATTCATTGGATTTCAGTTCTTTCAATGATAAGGGTTTAGCATTGCATGTGTGTGTTACCTAGGGGCGGTCTGTATGCAAATCCTAGCTGCCTAGGAACACCCACTCCTCCAGACTGACACCCACCCGTCAAAATATTTTTTGATATTTGCATAACTCCTCCCAAAAGCCAGCCCACTGTTTGCATCAGGACATCACTGGGGCTAAAATGATGTATAAATGTAATTAGCATGTTGATGAGGGGGGAGGGACTAAGAAGTAAAAATATAAACAAATACTGTATATTTATATATGTATATCTAATATGAGCAAGATACACTTTCACTTTAATTCTTCTCCATCTTTTTCCTTCCCCTCTTCTTTTTTCTCCTCTCTCCCCCCTTCCTATCTCTTCTGGTATTTAGTATATTTAAAAAAATCCTTTTCTGAATTTTTATGCATTTCCACTACACTCCGTCTGTTAGCCGGATTTCTCTTACACACACTGGTGTGCCCGTGCTTGTGTGCAGATGCGCGTCTTTTAGCCGGACTTCTCTTACAGTCGTTCATTGGTACATCAGAGTGACAATAAAACAATAATGCTGACGCGTTTCAGCAATAGCCTTAGTCTTGTGTTGGGACACATCGAGCTTCGGCACCTCTGAGTGGATCTGGTGTATGGATTGGGTTGTCCCTGCAGAGAGCGCTGTTACCTTTCTTCTTTTCCAAGTGGTGGAAGGGGGTGGGAGAGGGGGATGTCCCCTCCAGCTGCTTGTAAAACCTATCCAGTGGCCACTTCGCCAATAGAAGTGCTTTTACAAGAGAGCCGTCCTCCGGCTTTAAACAACTGTACTGGAATGATGCCTGGCATCAGCAGACAACATCCCGGTATAACAACCTGAAGTTTAGTGACGTACCGGTTGGTCGTTGGTCCAGAAGTGGTTCTAATTACATTCATAATATTAACGGAGCGCTGTGCAGTGGTGGGCCATCTACGGTGCCAGTCTGTATCTTCAAAAAGGAGCATTTTCATTGTATCATTTATTGTTTATTTTAAACTCTTCTGAAGTTCATCCATGAAATATCAGAGAATGCAGACGTCCATAAATATATAAGGAAATAAGATAACACAAATTCGCTACAGAAATTGTTATCTGTATGTAGGTGTCTCCTTTGTATCAGAGCTCCGCCTTCCCGTCCTACAGACCTTGAACCCAACATAATCTGTGTGACAACTTTTACAGTGACAGAGAGACCCAATCTCTGCCTTAGATGTGTCGTCCTGGAGGACAAAACCTAACATTGAGATAATCTCATGAAATGAGAGCGTAGGATTTACCCTACGGGACGTGTGCTGATGACATCCTCTAGGACCTTCTACACAGAGACACCAAACCCGACAAAATGCCAGAGGCGGAAGTATACAAGTCACTTTAAAACTCAGAAAGATTTCTATTTGAAAAGCCTCAGTGGAAGACTCTAATGGAGCCACCGAGAAAAGCCAAGATGGAAGGTTCTCCTGGTGAAAGGACACCGAAAGTAAAAGGGGTCAAAAAAGACAGGGGTTCCAATAGGAAAAAAGACAAACATCCAAAGTCTCCCAAAAATGATCAAAAGGTGACATCTCCGCTCAGACCTGGAGAACCAAAGGGAAGCAAGAGCCCTGAATTCCAGAAGACGGGAGGGACTCGGGATGGTGGAGGGACTCGGGATGGTGGAGGGACTCGGGATGGTGGAGGGACTCGGGATGGCGGAGGGACTCGGGATGGTGGAGGAACCTTACAGAGACATAGAAAGTTTGACAAGACACAAAGGTTAGCAGCAATCTCTATCATCTACCCTTATCTGTAATTGCCTTGTGCTCCACACTTGTGGTTTTCCCCTTGTTGATAATGATGACTATAAAAATGCTACAATTTGCAGGCAACAAATACCACAGTACATAAAACAGAAGTGCTGCGCTTTCAGTTACATTAAAGCAAGGATCCTCAAACTACGGCCCTCCAGCTGTTGCGGAACTACACATCCCATGAGGCATTGTAAAACTCTGACATTCACAGACATGACTAGGCATGATGGGAATTGTAGTTCCTGAACAACTGGAGGGCCGTAGTTTGAAGACCCCTGCATTAAAGGATCTTTAAAGACAATTTCCTTTTCTTTTTTAAATAACAAACATGTTATACTTACCTCCACTGTGCAGCTCGTTTTGCACAGAGTGGCCCCGATCCTCGTCTTCTGGGGTCCCTCGGCGGCTGTCTTGGCTCCCCCCTGCAAGAAGATTCCAGTACTGTAGACATTGCTGCGGGCGGGTCAGTGGGCGGCAGAGAGGTCACGAAAGAGGTCACGGCGCCCTCGCTGACAGGCGCTCGTGACTCCTCTAGGACAGTGCACTACACATCGGCGCCGCGCTCGGTGCTCAGCACTATTTACCTGCGGGAAAGCACAACGGTGCTCCGGACACTTTGGCACCCCCTCCCCTCTGGCGCCTGGGTGCAGTGCACCCTGTGCACCCCGTCTCGGATCGGCCCTGCATTCCACCTTTATGGGAGCTCTCTCGCATGGTGGAAAGTTCTTCCGGGCGTGCTCCCGTGATACATCCGGCGGCTATAGCCGCTCACTGTATCACTCGGCCCCGCCCCCCGGCACGCCGCGCCATTGGATATGATTGTCAGCAGCGCAAGCCAATGGCTGCGCTGCTTTCAAGCAACCAATGAATGAGCCGAGAAGCCGACCGAGAAGCCTGCACGTTCACGGCGCGGGACTTTCGAAGGGTCAGGTAAGTAAAATGGCGCTTGGGGGGGGGGGCGCTAATGCTGAGATGTTTTTTCACCTTAATGCATAGAATGCATTAAGGTGAAAAAACATGAACCTTTACAACCCCTTTCGCACCTAAGGGTAAAACAAATGTTAATGCCTAAGCACAATTTAGCAAAAATTGTTTAAAATTAGATTTTTATCTGATATTATGTAATAAAATGTAATACTTTTCTTAAATATCTTATCGTATTTGTGCTCTCCTCGATTACAGACGTTAATACCTCCAATTAAAATCCCATTATCCTTGCGGGAGCGTTGCGTCTCTTATTCTCTTTTTAAAACTACTTTGTATAATAAAATCACACATTGCCCTTTCCCTGGATTCTTCGCAGTGTAGGAATCTCTCTGCAGAAAATATTGTTACAATTTGTAGAATATAAGAAGATCCAAGGTGTGGAAGGATTTATCACAACAGGTGTTTTGTGGGGATCAGCAGTGTTATCTGCTCCCTTTATGGCGGATAGTAAAAGTGATTATTCGCTGATCTGACACTTCGTTCCTCGTTCTGCCTTCTATGGAATGTATAATATCGGCATTTCCTCATTTAGACTCCAGTACAGGGTCATCTCCAGGAAGTATGGGAATAAAAATAATGAAATACACAGAAACGTTCACGTACTCACCTTACAATCTCATTGTACCGTATCCTATACACGTAAAACCCGAATCCAAGCACAACAAGAAAGAAATACCCTTGTCGTGCCCATCCCCCCTCAACCCTTCCCCACCACTACAACTCTAAAGACCAAACCTTTTTCATATTAGAGTAAGGGGGGTTATAACCGCTGTCAGTTTTAATCTTTTTTTTTGTCACCCGGAGTGGCGGCCCATCCATTAGAGGCGCCCAGGTGCCACCCCCTCTCACTACGCCACCACCTATATGCATAATAGATAGATTCAGTCAGGTCCGGACTTACCATTGGGCTTGACTGGGCTCAAGCCCATGGGACCCGCCCAATAGGGGGCCCCGGGAGGAGGAAGCAAGAAGAGCCATGCCACTGCTGATGAAGAGGTAAGAAGTCCCCTTCACCCCCCCGCTCAACAACTACGATCGGTGCCCCCCCCCTCAACAACTTTGATCAATCGGCGGCCCCCCCCACCGCGCAACAACTTTGGTTAGCTCCTCAACCACTTCGATCAGCTTCGATCTCGGCTGCTAACCAACCCACCCACCCCCTGCTCAACAACTTCGATCAGCTTCGATCTCGGCGGCACCCCCTCGCTCAACAACTTAGATCAGCTTCGATCTCGGCGGCACCCCCCCACTCCAGGGGGCCCCTCAATCAACACTCAAGCCCAGGGGCCCCCACCACCCTAAGTCCTGCACTGGATTCAGGTCTATCTACGACCACCGTGAACACTTCCTATTCCTGCGTCCAGCCCCTTTCAAGATGCCGGGCACCTGAATTACAGCGGCTGGGGGTGTTTTTTTAAAGGAACCTGATTAGAGCCGTAAGCTTTAATAGGCTTTAAATTAGGATGGGCTCGGAGCGCAGAGCATTGCACCAGGAGCCCACCCAGGTGTTACAACAGCAAATTAATATTCGCTGTTTGTAACACTGATCCTCAATCTGGCCAATCAGAAGCAGGTCTGAGACAGCCTGAGCCGGATTTCGCACAAGGCCACCGAGGCCAGGCATCGGGGCGGCAGCGGCATGGAGTCCCCCGATGGCCGGAACATACAGTTAAGGGCGGTAAGTTGCTTTCTAGCAGGACTAAATGTAGTGTGGGGGAATCCGCTCGCTCGTTAACAAGTGATGTCGCTGCAAGCACTTGTAAAATGTGTGCTGCCCCCACCCCCCCACATACCTCTCTCTGCTGGCTCTGTTTTCGGGACTCCATCCTCCCCCCGGTCACTGAGTCTGTCTCCTGTCCCCGCCGCCGATGTACACAGTGAGTGGGGTGAGCTGTGCTCTTCCCATCTCAGCTGTGACAGGAGTTCTAGCACAGTGCTAGGACTCCTGTTTTGGAGGTGACAGGGTCAATAAAGAGAACATGTCACCTCCAATTGCTATCACACAGGGAATTGTTTTCTCTTGTGTGATAGTAATAAAGTTAAGTGAAAAAAAATTTATAAGAAAAAAAATAATAAGAAGAAGAAATAATAATTAAATTAATAAAATAAAAAAAGTAATTAAAAAGTAAAGAATAAGAAAAATAATATAAAAAATAATAAGAAAATTATAAAAAAAAAGTAAACGACAAGCTACAAATAAATAAAAAAATAATAATATTTGAACTAACTGTGCTGCCCCTGCCATCCGGTTTCCATTCTCCGTTGATTGGGGGGGGGGGGGGGTGGTTGGTGGGGAGGGGGTGCATTGCGGAACCTGGGCGGCAGGGAGAGCAAATCCGGCCCTGGGTACAGCCTCATCTACAACCCACTGGACTTAACAAGCGCATGTCCCTCATGGTGGGGGGGGGGTAAGGGTATTTTTTGTGTGCCCAGAGGTGGACTTGAACATCTATGTAATGCTGAGCTGTACATTTTCTCTCCTTCAGTTTCAGGGTTCTGATCTTGTCCTGGGAAGTGAGCCGCAATCCCATTGACATTGCAGACCTTTTGAAAGAGGATGATAACATCGACCATTGCTTGTATGTCGCTCTTTCCCCGCCTACAAAGGATATGGACTGGACATTGCCCGTGGGCCAATCCTCCATTGTCATCATCTACACCTCTCCCACATCAGAGAAACCGCTGTACGAGATGGGTCGCTACCTGGAATACTGCGTGGGCAAAAAAGGTGACAGCAAACTTCTCCTGAACTCTCAAAATATAACTGTGCATTGTTATAGGGCAATGTTTCTCAAGCTTTTCTTCAGTCAAGGCGAAAGTCTACACAATCCTGAAGCACCCCATCCTAAAATGTAAAAAACGGAACGACCGGTAATAGTTTTTCGTAACGCAGCAACATCCACACAAGTAGGGCACCCAACATTAGAGGTCATTTATTCTTCCAAAGCAAATGCTGCTTCTGACTAGTATTAAAACACGTGCAAATCGTTTCGGTTTGAATACAAATTCGGTCAAATTTTTGGTTGCATCCAAATCTCTGAATGAAATAGTAAGAAATAGTAACGAACTTAGTTGAAATCTGTTAAGATTTGTTTTGTTTATCCATTTATTTTCTTTTTAAAGGGGGGGCTTCCAGATTCTGATAAGCCCCCTGCTCGCAGACCCTAGCAACCACAGCCCAGGGTTGTCGGGAAGAGCTCCTTGTCCCCATCAACAGGGGAAAAGGTGCTTTGGGGTGGGGCCATGTTGCGGGCATGTTGCCCGGTATGGTTCAGGAGGACGGAGGCCCTCATTTGTCCCCCCCTTCCTGACCTGCCGGGCTGCATGCTCGAATAAGGGTCTGGTATGGAATTTGGGGGGGACCCTATGCCATTTTTTTTATTTTGCCGTGGAGTTTCCCTTAAAATCCATACCAGACCCGAAGGGCCTAGTATAGACTGAGAAGGGACCCTACGCCATTTTTAAAAAGAAAATTGGTGAGGGGTTCCCCTTAAAATCCATACCAGGCGTGAATGGCCTAGTATAGATTGAGGGGACCCTATGCCATTTAAAAAAAAAATTGTCAAGGGGTTACCCTTAAAATCCATACAAGACTTGAAGGGCCTAGTATAGACTGAGGGGTGACTGTACGCCTTTTTCTTTTTTGGCATGGGGTTTCCCTTAAAATCCATACCAGACCTGAAGGGCGTAGTAAAGACTGGGGGGGTGCCTACGCCATTTTTTTCCTTTTTTTGGCGTGGGGTTCCCCTTAAATTCCATACCAGACCTGAAGGGCCTGGTATGGACTGGGGGGGGACCCTACACAGTTTTTTTTTTACATTTTGATGAGGGGTTTCCCTTAAGATCCATACCAGACCCAAAGGGCCTAAAATGGACTGGGGGGACCCTACGCGTTTTTTTTTTTTTTATATATATATTGCCGGCAATGCCAGCACTGTTTTCTTTACATTCATTTGTCAGTGGGGAAGCCCGCTGACAGATGATGACTCATGGATGTTAAGAACGCGGGTGGCCGCTTCCCGGCCTTCTGCTTAACAACCAGCTATTTCTTCAAACAGAATTCAGATCAGTTGATCGTTTTTCGACCGATCTGAATTCTAATTGTTCCAAAAAGTTGGAATTCGTTAGAAAATTTATAAATGAAACACATTTTAATGAAAACAAAACCAAAAATAAAACTAAACTAAACAAATTCCGAAACCAAACTAAACAAATTCCATAACAAAACAAAATTATTAACATAACAAATCTATCCGAAATGAAACACATTTTTCCATTCTGCACATGTCTACTAGTATTCCAACTTTTCGCTTATCTTACAATACTTTAATTGTATACAATATTTGGGGTAATTTTTAGGTATTTTGCCAAGGCACCCCTGAAGAAACCTGATTGAAAAAGGCTGTTATAGGGAACATCTAGAAGCATTATGTTCACCTCCTGAGAAACAGCAGTTCACTTCTTGTTATGTGAGGGTGCCTAGGCACACTTGTGTCTATAGACCTATAGCTGTGTATCTGCAGTGTGGGATCTAAGGCACTGCTGCCTCTGAGTGCTAGTCTCATGGGATTTGGGAGGAGATTTGATGATGTCACTTGTGTGCTTTTTGCTGTTCTCCTTGCTGGAGGCTCAGACATGAGGAAGCAAAGCCCTGCTCTCTACCAAGATGGCCGCCTCCACACAAAGACATATAGCCAGATTCAGAGAGAGTTACGCCGGCGTATCAGTAGATACGCCGTCGTAACTTTTAAGTGTATTCTCAAATTGAGATACACTTAAATGTAGCTAAGATACGACTGCCTGCGCCGTTGTATCTTAGCTGTCTAGTTCCGCCGGCCGCTAGGGGCGTGAACGCTGATTTACGGCTAGAATGCGTAAATCAGCGAGATACGCCTATTCACGAACGTACGCTTGCCCGTCTCAGTAAAGATACGCCGTTTACGTAAGGCGTTTTCAGGCGTAAAGTTATTCCACCAAAAAGCTGGCCTAGCCAATGTTAAGTATGGACGTCGTTCCTGCGTCAAATTTTGAAAATTTTACATAGTTTGCGTAAGTCGTCCGTGAATGGGGCTGGACGTAATTTACGTTCACGTCGAAACCAATAAGTCCTTGCGGCGTACTTTGGAGCAATGCACACTGGGATATGTCCACGGACGGCGCATGCGCCGTTCGTTAAAAACGTCAATCACGTCAGGTCATGGTTTATTTACATAAAACATGCCCACCTCTTCACAATTTGAATGGCCCATTTACGCTACGCCGCCGTAACTTAGGAGGCAAGTGCTTTGTGAATACAGCACTTGCCTCTCTGACTTATGGTGGCATAGCGTAAATACGATACGCTACGCCGGCTCAAACATACGCCGCCCTACGTGAATCCAGCTAATAGTATAGACCAAGGTACGGTAAGTCAGAAATTGGAAAAAGATCAGCTGCAAGGAGACCACAGGTTATACTAGCGACCAGTCCTTTACCCTCTGTTTGTATTTTAGTTTAAAATCTCCAACAATGTCTCTTCATTTGCAGTTTACTGATCCAGCACTGCTTCCTCCTCCACCACCTGACAAGACACACTCTTCTACTTTGCTGCCACCATCAACATCATTATCAAATTAAAAAACAACTGCTTGTATCCAGAAAGGTGTAGAATGAGTAATAGATCATCTAATATAGAAAATAGAAATAATGTAATGTATTGCACTGGTATCCACACTAAAATGATATTAGTTACAAAGTGCATTGGTCCATTTGTGGAGTCCATTATGACTTTCATTTTGAACCTAAACATGGATCTCTAAAGCTGGTCATAGGCAGTTCCAATCTCAACCAGTTCAGCAGGGATCGGCTGAGGTTCAAACGAACTTGGGTACAACCAGCATGTCAGATTTTTCATGCAACTATTGCCAGCATATATAGCCTCTAGTAGTAATCACTGTGTGTTCTCCTGGCCAGGATTGCCCCCCTCCGTTGGTAGAGCATAATGGCTCCAAGGAAGGGATTTAAGGGATTTCCCAATCAACACGGACCATATTGATGGGGGAATTAGGCAAATTTGCACCATCCATGGGCCGACCTTAATTGATGTACATTTTATGCTGTTAGTTGATGTACATTTTATGCTTTTTAGGAACTGATAAAGTGATTGTGGTGATTGGTGAATCAGAAAAGTTGGATAAGCAGTGGATATCTCTGTGGAAGAAAAACCCATTTGCCTACAGTATCAAACCGATACTCGTCTCAACGGCAGACCTGGACTGGATCACCAGAAAAGAGATTCTTCAGGAGATGCGGGAAAAACTGGTCAAGCTTAAAATTTCCCTACTGGGCCATACAGGTGATTATCCGGTGTGGGTGTGCTTGTTCTGACCACGTATGTGACTTGGAGTGCTGTGTAAGATCTTGGATATACCAACATATGAAAGAGGACAACCTCATTAGAAAGAGATGTTTAGGACAATCAGGAATAGGACGGTAACTGTGGCCAGCTAATTCTGTTTTTGGGACAAACAAAAAAATACATAAAAAAAAAACGTAATGCATATAATCTCAACAATATATTAAAAAATATATATATTTATATAACTCAAGATACGTTTTATAACCTATCCTCCAAAAAGAAAAAAAAGGGGGAAGGGGGAAATCACCTAATCATCCACCCCTCCTCATAAACCTCTTTCTGGGGCCAGGGAAAGGACGGCATATAATGTGCTTAAACCATGCTAAAGAAACAAAAGAAGGGGACAAATATATCAAAGTATATAACACAAGAGAGGATTGTATGGATTTTTAAAGTCATACTGTATATAAACTTCAATCTCCATTTATTTTAGAAAGGACAGAGTGTGTTCTGAATTAGATTTATTTTTATCTGATATCAGGGTACGGCGATGGGGGTCAGGTTCACCCCAAGCTGTGTATTTCTAGGATTTACTGTGAATAATTTTAATCTGGTCCAGTTACCCTTTTGGGGTGATCAAGGTCCTGTTTACAAGATTCACTGATATTTTTTACTTGAAATTGGTCAGAAGACTTATTTTTCAGCTGAACAACTTAGTACAGATATACAGAAGTGTTTTAGAAAGATAAGGATATGACATGGGAAAAGGCAAACCGGAAGATATGTGTAAATCAGTTTTGTGTCCCTCCAGTTATTGATAGACCTGCTGGAATGGTTGGGGGGTCAAAAGCAGTGCAGCTGAAACATGAACATACTGTACAGCAAAGATTTTTCAGCTCGGAAACCCTGAACCCTGTACAGGATATTGCTTCCATTCTCTGTGTGATAAATACGTTTAGAATTTTGAATGGTACAGGATCATCAATTTGCATAAATTTTCTTTGATCACAGGTCATGAAAAGAATCCCGCTGGCAGTAGGGAGAAAAACACACCAGAAAGAGTAAGTCCTACATACCCAATCACCTAAAATGAATTATAAAATAGTTTATTTTTATATCTCAAACTGCATTCATGGATCATACAGTATGTGGTTTAGAAGTACTGATTAGCAAACACATATTACATATAGGTCTACAGCAGGGGTCCCAAACTGGTGGCCCTCCAGCTGTTGTGAAACTACAAGTCCCATGAGGCATTGCAAGGCTGACAGTTACAAGCATGACTCCCACAGGCAGAGGGAGGCATGATGGGATTTGTAGTTTCGCAACAGCTAAAGGGCCACCAGTTTGAGACCCCTGGTCTACAGAGCTTCTATTAGGATATGTGTGTTCTGTCTGGTGTTTATTTTTCTGCTTAAAGAAGAAGTGGAAATTAATTATAGCTTTCCATTGTTGCATTTTCCCCTATAAATGCTGCTTTGTTATACAAGAGTGGACATCAACCTAGGAAAATATCTAACTGCATATCAGTTTGTTTCCATATAGTTGGGCTATAATGGGCTATAATGGGCTATAACCTGTACGGTTTAGGAGATATTCCCCTCGCAATGCGCAGGGGGGATCCTCAGCTAAAGGGCCGGCCCTTGCCGGAATGACATTTCCCGCGCGCATGCGCGGGAGTGACGACAGCGCCGCTCCAGCTAATCACAGCGCTGGAGCGGCGATACCCGAAAGACACGCCAGAGCAAGATGACATCTCGCTCGGCGTGGACCAGGTAAGTTCCCTACACCTCGTTTTAAGGTAAGTATTTCATAATGAGCTAGTATGCGGTGCATACTAGCTCATTATGGCTTTTACTTTTCAGGTGTAAAAAAAATAACAAATGCGGGTATACAACCGCTTTAATATCACTTTAAAGAGTCATTTTAATAATTTGATGAAGATCTTTCTTTTGTTTGTTCACTTTGCCACATTCATATAAAAAAATATATATTTTAAATGTCAGCAACATACGATCTTTCAATTATTACCTAAGGGCCAGATTCACAGCGGAGATACGACGGAGTATCTCAGATACTCCGTCGTATCTCTCAGAGTATCTATGTGACTGTTTCATAGAATCAGTTACGCATAGATATCCCTAAGATCCGACAGGTGTAATTGTTTTACACTGTCGGATCTTAGGATGCAGTACCGCGCCCGCCGCTGGGGGGGAGTTTGCGTCGTAAACCAGCGTCGGGTATGCAAATTAGGAGTTACGGCGATCCACGACGGATTTTCGCGTTCGCTACGTCGCTGCTAGTCTAGTTTCCCGTCGCAAAGTTAGTCATCATTTTTGGTGCCCTAACTTTACACAGCAATCGTATTGCTGTATAAATTATGGCCGTCGTTCCTGCGTCGAAATTTGAAAATGTTTCCTTCTTGCGTAATATGTCCGGGAATACGGAAGTACGCTACGCACGTCGCCGTTCGAAAAAATGACATCACTTCGCGCAAAGCACGGCGGGAATTTCGAAACGGAGCATGCGCAGTAGGTCCGGCGCGGGAGCGTGCCTAATTTAAATGGCACACGCCCCTTTGAATTACGCGGGCTTACGCCGGAGGCCGCCAGCGTAGGTTTTCATTGCAAGTGCTTTGTGAATCAGGCACTTGCGATGAAAACTTGCAGCGGTGTAACGCTTGCAACTGCGATATATAGTACTAGTGCGTGACAGTCACAGCAGGATTCAGTGTTCACATCACACAATCTATTTTACTTCCTTACCCGAGGACTGCTCTGCTCTCGGTCCTGCTTGTTCTGCTCTCCGCCCCTCTCAGGCAGTTTCTCATCCTGCTCTCCGCCCCTCAGCACGTTCTTAGGCCGCTCTTTGCCTCCTCTAAGACCGTTCTCTGCCCCCTTTCAGCCCCCGCTCTCCACCCGCTCGTCGCTGGAAAATAAAAAAGTATCAGGTGAAGCTCTCCGCCCCTCAGCACATTCTCAGCCGGCTCTCCGCCCACTCTCCGCCCTTCAGCATGTTCTCAGGCCGCTCTCCACCTCCTCTAAGCCCGCTCTCCACCCCTCTCAGCCCACTTGTCACTGAAAAAAAAAAAAGTATCAGGTGAAGCATCGGGTCATTTGCACGAGTACAAGTACTTGCGCGAATTCTCAGTATCGGTCCAGATACCGATACTAGTATCGGTATCGGGACAACCCTATCCAAAACTCATGATACTTTGTGTGATGGTCAGTGGGAAGAATGATCATTACACTTGTGGTCATTGTGAAAAATAACAGCCCCTCCCCCCTTACAGATAGCTAAAAAGATCAATGGTGTCAGTGGGAATTTATTTGAATTTTTCTCATTGATTGAGAAACCCCTTAGCAACCTCTGGAGGAATCCTGGTTGAGAAGAATCTGAATGAGACCTTGCCTTCGTCCTACTGATTTTATTATCTACATTTTTAATTTTTACATTACAGCAGACCTCAGAAACAGCACAGCCGCAGGAATATGAAAAGGTAATAAATAAAGACCATGAAACCCGTCGTGAAGAAAGAGCAGGAGCTAACCGAACAGACAATGAGGAAATAAATCAGACTGTTGGCTTCTTCTCCCGATCGGCAAGGACAGACAGTGACTGGCTGCAGAGACTTCTATCCTCCCAATACTTCCAGATCACCGTTATATACACCAATGTACCAAATAGCGATCAGAAGAAAGTCACAGAAGTGATCTCCTCCGCTCCCACACTACTTCTCTACTTCACTGAGGAAACTTTCAGGACTTTTTCTTCTCAGCCAGACACAAAAGTGAAGATCCCTCTTATTCCTGGTAGGACAGATATTTCTACATTATATGCTGGTGTTCTATAATATATATTTTTTTTAGCTAAAGTATTCTTCACCTAACTGAATAACTGAAGTAACATACAGAGCTTTGGGGGTGTAACAGAGTGAGGCCTAGCTCCCAACTGTCCCTGATTTACAGAGCTATGGGGTGCGTAACAGAGTGAGGCCTAGCTCCCGACTGTCCCTGATTTACAGAGCTATGGGAAGTGTAACAGAGTGAGGCCTAGCTCCCAACTGTCCCTGATTTACAGAGCTATGGGGTGCGTAACAGAGTGAGGCCTAGCTCCCGACTGTCCCTGATTTACAGAGCTATGGGAAGTGTAACAGAGTGAGGCCTAGCTCCCAACTGTCCCTGATTTACAGAGCTATGGGGAGCGTAACAGAGTGAGGCCTAGCTTCCAACTGTCCCTGATTTACAGAGCTATGGGGAGCGTAACAGAGTGAGGCCTAGCTCCCAACTGTCTCTGATTTACAGAGCTATGGGGAGCGTAACAGAGTGAGGCCTAGCTCCCGACTGTCCCTGATTTACAGAGCTATGGGGAGCGTAACAGAGTGAGGCCTAGCTCCCAACTGTCCCCGATTTACAGAGCTATGGGGAGCGTAACAGAGTGAGGCCTAGCTCCCGACTGTCCCTGATTTACAGAGCTATGGGGAGCGTAACAGAGTGAGGCCTAGCTCCCAACTGTCCCTGATTTACAGAGCTATGGGGAGCGTAACAGAGTGAGGCCTAGCTCCCAACTGTTCCTGATTTACAGAGCTATGGGGAGCGTAACAGAGTGAGGCCTAGCTCCCGACTGTCCCTGATTTACAGAGCTATGGGGAGCATAACAGAGTGAGGCCTAGCTCCCAACGGTCCCTGATTTACAGAGCTATGGGGAGTGTGACAGAGTGAGGCCTAGCTCCCGACTGTCCCTGATTTACAGAGCTATGGGGAGCGTAACAGAGTGAGGCCTAGCTCCCGACTGTCCCTAATTTACAGAGCTATGGGGAGCGTAACAGAGTGAGGCCTAGCTTCTGACTGTCCCTGATTTACAGAGCTATGGGGAGCGTAACAGAGTGAGGCCTAGCTCCCAAATGTCCCTGATTTACAGAGCTATGGGGAGCGTAACAGAGTGAGGCCTAGCTCCCAACTGTCCCTGATTTACAGAGCTATAGGGAGCCTAACAGAGTGAGGCCTAGCTCCCAACTGTCCCCGATTTACAGAGCTATGGGGAGCCTAACAGAGTGAGGCCTAGCTCTCAACTGTCCCTGATTTCAAGGACTGTCCCTGATTTGGAGCAATGTCCCTGATTTGTCCTTCTGTCCCTCTTTCTTCCTCGATTGTCCCTCATGTTGGTCTGCGATCGTGTCGTGAAGCTGCAGAACGGAGAGATGCCTCTGTAAACAAGGCATTTCCCTGTTCTGTGTAGTGACAGGACTGTGATCTTCTGCTCCCTGTCATCAGGACACTTGGGATGGAGAAGGGGATTTGATTACTGGTAGCTGGATGGGTGGTCTTTCAGTCACTAGGGCTGGTGGAATAGATATTAGACTGGGGGCTAAAATGTGACTTGGCTCAGTCTTGGCCAAGGCTGGGAAGGACTTGGCTGGGAAGGACTTGGCTGGGAAGGGTGCTCTTCTAACCTTAAGGTTTGGGGAAGGCTCTTTTCTGTTCCAGTATGCTTGTGCCCATGTGTACAAAGATAAATCCATAAAGACATGGTTTGACTAGTTTGGCGTGAAGGAACTTGAGCCCAGAAACAAACCCTACTGAACACCTTTGGAATGCCGATTGTGAGTCAAGTCTTCTTATCCAACATCAGTGCCTGACTTCACACTTGAGCACAAATTCCCACAGAGACCATCCAAAATTCCAACGCCCTTTGGACCAAAATCCACAGAAAAGTCTGATGGAAGTCCGATTGTGTGTACGAGGCTTATGACTGCTAAAGTGCAATTTATTTTCCAAGAATGTGTAATAATATAATTACGACTGTTCCCGATTCAGATAAGAAGAAGGTGATTGTGGTGATTGATGACCTGGATGGGAAGAGCTCAGAGAAAGGAATAAAAGAACTCTATAAAAAGTCCAGCCTGGGGAAGCGGCCCTCAGACTTGTTCCTGTTCAGGAAAGAGGAGAAGGAAACGGATTATCTCACACACCTCAAACGGGATAAACAGGTCAACAAACAGGCCGAGCAAAGATGGAACCTTTTCCAAAATGAGATCCATGACCTCGGTAAGAGTTCCGTGTAGCTACCTTTTCAGGTGTCTGTTGTACTTTACTTTTTATGTCTAGCGTAGAAAAGTAAGACGTAAGAAAATTAGACCACATAATATTGGTTTTGGTAAAAAATCTACAAATTGCAGAATACAATCATATCTGTATCTATAGCTTCCTTGGTTGCTAGGGGTTCATTGAGCAATGAGCAGATTAGGTAAGCTACAAATGACACCAAAGATCATTTCAGGTACCTGTAAGGCCCCATACACACGACCGAACATGTCTGCTGAAACTGGTCCGCGGACCAGTTTTAGCAGACATGTTCGGTCGTGTGTATGGCCGATCGGACAGGATTCCAGCGTACATTTGCCCGCCAGGCCGTTTTCGAGCGGACAAATATTTCTAAACTTGTTTAGAAACATGCCCGCTGGAATCCTGTCCGTCGGACATGTTCGGTCATCTGTACAGACTTACCGTACATGTCCGAGCGGCCGCCATCCCTCGCATGGGTCGAATGACTTTGACGCATGCGTGGAAGCATTGACCTTTCAGCGTTGCGAACGTCGCCGCGTCATCGTCGCGGCGACGGCGCGAACACGTCACCGCGCTGTCTGTCCGCGCGGATTGACTCTCATTTCTGTATGATGCTGTGTACAGCCATCATACAGAAATCTCCGGGCGGGCATGTCCGCTGAAAATGGTCCGGCGGACCGTTTTCATCGTACATGTTTGCCCGTCTGTACGAGGCCTAAGGCGTCAGTCTTCCCAATATAAGGAGCATTCATCGGTGTTCCAGAGCCCTCTACTGGCTACCAATGTCAGTAGGCAGCTCTTCACTGACCAACAATGTAGGGGTTAAATATTCCATGGAGCGCGTAGACATGGGGCTAGATTCAGGTAGGGGCGCGCATTGTTACGGCGGCGCAGCGTATCATATTTACGCTACGCCGCTGTAAGTCAGAGAGGCAAGTGCTGTATTCACAAAGCACTTGCCTCCTAAGTTACGGCGGCGTAGCGTAAATGGGGCCGGCGTAAGCGCGCGTAATTTAAATGTGGATGAGGGGGCGTGTTTTATGTTAATTCTTGGTGACCCGACGTGATTGACGTTTTCCCCAGCCCTCGTCGTACGTGAATGGTGTACGCCTCGACGTACGTTTCGTAAGATTTACGTCATCAGGAAGCGCTTCCTGATGACGTAAATCTTACGAAACGTACGTCGAGGCATACACCATTCACGTACGACGCACTTCCGGATCTGCTGGTTGTCGGCGCTGACACGCACGCCACATCGTGAGTATCGCTGCTGCAGTACACCGCAACGGAGACCCTCTTTTTCCACCTGATCCATGCCCACAGCCTCAGTGCCGGGATTGTGGCACCTGTTCTGGTGAGGAGCCATTTGGCAAAGTTTTTATTACTAAAGTTTTAATAAAAGGTATCACACTATTGTGGTCTCTCTTCTCATATATGTTTCATCAAAATTGACTGCAAGATTGGAATCTAATCACAAGGGACAGGGTTTCCCTAAAAGCGCATTTGACTTCTTTTTAGTTAAAGAGTCAATTGGAGTCGGTAAGGAGCCATCTTTTATTCGATCACGTCGGGTGTTTTATATATTAACATTATGGTGAAGGCTTTGTGATCACGGATTACTTTTCCCAGCAATCAAAATCACTAATGCACATATCTTGTGTCTATTGTGTAAAGCATTGGATGCATCATGTTTTGGACTTTATTATTGATTTGCACTATTTGAATTTGGTCATGCATGGACTATATACATATGGATGCACATTTAAATTTTGATTTATATTTATATTTATTTTATTTTGTTATTATATATGTTATTAGGGTTTAACTTATATTTATTTGCACGTAGCGCCCCCTACCCTACCTTTTTCAGTGTATAGAGTATATACGGTACTTGATTTCCACACTGTAGTTAGAGACGTTGGCCCAGATTCAGAAAGCAATTGCGCCCGTGTAACCATAGGTTACACGGCGCAATTGCTGACTTGCTCCGGTGTAACGAGTGCTCCTGATTCAGGAACCTCGTTACACCGGCTGCAGCCTAAAATCTGCGCGGCATAAGGCTCTTACGCCTCGCAGATTTTAGGCTGCATTCTTGCGGGGGCCGCTAGGGGGCGCTCCCATTGTGTATCAGCGTGTAGTATGCAAATTGCATACTACCACTGATTCACAAGCTTGCGCGGGCCCCGCGCAAGCCAGGTATGGAGTTTCCGTACGGCTACTTTAGTGCAAGGCTGCCCTTTCTAATAGCAGGGGCAGCCTGTGCTAAAGTATAGCCACGCTCCCGCGCCGTGAAATTTGAATTTCACGGCGTTTGCGTAAGTGATAAGTGAATGGCGCTGGACGCCATTCACGTTCACTTAGAGGCAAATGACGTCCTTGCGACGTCAGTTGCCGCAATGCACGTCGGGAAAGTTTCCAGACGGAGCATGCGCTCTCCGCTCGGCGCGGGAGCGCGCCTAATTTAAATGATTCCCGCCCCCGGCGGGATCATTTAAATTGCGCTCGCTTACGCCGGGCAATTTTGCTGGCGCGCCCTCGCAAGTCACGGAGCTACTGCTCCGTGAATCTAGGGCAGCGACGCTAATTTGCGTGGGCGCAGGGCAAAATCGTTGCCCTGTGCCCGCGCAAATTAGGAGCAAATCTATGTGAATCTGGCCCGTTGTATATTCCAAACCCAAGAGAATCGTTCTTTATTATGTGTCAGGAAGGTAAATAAGCATTTCATGGACACACATCCAGAATACAATGTAACATTTCTTTATTCACTTCCCTTTTCTATTTTCTATTTTTCAGTAAAGCGCCCTTCTCCGCCAACACTGGTAAGATTTCCCTCGTCATCGATGGTAACGTTCTTCTTCTATATATTTTCCTCGTTAACCCCTTCAATACCTGGCTTTTATACCCACCTCCATACCGGGCGTATTCTGGCACTTCTCTCCTACATGTACAAATCATCATTCTTTTGCTAGAAAATTACTCAGAGCCCCCCAAACATTATATATATATATTTTTTAGCAGACACCCTAGGGAATAAAATGGCGGTCATTGCAACTTTTTATCTTGCACGGTATTTGCGCAATCATTTTTCAAACGCCTTTTTTTTTTTTTTAACGGTTTCATAAATTAAAAAATTAAAAAACTGTAAAGTTAGCCCAATTTTTTTTTTTTTGTAAAATATGAAAGATGATGTTAAGTCGAGTAAATAGATACCTAACAAATGGCGCCAAAGTTCGTTACTTAAAAATCTCCATAGGCGACGCTTTGAAAAATTTTACAGGTTACCAGTTTAGAGTTACAGAGGAGGTCTAGTGCTAGAATTGTTGCACACGCTCTAACGCACATGGCGACACCTCACATGTGTGGTTTGAACGACGTTTACATACGTGGGCGGGACTTACGTGTGCTTTCGCTTCTGAGCGCGAGCTACCGGGGACAGGGGCGTTTTAAATATTTTTTTTTTAACTTAAACTTTTACACTTTTTTTTACATTTTTTTTTTATCACTTTTATTCCTATTACACTGAATGCAAACATCCCTTGTAATAGGAATAGTGTGTGACAGGTCCTCAATAAGACCTCACATCTCTCCTCCAGGCTGGAAAACATGAGATTGTGAAAAAGAAATTCACTGATCTCATGCTTACTAGCCGCAATTGTGGCTTTGTTTACTTCCGGGTACCCGGGCGTGACGTCATCACATTGCGCCCGGGCCTCCGACGGTCATAGAGATGACTGGTGACCAGATTACTGACCCAGCACTGCTTCCTCCTCCACTACCCGACAAGACACACACTGTCACCTTATATACAGATTACTGACCCAGCACCGCTTCCTCCTCCACTATCCGACAAGACACCCACTGTCACCTTATATACAGATTACTGACCCAGCACCGCTTCCTCCTCCACTATCCGACAAGACACCCACTGTCACCTTATATACAGATTACTGACCCAGCACCGCTTCCTCCTCCACTATCCGACAAGACACCCACTGTCACCTTATATACAGATTACTGACCCAGCACCGCTTCCTCCTCCACTACCCGACAAGACACCCACTGTTGTATATACTGTACAGTGATCCAGCACCGCTTCCTCCTCCACTATCCGACAAGACACCCACTGTCACCTTATATACAGATTACTGCTCCAGCACCGCTTCCTCCTCCACTACCCGACAAGACACCCACTGTTGTATATACTGTACAGTGATCCAGCACCGCTTCCTCCTCCACTACCCGACAAGACACCCACTGTTGTATATACTGTACAGTGATCCAGCACCGCTTCCTCCTCCACTACCCGACTAGACACCCACTGTTGTATATACTGTACAGTGATCCAGCGGTGCAATTGTTATATCTGTATTTTTTTATTCTATTTTATTGCAGAAACTGGGAACTGTGGGGATTTTCTCTGGGGGTCGGAGAACCGATTACAGGTGGCTGCAGTCTTTGCTGAAATCCCCTAAACTTCAGGACTTGGTGGATGACGTCACAGCCTTCCATATCTCTGAGAAAGGCATTGAAGGGCCCATCAACTGCAGCTTTGGTGTTGTGTATCACCGCCAGAGCCAGGGGGCAGTCCACGTCGTAGAGGAATATGACACCAAGATCATGGACCAGCTCTCCGCCACGCTCGGTATATAGTCCTTGTCATGTCGTTTTACAACTCTTTCTGCTCTTGTCCACCGGAGGACGTCATATGACGTCCTCCACTTTGTGCGGTGATATCTGAATGACGGGGGCAGCTACAGGCATCATTTAGATATCGCCGTCTTCAGCCGCCGATTCGATAGGAACGATCAAAGCGGCGGTTCCTCCGCTTGATCGTTCTTTTAGGCAGGGGGAGGGGACGTCCCACCCTCCCGCCGCCATCCGGTGCTTCTCCGGGCTCTCCCGTGCCATCGGGGGCCCGGAGAGCGAATTGGTCAGCGCTGCTGTAAAGCATAGAGATGACTGGTGACCAGATGGTCACCAGTCATCTCTATGACCGTCGGAGGCCCGGGCACAACGTTATGACATCACGCCCGGTACCCGAAAGTAAACAAAGCCGCAATCACGGCTGTCGGCATGTGATCGTGATTTTTTTCACCGATTTCATGCTTGTAAGCCTGGAGGAGAGATGTGGGGGGAGGGGGTGGTCTTATTGACCACACCTCTCTCCATAAAGAGGACCTGTCACACTGATTCCTATTACAAGGGATGTTTACATTCCTTGTAATAGGAATAAAAGTGACCAAAAAAAAATGCAAAAAAAGTGTAAAAATAAAAAAAATGAAGTAAAATAAAAAAAAAATTGTAAAAAAAAAAAAAAAAATTCAGAACGCCCCTGTCCCCGTAATCTCGCGCGCAGAAGTGAACACGCATGCAAGTCCCGCCCACATATGTAAACGCCGTTCAAACCCCACATGTGAGGTATCGTCGCGTGCATTAGAGCGTGTGCAACAATTCTAGCACCTCCTCTGTAACTCGAAAATAGTAACCTGATAAAATTGTTAAAGCGTCACCTATGGAGATTTTTAAGTACCGAAGTTTGGCGCCATTCCATGAGTGTGCGCAATTTTAAAGCGTGACATGTTAGGTATCTATTTACTCGGCGTAACATAATATTTCATATTTTTCAAAAAAATTGGGCTAACTTTACTGTTTTGTTATTTTTTAGTTCATGAAACCATTTTTTCCCCCAAAAAAAGCCATTTGAAAAATGATTGCGCAAATAACGTGCAAGATAAAAAGTTGCAATGACTGTTGTTTTATTCCCTAGGGTGTCTGCTAAAAAAAACATATATAATGTTTGGGGGGTTCTGATTAATTTTCTAGCAAAAGGATGACGATTTGTACATGTAGGAGAGAAGTGCCAGAATAGGCCCGGTATGGAGGTGGGTATAAAAGCCCCGTATTGAAGGGGTTAATCATATGGTGCTGCTCCAGGTCGGTCAGTCCCGCCCACAATTTTTCCAACGAGTGCAAGCTCAGCTCACTGTACTCACAAAAGTTTAGGGACAGCTGCATTTCAAGAATGTCCATCTTTTTTTGCATCATGAAAGCAACAAAACACAGCAGTATAACACTGTGAGGCATGATAAAAGTCTACGCGTTTCGTGCTACATCAACACTCAATTCAGCACTGATGAAGCTTGAAACGCGTAGACTTGCAACTTATGTTGCTTTTATAATACAATACAGACAGATCTCCAATTATTTTTATTTTCTCCGGTTTGATACCCTAATTTTTTGGTGCAGAATAACCCTTCTATAATAACAGGATGATGTGTGGTCTTTCTGTCTGGCGCAGGGAGGTTCAATGTTCTGGTGATCATCGATGACGTAGAAAATGGCAGCTGGAAGGAGAAGGAACGGATTCTGTACTCTCAGCCCAGGATACGGAAGTGCGCCCGCAATCTGCTCCTCATCACCAAGGAAGAGAAGAAGAATGAAGAGAAGCTCCTGACTGAGCTGAGGGAGGTTCTCTTTGCCCCCGGATTGCCAGAAACCGGTGATTATTATTTAAAGGACATCTCCATTTTATATTAAAAAATTATAATAATAAATGCTTTGCCTGGGCCATTTAAAGTGGTTATAACCCTTACAGACACCCAGTGAAGTGAATGGCCTTGGATGATACACAGAGATACACGCTTTCCCCAACTTGTTTATTCCCTGACTTAGTTGGGGTAGGCAGTACACTTTGGTGGGGGTGGGTCAGCTACGCCCTGTGACCTTTGACCTCTGGGAACCCGCCTTCTAACCTTTGACCTTTGGGGGAGGTCCCTGTTCCGATTCCTGAGTCCTAGCCATATTATTCAATGGGAAACCCTAACCCCTAACTCTGACCCTAACCCTAACCCTAACCCCAACCCCTTCTACATACGTGGTACCCGTTTATCTGCGGTCTTCTCTTCTCTACATCTGTTCAAAGTCCAGAAATTACACAGAGTTTCTGATCTTCCAGAGGCAGGGGGTGGGGATCTGATTTAATACACTGTATAGCATAGAGTAGGGCAGTGATGGTGAACCTTGGCACTCCAGATGTTTTGGAACGACATTTCCCATGATGCTCAGGCACTCTGCAGTGTAGTTGAGCATCATGGGAAATATAGTTCCAAACCATCTGGGGTGCCAAGTTTCCCCATCACTGCAGTAGGGAGTTGAGTGTAATCTGAGACCTGAGTGGAGGAAATGGACACCCCCCCCCCTTCCACACAATCTCATATGGAAACTTGTACAGCTGGGGCTCACTGGAGCTCTCAGTTATCAGAGGCAACCGTTTCAGGAGCAGTAACCCAAAATATACAGGGCCTTGAAAAAGTATTCATACCCCTTGACATTTTCCATATTTTGTCATGTTACAACCAAAAACCTAAATGTATTTTATTGGGATTTTGTTGGTCTCTCACATAAAATCCCAATAAAATACATTTACGATTTTGGTTGTAACATGACAAAATATGGAAAATTTCAAGGGGTGTGAATACTTTTTCAAGGCGCTGTATTCTCGGTCAGTGGAAATTTGCAGTTAATGTTAAAAATTGATAAACATAACGTGATTAGATTCATTATCTGGCACTGTAGTGAAATAAGATGATAAATATTGAAAAAATAATTGAAGTTTGAACCCTTCTATGGTTACTTTATTTTATTTTTTTATAAATATAAAACAACTTGCAAGTGAACGGAGTGTAATCATTTTGTATATAAAACACCACAGGTACCCTCCAATCTCCAGATATTAACGAGCCACAAATAAAGGGAGAGGATCCTGGGACCTCAGACAATAGGAGTAATCCTCCTGGCAAAGACAACGGTGAGAGACGTAATATTTTATTTATTTATCTCAGACAAATAGCTCAGATACAAAGCAACAATATTTATAAAGATCACATTGTTTATAAACATTGCTTAGAGAGAAGATGGAGAGATTCAAAAATAACATTGTTTATAAACATTGTTCCGACAAGAGAGAGATACAAAGTAGCATTGTTTAAAAACAATGTTACTTTTGTATCTACTCAGTTTTCTGAATAGTACCCCCCATCACTCTTGTTAATGGGAGGAATAGTGTCCCATCATTAGTGTCAGTGGGAGGAATAGTGTCCCATCATTGGTGTCAGCGGGAGGAATAGTGTCCCATCATTGGTGTCAGTGGGAGGAATAGTGCCCATCATTGGTGTCAGCGGGAGGAATAGTGTCCCATCATTGGTGTCAGTGGGAGGAATAGTGCCCATCATTGGAGTCAGTGGGAGGAATAGTGTCCCATCATTGGTGTCAGTGAGAGGAATAGTGTCCCATCATTGGTGTCAGTGAGAGGAATAGTGTCCCGTCATTGGTATCAGTGGGAGGAATAGTGTCCCATCATTGGTATCAGTGGAAGGAATAGTGCCACATCATTGGTATCAGTGGGAGGAATAGTGTCCCATCATTGGTATCAGTGGAAGGAATAGTGTCCCATCATTGGTGTCAGTGGGAGGAATAGTGTCCCATCATTGGTATCAGTGGAAGGAATAGTGCCCCATCATTGGTGTCAGTGAGAGGAATAGTGTCCCATCATTGGTGTCAGTGAGAGGAATAGTGTCCCATCATTGGTATCAGTGGGAGGAATAGTGTCCCATCATTGGTGTCAGTGAGAGGAATAGTGTCCCATCATTGGTGTCAGTGAGAGGAATAGTGTCCCATCATTGGTGTCAGTGAGAGGAATAGTGACCCATCATTGGTATCAGTGGGAGGAATAGTGTCCCATCATTGGTGTCAGTGGAAGGAATAGTGTCCCATCATTGGTGTCAGTGGGGGGGAATAGTCTCCCATCCTTGGTGTCAGTGGAAGGAATAGTGCCCATCATTGGTGTCAGTGGGAGGAATAGTGCCCATCATTGGTATCAGTGGAAGGAATAGTGCCCGTCATTGGTGTCAGTGGGAGGAATAGTGCCCCATCATTGGTGTCAGTGGGAGGAATAGTGCCCCTTCATTGGTATCAGTGGAAGGAATAGTGTCCCATCATTGGTGTCAGTGGGAGGAATAGTGCCCCATCATTGGTGTCAGTGGAAGGAATAGTGACCCATCATTGGTGTCAGTGGGAGGAATAGTGCCCATCATTGGTATCAGTGGGAGGAATAGTGTCCCATCATTGGTGTCAGTGGGAGGAATAGTGTCCCATTATTGGTATCAGTGGAATGAATAGTGCCCCCTCATTGGTATCAGTGGGAGGAATAGTGTCCCATCATTGGTGTCAGTGGGAGGAATAGTGTCCCATTATTGGTATCAGTGGAAGGAATAGTGCCACATCATTGGTATCAGTGGGAGAAATAGTGTCCCATCATTGGTGTCAGTGGGAGGAATAGTGCCCATCATTGGTGTCAGTGGGAGGAATAGTGTCCCATCATTGGTGTCAGTGGGAGGAATAGTGACACATCATTGAAGTCAGTGGGAGGAATAGTGCCCCATCATTGGAGTTAGTGGGAGGAATAGTGCCCCATCATTGGTGTCAGTGGAAGGAATAGTGCCCCATCATTTGTGTCAGTGGAAGGAATAGTGCCCATTATTGGTGTCAGTGGAAGGAATAGTGCCCCATCATTGGTGTCAGTGGAAGGAATAGTGCCCATTATTGGTGTCAGTGGAAGGAATAGTGCCCCATCATTGGTGTCAGTGGAAGGAATAGTGCCCCATCATTGGTGTCAGTGGAAGGAATAGTGTCCCATCATTGGTGTCAGTGGAAGGAATAGTGCCCCATCATTGGTGTCATTGGGAGGAATAGTGTCCCATCATTGGTGTCAGTGGAAGGAATAGTACCCATTATTGGTGTCAGTGGGAGGAATAGTACCCCGTCATTGGAGTCAGTGGGAGGAATAGTGCCCCATCATTGGTGTCAGTGGGAGGAATATATAAAGGCAAACAAAGGGCATCTGTTTGGAGACCACAGCTTTAGAGGATTACAACTCTCTGCACATTCCAAGCTAACGGTGGTCTTTTTTTTCAGAGACTGAATCGGTTGACAGCGCCATAGCAGATATCGCGGGAAGCCAAGGGACAAGCGAAAGGCAACAAGCTCAAGGTAGATCTTCCCATCATAGAAATCATGGTTTCCATGTACTGCATTGATGATGACCAAAAAGCCTGAAACAGTTGTATGCAGTATGGAATAAATGGCGTTATATTATATTTAGGTTTGGACTACACACCAGAGGATCTGGAAGTGCGTATGGCCAATAGGGTGGCCTGCATGGCTCCACCACTGCCTGAAACACAGTGCAGCTTGGCCCTGCCTGCCCCCTGGTCTCTCTTCACTGGTTTTGACTGACAACAGCTGGAGTTCCTGTTAAACTTGGCGTAACGCACAGAACTATACGGTGTTAAACTTCAGTAACGCACAGAACTATACGGTGTTAAACTTCAGTAACGCACAGAACTATATGGTGTTAAACTTCAGTAACGCACAGAACTATACGGTGTTAAACTTCAGTAACGCACAGAACTATACAGTGTTAAACTTCAGTAACGCACAGAACTATACGGTGTTAAACTTCAGTAACGCACAGAACTATACGGTGTTAAACTTCAGTAACGCACAGAACTATACAGTGTTAAACTTGGCGTAACGCACAGAACTATACGGTGTTAAAATTCAGTAACGCACAGAACTATACGGTGTTAAACTTCAGTAACGCACAGAACTATACGGTGTTAAAATTCAGTAACGCACAGAACTATACGGTGTTAAACTTCAGTAACGCACAGAACTATACGGTGTTAAACTTGCAGTAAAGCACAGAACTATACGGTGTTAAACTTCAGTAACGCACAGAACTATACGGTGTTAAAATTCAGTAACGCACAGAACTATACGGTGTTAAACTTCAGTAACGCACAGAACTATACGGTGTTAAACTTGCAGTAAAGCACAGAACTATACGGTGTTAAACTTCAGTAACGCACAGAACTATATGGTGTTAAACTTCAGTAACGCACAGAACTATACGGTGTTAAACTTCAGTAACGCACAGAACTATACGGTGTTAAACTTCAGTAACGCACAGAACTATACAGTGTTATACTTGCAGTAATGCACAGAACTATACAATGTTAAACTTGCAGTAACGCACAGAACTATACGGTGTTAAACTTGCAGTAATGCACAGAACTATACAGTGTTAAACTTGCAGTAATGCACAGAACTATACAGTGTTAAACTTGAAAACAATGGGAAACCGCGGCAGTACCGCCCGCAATGCGCCTCTATAGAGTTTTGTGCGTTACTGAAGTTTAACACCGTATAGTTCTGTGCGTTACTGAAGTTTAACACCGTATAGTTCTGTGCGTTACTGAAGTTTAACACCGTATAGTTCTGTGCGTTACTGAAGTTTAACACCGTATAGTTCTATAGAGGCACATTGTGGGCAGTATTAACCCTTTATCGGCCGCTAGCAGGGGTTAATACCGCACCGCTAGCGGCTGATTCCCGCGGCAATCCCGGCGGTATAGTGCCGCTATTTTTAGCGGCGATATACCGCCACCGCGGCTACAGGTCCAATGTGAAAGGGGCCTAACGCACAGAACTATACAGTGTTAAACTTCAGTAACGCACAGAACTATACAGTGTTAAACTTCAGTAACGCACAGAACTATACAGTGTTAAACTTCAGTAACGCACAGAACTATACAGTGTTAAACTTCAGTAACGCACAGAACTATACTGTGTTAAACTTCAGTAACGCACAGAACTATACAGTGTTAAACTTCAGTAACACACAGAACTATATGGTGTTAAACTTCAGTAACGCACAGAACTATACGGTGTTAAACTTCAGTAACGCACAGAACTATATGGTGTTAAACTTCAGTAACGCACAGAACTATACGGTGTTAAACTTCAGTAACGCACAGAACTATACGGTGTTAAACTTCAGTAACGCACAGAACTATACGGTGTTAAACTTCAGTAACGCACAGAACTATACAGTGTTAAACTTCAGTAACACACAGAACTATACAGTGTTAAACTTCAGTAACGCACAGAACTATACTGTGTTAAACTTCAGTAACGCACAGAACTATACAGTGTTAAACTTCAGTAATGCACAGAACTATACGGTGTTAAAATTCAGTAACGCACAGAACTATACAGTGTTAAACTTCAGTAACGCACAGAACTATACGGTGTTAAACTTCAGTAACGCACAGAACTATACGGTGTTAAACTTCAGTAACGCACAGAACTATACAGTGTTAAACTTCAGTAACACACAGAACTATACGGTGTTAAACTTCAGTAATGCACAGAACTAAACGGTGTTAAACTTCAGTAACGCACAGAACTATGTGGCATTTAACTTGCAGTTTAACGCTGTATATTTAATTGCATTGCTGCAAGTTTAACGCCATATAGTTCTGTGTGTTATTGCACGTTTGACGCAGTATATTACAGTATATTATAGTGTATCTGTGGAGTGTGTCTGTGTAGTGAGTACTCAAATTAAAGTGCACCAAACACCACTTTCCATTGATTAAAGTGCATCCATGTACATATTTACACATCTTTATTACATTTTGTTAACCACTACCCGACGGCCGTACGACTTTATACGGCCGCAGTCGGCGGCGCGAGCGCCCGTGCTCGCCGCATCGCTGGGATGCCGATGCGAGTGCCTGGTGGCCGTGATGTCCGCCAGGCACTCGGGATCGGCGGCTACAGGGACAAGATGTGGAGCTCTGTGTGTAATGATGGGGTGTGAACACAGAGATCCATGTCCTGTCAGGGGAGAGAGGAGACCGATCTGTGTCCCTGTCCCTGTGTACTGAATTGATATGAAAAAATGACAACTACGGCAATGAAAGATGAAATTCTGGAACGGTTGTCCTTGAATAATTTCCTCCTCAATTTTCATATTTTAGATCCCATGTTACATCTGCCTCCAGTTCAGTTTGTACCTGAAGAACACATCCAGATTGATAAGAACTGTAAGCTTGGAGTGGGCAGCTTTGGGACGGTGTACAAAGGATGTTATCAAGGCACGGCTTCTGCCGTTAAGAAATTGGATCTTGATGATGAAGACCTCAATGGCATAATGCATGAAATCCAAGTGAGCATGTAAGTTTTATACTCTAAACCAGAAAAGCATTCCCCTATTCCGGCGTTATGCTGTGTTTTATATCATTGGTTGTGTTGTGTGGCTTAGGCCAGCCTTTCCCAATCCTTGAAACAACTTTCCGGTCTCAGGGAATCCGTATTGTGCTAAAAATAGCGCCTGCAGTGCCCCCTGAAGAAGCCGCTCCTTTCTATCCAATGTGAAAGCATGAGGGCTTTCACACTGAAGCGTTGCGCTGGCGGGACGCAAAAAAATAGTCTTGCCAGCCGCATCTTTGAGGCGCAGTAGGGGCGGTTAAAATCTGTGTGTGGGTGGGATCTGTATGTGTGGGTGGGATCTGTGTGTGGGTGGGATCTGTGTGTGGGTGGGATCTGTGTGTGTGTGTGGGTGTGATCTGTGGGTGTGATCTGTGTGTGTGTGTGGGATCTGTGTGTGTGGGTGGGATCTGTGTGTGTGGGTGTGATCTGTGTGGGTGTGATCTGTGTGTGTGGGTGTGATCTGTGTGTGTGGGTGGGATCTGTGTGTGGGTGGGATCTGTGTGTGGGTGGGATCTGTGTGTGTGTGGGTGTGATCTGTGTGTGGGATCTGTGTGTGTGGGTGGGATCTGTGTGTGTGGGTGTGATCTGTGTGTGGGTGGGATCTGTGTGTGTGTGTGGGTGTGATCTGTGGGTGTGATCTGTGTGTGGGATCTGTGTGTGTGGGTGGGATCTGTGTGTGTGGGTGTGATATGTGTGTGTGGGTGGGATCTGTGTGGGTGGGATCTGTGTGTGGGTGTGATCTGTGTGTGGGTGTGATGTGTGTGTGTGTGTGTGATCTGTCTGTGGGTGGGATCTGTGTGGGTGGGATCTGTGTGTGGGTGTGATCTGTGTGTGGGTGTGATGTGTGTGTGTGTGTGTGTGTGATCTGTCTGTGGGTGGGATCTGTGTGGGTGTGATCTGTGTGTGTGTGTGGGATCTGTATGTGGTGTGATCTGCGTGTGTGATCTGTGTGTGTGGGTGTGATCTGTGTGGGTGTGTGTGATCTGTGTGTGGGTGGGTGTGATCTGTGTGTGTGTGTGTGATCTGTGTGTGTGTGGGTGTGATCTGTGTGTGGGTGGGTGTGATCTGTGTGTGTGTGTGTGTGTGTGATCTGTGTGTGTGTGGGTGTGATCTGTGTGTGTGTGGGTGTGATCTGTGTGTGTGTGTGTGTGTGTGTGATCTGTGTGTGTGTGGGATCTGTGTGTGTGTGGGATCTGTGTGTGGGTGTGATCTGTGTGTGTGGGTGTGATCTGTGTGTGTGGGTGATCTGTGTGTGGGTGGGATCTGTGTGTGTGGGTGTGATCTGTGTGTGTGGGTGGGATCTGTGTGTGGGTGGGATCTGTGTGTGTGGGTGGGATCTGTGTGTGGGTGTGATCTGAGTGTGGGTGTGATCTGTGTGTGTGGGTGTGATCTGTGTGTGTGGGTGGGATCTGTGTGTGTGGGTGGGATCTGTGTGTGGGTGTGATCTGTGTGTGTGGGTGGGATCTGTGTGTGTGGGTGTGATCTGTGTGGGTGGGATCTGTGTGGGTGGGATCTGTGTGTGTGGGTGGGATCTGTGTGTGTGGGTGGGATCTGTGTGTGTGATCTGTGTGTGCGGGTGGGATCTGTGTGTGGGTGTGATCTGAGTGTGGGTGTGATCTGTGTGTGTGTGTGGGATCTGTATGTGGTGTGATCTGCGTGTGTGATCTGTGTGTGTGGGTGTGATCTGTGTGGGTGTGTGTGATCTGTGTGTGGGTGGGATCTGTGTGTGTGGGTGTGATCTGTGTGTGGGTGTGATCTGTGTGTGGGTGGGATCTGTGTGTGTGGGTTGGATCTGTGTGTGTGGGTGGGATCTGTGTGTGTGGGTGATCTGTGTGTGTGGGTGTGATCTGTGTGTGTGGGTGTGATCTGTGTGTTGGTGGGATCTGTGTGTTGGTGTGATCTGAGTGTGGGTGTGATCTGTGTGTGTGGGTGGGATCTGTGTGTGGGTGTGATCTGTGTGTGTGTGGGATCTGTGTGTTGGTGGGATCTGTGTGTGGGTGTGATCTGTGTCTGTGTGTGTGTGGGTGTGATCTGTGTGTGTGGGTGGGATCTGTGTGTGTGGGTGATCTGTGTGTGTGGGTGATCTGTGTGTGTGTGGGATCTGTGTGTGTGGGTGTGATCTCAGGGAATCCGTATTGTGCTAAAAATAGCGCCTGCAGTGCCCCCTGAAGAAGCCGCTCCTTTCTATCCAATGTGAAAGCATGAGGGCTTTCACACTGAAGCGTTGCGCTGGCGGGACGCAAAAAAATAGTCTTGCCAGCCGCATCTTTGAGGCGCAGTAGGGGCGGTTAAAATCTGTGTGTGGGTGGGATCTGTATGTGTGGGTGGGATCTGTGTGTGGGTGGGATCTGTGTGTGGGTGTGATCTGTGTGTGTGTGTGGGTGTGATCTGTGGGTGTGATCTGTGTGTGTGTGTGGGATCTGTGTGTGTGGGTGGGATCTGTGTGTGTGGGTGTGATCTGTGTGGGTGTGATCTGTGTGTGTGGGTGTGATCTGTGTGTGTGGGTGGGATCTGTGTGTGGGTGGGATCTGTGTGTGGGTGGGATCTGTGTGTGTGTGTGTGGGTGTGATCTGTGTGTGGGATCTGTGTGTGTGGGTGGGATCTGTGTGTGTGGGTGTGATCTGTGTGTGGGTGGGATCTGTGTGTGTGTGTGGGTGTGATCTGTGGGTGTGATCTGTGTGTGGGATCTGTGTGTGTGGGTGGGATCTGTGTGTGTGGGTGTGATATGTGTGTGTGGGTGGGATCTGTGTGGGTGGGATCTGTGTGTGGGTGTGATCTGTGTGTGGGTGTGATGTGTGTGTGTGTGTGTGATCTGTCTGTGGGTGGGATCTGTGTGGGTGGGATCTGTGTGTGGGTGTGATCTGTGTGTGGGTGTGATGTGTGTGTGTGTGTGTGATCTGTCTGTGGGTGGGATCTGTGTGGGTGTGATCTGTGTGTGTGTGTGGGATCTGTATGTGGTGTGATCTGCGTGTGTGATCTGTGTGTGTGGGTGTGATCTGTGTGGGTGTGTGTGATCTGTGTGTGGGTGGGTGTGATCTGTGTGTGTGTGTGTGTGTGTGATCTGTGTGTGTGTGGGTGTGATCTGTGTGTGGGTGGGTGTGATCTGTGTGTGTGTGTGTGTGTGATCTGTGTGTGTGTGGGTGTGATCTGTGTGTGTGTGGGTGTGATCTGTGTGTGTGTGTGTGTGATCTGTGTGTGTGTGGGATCTGTGTGTGTGTGGGATCTGTGTGTGGGTGTGATCTGTGGGTGTGATCTGTGTGTGTGGGTGTGATCTGTGTGTGTGGGTGATCTGTGTGTGGGTGTGATCTGTGTGTGTGGGTGTGATCTGTGTGTGTGGGTGGGATCTGTGGGTGGGATCTGTGTGTGTGGGTGGGATCTGTGTGTGGGTGTGATCTGAGTGTGGGTGTGATCTGTGTGTGTGGGTGTGATCTGTGTGTGTGGGTGGGATCTGTGTGTGTGGGTGGGATCTGTGTGTGGGTGTGATCTGTGTGTGTGGGTGGGATCTGTGTGTGTGGGTGTGATCTGTGTGGGTGGGATCTGTGTGGGTGGGATCTGTGTGTGTGGGTGGGATCTGTGTGTGTGGGTGGGATCTGTGTGTGTGATCTGTGTGTGCGGGTGGGATCTGTGTGTGGGTGTGATCTGAGTGTGGGTGTGATCTGTGTGTGTGTGTGGGATCTGTATGTGGTGTGATCTGCGTGTGTGATCTGTGTGTGTGGGTGTGATCTGTGTGGGTGTGTGTGATCTGTGTGTGGGTGGGATCTGTGTGTGTGGGTGTGATCTGTGTGTGGGTGTGATCTGTGTGTGGGTGGGATCTGTGTGTGTGTGGGTTGGATCTGTGTGTGTGGGTGGGATCTGTGTGTGTGGGTGATCTGTGTGTGTGGGTGATCTGTGTGTGTGGGTGTGATCTGTGTGTGTGGGTGTGATCTGTGTGTTGGTGGGATCTGTGTGTTGGTGTGATCTGAGTGTGGGTGTGATCTGTGTGTGTGGGTGGGATCTGTGTGTGTGGGTGGGATATGTGTGTGTGGGTGGGATCTGTGTGTGGGTGTGATCTGTGTGTGTGTGGGATCTGTGTGTTGGTGGGATCTGTGTGTGGGTGTGATCTGTGTGTGTGTGTGTGTGATCTGTGTGTGTGGGTGGGATCTGTGTGTGTGGGTGATCTGTGTGTGTGTGGGATCTGTGTGTGTGGGTGTGATCTGTGTGTGTGGGTGTGATCTGTGTGTGTGGGTGGTATCTGTGTGTGGGTGATCTGTGTGTGTGGGTGGGATCTGTGTGTGTGGGTGTGATCTGTGTGTGGGGGTGTGATCTGTGTGTGTGGGTGGGATCTGTGTGTGTGGGTGGGATCTGTGTGTGTGGGTGATCTGTGTGTGTGGGTGGGATCTGTGTGTGGGTGTGATATGTGTGTGGGTGGGATCTGTGTGTGGGTGTGATCTGTGTGTGTGGGTGGTATCTGTGTGTGGGTGATCTGTGTGTGTGGGTGGGATCTGTGTGTGTGGGTGTGATCTGTGTGTGGGGGTGTGATCTGTGTGTGTGGGTGGGATCTGTGTGTGGGTAGGATCTGTGTGTGTGGGTGATCTGTGTGTGGGTGTGATCTGTGTGTGTGGGTGTGATCTGTGTGTGTGGGTGGGATCTGTGGGTGGGATCTGTGTGTGTGGGTGGGATCTGTGTGTGGGTGTGATCTGAGTGTGGGTGTGATCTGTGTGTGTGGGTGTGATCTGTGTGTGTGGGTGGGATCTGTGTGTGTGGGTGGGATCTGTGTGTGGGTGTGATCTGTGTGTGTGGGTGGGATCTGTGTGTGTGGGTGTGATCTGTGTGGGTGGGATCTGTGTGGGTGGGATCTGTGTGTGTGGGTGGGATCTGTGTGTGTGGGTGGGATCTGTGTGTGTGATCTGTGTGTGCGGGTGGGATCTGTGTGTGGGTGTGATCTGAGTGTGGGTGTGATCTGTGTGTGTGTGTGGGATCTGTATGTGGTGTGATCTGCGTGTGTGATCTGTGTGTGTGGGTGTGATCTGTGTGGGTGTGTGTGATCTGTGTGTGGGTGGGATCTGTGTGTGTGGGTGTGATCTGTGTGTGGGTGTGATCTGTGTGTGGGTGGGATCTGTGTGTGTGTGGGTTGGATCTGTGTGTGTGGGTGGGATCTGTGTGTGTGGGTGATCTGTGTGTGTGGGTGATCTGTGTGTGTGGGTGTGATCTGTGTGTGTGGGTGTGATCTGTGTGTTGGTGGGATCTGTGTGTTGGTGTGATCTGAGTGTGGGTGTGATCTGTGTGTGTGGGTGGGATCTGTGTGTGTGGGTGGGATATGTGTGTGTGGGTGGGATCTGTGTGTGGGTGTGATCTGTGTGTGTGTGGGATCTGTGTGTTGGTGGGATCTGTGTGTGGGTGTGATCTGTGTGTGTGTGGGTGTGATCTGTGTGTGTGGGTGGGATCTGTGTGTGTGGGTGTGATCTGTGTGTGTGGGTGGTATCTGTGTGTGGGTGATCTGTGTGTGTGGGTGGGATCTGTGTGTGTGGGTGTGATCTGTGTGTGGGGGTGTGATCTGTGTGTGTGGGTGGGATCTGTGTGTGTGGGTGGGATCTGTGTGTGTGGGTGATCTGTGTGTGTGGGTGGGATCTGTGTGTGGGTGTGATATGTGTGTGGGTGGGATCTGTGTGTGGGTGTGATCTGTGTGTGTGGGTGGTATCTGTGTGTGGGTGATCTGTGTGTGTGGGTGGGATCTGTGTGTGTGGGTGTGATCTGTGTGTGGGGGTGTGATCTGTGTGTGTGGGTGGGATCTGTGTGTGGGTAGGATCTGTGTGTGTGGGTGATCTGTGTGTGTGGGTGGGATCTGTGTGTGTGGGTGGGATCTGTGTGTGTGATCTGTGTGTGCGGGTGGGATCTGTGTGTGGGATCTGTGTGTGCGGGTGGGATCTGTGTGTGTGGGTGGGATCTGTGTGTGGGATCTGTGTGTGTGGGTGGGATCTGTGTGTGGGTGCGATCTGTGTGTGTGGGTGGGATCTGTGTGTGGGTGGGATCTGTGTGTGTGGGTGGGATCTGTGTGTGTGGGTGGGTGGGATCTGTGTGTGGGTGGGATCTGTGTGGGTGGGATCTGTGTGTGGGTGTGATCTGTGTGTGTGGGTGGGATCTGTGTGTGTGGGTGGGATCTGTATGTGTGGGTGGGATCTGTGTGTGGGATCTGTGTGTGTGGGTGTGATCTGTGTGTGTGTGGGATCTGTGTGTGCGGGTGGGATCTGTGTGTGTGGGTGGGATCTGTGTGTGGGATCTGTGTGTGTGGGTGGGATCTGTGTGTGGATGTTCTGTGCATGTTCTGTTTGTGTGTATTCTGTGTGAGCTTTGTTTACATGTGCTCTGTTTGTGGGTTCTGTACTCTATGTACATGTGCTCTGTCTATGCATGGTTTGTTTGTATGCATTATGTGTGTTAGCCCTCTTTCTGCATGTTTTGAATATGCATTGTGTGTGCTCTGGTTATGGCTTAACATCCTCCGGGTGAAAATCTTCAGCATTCTCCTCAGCACTGCACAGTGAGCCCTCATAGACTTGAATGGGAATGAGACCCAATCAAGTCTATGGAGGACTCTACTCAAGTGTGGCCGGAGCTGAGGGACATGTTTAACCTGCTGGAGGTAAATGGCCGTAAAGCTAAGGTTTTTAAGTAAGTAACTGCTTGGGAATCTTGAGGGTGAGCTTGGGTAAGGGTAAATTTAGGTTAACCAGACAGAGGTCATTGTCTTTCTTTGGTTTAACGTCTCGTTATTTTGTTGAATAGGAGACTACATCACCCCCATATTGTGAAGCTCATGGCAGCCACCAAAACAGACCAACATATTCTGCTGGCAACTGAATATATCCACGGGGCAAATCTGGATAGAATCCTTCACAGCACCTCCTGCCCTATAAAGGTAAGCAGAGGACTCAACACAGCTGTGCTGAACCAGACCAAAAATGTTCCCAAATTTTCTCCATTATTTTTTTAATTAAGGGGGGGGGGGGGGGTTGGGCTTTACTGGCTTCTTAACATGTGTGATGTCTTTTACAGCTGTCAGAGGATGACAAAATGTACGTCAGCCTGGAGATTATGTTGGCCGTGGAATACATTCATTCCCAGAATATCATCCACCAAGATATCAAACCCGTCAATATTCTAGTAAGCCATGTTTGTGTTTCATTACTTATTTTTTTGTCATGTAAATGGAAACTGTATTGAGGAAGCATGGAGACTGCCATTGGTGGCTTTTTCCATAAGAAGTGAGCAGTTGCCTGGCTGTCATGTGGATCAAATAGCTAAAAAAAAAAATGCCAAATTACTGACTTGGAACAAGTTTATTGATATAGAGTTGTGACTTTGCGCCAACTTTCCCGATGCACATGATTGTTCCCAGAGTCATTATCTGAAGGCGTGAAACCAAAGACCTCCTCCTTCTGTGTGTAGGCTAGCTATAAAAATCTAAAAAAGTAGATGCATGGAGGGCCAGGGGCTCACTCAGTGTGACTTCCCTTTCGGTGGACGGTGCGGCTTTGCATTTAAAAATGGCGCCGCCCGGCACATAGACGCCACTGCACATGCGCCGTCTGCCCGAGAATAGCCAAACGTTTTCAGGCTTTCCCGAGCAGCGGCGACACATGTGCAGTGTTGCCTGTCGGGGCCGGCAGCAGCCATTTTTTTTTCAGGTGCCGCAGCCAATGCGTTGCTCTTCACCCAGTCCCAGGGCAGGGGGACCTGGAAGCGCCTGCTGCTGTGACTCGTAGGAGTCGGACTCCTGTGATGATCATGTGAGTAACTGACTGAAACTCACATTCTGCGAGCTGTGATGGCCGTACGGCGCCCCTGTTGCTCATGGCGCCCTGTGCGGCCACACAGCTCGCACACCCCAAAGGCTGGCCCTGGCCAGGCTTGTAGTGTTTAAAGCAGCGGCGGTGCGTCCATAAAGGGCGCAGGAGCGCCGCCCCCCCCTCTCCTGTCACTTTCTAATTACCATGAATCTATCTGTCTATGGTCGCTGCTGACACCCCCTATTCAGGTGTCCGGCCCCTTTTTGGCACCGGAATTACAGAAGTGGGGGTGCTTTGATTGGCTCTAATAGGCGCCCAAAAATGTGAGAAGCGCTGTGCATTTGCTTCTCACTCAGCTGTATGTTAGGAAAGCGAAGGAATTCGCTTTCCTAACATTGAACCACCTCTCAGCCAATCAGGTGCAATGGGTCTGTGTTACAGTATCTGTTGCCTGATTTGCTGAAGCAACAGGTGCTGTGATTGGACGCCTATCAGGTGTCCAATCACAACACAGGATGAAAGGAGGAGCAGGCGGGAGAAGACATTGGGTCAGGGAAGATGGAGGACACCAGACACCGCCTGCCGCCATCACCCAAGACAAGGTAAGTTCCTGGCAAGTCCCTAGCTATGATTAAGCACTGTGTGACAGTGTGAAACGTGTCAGCTTCTGTTTTGATTTTTGCTGTGGCATGTATTCTTTGTGATCAGTTTTAATAAAAGGAACGTGTTTTGGAGTTCGGCTGTCCAAGTTTTCCATCATTATTGCATTGCCGGCACCCATGGTTTGGATCCAGTGAGAGGACTCTTTGGTCTCATCTGAGCGGTTACCCTTTCTTGTAAGTTCCAGGCAGATAACAGGGGCGCAGTGGCAACATTTGGGGCACAGTGGCAGCACAAAAATTTTGAGCACCAGCCACTACGGGTTTGAAGAAGGTCAACCAAGGCAGCCTCTATATTTCCTTTACAATTAATCACTAAGACACATAGACATGTTTTCTTCCAACAGGTGGAGGGAAAGACAAAGAAAACTTTCCTAGCGGATTGGGGCATGGCCAACATTCGAGAAACCATCAGAAACAATGTGGAAAAGTCAAAGAAAATTGGACCGATCGGAGGGACGCTTTTATACAAAGCCCCCGAATGCGTCTTGGAAGATCAAATACCGCCAACCAAAATGTCCGACATTTGGTCCGTTGGAGCAACGTTCCTTGAAGTTTTTACACAGAACAAGCCCTGGACAACGTGCAACGGAATGTTGAGGAACATGTTTAACAAAGAACTACCCAAGTCGTTAGCTGCACTAACCGAGAAGCTGCAACCCATTGTGAAAGAATGCTTTTCTTATGAACCCAAAGAACGACCTACTGCTTCTAGAATGGTCTCTGCGATTAAAAGTATGGAAGGGGTGGATCTTGTAAAACACTATGGCTATACATTCTGAATAGACTACCCCTCTCTGTGATATCTAATAGAGCATCAAATCCCACGTGACTCAATATATACACACAAATGCAAAGGAACAAAATCCAGCTCTGCATTTGCTGTTGGTTCTACATTTCAGGATCTCCAAGACATTTTCTTTGCATTGTAAACATTATAGTCCATGATCATGGAGTAATCTGGAAATGCACCTCCCTATGGAGAACAATGCATCTCTCTCTGGATTGGGTGATATTTTCTCCAATTACGAGAGGTGTTTGGCAAGAGGTTGAAAATGGAAGTTGGGTGAGAGTTTGTTGGTGGGGGGGGGGGGTGAAGAACAAGGAGGAACTGCCATCTTTTCTTGAAGAAAATAAAAGGATGTCACCAAAAACGTAGAGATAGACTTCTGCTCCCTCCATCATACTCTATATGCCACGTTCACCCAGGAGGCTATTATTCTACTCCTGTTCTGGGAGATACAGTTTTATGTCTTAGGGGCATCCTAACCATGCCATCAGAGTTGTGGGAGTTATAACCGAAATGTGGAAAAGGAGAAGAGGAGGTGGTACAGAGGAAGTCAAATGAGACTTATACTTTTGTGGACGCCCAGCAGCGGTGGTGTCCTGCACCGCTCTAATCTCCATAGAAAGATTCATGCATTACTGATCGATTATCAGCGCAGCCCCCCTGAGGATGCCCTCACTGGACCACCAGGTATGCCACCCTAGACCACCAGGGATGACAATCAGAAATAATGGATGCCAATCAGTGCCCACAATGGACATCGCTGATTGGCATCCATTAGTACAACACACTACATTAGTGCCACCTATCAGTGTCCATCTATGCCCATCCATGCCACCTATCAGTGCCCATCCATGCCACTTATCCTTGCCAAATATTAGTGCTCATCGGTGTCCATCAGTGCAGTACCATCAGTGAAGGAGAAAACGTACTTATTTACAATGTTTTAACTTTTGTTTTTCTAAATTTTCAGTCATTTTTTGTTGTTGCAGAAAATAAAAATCCCAGAGGAAAGCTCTATCTGTGGGAACAAAATGATAAAAATTTAGTTTGGGTACAGTGTAGCATGACCGCGAAATTGTTATTCAAAGTGCAACAGCGCTGAAAGCTGAAAATTGGTCTGGGCGGGAAGGTGTACAAGTGCCCTGTATGGAAGTGGTTAAATCGGGTGCTTTAAAAAATAAATAAATAAAAAAATAAACACCCTGGCCACTGCAATTCATGGGCCCAGTGCTCTAAAAAAAAGGGGCCGGACACATGAATAGGGGGTGGTCGTGGATAGATTCATGCTATGCATTAATCTATCCATTGCATATAGGGGGGGTGGCGTGGTGAGAGGGAGCACCACCCCTAATGGACAGGCCACCACTGGTGGGAAGAATAGCACCCCCATCATTGGCGTCAGTGGGAGAAGAAGTTCCACATCTAATATCAATGGGAGGAATAGTACCTCACTGTTGGTGCCAGTGGGAGGAATAGTGCCCGATCATTGGTGTCAGTGGGAGAATTTGTACCTCATCTCTGATATCAATGGGAGGAATAGTACCCCACTGTTGGTGTCAGAAGGAATAGTGCCTCAAGGGCTAGATAAAAGGCAAGCCAAGGGCTGCGGGCCAGAGTTTGGAGAACCCTGCTCTAAAGGCATTGGTTGCAGGCCTTTACATTCCTTTAAACCAGCCCTTGTGGCACTTCTCCTCCCATCTGATACAAGACACTGATACAATAAATTGGGAATACAGCGATTCCTGACACCAATATGGGACAATATTCCTCACACCAATACCAACGTTGGGGCACTATTATTCCTGCTGACGCCAGGAAAATTTCTACTATCGCTGGACACAGTCCCGCCACCACCTGCCCAAAATCTGAAGGACAGTAAACTGGCCCTCTGTTTAGAAAGTTTGGAGACCCCCTGATGAAAGGATTTTGCCCTCAGGAGCTCTATTGGTAAGATGTTAGCAATTCAGCCCATCAGATTCCACCAAGAAATTCATTGTCGTCATTTTGGGTGGACCAGACAAGAGGGCAAAACATGAAAAAAGCAGCAGCCCATATTTATTACAGGTATTTACTGTATATAGCGCCAACAATATAAACTGCCCTTTACATATTGTACATTTACATTGGTCCCTGTCCCCAAGGAGCTTACAATCTAAGATCCCCATCACATACATGGGCCAATTTAGACAGGAGCACTTTAATGTCTGCCATGTTTGTTTTTGGAGTGTGGAAGGAAACTTGAGTACCTAGAAGAAACCAAAGAAAGTGCATGTATACACTCCATGCAGATCGTGTCCTGGCTTGGATGCAGACAGAGAACCCTAGGCCTTCAAGGCAGATGTGGCAACACTAGAGGAGTCGATGATGGAATGTGTAGAGGTCAGTAATACACTGCATTAGTCTCTAGTGCAAACATGGTGGAAAAAGTCTGACCTGCGAGAAATAAAACAGAGTTGAGTTTGGCATCACTCTGCTCCCTGAGCCTACACATTGTTCACACAGCGTTTTTCAGACACCAGTTGTATCCGTTCTCAAACAGCCGCATCCAGGGTGAGACGCTAAGCGACTGGTACCAATCTTCTGGCATCCAGGGCCACTGCCAGGTCAGGATGCTGCGTTCTGGATGAGGCATCATGGCGAGATGGCGACCATCCTCAGAGCAGAGTCCAGCAATTCCCAGTGGAGAGCCATTGGGATTCATGGGGTACTCTTCCGTAGGTAGGCCTTGGTCATCGACAAAGCGGACAGAAGCCAGGTGGTGGGAAGTCACATGATCCAGAACCGCCTGAGACCGGAACTTCATCAGACCTTGAGAAAGGGAGGAAGTCAAATGAGCTGTATTACGTCTGGACTCTAAAGTACTAGATTTCAGAAGTCTGATATATTTTATTATTAATAATATGGAGGACCCCATGAGCAGGAGTTTTGGAGATAGAGACAGAATATACAAGCATGATTATCATCATCTGTAGGCCAGGGACCAGAGTTAGGGGGTACTGACCCCTGTGCCCTCCACATGTACTGTAGTGAGTTGGCCGAAGAAGCTGCCACAAGGTCAAAGCCTAGCACCCACCACACCATCCTTGTCATGGACTTCATCCCCTTTGGAATCAGGAGACCAGGTCCATCACACACACACACACACACACACACACACACACACACACACACAAAGACTGGAAAACTCTTTATAGCAATGCCACACCCACTGCCTGCTATCAGAGAACCCAAGTGCCCAATAACGATCTCTGATGAGCTGACAGAAGGTGAGATGCTCCAAAGTCTTTAGAGCACAGGTGTCAAACACAAGGCCCGCGGGCCGAACCCGGCCCTCCAGGCCATTTCATGTGGCCCTCACACCTCTTTTGCAGCTGCAGGAGAGCTCCAGCCCTCCTCTGGTCCTCCTCCAGACCCCTACTTTCAAGCAATGCATCCAGCTTCTTCCCAGCAGTAGCATAAGGAAAGAAAGGGGGGTGCAGTGTGATATAAAAAGGGAGAGTGGGGGGACTCAACTTCTGATGGTGGGGTGGCTCTTGACATCTAATGCAAGGGAGGGGATGCGCTGGAAATCTAATCTTATAGATAAAACTGGCCATTTTGAGGGCAATAATAATGCCGATGCGGTCCACCATGAAATTGAGTTGGACACCCCTGCCCTAGAGCAACATATACCCCCACCACAGTGACCAATACTATAATGAATGACCTATACCACCACAGCTACCGAAACAATACCAATACTCCATCAGAACGACCAATACCCCCAACAGATCTACCTTTACCCAATCAATACTCCACCACAGTAACCTATACCCCCCCCCCCCCCCCATCAATACCATACCACAGCAACCTGTATTATAGGCAAAACCACTTATACCCCATTAATACCATACTAGAGCCACCTATATTATTGGAAAGCTACCTATACCCCCAAAAAGCATTCCCTACACCATACCAATATTATAATGCAACGACCTATACCACCACAGCTACCAAAACGCAACCAATACCCCCATCAGAATGACCTATACTCCTCCAGAGCAACCAATACCTGAACAGAGCTACCTTTACCCTATCAATACTCCACCACAGTAAACTATAACCCCATCAATACCATACCAGAGCCACCTATATTATTGGCAAAGCTACCTATACCCATAAAGCATTCCCTACACCATAACAATACCCCATCAGAGCACCCATTACACCCACTAGAGTACCTCACATCTCTTATTAACTTGATACAACGCAAGAAGTCTTTACCTTCTCCATGAGCCACCCAGACCCCCAGCGATGAGCCGGACATCCCCTGTAGCAGGATAGATGGACCCTCTTCAATTTTCACGGTAACAAAACGGGACTCGAAGCGTCCAGAGGTGTTGTGGTTGAGTAGTATGCCTTGTTTGGGGCCCTGCCCTGCTGGATGGAAAGATAATGTGAATGGACAGCATGAAAGACACATGTAACATGATGTAATAATACAAGGACAGAGATCTGCTGTAACCCAGGACAAAACCAGAACTTGGGAGTGGAATTCCCGAGCGCCACAAATACATGGATGAAGTTCCCCCGGCATCCTGGTTTTACCCACCTGCATCTGTTGGGTTCTCAGCGCCAACCCAGCCTAGAAGAGCCATAAGCTGGCAGCCATTGCAGATTCCCAGACTGAACGTGTCCGATCGACGGCGGAAGGCTTCAAACTGCTCGCGAACACCGGCATTGAACTTCACAGAAGCTGCCCAGCCTGGAACAGAGGAATTCAATGATACTGTACATTAGACATGTGCAATTCGTTTAGTTCCGAATTCGTTTAACAAATTTTGACAAATGAGTTCATTCCGAAGTTTCCGGATCGTTAGGAGTTAGGGTTTCCCCTTCCTTGAAGAATAAGGCTAGGACTCAGGAATTGGAATAGGAACCTCCCCCAGAGGTCAAATTTTATACTGCAGGTTCCCAGAGGTCAATGGTCACAAGGCATGGCTGATCCATCCCCCACCAAAGTTTACTGCCTACCCCAACTAAAGCGGGGGAACAAACAAGTCGGAATACCGAAATTTTGGAAAATTCTAAAATTTCGAATATTTAATTAGGCATTGAAATTTCCTTTCAAAAATGTGTCCGTTAGTGAATGTAACAAATACATCCGAAGTGACGAATTATCGAAAATATTAAATGGAACGTAACGATCGAATAATATAAAAAAAAAAACAAAAAAAACAAACACAAAAACACAAACACACACACACACACACACACACTATTGTTAATTAGTTCCATTCGTTACTTTGGATAATTTGTAACTTCAGATAAACAGACAAATTTGAAAGAAAAATTCCAATACCTGTAATTTAATAGTTATTTTGAAATTTACCGATTTTCTCTTTTTTTCAGATTTTCGAAAATTCAAAATTCCAAAATCGGAAATTAGAAAATTCTGAATTTGGATTTTTGAATTTCCGAAAAAAGCTGAAAAAAGAACTAAATGAAAACAATTTTTTTGGCAGTGCATATGTCTACTGTACATGCGCCAAACCTTTCTAAATCAACTTCACTAAAGTTGTAAGAAACATGCCGTTACCCTAATACTCTATGGGGGAAATTAAAGAGTTGCACAAGCATAATTGCCACTCTTTTAAACTTGGGGGGGGGGGGGGGGATACAATGCTTCTCCCAATTAACAAAAGGGGTGCAAGACTGATGACCTCATCTCTGCCTAGGCAATGCCAGTGACTGGAGCTAAAGGATGGCATTTTAGATGATAAAAAAGGTAAAAGATAAAAGGTGGAGCTTTAAAAAAAAAAAAATTATATATATATATATATATATATATATATATATATATATATATATATATATATATATATATATATATATATATATATATATATATATATATATATATATATATATATATATATATATATATATTCTGGTTGGAATACAATTGGTGGACTCTCTATGCCTGACCTGTCAGCTTCAGGGCCTTCCTAGAGATTTTACCCCACATCCCCCTCCGAATAACTCCAGCATGTTGCAGAATTTCAGGTGATCTTTTACCTTTCGCAGAGCCAAGAACATCAGCATAGCTGAACCCTCCAACAAACACCAGACCCCGGAAGATGTCCAGTGTGCATCCTCCAGATAGAAGATCCTCCATGGTGACATCCCAGACCTGGAAATGAGAGAAGGACAATGAGAGATTGGAGTCTCAGGAGACACAGAATGCCGCACTTCCGATTGGACCCGGCCATTACCTCAAACCCAGCCATCAAAAGTGCCGCCGCCATTTCTCTGTCACCATTACTGCCCTCTTCGCGCACAACAGCCACCCTCGGCTGGGTGGAACCTACGAAGATAAACAGCACATGTAGACAATGCAGAATCCCCCCAAAAAAATGGGTCGTTTAGTTCCTATACACATACCGGCTCCAGCCACAAGAGGGAGCTTTTCATTGGGGTTAAAGGTCAGATGATACTTGGGTCCTTCTCGTCGGAGGAGTCCCGCCTCCTCTTGAGACACATAGCTGGGATTGGCTTGCAGACGCTCCAGTTGGAAGCTTGTCTCCTCCCACATGGCCCTCAGTGTTCCCACCTCATCCCGAAGCACTTCTTCCCCATTCACACAAACTCTGACCTGGAAAAAAAATTAATACCAGAATTGTACAGAACTATAACTGCAGGTAGGCGACATCTACCATGGAAAGGGCATTTTTAGGTTGTGCGTCAATGGCATCAGCCACACACTGCTGTACCAGAGAGCTAAAATCAGCAACCTTTTAGGTGTAGGAGGTCTAAAGACCAAGCGCCATTTCACAAGAAGAAGAAAACAGCGGCACCCAGTTCCATATAAGGAACAACCTTGAAAACCAGAGGAATGAGGGACATGTTGGGAGGGCTAAAAAAAGAACGCAAGATTACAATTTTAAAAACAGAAGCCTAGTATTTATCCTGGCCGGGAGTTCAGCTTTAAAACAGTTGGATGATCAATGAGCCCTTTTCCTTTTCCAGGACACTTACAATGGAAGTCGGTCCTCTCCCATAGGTGCGTCCAATCTTTACACACTGCAGTCCAGATGCTCGGTACTGCTCCAAAACCCGCTCATGTTCTGCCTCCGGGACTTCCAGTACCAACCCCAATTCCTCTGCGAATAGCAGGTCCAGTGCTGGAGAGAAACAAGGGAAGATATGAACATTTGTAAAAAGGTAGGTCAATATTAGTGACAGGCGACGCAAAGAAACGCCTAGTAACCCAAGAGATTAAACCCATGATGTCCATGTGACAGACTGGAGGAGAACAGTGGCAGTGCGTCCATAAAGGGCGCAGGAGCGACACCCCCTCTCTTCTGCACCTGTCAATCACCTTGAGATAGATTCATGCAATGCATGAATCTATCTAATATTGTCACCGCTGCCTCCCCTATTCAGGTGTCCGGCCCCTTGTCGGGCATCTGAATTACAGCAGCTTTTTTTTTTTGGTAGTGCTTGATTAGAGCCGTGGGCTCCAATAGGCATCCTGATTAGAAACAGACTAATAGGCTTCCAAATTGGTAAACAGTGGGTGCAATGCTGTGCGTTCGCTGTTTACACACAGCGTTGCGTTAGGGAAGCGATTTATTTGCTTCCCTAACAGTGGCCCGCCTCTCAGCCAAACATGTGCTCGGGTCTGGTTACCCTGTCACCTGATTGGTTGAAGCAACAGGGGCTGTGATTTGATGCCTATCAGACGTCCAATCATAGCAGAGGATGGGAGGAGACATGAGGACTCGGAGAGTGGAGTACATCGCTGAGACAGGCAAGTGCCAGGCGGGGGGCACAGTGGCAGCAATTGATGGGCACAGCGGTGGCAATTTATGGGCACAGCGGCTGTTTGCAGCCCCCCCAAAAACTTTGCACACCAGCTGCTGGAGAACATGCAAGGAATAGAGCACTATAAGGTCAGACAGGGATAGAAGATCAGCCACCAAATTAGGAGGAGGAAGAGATGACCAGGGCATGGAGGGTGAGGACTCAACATCCTGGCACCGTTCGGGGGACACTAAAGCCAGCAGAAGAATCTGCAGAATCGTCAAAGTTACACAAGGATGTGCGAGTACACAGAGAAACACTTCCTTACCTCCAACGTCTGGGGAGGAAACTTCAACATCCAATCCACAGTTCCCAGCGAACGCCATCTCCAGAAGACACGTGATGAGACCGCCATCACTGACATCGTGTCCAGCACTCAGGAGGTGATCTGAGAACAAGAGACAAGAGAACCATGGAGGAAACCACCAAGTATATGCCAGACATTCCCAGAACAAGGTACAATACAATACACAAAATCTGATATATACAGTATAAAAGGTGTGTACAATAGGGGGACTCTGGAGAAGGTAAAGGGTAGAAAACTCACCTCTAAGAAGCTTCTGAGTGACCTGGAAGCAGGACACCAGTGTCTGGGGGTCATCCAGATCTGGGGATTGTTCTCCCAGCTGTGAATAGCACTGGGCTAAGGCACTACCACCCAACCGGTGCCGACCGGGGCTAACAGGGACGTACAAGAGGATGCCTGGAACCAGAATGCAAAAACAAAAAAAGGAATTATAAACAAAAAATAAATAAAATAAAAAGTCACCAACACACCAAGCCAAGAGAAGAGAAAAATTCTCAGACTACCCAAAAGTATAAGTCATGCTGTACATTATGTATACCAAGCAGGGGCAGACCGACAACTCACTGGGCCACCGGGTAATAGGAGATTATGGGGCCACACAGTAATTATATATAAATATAAACAGGAGTCACTTTTGGGCACAGATTGAGCCAGGAAATAAGGGACATATGTTGGATTGTTTTAGCATGGAACAGTAATCCACAATATTCAGTAATGTCTGCAAAGAACTAATTACAAGTTGTTTGTTTATTCTGACCCCAACAGGTCAATAGAGTGACTCATTCAATGTGTAACATGGACTGTTGAGGTGCTAATTAAGTCTACCTGGCTGTAGTGATGGGGCTTACTGTGATTGCATTCTGTTGTCCATTGTGCCAATTAAGTCTGCTCCAAATATATTTTATTGTGTATGCTAATGACACAGTTTTGTGTGAAAATACTATGGATAATAGATGTGGAATGTGACTTGTCAGCTGTAGTAATCAACTCCTGTAGATTTGGTGCCAGAGAGTCTGTCTGGGATGTGGATTGAGGGGGGAACTCGTTAAGCACCCATTGTGTGATGTTTTGGGTGGAGTGTTTTATTGTCCCTGTGATTACGGCAGCGTGCTTTCAAACTGTATATAACAAGGCTGAGTTACCATTAAAGCATTCATTTGTTTTAACCAGAGAGAACAGAGCTCGTGTCTCGTCTTTCTGGGGGGGAATTCTTATGGATCGTGTCTGCTGGATTGTTGGAGTGTCGGATAAGCTGTCTTGGGTTGGTGGAATGGGAAATCGTAAACGGTGTTAACCCCCTGACTAAAATTATATATATATATATATATATATATATATATATATATATATATATATATATATATATATATATATATATATATACATATACACATACATACATACATACATACATACATACACACACGGTACTGGAGAGGCAGGGGCAGCTATAATTTTGGGATACAGGCATACCCCACTTTTAAGTACACAATGGGACCAGAGCATGTATGTAAAACGAAAATGTACAATACCTTTTTTCACTTATAAGGTGTAGTGGGGGGTCAGGGGGTGTAGTGGGGGTGTTAGGAGCTGTAGTTAAGGTCTCAGGGGCTGTAGTGGGGGTGTCAGGGGCACACTGGAACAGGGCGGGCTATGCTCTCTGAGCTTCAGCTCCTTCTACTGCGGCTGCAAAATGTCTGTACAGTGCTTGTAAGGCACTTTACATACACTCACGGGTATGTCCTTACTCGCGAGTGTATGTAAAGTGAGTGTACTTAAAGCGGGGTATGCCTGTAAACAAAAAAAGTAAGATTTTTACATACTGTCCCTGGTTTAACTGAGGCTGGCAACCCTGATGGGCCCCCTAGTGGCATGGGGCCCTCGGGCAGTGCTCGAATGGTCAGTCCGCCCCCGATACCAAGTGTCATGCAAATACACCTGGGGCAGCCAGGACTGGGTACCACCACTTGGTCTAGCGAAGACATACGGAGGTGTGCCGAATGCTTGAACAGTCTTTACGCTCCAGTTCCCGTTAATGAAAGTAGCCAGAAATTGCGCATAACACCCGGAAGGTAGAGAGGCAGCAGCACAGCAGTGTGATCTCAGGCAAGTAAACCACTGACCAACAAGGATGAGGGTTTGTGTTCTTGTTACAGCCCAAGCCTGCTACCGACCAGCAATTTTTTTTTTTTGGGGGGGGGGGGGGTGCCGATCACATGACTAAACCCAAAAGCACTTGTACAATGATGTTCAGATAAATAGGCTTGTGGGAACACGGCTCAGTCCATGCCTGTATCTGGAATCCAACGGCCTTCTGTTGAGATGGCATGACCAATGCTTTGGCATTTTGTCAGGCGATGGGAACCAGCACAGAAGAGTCAGGTCAATGTTTAAGACCTGGGCAGGGGCGGACTGACAACTCATGAAGCCCCCGGGCAATAGAAGATTATGGGGCCCCCGGGCTTACAGATGGCCACCACGCCAGGAGGCAGTGCAGAGGCGGGGCAGCTAAAATCTCTGGATTTTCACACCAAAAGCATGTCGGTTTCGGACATATCAGGGACAGATTTTTACATACTGTCCCTGGTTTTACTGAGCCTGGCAACCCTGATGGGGCCCCCTAGTGGCATTGGGCCCTCAGGCAGTGCCCGAGTGACTCAATGGTCAGTCTGCCCCTGGACCTGGGTACACCTTGTATATTCCTTGTCTGGAGCAAGAATAACCCAGCTTGGCCAAGCTTTAGGTTGACAAACAGAAGCAACTAGAGGTCTAGACTTACCACCCATGCCAGGCTTCTTCAGGTCCGGGGTGACGGTGGCAGTAATATCTGGACACACGGCATACACCGAGATCACCAGAGACCCTGAAAATAAGACAAGTGATTAGAGAGGAGGATGTAATAGATACATACAGTAGAACAAATGAGGACAGGGGCCATTTTATCCTACCTGGAGCCTTCACAGTTTCCGAGCCAACTCTGGCCGCCATGCTGAGGGAATCCTTCCCTCCATCCACAGCTATGCCAAGCTGTGCCATCACATCACACATGGCCACGCAGGCGTCATACAGTGCAGCGCCCTCTCCTGGCAGCTTAGCCGCCCACATCCAGTTCCCACTGCATTTTACATCCTGTGTAGGATTGCCAGAAGAATAAATGGCAGAATGTTGTGCATTTCCATTGTCCGCATAAACACGCGGATATACAGAATTGGGAAATTACCTTCAAATCAGTGATGAGAGCAAACACGAGATTGGTCAGCGCCTCCCCCACTGCCATTCGGGCCCCAGCCACTGGGTTCAGAAGACCTTTTATTGGCTGCTCTCCGATGGCTGTGGCTCCTCCCACAGTGTCAGTGTAGGACAGTGCAACCACCGCCACATCAGCCAATGGGGTGTGGAGGGGACCCACGCACTGCTGCTGAGCCACGAGGCCGGTGACAGAGCGATCCACCTGCAGATGAAGACCGTGTAAAAAAACAGTACTACAGAACTACTGACCACATATCCAATCAGGATGGGGGGAACTCTGAAGAGGCAGTCACCTTATTGGTCAGATATCTCTTGCTGGCCACGGATGGGAGTCGGAGAACCCGTTCCAGGGCTTGTCTCACGGTGAGACCGTCTGGGAGTGTCAAGGGTCGGAGTTCAGATGAAATTCGGTTTAACACAAACTCCTGAAATATAAAAAGAAACAAAAAAGGTTGAAACAGGAACTCCACTGAGCTGTCCAGAAACATTGTTTGCAAACACCGTTCTAAAAAAGATATTCAGTATCTAGTTGCAAGGACAATGTTTTCTTTTTTTTTTTAAATTGAAGCTTCTGCCTGTGGCCAATCCTTGTCAGCATACCACAACTCAGGAAATCCAAGTCCTCTTGTAGACACCAAGCAAAAACAGAGCTCTTAATGTGTAATGTAAGGGTACGGACAGATTGAAGAAGCATGGGGGGTGGGGACAAAGATAAAAAAGGGGAACCAAAATTGGTCACCCAAGGTCGAACTTTATAGGCACAATGGAGAACATAATCAATAAATTATACAATATTTATTGAAAGAAGTACATGATACATATAAAGCATTTAAAAAAAATTGAAAAACCATACAAAAAATACATGATGTAGAGTGAGCCCCTGTGCGTCAACGCGTTTCGCTGTTAAGCTTCATCAGGACACAGATGGAAGAAGCATTTCTTTAGTGTCCAACCTCCTGTAGGCAACTGTTCATCGAATTTTAACTGGTTTAAAAAGGTAAGCTCTTATTTTTTGCTACTTTTACTTATTAGATCTCTAAAACAGCCCACTTTGAAAAATCTGATCAGGGCATTTAAGTCTTCAGATCGTTACACAATTTACACACTACAGTGAGTGGGGATAGTCTTTACCTTACGAGGCATTTTGCCCAGCACCCATTCCAGTTCCAGGTCCACCGGCACAGAATTTCGGTCACTGTGATCGGGTTTCGGATCCGCCTCGTTTCCGTTCACCAACACGATCTGCGCGGTTGCAAAAAGGGAGGAGATTCAGTGACTGCGCTTCTGAAGAAGGTACAGCCAGCCCGCACTGTGGTGGGGTAGGTACTTACCCTGCCATCCCCAGTGATCTTTCCAACAAAGTCTACAGGGGATCTCTCCCTGCGACAGACCGAACGCAGGAACTCCGCGTCACCTGGGCGGAGGAGTAAGGCATTGGATTCCTGGTACTCCGCACCCCAAATCTCCAAGACACTGAGGGTGGGGTCCCCCAACTGCAAAGAGGGGTAAAAAAAAAAAAACAAAAAAAAAAGAAAGAAAAAGAGAAAAAGAAAAAGAAAGAGAAAAAGAGAAAAGAGAATGGGGAACAAAGGTTTAGGATCATATGGCAAAGTTATCAAAATAAAGCAACCCTGTCACAAGGATAAATAAAAATGACCACCACTGTCCACTACTGCTATATGAAGCCTCTGTGTATCAGATGGCACATTCCAAGCTGGTTCCTCTCAGTAGCTGTAAATGCAATGTAGCCCCCCCCGAGGGACCGCTGACGACGTTGGATCCCCCACTCCCAGGGGCACCGAATCTTCACAAGCACCCCAGAGTCAGAACAGTCCGACTTAGATTTTTGCTATTTATTGAAGGGTAATAACGTGGATAGGGATGGAAAGTTATGGGATGCCCACTTAACTTCAGCACGTGTTTCAGCAAAACTCCAGGGACATTTTCATATATACATTCTCCTTCTCTTGCCTCCTGCACACTCTTGCTTCAGCTGACTCAGTGTAGAATAATCTGACAGGCTCCCAGTCAGGTTTTAGCAATGGCCCATTATAGGCAGGAACTCTTAGCCCCTGGTTGTGTAGCAAAAACGTGAAACAAAAATAGTGAAACAGCTTCCTCTGTGGCCACTGATCCCCCGCACCACATCTTCAGGCACTGCCAACCCACCTGGCTGCAGCTGGCCCTTTCACTAGCCCCCTAGGCCAACTCTCAAACCAGTCTTCCCGACTGACTCTCAGGGGAGGAATGAAGACTTAAGCAAATCACCGTCTTTAGGGGGACTGGCTACAGTCTCCCCCCTTGTTAGTCGCCAACAGTGTTGCTACTTGCTCTGTCCTCTTGTTCCTGTGCCTCCAGGAAAGCCTCCTCCTGTGTGTTTTAGAAGGATCCTTCCATCACCCAAGCCCCAGCCCAGGGCAGGACAACACCCCCACCACCACCCAGCCACCAGACTAGGGGGTACCATTGAGGGCCACCAACAGCCTCCTGAACACCATCTCCATCTTCCACCCAACTGCTCCTGCTGGCATGACCCATGCCTATTTATGAAGCGATCTTAGCCCCCTGCCAGCCTAATTCCAAAAGATTCTCCAACCTCCTAGACTAGGGGGAGGCACCAGAGATCTGCCAGGTGAGAGTCGCCCAGCCCTGGACCCTGACCCAGATTCCATAGCTCAGGCTTAGCCTTGAGCTAAACTAAAAAATGTACCTACTATACGTCTAGCCCACACTAGAGTGCTACAGCAAAAAAGGTCCACGTGGTTTACCAACAAGCCTGCTGGCTGCAGCTGCCACATTGTTTATAAGAAAAACTGCAACTGTATTTCACTTTTTTGGATGATCTATCAATACATAAGGCCTGAAAATTCTGGGCTGTATTCATTTACGGCTTATATAAGCAACACTGAATCCATTTTACAGAAGTCTACCCTAGTAGCACGTGGAATGCAATTGGCTTTGCAGACAAGGGAAGGAAAAGGCCTCAGGGAAAGAAAGGTAAGTGGGATACATAAATGAGTGGTTACTGGTTCCTTCAGAAAGGGTAGGGGCAGCAGAAGTTACAGGGAGGAAGATGGTATAAGGGGCAATCTTTTTTCTGGAGCCAAGGTGAGGGGCAAAGGAAGGACTCGGGTATGGGACGAGAAGTGGAATAAGTAAGGGACAAACACTGATTCCTGCCACCATGGTAAGGGGTGAAAGAACAACTCTGGTATGGGAAGATTGTGGGGGGGCGGGGGACTCAGGGAATAGAAGGTAGGTAGGTAGGATTAGTAAGGGACAGTCATTGATTTCTAAAGCCAGGTTATGGAATGATCCAAGTATAGGAAGGTAGGTGGGTTTAGCAAGGGACGGTCACTGCACCTCAGTGGCGTCCCCTCCTGTAATCATAAAAAAAAAAAAAAAAAAGAAGGGCCCTTTAAGACATTAAGAATGACGTTCTGCAGCGCCGCCCCCTCTGGCTCTCGCAAATAACATACATTCATGCATTGCATGAATGTATGCAATTGTGGCCAGCTGCCGCTGGTCTATTCAGATAGCCGGACATAGGGCGCCGTCTACCTGAATAACGGCAGCTGGTTGGCTGAGCGGAAGTGCCCATCAGAGCCAGCGGCTTTCAGAGTACGGCTCCCGGATGTCTTATCCTCGGAACGTACAGGGGCTGCGTCCCTTGGATAAGGCTGACGGCCGCCTCAGCCAATCAGGTTCACCGATTCTGGTTATCGGTAACCCGATTGGCTGAAGGGTCATCGAGGGCGGGAGAAGACATCGAGGGACACGGAAGCAGAACGGGAAGTGCATTTTACAGGGCACACCGGCGACAATGGGCACAGAGGCATCAATGGGCACAGTGGCAACAATGGGCACAGCGGTGACAATTAATGGCACAGTGGCTGCGTTTGATGGCATGGCACAGTGGCTGCAACTTTATTTATTTTTTTGCATCCCCCCAAAAATTTTGAGCACCAGCCACCACTGATACACCTACCTGGAAGGTTTTGGTGTAGATGATGGCTCCTTCAGGTTCGCTGAGCTCTTTCAGGACGTTACCTGCGGAGTGGATCAAACAAGTCAGGATGGAGGTTTAACTAACAGAAATAACAGGTTGAAGATCCAGGTCCTCACCATTCCCTCCTGCCCCCTGGTCATGTATACTGCAGACAGGATTCTTCTCTCCTCTCTCCACACATGCCCGAACGGCCCGATTCATCTTCTGCTCCATCTCTGCATCTCCTCGCTGAACTGCACCAAAGTCCAAATCGCTGGCGTTGTCCCCCTGAACCTGGAGTATGGTGAAGAAGAATAATGGGTGTTCTCAATCTTCTCATCAACTACTCCTCAATACCAATACAGCCTGGCTCCAGAGACTATCCCTCACCTGAATGGAAGAGGCCGCTCCACCTCCGACACCAATCCTGTACACCGGACCTCCAATCTTCACTACATGCATTCCTACAGGAATAGAACATAAATATGGGATATTTGGCACATTGAAAGTAGGAAATTACTTTAATACCAACTAGAAATTTCTGCTTAAAACCCCCCCCCCCCCCCAACAAAAGTTAGATTTTAAATATTTGATCTGCTCTTCACATCGTAGCCCTCACCTGGTTCCGGCTTCTCCTTTTTCTGGTGAATGTCCTCCATGGAACCAATGCCAGCGCTGAACATGATGGGCTTCACCCACTCCCTTCTCTCTCCGGAGGGCAAGCGTAGGCCGAAGGAACGGGCAAACCCTGTGGGTAGATCACAAAAGGATGAATATAGCTCACCAATGATGATTTGTGTACAGAATAAGATGCGTTGCACATATCTCACCTGCTAGCACTGGCTCTCCAAACTTGTTGCCATAATCAGAGGCTCCATTGCTGGCTTCAATGGCCACCTCTAGAGGCCGGGCAAACTGGACCGGGTACTGAAAGGAGTCTTCCTCCCAAGGAAGGGGGTAACCTGGGTGGAGATGGGCATATAATCAGTGAGCAAAGAACAAGACGGCCATGCAAGGGTAGAAGATTGGTCATATACAGCCAACTTACCTGGAATGTGCAAGTTGCCGAAGCAGTATCCAGCAGTGCCTGCTATGACATGAGCACCCTTCCCTGTGGACTGCACATCCCTAATACGCCCGCCTGTGCCCGTGGTGGCACCACTGAATGGAGCTACACCTGAAAGAGGGGGGGGGGGGGGTTAAGTCACATGACCCTTAGACTTCTAAAACAGAGGCACAGACATGTCACATGATCCTCAGTCCTATAATAGAGATTGTGACATACATGTCACATGACCCTCATTCTTATGATGGGGAGAGACACACGTCTCATGTTAGACCCTCAGACCAACAATATGGTGCAGAAGCATAGACTTGCCACACAACCCTTTTCCTCATGAAAGGTTAGTACAGGGTCAGTGTCACGTGTGGGTCTCACCTGTGGGGAAGTTGTGGGTCTCAGCAGTGAAGATGAGGTGCCGGGTGGAGCTGTGCAGGTGATAGCGGCTGGCACGTAACGGGTCATCAGGAATCAGACTTTTCACCTCTTTCCCCTTGATGGCACTGGGTAGATAAAAAGGCCAACCATCTTATAAAATGGTATTAAATTCATTTCTCACATGACTAGATAATTGTATCCAATAAAGTTCAGACCTGACAATGTACAGCACCAAACCTCTATTCACACCTACCTGCTGTTATCACAGAATTTGATGACATTGTTGGGGTTACTGGTGTCCTGTGTCTTCATGATCAGATCAAACAGCGAGTGAGCCTTCTCCTCTCCGTCTATCACTAACCGACCCTTGAAGAACCAATGTCGGCTGTGCTCACTGCAGAGAAAGAAGGTACAGAAACAAAAATATAAAAAAAAAAAAAAAAAAAAAAAAAAAAAAACGCAAGACACAAAAGTTGGAGAAGAGAGAGAAAGAGAAAGAGAAAGAGAAAGAGAAAGAGAAAGAGAAAGAGAAAGAGAAAGAGAAAGAAAGAGAGAGAGAGAGAGAGAGAAAAGAGAGAGAGAAAAGAGAGAGAAAAAGAGAAAAGAGAGAAAAAGAGAAAAGAGAAAGAGAAAAAGAGAAAAGAGAAAAAGAGAAAAGAGAGAACGAGAAAAGAGAGAACGAGAAAAGAGAAAAGAGAGAACGAGAAAAGAGAAAAGAGAGAACGAGAAAAGAGAATCCCTCGGAAAGGTTGGGAAACCCTTGTTTCAGCTCCCCATGCACCTCTTATGTCCAAGGCACAGGGTAACAGAAAACAGTTATCCACAATATCTCCCAGGATATATGTAAAGACTATTCTTGGTTGGTTTGAACTCAACATGTTAGTTGAGAGAGCTGATCACATTTGCCTTTGTACAATGTAGGAGACGGGCCGACTCCTGCTATTGTGAGAAGGTGTCCTGTATTTATACTTATGATAATGTATAATCTACTGTGTGAAGCTCGGTGACAACAAGTCTGACCTCTAGTGAAATCCTAATTAATCATAACAATGCCCAGGAGGGCACGGAGTCACATCGGCTGCTTTAAGGGATTAGTTAATTAGCTCATGTTAATTAGGTTTCTGGTTATAGGTGTATTGTTAGAGTAATATGAGCAGGATGGGGGGGGGGGACCTCCTCTTCTACTGTATATAAGACTTGTATTCTTGTTCTAATACACAGTTCATGTTTAGCAAACAGACGAATATTGTCTTGTTTGGTGCATGTTAGGGGTTGGAATATCTGATATCTAGGTTCAGACTGGGAGGAAGAGGAAGAGGTATATGACAAAAGCACTCAGAGTGTAGGACGTTTCGTTACAGAGATCATATGATTACTCAGTTACTAGTATACAAAGCAATCTGACACAAATCAAAGGCGGGGAAAAAACCCGGAGCCCTAGAAAGAATTTAATAGAAGTAGCAGGTGATGTTCAGCCATGTTCCTCCACAAATTGGGTAAAAAACAAGTTTTGCAGTGATCCCCATTCACTGAACAATTACTCTTCATCCTGCCGCCCAATACACACAAAGTATCACTGACCTATTGGACTGAGCCAGATCAAAGCACTCCACGCTGCTGGGGTTGCGGCCAACGCGCTGGAAGAGCCCCGTGTAATAGTCCAGATCCCAGGAATCAAACGCCAAACCTGCAGATGGATGGAGAGGATGAATATGGGACTTGAGGAAACATTCCAGAAATCTAATCCCGGGAGAATCTTTCCCCACTATGGGGCGCACATACCCAGCTGACTGTTTGCCTGCTCCAGTGCCGCCCGTCCACACCGGAGCACATCCACCTCATAGACCTGCTCTGGACGCACCGAGATCTTAAAGGTCGTCACCGGAACCGGATACACACATTCCGTCATCCGATCGTACAGCGACGCAACAAGCTTCTGCTTCTCGCTCTCCTCCAGACCTCTCTGGAACTTTAAAAAAAAGTGAACAAGTGATTTTTTTCATTACTTAGAACACAAGGACCAGTTTTTCGGGGCACATTGTAAAGCAAAAAAAAAAAAAACACAAACAAACAAACACCTCAACAACCTGCATTCTGTAACCTCAGAGATAGAGATATATATATATATTAGGGTTGTCCCGATACCACTTTTTTAGGACCGAGTACAAGTACCAATACTTTTTTTTCAAGTACTCGCCGATACCGAATACCGATACTTTTTTTTAAATGTGTCCCCAAATGCAGCCATGTCCCCCCACAGATGCAGCCATGTCCCCCCCCATATCCAGCCATGTCCCCCCCCCCCATATGCTGCCGCATCCCCGCTGCCGCCGCTTAGTTAATACGGGCGGCGAACATTACAGCTGTCATTTGAATAGCTGTAGTCTTTCGCGCCGCGCTGCGAAAGACTAAAAAAAAAGGATTTTTTAATTTATTTTTTATTTTAAATCCTGACTTGGTTTGCGAGTGTTGTCTTGCAAAACGAGCAGAATTCAAGCCATGGCGGTGTGCAGTACCGCATTTGGCCAGAGGCATGGGGGCGCCGGAGCCGATTGGAGCCGTTGGGAGAAACTTGCGAATACTGCGTTCCCGAGTTCAGCCGAGATGTGTTCGAACCTTTCAGAGTATTTCCGAGGCTCTCCGGCACCCCCCCCCCCTACCTCTGGCCACACGCGGTATTGCATGCCATAGAAGTCAATGCGGATCAACTTATTTCCATTGACTTCTATGGGGAAACTCGCTTTGATATGCGAGTGCTTTGGACTACAAGCATTCTCCTGGAACGAATTATGCTCATAATCCAAGGATCCACGGATAGAGATTATATATATATATATATATATATATATATATATATATATATATATATATATATATATATATATATATATATATATATATATATATACACACACACACACACACACACACACACACACACACACACACACACACACAATTTATGCAGAACTTACCATACTGTACATTCACATCAGTCCTTGTCCAAAGGAGCTCACAATCTAAGGACCCTCACATACATTACAGGCTGAATTTACACCAACGAGCTAACCAGCATGTCTTTGAAGTTTGGGAGGAAACCCACACAAGGACAAGGAGGAGAGCAGACTCCATGCAGCTAGCGTCCTGGCTTAGCTTTGGACCGAGAACCCCTATACTGCAAGGAAGACTTCTTAACATGCTCAAAATAGCCCCAATAACCTGCTGTTGAACCCAGGGCCGATCCTAGGCAGGGTGCACAGGGTGCATTGCACCCAGGCGCCTGCAGAGGTGGGGGCGCCAAACATCTAACACACTCTCTAACAGAAGCCCTCTCTGTGTCCATCAGAGAGGCCCCCCTCCAGGTCCCAATGAAGTACTCTGCTTCTCTTCCTGTATTTTGTTTATTTTTAAGAGATCACGTAAGGATCCCGGGGTAATGAAGACTTTGTGGGGGAGCATCTCTGTGGTTGAGTCGTTGCCATGGGAACATTTGTAAAGGGGAGGAGTTAGTAAAATGATGACGCCCATGTGGGGGCGTCAGAAATATTTCTGCACCCAGACGCCTGTGACCCTAGGATCGGCCCTGGTTGAACCCCAATCAACCTCTTTGGGTTTAGTGATCCCCCCCATCCTACCTTTATCAGGAATCTCTTGGAGCATTCTATCCTGTCCACGGCGGTCAGTCCGATGGAGCGGCAGATGGAGACAGCGTTGGTGGAGGAGGCGGTGGAGAAGTTCAGCCTGTAGAGGATGGAGACATTAGAGAACTTCATTAGGGAAGGTTAGAACCCCAGTTAGGTTTTTACTGTTGGCTTTATTCCTGTTTGGGAGATTTCCCGTCTCGCAGCGATCCTTTATTAGTGGCGCTATATTGTCCATTCAGGCCAGAGTAGCAGAGTCCTCGTTGAGCGGTATTCAAACAAAGAGTTTAACTATGAGAGACCTTTATGGTTGGGATGCAATAAATACTGTCTGTGGCTCACCTTGGTCCAATCTCCACGAGCAGGTCTGAGGGTTCCGGGTGTAGAAAAGACACATCTGAAGTGCCCTGGGGGTCGAAGGGGCAGCTGAAAAGCCAACGCAAAGACTCCGCCTCCGCGCTAGGAGGCGGGGCTTCACCTGCACAGAAAAACACAGATACCTTTATGTGGGATGGACAAGATTACCAACGTCAGGCAAGAGGGAAAGAAACTTGTGGATTTAGAGAGGTGGCAATACATCATAACGACTAATTATGGCCAGACAGGGCCGATCCTAGGGTCACAGGCGCCTGGGTGCAGAAATATTTCACATGGGCGTGGTCGTTTTACTAACTCCTCCCCTTTACAAATGTTTCTCTGGCAATGACTCAACCACAGAGATGCTCCCCCACAAAGTCTTCATTACCCCGGGATCCTTACATGATCTCTTAAAGCGGATGTGTCACGGGGAAAAAATATTAAAAGCCAGCAGCTACAAATACTGCAGCTGCTGACTTTTAATATTAGGACACCTACCTGTCCTGGAGTCCAGCGCTGATCGCAGCAGAGGAGGAGCGATCGCTCGTCACTCTGCTGCTCCCTCCTCCATCCACGGTGAGGGAACCAGGAAGTGAAGCGCTGCGGCTTCACTGCCCGGTTCCCTACGGCGCATGCGCGAGTCGCGCTGCGCCCGCCGATTGGCTCACACGCTGTGTGCTGGGAGCCGAGTGTTCCCAGCACACAACGGGCGACAGACGGGAAGTCAGAAAAACCCGTCTTTCGCCCGTAGCGTGTGGCCGGAAGTGGGTGCAAATACCTGTCTTTAGACAGGTGTCTGCACCCCCCTCCCCCTGAAAGGTGTCAAATGTGACACCGGAGGGGGGGAGGGTTCCGATCAGCGGGACTCCACTTTAGGGTGGAGAACCGCTTTAAAAATAAACAAAATACAGGAAGAGAAGCAGAGTACTTTATTGGGACCTGGAGGGGGGGGGCTCTCTGATGGACACAGAGAGGGCTTCTGTTAGAGAGTCTGCTAGATGTTCGGCGCCCCCACCTCTGCAGGCGCCTGGGTGCAATACACCCCGTGCACCCTGCCTAGGATCGGCCCTGTGGCCAGATAAATACAACCATCAATCAGAATCTATTTTTTCCTGGTGAATAGACTACAAGCTGTGATTGGTTCTCTCCAGATTATTTTTTACTCATCATCCGCCCATCACCGATTACGGCTCATCATCCGCCCCATCACGATTACGGCTCATCATCCGCCCATCACGATTACGGCTCATCATCCGCCCCATCACCGATTACGGCTCATCATCCGCCCCATCACCGATTACGGCTCATCATCCGCCCCATCACCGATTACGGCTCATCATCCGCCCCATCACCGATTACGGCTCATCATCCGCCCCATCACCGATTACGGCTCATCATCCGCCCCATCACGATTACGGCTCATCATCCGCCCATCACGATTACGGCTCATCATCCGCCCCATCACCGATTACGGCTCATCATCCGCCCCATCACCGATTACGGCTCATCATCCGCCCCATCACCGATTACGGCTCATCATCCGCCCCATCACCGATTACGGCTCATCATCCGCCCCATCACCGATTACGGCTCCTCATCCATGTTATTTGAATGGACTGCTCTACACTCCAAAAAAAGCACGCCAAAAGTAGGGCCTTTTTTTTTTTCTTTTTTTAAAGCTGAGTTTTGTTTGGTTTAAAAAACACAATTTTTTTCAAAATATATAAAAAAAAAAAAATAAGAAGAAGAATCATCATTTTTGTTGTGTGACAAAAGGTCTGTTTCTTCATCACGTTTGGGGTGCCATCAACAACGAATGCAACCCAAAAGGTGTGGCTATAGCGCCATCTATATAAAACACGATCCAGAAAATCGGGCAGAATCCATTCTTTTATTTTCTATTCCAATTTCGGAAGCTTAGTCCATTCTTTCCAAAAATTCTACATTTTGGAAAACAGCTACATTCTAATACACAATGGGGCAGATCCACTTAGATTTGCATGGGCGCAGCGTATGGGAGATACGCTACGCCGCTGTAACTTACTTTGTGATGCTTTGAATCAACAAAGAATTTGCGCCGTAAGTTACGGCGGCGTAGTGCATCTCTCGCGGCGTAACAGCGCCTAATTCAAATCGGCGAGTAGGGAGCGTGTTTCATTTAAATGAAGCGTGTCCCCGCGCCGAACGAACTGCGCATGCGCCGTCCCTAAATTTCCCGCCGTGCATTGCGCTAAATGACGTCGCAAGGACGTCATTGTTTTGACGTGGACGTAAATTACGTCCATTCCCGATTCACGGACGACTTACGCAAAAAATAAAAATAAATTCAAATTAAACACGGGAACGACGGCCATACTTAACATGGCAAGTCTAACTATACGCCACCAAATAGCAGCTTTAACTATATGCCGGAAAAAGCCGACTAGAGACGACGAAAAGGAATGCGCCGGCCGCTCGTACGTTCGTGGATCGTCGGTAATAGCTAATTTGCATACTCGACTCGGAAAACGAAGGGAACGCCACCCAGCGGACGCCGAAGAATTGCATCTAAGATCCGAAGGCGTACGCCTGTCGGATCTAACCCAGATACCGTCGTATCTTGTTTTGAGGATTCAAAAACAACGATACGACGCGGAAAATTTGAAAGTACGCCGGCGTATCAGTAGATACGCCGGCGTACTCTCTCTGTGGATCTGCCCCAATGTCTTTGAAGGAAATCAGTAATAGGTTTATATTTCAAAATTCATTTGATTACATTTTTCCCCCCAAAATTTGTCTTGAATTTGGATTGGTTATTTCGGACTCGTTTAAAAAGCGTTACTTTTGTAATTCAGAGATTTGGATACATCAAATCTCTGAATACCAAAAACATATTCCGAATATCCATTTGGAACGAGACGAGCCGCACATGTCTACCGGAAGCCCAGGCGACAGGGTGACAACCTGGAAGCATAGTTAGGAAGCTGGGGACAGAGCGTTGTCACCCTATAAACACAGGAAGGACCTGAACAAAGGACCTCCATGGCGGGATCATTTTTAAGGAAGGCTGCAGATATTGAAAAAGACGCTTGCAAAAAAACAAAAACAAACACATATTAAAGTTTCTATGAAGGTTTTGGTGATCAGGTCTACATCTACGTTATAAGAATTGCTGCCTCCGACACTCCCCTGTCTAGGCAATAAAGATTATTGATCATCTAATCAATCCTTTGACACATCAGGACTATTGTTGGCTCAGACACCAAGCCGCAGTCTTGAGGGGGGGGGGGGGGATGGGGGTGTCACTCACCGGTCCAGTTGACGTTGTAGCAGAGCTCTCTCTGAACGCTTCGGATATTCTCCGCTCCGGGCAGACGCAGGGAGTGGGCGGAGCCCTGGAGGGCGCAGTAGAAGTGCAGGACCACCATCTTGTCTGATGAGTAGGGAGGGGCACCTGGGCAGAGAGAAGAACCCACAGAGTCAGAAACCAGAACACTCCGAGACACAAAAAAAACAAACAAAAAAACCACACACACAACCACCAACCAACAACCAAACACACTCTAAAAAGTTAGCCCAATTTTTTTTTTATATATTGTAAAAGATGTTACGCCGAGTAAATAGATGCCCAACATTGGTACGGCTTAAAATTGCGCACACTCGTGGAATAGCGACAAACTACAATACTTAAAAATCTCCATAGGTGACGCTTTAAATCTTTTTGAACGGTTACCAGTTCAGAGTAAAGCCTCGTACACACGATCGGACTTCCATCAGGCGTTGGTCGTGAACAACATTTTCAGCCAACGTTCACCAAACTACGTGTTTTTTCAGCTCTTTACCGCCACCCTTTGGGCAACTTCTGGTATTGTTGTCCGTTTAGCATTAGTTCCGAGCATGCACGTTTGTACTTTGGATTTTAGTTGGACGGACAGTTGGTGAGCATGAACAGCCAACATTTGTTGTCGTTAATTCCGCCAACAATTGTCTGATGGAGCGTACACATGATCGGATTATCCGACACAACACGTCCATCAGACAAATATGGCCATAAAATTGGATTGTGTGTATGGGCCTTTACAGAAGAGGTCTTCTGCTAGATTTGTTGCTTTCACTGCAATAATACCTCACACGTGTAGTTTGAACACTGTTTACATTTGCGTGTGCGACCTGCGTATGCATTTTCTTTGGTGTGTGAGCATGCGGGGAGCTTTAAAAAAAAAAAAAAATTCTTATTTTTACCCTCCCCTTTAAACAAACAAACAAAGGCCCCCAAAACCCATCACATCCCCAGAAACAAGCACAGCCCCAGAACCGAGTGCAGCCCCCCCCAAAACCCATCACATCCCCACAAACCTAGAATGGAGCACAGCCTCTAGAACCCACCACAGCCCTCAATGACCATCCCTTCCCCAGAAGCAAGCGCAGGCCCCCCCCAAAGCCCATGACATCCCCAGAACCGAGCACAGCCCCCAAAGCCCATCACATCCCCAGGACCGAGCACAGAATCCCCCCCCCCAAAGCCCATGACATCCCCAGAAATAAGCACAGCCCCCCCAAAACCCATCACATCCCCAGGACCGAGCACAGAATCCCCCCCCCAAAGCCCATGACATCCCCAGAAATAAGCACAGCCCCCCAAAACCCATCACATCCCCACAACCCTAGAATGGAGCACAGCCTCTAGAACCCACCACAGCCCTCAATGACCATCACTTCCTAAGAACCGAGCTCAGCCCCCCCAAAGCCCATCACATCCCCAGAACCGAGCGCAGCCCCCCCCCCCCAAAGCCCATCACATCCCCAGAACCGAGCGCCGCCCCGAAAACCCATGACATCCCCAGAACTGAGCGCAGCCCCCAAAACCCATGACATCCCCAGAACTGAGCGCAGCCCCCAAAACCCATGACATCCCCAGAACTGAGCGCAGCCCCCAAAACCCATGACATCCCCAGAACTGAGCGCAGCCCCCAAAGCCCATTACAGCCCCAGAACCGAGCGCAGCCCCCAAAGCCCATTACAGCCCCAGAACCGAGCGCAGTCCCCAGAACCAAGCGCAGACCCCTCCCCCCAAAGCCCATCACATCCCCAGAACCAAGCGCAGACCCCTCCCCCCCAAAGCCCATCACATCCCCAGAACCAAGCGCAGACCCCTCCCCCCCAAAGCCCATCACATCCCCAGAACCAAGCGCAGACCCCTCCCCCCCAAAGCCCATCACATCCCCAGAGCCGAGTGCAGCCCCCCAAAACCCATCACATCCCCACAACCCTAGAATGGAGCACAGCCTTTAGAACCCACCACAGCCACCACCCACCATCACTTCCCCAGAACCGAGTGCAGACCCCCCCAAAGCCCATGACATCCCCAGACCAAGCGCAGCCCCCAAAGCCAATGACATCCCCAGAAACTAGAGCAGCCCCCAAAACCCATCACATCCCTAGAACCGAGTGCAGCTCCCAAAGCCCACCACATCCCCAGAACCAAGCGCAGACCCCTCGCCCCCCCCCCCAAAGCCCACCACATCCCCAGAACCGAGTGCAGCCCCCCCCCCCCCCCCAAAGCCCATCACATCCCCAGAACCGAGTGCAGCCCCCCCCCCCCCAAAGCCAATCACAGCCCCATTGATACATCCCAACACTATAATAACGTTATCAGAAGTTTCTTTATTTTGTGTGATTTTATGTTGTACAATAAACAAACACAAATTTATTCCACTTCCTTCCCTCTACAGACAATGGTCACAGATATCCTGGGTGCTCAGTGATTACACAACACACTCTGAATAATTGTACAATGTTCATAAAATGCTGTTCTTCCCTACACAAGATCCTTGCAGTGTAGAGCACAACACACACACACACACACACACACACACACACACACGAGAAGAAATACAATTTTTTTTTTTTTAAAGTTACAGATAATAAAAGCACAACAATCCAGGTTTACAAAACAATGATCAGCAACAGTTCAGAGAAGAATAAAGCACAACCACTCATATTTATAAAATATAGATCAGGAAAAGGAGATAAAGTTACAGATAATTATAAAGTACGTTTCAGGTTTATAAAACAATCAGGATGGACACAGAGCGGAGATAAAAGTTGCAAACGAGAATAAAGCGCAGCAATATTATATATAAATATAAAATCACAATGGGGCGGAGTTGCTTAAACTAGAGCACTCAGATTCTGGTGCAGCTGCGCACGGGAGCGAATCAGCTTTTACCTTCAGCTTGTTCTAGTAAAGCTTTGGCAATAAGACCTGGAAGCTGATTGGTCTCTGTGTAGAAGTGATTTTGCACTCTCCAGCTTTAGTAAAATCCACCTCAATGATCAGCAGAAGAAGAGACACAAAGTTGCAGCCAGGAACTAAAGCACTGCCAGAGGATATTCTGCAGAGTTTGTATGACAGTCACCCTTCCAGGATGTGTATCCTGCCTGGCACCATTGCCAGGCACCCTGCCTGGCACCCAGCACCAATCACTCTGCCTGGCACCCAGCACCAATCACCCTGCCTGGCACTGATCACCATGCACCCAGCGATTGGTTACTGTGCACCCTGCCTGGCACCCAGCACCAATCACCCTGCCTGGCACCCAGCACCAATCACCCTGCCTGGCACCCAGCACCAATCACCCTGCCTGGCACCCAGCACCAATCACCCTGCGATTGGTTACTGTGCACCCTGCCTGGCACTAATCACCCTGCCTGTCACCCAGCACCAATAACTGTGCACCCTGCCTGGCACCGATCGCCGTGCACCCAGCGATTGGTTACTGTGCACCCTGCCTGGCACCCAGCACCCTGCCTGGCACCCAGCACCAATCACCCTGCCTGGCACCCAGCACCAATCACCCTGCCTGGCACCCAGCACCAATCACCCTGCCTGGCACCCAGCACCAATCACCCTGCGATTGGTTACTGTGCACCCTGCCTGGCACTAATCACCCTGCCTGTCACCCAGCACCAATCATTGTGCACCCTGCCTGGCACCGATCGCCGTGCATCCAGCGATTGGTGGCAGGCAGGGTGCACAGTAACCAATCGCTGGGTGCAAGGCAGGGTGCACAATGATTGGTGCTGGGTGCCCAGTGATTGGTGGCAGGCAGGGTGCACAGTAACCAATCACTGGGCACCCTGCACTGAGATCAGAACACAGGATCCCTTTGTAGAGTTCCTGTACCATTCATACAATCGCTCACCTAGACCATGTGCTTCCAGAGCAGAGACTGCTGGAGGAGGGGACACCCAGATATACTGCTATGGAGGAGGGGTAAGGGAGAACAAGAGATGGGGGAGGGGTGACAGGGATGGGAGGCAGCAGAGGAGGAAACTCACAGAGAACTGTCTGTGCTGCTCACATGCGAAGAAGATCTTTGACACAGTTGGTCGGCTTAAACATGTATTGCAATGTATGTGAAGCGAGGATCACAGAGCTGATCCATGGGCCGGACAGAACCAGGGGGGAGGAGGGAATAGCTGGAGTGCGAAGGGTTAATCTTCAGTGAAAGTGAAATCCCGGAGCGGAGTGTTGGGAGGGTGACAGGAAGGACGCGGATCATCGTGCGTAGTCTCAGGCTGATAATTGTCTTTCCGGTCTGATGAGGGTCACCCGTTGTGCGTTAGGCGCTCCGGACCCTCGTGACGTCCTCATGATTGTCCCCGGGTGACCCCCACCTTCCGGGTCAGAGCGCCCTCCACCGGTGAATGATCAGTAGACTGAGGTGTGCTTGCCGCGTAGGGTTGCCAACTCATCCCTTTAAAACAGAACACATATGAATTACACGGGTTCTGAGGCTAATTTAATGCAAATAAGGCACCAAGTGAGTTTAATTACCTCCTTAATCAGCCACAGAACCTGTGTAATTCATATGTGTTCTGTTTTAAAGGGATGAGGTGGCAACCCTATATGCCGCGTCCCGCCTCTGATATTCGGGGGTCTTCCAGAGTCAGAGGAGCTGATTGACTAAAGGAGTAGAAGAAATTCACTTTCCATTATCTGACGTCATTTCAGTACGGGGGGGGGGGGGGGGGGGTTCACATTGTATACTTTACAAATATTCCTGTGCCAAGAAAACATCCGTTGTATAGATGAACTAGCTGAATACCCGGCGTTGCCCGGTCTTCCTATCTTAACCTTTTGGGGAGGAAAATCATAGTAATATAAATATACCCATCTTTTATATAAGGGTGTAGGTAAGGGTTAATGTAACTGTCATATATTTTTATTTGGCATATAAGTAATATGTGTAGCAGGTATTATTGAAATATCTCCAGGCGTACAGAAGTTATGTGGGAACATACATTTCCCATTGATTTGCATGGGACTTTAAACAAAAACCCCGACCCTCACAAATGGGGGTAGTTAAGGGATAAATTAACTATCCTATAGTGTAAGTGGACATATAAGTAACATGTGACCAAGTGTTATGGAAATATCTACAGCCGTTTGGAAGTTATGAAGTAACATGTATTTCCCATAGAGTTGAATGGGGCTTTAAAGGAAAACCCCGACCATGGCAAATGGGGGTGGGTAAGGGTTAAACCACCTATCCTATGTTTGTTGCTGACATATAAGTAACATGTGTGCCAAGTTTCATGTTAATATCTTTAGCCGTTTGGACGTGATGCTGGAACATACATACATACATACACATACATACACACACACACATACATACATACACACACTGGCCCAGATTCAAGTAGAATCGCGCAATATTTGCGTGGGCAAAGAGCAATTTTTTTTCTCTGCGCCCACGCAAATATTGCGCTTTGCCCGCGATTCACGGAGCAGTTGCTCCGTAAATTGCGCGGGCAATATGCAAAGCAGCCGGGCGCAAGGCTGCCTAATGTAAATGATCCCGCCGGGGGCGGGAATCATTTAAATTAGGCGCGCTCCCGCGCAGAGCGAACAGCGCATGCTCCGTCGGGAAACTTTCCCGACGTGCATTGCGGCAAACGACGTCGCAAGGACGTCATTTGCTTGTAAGTGAACGTGAATGGCGTCCAGCGCCATTCACGGTTCACTTACGTAAACGACGGTTTAAATTTGAACGTCGCGAGCGGGAAGCGCAGCTATACTTTAGCATTGGCTGCGCCTGCTATTAGCAGGAGCAACCTTATGCTAAAGGCGCCGTACGGAAACTCCGTACCTTGCGTGAGAAGGGCCCGCGCAACTTTTGTGAATCGGTGGTAGTATGCAATTTGCATACTACACGCCGATCACAAAGGCCGCGCCCCCTAGCGGCCAACGCAAGAATGCAGCCTGGGATGTGAAGGCATAAGGAGGCTTATGTTTATCACATCCTAGGCTGCATTCGGTGTAACGAGGTTCCTGAATCAGGAGCACTCGTTACACCGGAGCAAGTAAGCACTTGCGCCGCGCAACTATGGTTGCGCGGGCGCAAGTGCTTCTTGAATCTGGGCCACTGAGTTTTATATATATAGATTTATGAAAGTGTTTTTTTTTTTTTCCAAAACAATTGCGTTTTGAAAATCCGCTGCGCGAATACCGCGTGGCATAAAAAATTGCAACACCCACCATTTTCTTCTATGGGGTCTCTGCTAACAAATATATATGTATACATGTTTGGGGGTTCCAAGTCATTTTGTGGCATTGATTTTTCCATGTAGGAGGGAAGTGTCAGAGATGGATCGCGTACAAAGTTGTTAAAACCGCGCTGAGCAAATAAGTGATGATCCAAACTACACAAGTACAAAGGTCTCCCCTCCCCCACCAAACATCCGTCACCTCTTACACAACGAGGAGGTCAGGGGAGCAAAATAAGCATTTAACCCTTGCAGTGCTCTGACTGGCATGAGGGGGGTTAACCACTTCCATACCGGGGGGCACTTGTACACCTTCCCGCCCAGATCAATTTTTAGCTTTCAGCGCTGTTGCACTTTGAATGACAATTGCGCGGTCGTGCTACACTGTACCCAAACTACATTTTTATTATTTTGTTCCCACAAATAGAGATTTCTTTTGGTGGTATTTGATCACCTCTGCGATTTTTATTTTCTCCTTCACTGATGGGCACTGATGGTACTGCACTGACGGGCAGTGATAAGGCGGCACTGATGGGCACCGATGAGGTGGCACGGATGTGGTGGCATTCATGGGCACTAATATGCGGCACGGATGGGCACTGATAGGCGGCACGGATAGGCGCCATGGGTGGGCATGGATAGGTGGCACAGATGGGCACGGATAGGCGGCATGGATGGGCACGGATAGGTGGCATGGATGGGCACTGATTGGCGGCATGGATGGGCACTGATAGGTGGCACGGATGGGCACGGATAGGCGGCATGGATGGGCACTGATAGGCGGCACAGATGGGCACTGATAGGTGGCACGGATGGGCACGGATAGGCGGCATGGATGGGCACGGATAGGCGGCATGGATGGGCACTGATAGGCGGCACGGATGGACACTTATAGGTGGCACGGATGGGCATAGATGGGCACTATCGTATGTGTTGTACTAATGGATGCCAATCAGTGCCAAACAATGCCTGCCAATCAGTGATGCCCATTGTGGGCACTGATTGGCATCCATTGCGACACTGAATGGCATCCATTTTTTGTGTCAATGTCATCCCTGGTGGTCTAGGGTGGCATACCTGTGTTTTTTTTTTGCATCCCTGGTGGTCCAGTGGGCAATCCCTGGTGGTCCAGTGGGCATCCTCGGGGGGTCTGTGCTGATAATCGATCAGCACAAACCCCCCCCTGTCACAGGAGCAGCCGATCGGCTCTCCTCTCCTCTGACAGACGCGAGTGAGGAAAAGCCGATAACCGTCTCTTCTTGTTTACATCGTGATCAGCGGTGATTGGACACAGCTGATCACATGGTAAAGAGCCTCCGTGAGAGACTCTTTACCTTGATCGGTGTTGCGGGGTGTCAGACTGACACCCCGCAACAACGATCGCCGCGATGCGCGCCCCCCGGCGGCGCGCATCGGCTCAATATCCTGAGGACGCCATATGACCTCCACTCAGGATATTACAACCACTTTGCCGACGTCAATTTGTCATTGGCGGATTGGCGGGCGGCAAGGGGTTAAATAACACACAAAGTCAAAAGTTTTGGATGGAGTGGAGAAGGATTAGAACCTCTGTCAGGTTTTTATTGCTGCCTGTGCCCCCCCCCCCCCCCGTTACAGAGACACGCCCTCTCTATGTGTTCTCTTTTACCCGCACCATCAAAAGTGAAAGTAAAACAAAATCCCAAATTTTGGGTTGTCACCAGGACAGGAATAATGGGATAAACCTTCCAATGGGGACACTACTACAAAAGGTGACAGGGGTTATAACCCTTTTTTACTTTATTATATATATATATATAAAATAAATAAAAATCCCCTATACAGCGTTACCTCGGATTATGACTATAAAATCCGTTCCAGGAGAATTCTCGTCATCCAAAGTACTTGCATATCAAAGCGAGTTTCCCCATAGAAGTCAATGGAAAACGAAGATGATTCGTTCTGTATTGACTTCTATTGCATGCAATACCGCATGTGGCCAGTAGAAGAGGGGAGAGCCTCGGAAACGTTTGGCAAACACTTGGTAACGGAGTATTTTCGAGTGATTCTGAGTATTTCCGAACGGCTTGGAAAGGCTGCGAACCATTCTGTTTGTCACCGGCGCCCCCCGCACCTCTGGCCAAATGCGGTACTGCACACCCAATTAGACAGAATAAAAACAAAAAGTTGCTCGTTATTCAAAACGCTTGTTAACCACTTAAGGACCCCTTCACGCCGATATACGTCGGCAGAATGGCACGGCTGGGCACATCCACGTATATGTACGTTGTCCTTTAAGCCCAGCCGTGGGGTCCCGGGCGTGACCCGGTCCGAAGCTCCGTGACCGCAGGACTCATGGACCCGATCGCCGAAGAACGGGGAGAGCCGGGTGTAAACACGGCTTCCTCGTTCTTCACTGTGGCGGCGTATCGATCGTGTGATCCCTTTTATAAGGGGACACAATCGATGACGTCACTCCTACAGCCACACCCCCCTACAGTTGTAAACACATACGAGGTCACACATAATCCCTTCAGCGCCCCCTAGTGGTTAACTCCCAAACTGCAACTGTCATTTTCACAGTAATCAGTGCATTTTAAATGCATTTTTTGCTGTGAAAATGACAATAGTCCCAAAAATGTGTCAAAATTGTCCGAAGTGTCCGCCATAATGTCGCAGTCACGAAAAAAATCGCTGATCGCCGCCATTACTAGTAAAAAAAATAATAAAAATGCAATACAACTATCCCCTATTTTGTAAACGCTATAAATTTTGCGCAAACCAATCGATAAACGCTTATTGCATTTTTTATAACCAAAAATAGGTAGAAGAATACGTATCGACCTAAACTGAGGAAAAAAACTTTTTTTATATATTTTTGGGGGATATTTATTATAGAAAAAAGTAAAAAATATTGCATTTTTTTCAAAATTGTCGCTCTATTTTTGTTTATAGCGCAAAAACGAAAAACCGCAGAGGTGATCAAATACCACCAAAAGAAAGCTCTATTTGTGGGGGAAAAAGGACGCCAATTTTGTTTGGGAGCCACGTCGCACGACCGCGCAATTGTCAGTTAAAGTAATGCAGTGCCGAATCACAAAAACTGGCCAGGTCCTTTAGCTGCAGTTTGGTCCGGGTCTTAAGTGGTTAACCGTGTTAGGCTGGGTTCACACTACGGTTTTCCCGTCCGTCAGCCGCATACGATTTCAGTATTGAAAACGTACGGGCCCGGACGGGAAAACGTATAGATAGAGAATGCATTGCAAATCGTATGCACTCGGATGCATCCGGGTGCGTACGATTTGCTGGCAAAACGTTTTTTTAAACGTACGCAAAACCGTGTTCAACCACGGTTTTGCGGTCGTTTTTAAAACAGTATGGCAACCGCATACGTTTTCCTTTAACATTAATGTCAATGGAAAACGTACATATGTGCGGTGCCATACGTTCCCGTCCGTTTCAGCCGCATACGGTTTTACATATAAATCGTATGCGGCTGACGGACGGGAAAACCGTAGTGTGAACCCAGCCTTACCGAGGTTCTGCTGTAGTTCTATAGATATGCCAATTATGTTTATCACGCGTGCTACTTCCATTATTTCTGTTATGTTATTTATATTATTATATTATAGAGGTGCACCAAATGGAAATTTATGGAGTAAGGTCCATAAAGACATGGATGAGTGAGTTTGGTGTGGAGGAACTTGGCTGGCCTGCACAGAGTCCTGACCTCAACCCGATAGAACACCTGTGGGATGAATTAAAGCGGAGACTGTGAGCCAGGCCTTCTCGCCCAACATCAGTGCTGACCTCACAAATGCTCTTCTGGAAGAACGGTCAAACATCCCCATAGATACCCTCCTAAACCTTGTGGACGGCCTTCCCAGAAGATGTGAAGGTGTTATAGCTGCAAAGGGCGGGGCCAACTCAATATTGAACCCTCCAGACGAAGACTGGAATGCCATTAAAGTTCATGTGCGTGTAAAGGCCGGCGTCCCAATACTTTTGATAATTTAGTGTAACGGAATGACCCGTCACACCCAGAGACTTTTGAAGGATGGGGGGGGGTACTCCTGTGCCAGCGTCACTAATGACTCTTGGTCTAGCCAGAGCCCCCCCTTACATCAAAGTCCACCCTGGGAGTCCCCTTTTACTTCAGAGCCCCCCCCTTACATCAAAGTCCACCCTGGGAGTCCCCTCTTACTTCAGAGCCCCCCCCCTTACATCAAAGTCCACCCTGGGAGTCCCCTCTTACTTCAGAGCCCCCCCCTTACATCAAAGTCCACCTCAGGAGCCCCCCTTTCATCAGAGTCTGTCTTAGGAGTCTCCCATATATCAGAGTTCCCATTAACCCCCCCCCTCCCTTACATCAGAGTCTGTGACATCATTGCCCCGCCCCTCTACTCCTCGTCACATACATCAGAGAAAGCTTTGCCTTCATTCAGGAAACACAAAAAGATCTCTGAATGGCCCCTGTGCTGAGAGGCCGACCTCCTGTGCTGACAATGCATGAGCCCGGCCACTCAACACGAGACCTGGAAGCCAGGGGAGATCAGTGTAGCAGAAGAAGAAGTGGGGATCAGTGTAGCAGCAGCAGCAGGGGAGATCAGTGTAGCAGCAGGAGAAGTGGAGACCAGTGTTGCAGCAGCAGCAGGGGAGATCAGTGTAGTAGCAGAAGTTGGGATGAGTGTAGCAGCAGCAGCAGGGGAGATCAGTGTAGCAGCAGCAGCAGGGGAGATCAGTGTAGCAGCAGCAGCAGGGGAGATCAGTGTAGCAGCAGGGGAGATCAGTGTAGCAGCAGCAGGGGAGATCAGTGTAGGAGCAGCAGAAGGGGAGATCAGTGTAGGAGCAGCAGAAGGGGAGATCAGTGTAGCAGCAGCAGAAGGGGAGATCAGTGTAGGAGCAGCAGAAGGGGAGATCAGTGTAGCAGCAGCAGAAGGGGAGATCAGTGTAGGAGCAGCAGAAGGGGAGATCAGTGTAGGAGCAGCAGAAGGGGGAGATCAGTGTAGGAGCAGCAGAAGGGGAGATCAGTGTAGGAGCAGCAGAAGGGGGAGATCAGTGTAGCAGCAGCAGCAGTGGAGATCAGTGTAGCAGCAGCAGCAGTGGAGATCAGTGTAGCAGCAGCAGCAGTGGAGATCAGTGTAGCAGCAGCCGTGGGGATCAGTGTAGCAGCAGCAGCAGTGGGGATCAGTGTAGCAGCAGCCGTGGGGATCAGTGTAGCAGCAGCCGTGGGGATCAGTGTAGCAGCAGCAGCCGTGGGGATCAGTGTAGCAGCAGCAGCAGCCATGGGGATCAGTGTAGCAGCTGCAGCAGCAGTGGGGATCAGTGTAGAAGCTGCAGCAGCAGTGGGGATCAGTGTAGAAGCTGCAGCAGCAGCCGTGGGGATCAGTGTAGAAGCTGCAGCCGTGGGGATCAGTGTAGCAGCAGCAGCGGAAATCAGTGTAGCAGCAGCAGCGGAAATCAGTGTAGCAGCTGCAGCAGCAGCGGAAATCAGTGTAGCAGCTGCAGCAGGGATCAATGTAGCAGCTGCAGCAGCAGCCGCGGGGATCAGTGTAGGAGCTGCAGCAGCAGTGGGGATCAGTGTAGCAGCTGCAGCAGCAGTGGGGATCAGTGTAGCAGCTGCAGCAGCAGCCGCGGGGATCAGTGTAGGAGCTGCAGCAGCAGCCGCGGGGATCAGTGTAGGAGCTGCAGCAGCAGCCGCGGGGATCAGTGTAGCAGCAGCAGCAGCCGCGGGGATCAGTGTAGCAGCAGCCGCGGGGATCAGTGTAGCAGCAGCAGCAGCCGCGGGGATCAGTGTAGCAGCAGCCGCGGGGATCAGTGTAGCAGCAGCCGCGGGGATCAGTGTAGCAGCAGCCACGGGGATCAGTGTAGCAGCAGCCGCGGGGATCAGTGTAGCAGCAGCCGCGGGGATCAGTGTAGCAGCAGCAGCAGCCGCGGGGATCAGTGTAGCAGCAGCAGCAGCCGCGGGGATCAGTGTAGCAGCAGCAGCAGCCGCGGGGATCAGTGTAGCAGCAGCAGCAGCCGCGGGGATCAGTGTAGCAGCAGCGGCAGCCGAGGGGATCAGTGTAGCAGCAGCAGCAGCCGCGGGGATCAGTGTAGCAGCAGCAGCAGCCGCCGGGGATCAGTGTAGCAGCAGCAGCAGTGGAGATCAGTGTAGCAGCAGCCGTGGGGATCAGTGTAGCAGCAACAGCAGTGGGGATCAGTGTAGCAGCAGCCGTGGGGATCAGTGTAGCAGCAGCCGTGGGGATCAGTGTAGCAGCAGCCGTGGGGATCAGTGTAGCAGCAGCAGCAGCCATGGGGATCAGTGTAGCAGCTGCAGCAGCAGTGGGGATCAGTGTAGAAGCTGCAGCAGCAGTGGGGATCAGTGTAGAAGCTGCAGCAGCAGCCGTGGGGATCAGTGTAGAAGCTGCAGCCGTGGAGATCAGTGTAGCAGCAGCAGCGGAAATCAGTGTAGCAGCAGCAGCGGAAATCAGTGTAGCAGCAGCAGCGGAAATCAGTGTAGCAGCAGCAGCGGAAATCAGTGTAGCAGCTGCAGCAGCAGCGGAAATCAGTGTAGCAGCTGCAGCAGCAGTGGGGATCAGTGTAGCAGCTGCAGCAGCAGCCGCGGGGATCAGTGTAGGAGCTGCAGCAGCAGCCGCGGGGATCAGTGTAGGAGCTGCAGCAGCAGCCGCGGGGATCAGTGTAGCAGCAGCAGCAGCCGCGGGGATCAGTGTAGCAGCAGCCGCGGGGATCAGTGTAGCAGCAGCAGCAGCCGCGGGGATCAGTGTAGCAGCAGCCACGGGGATCAGTGTAGCAGCAGCCGCGGGGATCAGTGTAGCAGCAGCCGCGGGGATCAGTGTAGCAGCAGCCGCGGGGATCAGTGTAGCAGCAGCAGCCGCGGGGATCAGTGTAGCAGCAGCGGCAGCCGCGGGGATAAGTGTAGCAGCAGCGGCAGCCGCGGGGATAAGTGTAGCAGCAGCGGCAGCCGCGGGGATCAGTGTAGCAGCAGCAGCAGCAGCCGCCGGGGATCAGTGTAGCAGCAGCCGCGGGGATCAGTGTAGCAGCAGCCGCGGGGATCAGTGTAGCAGCAGCAGAAGTGGGGATCAGTGTAGCAGCAGCAGAAGTGGGGATCAGTGTAGCAGCAGCAGAAGTGGGGATCAGTGTAGCAGCAGCAGAAGTGGGGATCAGTGTAGCAGCAGTGGAGATCAGTGTAGCAGCAGCAGCAGTGGAGATCAGTGTAGCAGCAGCAGAAGGGGAGATCAGTGTAGCAGCAGAAGGGGAGATCAGTGTAGCAGCAGAAGGGGAGATCAGTGTAGCAGCAGCAGCAGTGGAGACCAGTGTAGCAGCAGTGGAGACCAGTGTAGCAGCAGAAGGGGAGATCAGTGTAGTAGCATTGCAGTAGGGGAGATCAGTGTAGCGGCAGCAGAAGGGGAGACCAGTGTAGCGGCAGCAGAAGGGGAGACCAGTGTAGCGGCAGCAGAAGGGGAGACCAGTGTAGCGGCAGCAGAAGGGGAGATCAGTGTAGCGGCAGCAGAAGGGGAGATCAGTGTAGCGGCAGCAGAAGGGGAGACCAGTGTAGCGGCAGCAGAAGGGGAGACCAGTGTAGCGGCAGCAGAAGGGGAGACCAGTGTAGTAGCATTGTAGTAGTGGAGATCAGTGTAGCAGCAGAAGGGGAGATCAGTGTAGTAGCATTGTAGTAGTTCTGTCTTCTTTAGTGTTTTTCAGCTCTCAGGGGCATTGGCCAGGTATGATAATAATACAAGCTCTGAATGTGTTTGGGAGAATGGATGAATGGATCATGTTAGCAGGGGGTGAGAATTTTGGGAAATATCCTAAATAAACACACAAAGATGCTCAAAATTCTGCCAGTTTATTGTCATGATATATAACCGTCTGATGTTCCTCACACAACCAGCAGAGGGTCGCGGTCTTTTTGCTGTTCCTCATATCACCTGCAGGGGGTCTTGGGCTTTCCACTGTTCCTTACACAACCTGCAGTCTTTTTGTTGTTCCTCAAACCACCAGCGGGGTGGGGGGGGGGGGTCACGTTCTTATTGTTATTCCTCACACCACCAGCAGGGGGAGTCACGTTCTCATTGTTGTTCCTCACACCACCAGCAGGGGGTCGTGGTCTTTTTTGGACACCACCACCTCCACCTTGCCCTCCAGTCTCTCCGCAATCTGCCCCCGCAGCTCCTGCAGATACCCCCGCTCTGAATTGCTGTGTTCGCACAGGATGACGCTGTGACCCTCCGCCACCGCGTCCAGAACTTCGTGATGGGACATTTCACCTGACGGGAGGGAGGGAGACAAGTTGAGGGGGGTGAACAATTGGGAGACTTATGGGAAGAAATATTACACAAGTCCTTATGGACGTCACAGATATATCCAGCTTTGTTGGGAAGGCACAACGACGAATAGATTTTACCTGTCAGGTAGAGATCAGCAGGGACTCCGCTGAGGATGCTGCTTCCTGAGCCGGCGCACACGGCCATCACATTAACCGAGGATTCTGGGGGGGGAAGAAAAACAGTATTTGTTATATTTATACTAATCAAGTAGAAGAAATACGGATACTAAGGGGGCAGAGAGACATAAAGCATGTCATCCTGCAGGAGAGGAGAAGAGGAGGTAAAGGTCATCCCGGATGAGAAGAGGAGGTAAAGGTCATCCCGCAGGAGAGGAGAAGAGGAGGTAAAGGTCATCCTGCAGGAGAGGAGAAGAGGAGGTAAAGGTCACCCTGCAGGAGAGGAGAAGAGGAGGTAAAGGTCACCCTGCAGGAGAGGAGAAGAGGAGGTAAAGGTCACCCTGCAGGAGAGGAGAAGAGGAGGTAAAGGTCATCCTGCAGGAGAGGAGAAGAGGAGGTAAAGGTCATCCTGCAGGAGAGGAGAAGAGGAGGTAAAGATCATCCTGCAGGAGAGGAGAAGAGGAGGTAAAGGTCATCCTGCAGAAGAGGAGGTAAAGGTCACCCTGCAGCAGAGGAGAAGAGGAGGTAAAGGTCACCCTGCAGCAGAGGAGAAGAGGAGGTAAAGGTCACCCTGCAGCAGAGGAGAAGAGGAGGTAAAGGTCATCATGTAGGAGAGGAGAAGAGGAGGTAAAGGTCATCATGGACGAGGAGAGGAGATGGTAGGGTCATCATGGACGAGGAGAAGAGGAGGTAAAAGTCATTATGGACGAGGAGAAGAGGAGATGGTAGGTCATCATGGATGAGGAGAAGAGGAGGTAAAGGTCAAAATGGATGAGGAGAGGAGATGGTAGGGTCATCATGCAGGAAAGGAGAAGAGGAGGTAAAGGTCATCATGAACAAGGAGAGGAGATGGTAGGGTCCAGAGGCGTAGCTTGAAGCTTGTGGAACCAGATGCAAAAGTTGACCTGGCCCCTGGGCTGTTCTCACCCTGTGCTCCTCTCCATTTAGAAAATGGCTCACAGCTTGTCCCCAGCCAATGAGAACAGAGAGGTGTGGACTGTGGAAGGCAAAGTGGAAGCCCAGTACTAGAGCGTGACTGTGGGGCCCTTGGGCAGATTAGAGCTGGATTTTGTGGAGGATATGATAATATGACAGGAAGGCTGCAGGGGCCCCTTGGAGCTAGGGGTGGGGTTGCGATTGTGACCCCTGCAACCCCTTATGCTTTGCCCATGGTAGGGTCATCATGCAGGAGAGGAGAAGAGGAGGTAAAAGGTAAAAGGTCATCATGGAGAAGGAGAGAAGAAGATAAGGCAAGGGTCATCCTAGAAGTAGAGAGGAGAAGGTTGGGATCATCACTCAGAAGGAGAGGAGAAAGCAAGGGTCATCATGGAAAAAGCCAAGAGATATGAAGAATAAGGTAATGGTCATTATTGAGGAGGAATAAGAGGATAAGGTAAAGGTCATCATAAAAAAAACAGAGGATAAAAAGGTAAGGGTCACGTTGGAGGAGGAGAGAACAGGGTAAAGGTGATCATGGAGAAGGGAAGGGTCATCAGTGAAGAGGAGAGAAGGACTATAGACCCCAATGGAGGAGGAGAGGAGAAGGTGAGAGCTCACCTAGAGTCTTCCCGCTTCCCAGTGCCAGGCGGAGGTGAGCCAATCCCAAGTGACGTTTGACGCGTTCCACGGCTGCAGAAATGGACACCGGCTCAGACAGAGTGCAGAGACGGCCCATGCCTGTGTCCAGTAGGGGGGGCTGCGGAAACAAAAAGATTTAAGAAAAAACAAAACATAAAACATCAGTTACATTTTTGGAAAAAAAAAAAAGTTGTTGAGCCCACTTACATATTTTTATTAGATGTTCTTTTATCCCTACACAATTGAACACGTTTTTCATTGTATTTTCCCTTTTAAACAAAACACAGCCTACTGAGTTGTCAGCCCCTCCCCCTCGTAGTTTTTGGTAAATCTCTATGCAGAGTATCGCTCACCTTCTGCAGTGCGACGATCTCCATGCTGTCACGTAGACCCGGCTTCTCTGACAGAATGGCCAGGGCCTGCAGCAAAGCATCGCGGGAGCAGCTTAGGTGGAAGCGGTCTTTGTTCCTGGAAAATAAACACAGGCCCTGTAGACGGTGTATGCCATAGATCAGACAAGACATGTACAAAGAGTCCATCATTACATGAGGGGGTAGGTGCGCACACGGGCGTCCCGCAGGGATTGCAGTCTGGGCAGGACGGTCGCTGGGGCGTCGCAGTCAAACGTCAAGATGTGCTCATATCCGCCAGGGTGAGAGAGGGAGGTGCAGGCCCGGATTGGCACCGACACACAGGGGCCTACAGAGAACCCAAAACACATTCATGAGAGATCCAGCCGTCTTTCCGCACTTCTACAGAAAACATTAAAATACGGACAAGGACTGATCAAATACAAATTGTATGACCATGCTTATTTAAAACTTATAATATAACCTATCCTCTGCTGAGGGTTAAGTTCCTCTCAACCCAATCATGGTCAGGTATAATTATTTACCATCAAATTATACAGTTCCTGCACAAGACCAGTTGTGACCATTTCTCATTAAAGAGCTCCTGCAGGCAACAAGAATGTAAAGAAGGATAAAAGCACAGATCATGGAGGAGGAGAGGAGACGGTAAGGGTCACCATGGAGGGGGAGGAGAGGAGACGGTAAGGATCACCATGGAGGAGGAGAGGGTAAGGGTCACCGTGGAGGAGGAGAGGGTAAGGGTCACCGTGGAGGAGGAGAGGGTAAGGGTCACCGTGGAGGAGGAGAGGGTAAGGGTCACCGTGGAGGAGGAGGAGGAGGAGGAGGAGGAGGAGAGGAGACTGTAAGGGTCACCATGGAAGAGGAGGAGAGGAGACTGTAAGGGTCACCATGGAAGAGGAGGAGAGGAGACGGTAAGGGTCACCATGGAAGAGAAGGAGAGGAGACGGTAAGGGTCACCATGGAAGAGGAGGAGAGGAAACGGTAAGGGTCACCATGGAAGAGGAGGAGAGGAGACGGTAAGGGTCACCATGGAAGAGGAGGAGAGGAGACGGTAAGGGTCACCATGGAAGAGGAGGAGAGGAGACGGTAAGGGTCACCATGGAAGAGGAGGAGAGGAGACGGTAAGGGTCACCATGGAAGAGGAGGAGAGGAGACGGTAAGGGTCACCATGGAGGAGGCGGAGGAGAGGAGACGGTAAGGATCACCATGGAGGAGGAGGAGGAGGAGAGGAGACGGTAAGGATCACCATGGAGGAGGAGGAGGAGGAGAGGAGACGGTAAGGATCACCATGGAGGAGGAGGAGGAGGAGGAGGAGAGGAGACGGCAAGGGTCACCATGGAGGAGGAGAGGATATGGAAAGGGTTCCCATGGAGGAGGAGATGAGAAGGTATAGGTCATCATGGTGGAAGAGATGAGAAGGTAAGGGTCATTATGTAGAAGAGAGGATAAGGGTCATTATGTAGAAGAGAGGATAAGGGTCATTATGTAGAAGAGAGGATAAGGGTCATTATGGAGGAGGAAATGAGAAGAGAAGATAGGGATCATCATGGGGGAGGAGAAGAGAAGGTAGTGGTCATCATGGAGAAGGAAACCGTCATCGTGGATGAGATAAGAGGAGAAGATAGGGGGTCATCATAGGGGGGAGAAGAGAAAGTGTTGGTCATCACAGGAGTGCAGACATTTTGGTATGTAACTATTTGATGTAAATCCCCCAATCGCACCACCAGAGGGACTCGTGCATGGATCATGTTGCTGGTCCCATCATCCATACTCAGAGGAGGCGTGGCCACGTCTATGGACTGCTGCATCCCTCCCAGCCACAGAGGCCAGTGCTTGGAAAACAGCTCTACCCTCTGCTCACACACGACTGTCGTGTTAATGCCTTGGCATCAATGCTCTCTGGAGTACAGAGAGAGGGAATTCTGACACTTTTCTGTCTCCCCTTTACAGCATTCTTGTTCCATGTCAGTGACTGAACCATTATCGTTGCCAGGCAACTAGCATTTTCAGACCAGGAATGGCAACCCCATACTTCTTCATTTGATGGCCATGCTGAAAGGCACATTTATAAGCTACCATCATTGGAAAAGGCTGGTATGCAGAATCTCAGGCTCAGGATTTAGGTGTTCCCTAACATACATATAACAGACACAGAGTCACCACTCACCCAGCGCCCTGCCCAGCCAGTCATTTACACCGTTGCTCAACGCATCGCAGGCGGTGTGTGGGGAATATACGGCCAGGCGGTTCTCCAAGGCTTTCACCACCAGGCGCTCCTTCCAGTGTCCGGACGTCAGCCGCTTCAGAGCCTTGAAGATGGGAGGGTGATAGGACAGGACCATGTTGGCTCCCATCCCCACCGCTTCCTCCAGGACCTCCTCTGTCAGGTCATTGGTCAGCAGGAGTTTCTGTACCTGATGCGGGGGGCTGGGCTCCACCAACAGGCCCACATTATCCCAGCTCTCGGCCAGGGCCAGGGGGGCCAAGGCTTTGAGGTGGGAGACCACAGAACGGAGGTCCATCAAATGTCGCACCGGAGACCGAAGATGAGACGAAGGGGATGGCAGGAGATGTCTGATCCAACGGCTACCCAACATTCACTTCATCCACGTAGAGGAGTCTGAAGGAAAAAACAAAAATCAGGGAATAATGAACATCAAAAAAATAAAGTTCCACGTACAATCCCAGCATGAGAACAAGAGGTGCTTATTAAGGATGAGCTCCGGCGTGTTCACATAGTTCACGGGCAGAGCCCGCCAGGAAGTCTGCACGGTGCTGCGCTAATCACAGCCAGGGAGACATTTTCCGATGCTCGGCTGCAGAGATCGGGAAATGTCTAACTGGCTGTGATTAGCGCAGCGCCGTGCAGACTTCCTGGCGGGCTCTGCACGTGTACCATGCGAACACGCTGGAGCTCATCCATAGTGCTTATATGCTAATGTTGGGAGAACTAGAAACTGGAGAAAAATATGGAACGGATGTCCAAGTCATCTCCCTGGCCATTTCTCCCAACTCCGATATAAAGAACCAAAAAGTAGGCTAAAAATTTAAAAAAGTCCCCCCCCCCTGTACTATCCCAGCATGACAAGAACAACAAACCCAACAAGGTGCTCATATGCTAATGTTGGGGAACAATAACCTCAAGCAAAAATGGAATTGATGACCAAGTCATCTTTCTTGCCGTATCCTCCATCTCTAGTCTAAAGAAACAAAAATAAATAAAAAAATAAGAGTTCCGCGTACAATCCCAGCATGACAAGAACAAGAGGTGTTTATATGCTAATGTTGGGGAACTATAAACTGGAGCAAAAGGTGGATCTAATGTACATGTCATCTCCCTCACTGTGTCCTCCTACTATAAAGCAGTGCTTCTCAACCTCAGTCCTCAAGTACCCCCAACGGTAGGGTGACCAGACATCCCCAGTTTCAGGAGACAGTCCCCTGATTGAGGACACTGTCCCCGGACCAAGTCTGTCCCTGGTTTTGTCCCCGGATTGGATTTAATAGGGGGCAGGGGCAATTTCAAAGAAAATCAGTACAGAATTAAAAAAAAAAAAATTGAATTACACCCCCCCCTGCTACGCTGTGCCTACTAGCATAGTGGGGTTGTATTTTTCCCATTATCTGAGCCCTTTCTGATGATCATGTGCTGGTCGGAGCGGAGGGAATATTTCTTTAGTTTCGGGCGCATGCCCATTCAGCTCCGCTCGCATGTTCTTCTGCCTTGGCTCAAGTCCCGGCCAGCCACCTGCCGATCTCCTTGCCTTCTCTGGCGGAGTGATCTTCCTCCGCTCCCCATCCAGTAGTAGCCGGGGCCCAAAGAGTAAGACTTGAGAGGCTGTGAGGCGGGCGGCGACGGGCAGAGAGTCGCTGATTGCCGCCATTACTAGTAAAGACAAAATATGTCCCCGGATTTAATTTAAAAAATCTGGTCACCTTATCCAACGGGCCATGTTTTCAGGTTTGAGGCTGGGTTCACACTACTACACGACTTTCATCCTACTTTGCTCTGCTACATTGGTCCTACATTGATCCTACATCCATCCTACTTTCATGAACAGGATACTACTTTGGTCCGACTTCAATGATATTCAATGGGTTGAAGTAGGATCAATGTAGGACCAAAAGTAGTACAGGGAGCATTTTCAAAGTCGGACCGACTTGTGTAGGACCAGTTAAGACAGCTCCTATAGGGAAACATTGATTTTCACACGTCATGCTACATGAGGCTCCCACTGTAGGACCGTTTGTAGGACAAGTGTGAACCCAGCCTCAGAGAGAACATTTGTTCTTGTGCAATAAAAACACCTTGAGGCTGGGTTCACACTTGTCCTACAAACGGTCCTACATTGGGAGCTCATGTAGCATGACGTGTGAAAATCAATGTTTCCCTATGAGAGCCGTCTTTACTGGTCCTACACAAGTCGGTCCGACTTTGAAAATGCTCCCTGTACTACTTTTGGTCCTACATTGATCCTACTTCAGGCCCATTGAATATCATTGAAGTCGGACCAAAGTAGTATCCTGTTCATGAAAGTAGGATGGATGTAGGACCAATGTAGCAGAGCAAAGTAGGATGAAAGTAGTGTAGTAGTGTGAACCCAGCCTCACTTTACTTTGCACAGCTGTTCTAAATCAATATCAATGACATGGTATTGATAAGAGCTATTTTATCTAAGGTAAGTTCACAAAGCCAGGATCCCCCCAGTACAGGACCCCCTCAGCCAGGCGACCGGCATTGCTGAATGAGCCCAGCGATGGCGGCTTCTACTCTTTTCTTGTAGGGAGGATTGGGAGTGTCAGCTTCATGTACTGAGCAATACACAGAGAGGAGGAATAGGAACTACAGGGAGGTGACAGGACATGCTGAGACTTGTAGTTCCCCAGCTACTTCCTCTCTGGGGTAATGAGCTGCAAGTATATATCAATAATAGAAGATAAGTCAGATCTAATAATAATAAGGTGTTATATAAAGCTACAGATCACAGAACACTCACCAGCACTGAGTACACACCATCATCAGACGCTATAGGGGGCGGCCATATTACTACACCCAGCATTAAAGCTTCTTCCTGTATAAAAACCTATGTCGGCCATCTTACTACACCCAGCATGAAAGCTTCTTCCTGTATAAAAACCTTTTGTCGGCCATCTTACTACACCCAGAATGACAGTTTCCTGCAAGAAAAGCGGTAGGCGACGGAACGTCACTTCCGTTACATATTATGACAGGTCGCCATAGCTGACGGAACACCACCTTCTTGCTACGCCCAGAGCACAGGAAGTGTGCTGGGCGGAACCGGAAGTTAGTTCCCAGGAAACGTAGAACGGTGGACAGGAAGTAGTGCGGCGGCCATATTGGTGCACCCAGAGGAGAGAAGAGGTGGGTAATTATCTGAGTGGTGAGTTGGAGTGTAATGTGGGGGGCTGAGTGGTATATACCGGGTATATGGCAGTGTATAGTGTTTTAGGGGGTTAGGCGGGTGTGTATATATATATATATATATTCTGTGTCAGGCTGAGCTTTATGTAAGATAAGGATCTGTTTTCAGTGTAAGTGGGGGAGGGGGACAGACCATATATAATCTTATTACACTTCTAATGTCCTTTGTTATATTTCTGTGTATTACAGGATCGGGGGAGGGGACAGGATGGTGAGTATTGGAAGTCGGTGACTTTTCCTATCATGTGATGTCTCTGCAGAGGAATGTGATTGGCTGATTCCGGGTGTCTTTCAGGCGGTGACGTTGCACACAGATTTGGGGGATATGAAGATTGAAGTGTTCTGTGAGAGGGCGCCCAAGGCCTGCGAGGTGAGTGTACCATCCCCCCCCCCCCCGCCATTCTTCTCACCCCCCCTCCCCCGCCATTCTTCTCACCCCCCCTCCCCCGCCATTCTTCTCACATCCCCCGCCCGCCATTCTTCTCACCCCCCCCCCCCGCCATGCTTCTTGCACCCCTCCTCTAGGGGGCGTATATCTGCAGAATGATGGGTCAAACCTTCCCATAGACACCCTCCTAAACCCTGTGGATGGCCTTCCCAGAAGAGTTGAAGGTGTTATAGCTGCAAAGGGGGCGGGGCCAACTCAATATTGAACCCTCCGGGACAGCGGGTGGCAATGGAGGGGACATCTCTGGATTGAAGGTGAATGTTGCTGAATCTGAGGGACGTCCTTCTTCTCATTTTTCTCTCCCAACAGAACTTCTTGGCGTTGTGCGCCAGCAACTACTACAACGGCTGCCTCTTCCACCGCAACATCAAAGGCTTCATGGTGCAGACGGGGGACCCCACCGGTGAGAGCTGACCCTCCCCCATCTACACATATCTGTAGTCTCTGATTTGTACTCCGGGGGGAGGGGCCCTTATTTAGACTGGGGCTTCACCACCAACTAGTCGCTTTTCTGCAGATTGAAGTATGTGGTAACAGGGAGCCCATTGGCATCACATTGATTACAGTTTTGCTGCCAACAAACTCCCAACTGTCAGGGCTCCCCTACGGGTCCTCATTGGGTCAGCGGGGGGAGGGGGGGGGCACAGCCTGGTACATAAAATGGCAAGGAATGCTTGCCTGGTTATTAGGGATGTACCAATATATCCGCCGGAAATGGGGGGTTATCAGCGTTTGGCTGATTAAAAAAAAAAAAAAGTGCCAAATGGCATGCTGTGTCCCCGTGGGCTTCAATGCGGAAATCGCGTCCCCGTTGGCTTCAATGCGGAATGGCGTCCCCATGGGCTTCAATGCGGAACGGCGTCCCCGTTGGCTTCAATGCGGAATGGCGTCCCCGTGGGCTTCAATGCGCAATGGCGTCCCCGTGGGCTTCAATGCGCAATGGCGTCCCCGTGGGCTTCAATGCGCAATGGCGTCCCCGTGGGCTTCAATGCGCAATGGCGTCCCCGTGGGCTTCAATGCGCAATGGCGTCCCCGTGGGCTTCAATGCGCAATGGCGTCCCCGTGGGCTTCAATGCGCAATGGCGTCCCCGTGGGCTACAATGCGCAATGGCGTCCCCGTGGGCTTCAATGCGGAAATCGCGTCCCCATGGGCTTCAATGCGGAAATCGCGTCCCCGTTGGCTTCAATGCGGAAGCGCGTCCCCATGGGCTTCAATGCGGAAATCGCGTCCCCGTTGGCTTCAATGCGGAACGGCGTCCCCGTGGGCTTCAATGCGCAATGGCGTCCCCGTGGGCTTCAATGCGCAATGGCGTCCCCGTGGGCTTCAATGCGCAATGGCGTCCCCGTGGGCTACAATGCGCAATGGCGTCCCCGTGGGCTACAATGCGCAATGGCGTCCCCGTGGGCTTCAATGCGGAAATCGCGTCCCCATGGGCTTCAATGCGGAAATCGCGTCCCCGTTGGCTTCAATGCGGAAGCGCGTCCCCATGGGCTTCAATGCGGAAATCGCGTCCCCGTTGGCTTCAATGCGGAACGGCGTCCCCGTGGGCCTCAATGCGGAACGGCGTCCCCGCGGGCCTCAATGCGGAACGGCGTCCCCGCGGGCCTCAATGCGGAACGGCGTCCCCACGGGCTTCAAATCTAATCCTCTCTTGTGTTTCCTCCTCCCAGGGACGGGGAAGGGGGGGCTGAGCATCTGGGGACGGAAATTCGAAGATGAATATAGTGAATATCTCAAGGTAAGGAATCTCATTCCCTCTGCTGCAGGCGTTGTAGAGATCGGTATTGATGGGGATAGGAGATTAGAGGTGACTGCATTGTATAGAGAGTCATTTATATCTTTTCTTCTCTCCCCTCCCCCCCTCAGCACAGCGTGCGCGGCGTGGTCTCCGTGGCCAATAACGGCCCCAGCACCAACGGATCCCAGTTCTTCATCACCTACGCCAAGCAACCCCACCTGGACATGAAGTACACCGTGTTCGGAAAGTGAGTTATCGGGGGGGGGGGGGGGGGGGGGGGGGGGGACAACAGTCAGGATATTACACCAAGGGGGGGGGGTCTCCCCTTCCTCTAGTCCTATTATCAGGATATTACACCAAGGGGGGGGGGGTCTCCCCTTCCTCTAGTCTTATTATCAGGATATTACACCAAGGGGGTCTCCCCTTCCTCTAGTCCTATTATCAGGATATTACACCAAGGGGGTCTCCCCTTCCTCTAGTCTTATTATCAGGATATTACACCAAGGAGGTCTCCCCTTCCTCTAGTCTTATTATCAGGATATTACACCAAGGGGGTCTCCCCTTCCTCTAGTCCTATTATCAGGATATTACACCAAGGGGGTCTCCCCTTCCTCTAGTCCTATTATCAGGATATTACACCAAGGGGGTCTCCCCTTCCTCTAGTCTTATTATCAGGATATTACACCAAGGAGGTCTCCCCTTCCTCTAGTCTTATTATCAGGATATTACACCAAGGGGGTCTCCCCTTCCTCTAGTCTTATTATCAGGATATTACACCAAGGGGGGCTCCCCTTCCTCTAGTCCTATTATCAGGATATTACACCAAGGAGGTCTCCCCTTCCTCTAGTCTTATTATCAGGATATTACACCAAGGGGGGGTCTCCCCTTCCTCTAGTCTTATTATCAGGATATTACACCAAGGGGGGGGTCTCCCCTTCCTCTAGTCTTATTATCAGGATATTACACCAAGGGGGGGGGTCTCCCCTTCCTCTAGTCTTATCAGGATATTACACCAAGGGGGTCTCCCCTTCCTCTAGTCTTATTATCAGGATATTACACCAAGGGGGTCTCCCCTTCCTCTAGTCTTATTATCAGGATATTACACCAAGGGGGGGGTCTCCCCTTCCTCTAGTCTTATTATCAGGATATTACACCAAGGGGGGGGGTCTCCCCTTCCTCTAGTCTTATCAGGATATTACACCAAGGGGGGGGGTCTCCCCTTCCTCTAGTCTTATTATCAGGATATTACACCAAGGGGGTCTCCCCTTCCTCTAGTCTTATTATCAGGATATCAGACGTGGAGATCTATATCAGGGGGGGGGGGGGTCTCTCAGTCTAGTCTTATACATCTACAGGTCGAATATCCTGATAATAAGACTAGAAGAAGGGGAGACCCCCCCCAGATATTGTTAGGATATTAGACCTAGAGATGTATATCTGGGGGGGGGGGGTCTCCCCTTTCTCTAGTCTTATACATCTCCAGGGCTAATATACTCATAATAAGACTAGAAGGGGAGACCCCCCCCCCCCCCCCCCCAGATATACATCTCTAGGTCTAATATCCTAATAATATCTGGGGGGGTCTCCCCTTCCTCTATTCTTATTATCAGGATATTAGCCCTGGAGATGTATTAGACTAGAGGAAGGGGAGACCTCCCCAGATATCAGGATATTAGACCTGGAGATTTATATCTGGGGGGGGGGGGGGGTTTCCCCCTTACTCTGGTCCTATACATCTAAAGGTCTAATATCCTGATAATAGGAAGAGGAGACCCCAGATATTATCAGGATATCAGACCTGGAAATGTATATCTGGGGGGTCTCCCCTTCCTCTAGTCTTATTATCAGGATATCGGACCTGGAGATGTGTATCTGGGGGGGGGGGGGGTCTCTTTCTCTTCCTCTTGTCCTATTATCATGATATTAGACCTGGAGATGTGTATCTGGGGGGGGGGGGGGGGGTCTCCCCTTTAGTCTTATCAGGATATCAGACCTGGAGATGCCGGATACTGGATCCCAAGGGGGTTACCTTGCGTTCCCATATCATACACTTGCCGTCCATAGACACCGAGTGTATGACTCTGCCCCGCCCCCCCCGGTGCCCACGTCATTGGATTTGATTGACAGCAGCAGGAGCCAATAGCTGCGCTGCTATCAATCTAACCAATAAAGAGCCAAGAACCCGTGGAGAGAGCAAAGCGGGATCGCGCCCACCGAAATTCGGGGCTCAGGTAAGCAAAACGAGGGGGCCGGACACTGCCAGGTGTTTTTTCACCTTGACGCATGGGACGACGCATAGGGTGATGCATGGGACGACGCATAGGGTGATGCATGGGACGACGCATAGGGTGATGCATGGGACGACGCATAGGGTGATGCATGGGACGACGCATAGGGTGATGCATGGGACGACGCATAGGGTGATGCATGGGACGACGCATAGGGTGATGCATGGGACGACGCATAGGGTGATGCATGGGACGACGCATAGGGTGATGCATGGGACGACGCATAGGGTGATGCATGGGACGACGCATAGGGTGATGCATGGGACGACGCATAGGGTGATGCATGGGACGACGCATAGGGTGATGCATGGGACGACGCATAGGGTGATGCATAGGGCGACGCAAAGGACGACGCATAGGGCGACGCATGGAACGCATAGGGTGATGGATAGGGCGATGCATAGGGCGATGCGTAGGACACATTAAGGTGAGAACGCACGGACCTTTACAACCCCTTTAAGCCTGACCCCCCCCCCCCCGCTCTTTGTTCTGCTCTCACATTGTCTGACGCGTTTCTTGCAGAGTGATCGATGGTCTGGACACTCTGGATGAGTTGGAGAAGCTTCCGGTCCATGAGAAGTCGTTTCGCCCGCTGACAGAAGTGCGGATAAAAGATGTCTCCATTCACGCCAACCCGTTTGCCCTCTGACCTCTGTCGGGTCGGAGGTGAACTTTGTCCGTCTGTGCTCATCTGTATCAGATGTTACATTGTGGCGAGGGAACCAGCAGGATGTGTGCTGCACTACTGCTGCTGTTTGTGATCTCTTTTAATTTTTTTTTTTCTACATGAAAATTGTTTTGTCAAAAATAAAACTTTTTTTTTACCCACATTGAGGCTGATTTACTAAGAACAATGCGTTGCACCGGTTCATACCTTTTTTTTAATTGGTGCGCCGGAAAAAGTCATTAATCGAACTGGCGCACTTTGAAGCGCAAAACGATGATAAATATATAAACTGCAACTGTTGCCAGGGTAACGTCGGTTTTCTCATTGATAATGGCGCACACGCCCATCTCATTGGAAGCGTCTTGTTAGGCAATTAGTAGGCGTCCTCACTTATAACCACTTCTTCAGCCCCGGAGGATTTGGCTGCCAAATGACCGGGCTACTTTTTGCGATTTCGGGACTGCGTCGATTTGAATTGACAATTGCGCGGTCGTGCGACGCGGCTCCCAAACAAAATTTACCACGCACCAGAAAAGAGACCCAGTGCTGGATCAGGGAGATGATGTCTAAATATACAACAAACTACCATATGTTACCTTTCAAGCAGGGTTCAAGTCCTGGGGAAAATAGTGTGGGAACTCCCACCCAAGATCCACTCCCCCCCACCAAAAAAATAAAAATGATACGCTCATATGCATAATTACTGAACCGCATGTTTTTCTTTTTTTTTCGATCCACTGTACCTTCGTGATCCTTTATGTTACTGGCGCTTCCTGTATATGGATTCATCGGGTAGTGTGCGGGTATTCCATCACTTCCTCGATGCCGCAATGTCTCCTGGGAGCTTTTGTCATTGTTCTCAGGAGACATTGCGGAGGTCTGCCGTGAGTTATCGTGGGATTTAGAAAGAACTTTAAGCAGACCTCCGCAATGTCTCCTCGGAACAATGACAAAAGCTCCCAGGAGACATTGCGGCATCGAGGAAGTGACGGAATACCCGCACACTACCCGATGAATCCATATACAGGAAGTGGCCAGTAACAAAGGATTACTAAGGTTCGCCTGCCCCTGACAGTGACTCGAGCTGGGAATCGACGCTTATTGAAGGATTGGCTCGGGCGGCTCGGCTGCTCTAGTCCTGCAAAGGGAACTGAGTTCCTGCTGTGAAAAAAGTGCAGGAACTCCGTTCCCACGCGTTCCCACAGGACTTGAGCCCTGCTTTCAAGAATCCTGAGAGTAACTCTGAAAGTGTAGGGAGTAGTGACGAGTCAAACAGCCCTGTCAAAGCATCTTGTCCCCATGCCTCTTCCTCACAACCCTTGCCCAGTGGTTGTCGGAGTCTGAGGTTGGCGGGGCTTATCGGAATCTAGAAGCCCCCTTTATAATAAGGATTATATAATACTCTGACTCATTCACAGGAAAAAAATTCAGACACCAAAACATTTGACAGGCCCTTTATTAAATAAATTAAAATCCCCGAATATGTCCCTCATTATAAATTCATCATCAATCGCTATGGCCGTTGCTACTCACCAAAAACTCCCCCCCCACCCAATGACCAGCCGCACATAATAACCGATTACCGATGGTGACCCTGAACTGTCATTGGCTATATAAAGCAAGGGGCGGGGATAGCAGTAATATTATTGCCCTAAAGCCCAGCATCTCAGGCCACTCCCGTGCCCCCCCAGCAGGGGCTTTCAGCTACAATGGTTTCCAAGACCGAACAGTGCCCTCAACAACAACAAAGACCTCAACAATGCTCCCTCCACGGGCAGTGGCAGTGCGTCTATAAGGGGCAACTGGGCGCCGCCCCGGCTGCGCGAACCGTTGTACCTGTGCATTGGTCCATGCATGAGATACAGCGGGCACGTGTCGCAGAAGCTCGGCCGTGGGTTCGCAGTAAAGAGAGGCAGAACAGGGATCAGCCTATGTAAACAAGGTAGATCCCCGTTCTGACAGGGTACTACATTGAGATCCCTGCCAGTGTCATTTATACATTGGTCAGTGCATTTTTTTTTTTTAGCATTGATCACTGTAATAATGTCACTGGTTCCCAAAAAGTGTCACTTGGGGGTCAGATTTGTCCACCACAATGTCGCAGTTCCGGTAAAAATCGCCGCCATTACCAGTAAAAACAATAAAAAAAAAAAAAAAAGTCCCTAAATCTATCCCCTAATTTGTAGACGCTATAACTTTTGCGCAAACAAATCAAACGCTTATTGTGATTTTTTTTTTTTTTTGCCAAAAATATGTAGAACAATATATATCGGCCTAAACTGATGAAGACATTTTTTTTATATTTTTTGGGATATTTATTATAGCAAAAAGTAAAAATGTTGTTTTATATTTCAAAATTGCCGCTCTTTTTTTTGTTTATAATGCAAAAAATAAAAACCGCAGAGGTGATCAAATACCACCAAAAGAAAGCTCTATTTGTGGGGAAAAAAAGGCCATAAATTTTATTTGGGTGCCACGTCGCACGACCGCGCAATTGTCAGTTAAAGCGCCGCTGTGCCGTATCGCAAAAAATGACCTGGTCATTAAGGGTGTAAAAACTTCCGGGGCTGAAGTGGTTAAAGAGTCATTGTAATCATTTGATGAAGTTCACTGCCTAATTCGAATCGAATAAAGAAGATCTAAATTTTTTTTCAATTTGGCAGATAAAAAATTTATCAATTCGAACATTTCGAATTGAAAAAAAAAAAAAAATTGGTAGAAAATTTGAAAAAAGACATAAAATGAATTCCGAATACGAATTGAACTAATCAATCGAATTTAATAAACGAAATAAATAGATTAACGAATCTAAACGAAATAAAACAAATTTGTTCGTCATGCACAAGCAATAATCAGGAATCAGGAAATGAAGTATAAAGAATTTTATAGCTCCACCTGCTGGCAAATAAAAATGATAAAGTATTCATATTCTTCATTTCATGTGAGTAAAATTAAAGAAAAAGAGGGAGAGGGGGAGTGAGAGGGAGGGAGAGAGAGTGCGAGATGGAGAGAGGGGTAGAGAGAGAGAGGGAGAAGGGAGAGAAGGAGAGGGGTGGAGGGGGGGGGTAGAAGGGAGGGGGAGGGGGGGTAGAAGAGAGAGAGGGGGGGGAGAGGGGGAGGGGGGTAGAGAGAGGAAGGTTGGAATGAGAGAGGGAGAGGAAGAGCGAGAGGGGGGGGGGGGAGATGGAGAGGGAGAGAGATTGGGGGGGGAGATGGGGAGGGAGAGAGGGGGGGGAGATGGGGAGAGAGGGGGGGAGATGGGGAGGGAGAGAGGGGGGGAGATGGGGAGGGAGAGAGGGGGGGAGATGGGGAGGGAGAGAGGGGGGGGAGATGGGGAGGGAGAGAGAGGGGGGGAGATGGGGAGGGAGAGAGAGGGGGGGAGATGGGGAGGGAGAGAGGGGGAGGGAGAGAGGGGGAGGGGGAGAGGGGGGAGGGAGAGAGAGGGAGGGGGAGGGAGAGAGAGGGGGGAGGGAGAGAGAGGGGGGAGGGAGAGAGAGGGGGGGAGGGAGAGGGAGGGGGAGAGGGAGGGGGAGAGAGAGGGAGGAGGGAGAGGGAGGGGGAGATGGGGGTAGAGAGGAGAGGGGGGGGGAAAGGGGGAGGGAGAGGGGGGAGAGAGGGGGGGGGGAGATGGGAGAGGAAGGGGGGAGGGAGAGAGGGGGGGGGGAGAGAGGAGGGGGGAGGGGGAGAGAGGGGAGGGAGAGGGGGGGGAAGGGGGAGGGAGAGAGGGGGGAGATGGGGAGGGAGAGAGGGGGGGAAATGGGGAGAGAGTGGGGGGGAGAGAGGAGGGGGGGAGATGGGGAGGGAGAGAGATGGGGAGGGAGATGGGGAGAAGAAGAGGGCAAGAGAGAGAGAGAGGGGGAGAAGAAGAGAGAGGGGGAGGGAGGTAGAGGGGGAGAAGAAGAGAGAGGGGGAGGGAGGTAGAGGGGGAGAGAGAGGGAGGGGGAGGAATGAGGGGGAGGGAGATGGAGAGAGGGAGGAAGATGGAGGAGGAGGAGGAAGAGAGAGAGAGAGAGAGACATCAGTTCAGTATGTCAGTTGTTGCTCTCTCTCTATGGAATTATTTAGTGTGTATCTCCGTCTTCTCCCGGCTGAAGAGGAGAACACCTGCGGTCAGTTTCCTGAGGCTGGGCTGTTTCTCCAGGATCCGGGCCTTTTCCTCCTCGCTCGGGTTCTCCACGTCATCGATCACCACAAGGACATTCTTCTTCCCTGGTCACAGAAGGAGAAGTTAAAGTGGAACGTCACTCTCCCAATCAGCATTGATTATTATTTCATCTTTATGCTGTTAGCTTTAGTAGATAGATAGAAAAAGTATATCATATTTATTTGTTTAAAAAAAAATCGAATTTCTTCACTTGCTTCCTGGTTTCTTGCCTAGGCAAGTTATGTCATACATCCCAGGAGACTTCAGGAATAGAGTAGGAGGGATTTTCTACGCTAATAACACTCTCCTGCCTGTGTTTCATCAGATTAGGCGACCCGTCAGAATGTGTAACGGAAGTGACGTTCCGTCGCCGCCATCTTGCTACACCCCCCCACTTCTCCACAGTAATGATAGAGTGAGAAGGGGACAAGCGGACATCTTGTTACACCCACCGCAGTTTTGCATTTTACATTTTTTTTTTTTTAACAGTAAACTGAGTTTATATAGTAAAATACAGGACTGAGAACTCCGTCTGACTGTTTTTCGATGTTGCATTATAAAAGCAGCTGCAAGCGCGCTGATCTTACAGGTTTGCTAATCGGACATAAGTTCGCTGCTTTTAAAATTCAATGTGTCTTTAACTGACAATTGCGCGGTCGTGCGACGTGGCACCCAAACAAAATTGGCGTCCTTTTTTTCCCACAAATAGAGCTTTATTTTGGTGGTATTTGATCACCTCTGCGGTTTTAATTTTTTGCACTATAAACAAAAATATATATTTTTTACTTTTTGCTATAATAAATATTCCCATTTAAAAACAAAAACAAATTTCTTCCTCAGTTTAGGCCGATGCGTATTCTTCTACATCATTTTGGTTAAAAAAATCGCAATAAGCGTTTATTGATTGGTTTGCACAAAAGGTATAAGGCCAGATTCACGTAGAATCGCCCTACGCTGCGGCGGCGTAACGTATTACATTTACGTTACACCGCCGCAAGTTTTCAGCGTAAGTGCTTGATTCACAAAGCACTTGCCTGTAAACTTGCGGCGGCGTAGCGTAAATCCGCCCGGCGCAAGCCCGCCTAATTCAAATGGGGCGGGGACCATTTAAATTAGGCGCGTTCCCGCGCCGAACATACTGCGCATGCTCCGTCCCTAAAATTTCCCGACGTGCATTGCGCTAAATGACGTCGCAAGGACGTCATTGGTTTCGACGTTAACGTAAATGCCATCCAGCACCATTCACGGACGACTTACGCAAACGACGTGAAATTTAAAATTTCGACGCGGGAACGACGGCCATACTTAACATTGGCTAGACCACCTAGAGGGCAGCTTTAGTTTTACGCGGCGTATCTCTACGGAAACAACGTAAATTTACAGCGACGGGCAAAGCGGACGTTCGTGAATCGGCGTAACTAGACATTTGCATATTCTACGCCGACCGCAATGGAATCGCCACCTAGCGGCCGGCCTAGAATTGCAGCCTAAGATCCGACGGTGTAAGTCAATTACACCTGTCGGATCTTAGGGCTATCTATGCCTAACCTGATTCTATGAATCAGCCGCATAGATACGACAATCGTATCTCAGAAATACGACGGCGTATCTCTTTTGTGAATCTGGCCCATAGCGCCTACAAAATAGGGGATAGTTTTATGGCATTTTTATTATTTATTTTCTTTTTACTATTAATGGCGGCGATCTGCGATTTTTAGCGGGACCGCGACATTCCTGGCGGACAGATCGGACAATTTTGACATTTTTTTGGGACCATTCGCATTTATACAACAATCAGTGCTATAAGAATAACCACTGATGACTGTAGGAAAGTCACTGGCAGGGAAGGGGTTAACACTAGGGGGTGAACAAGGGGTTACGTTTTCCCTAGGGAGTGATTCTAACTGTGGTGGGAAGGGGACTGACTGGAGGAGGAGAGAGATCGATGTTCCTGATCACTAGGAACAGCAGATCTCTCTCTCCTCCCCTGACAGAATGGGGATCTGTTTGTTTACATTGACAGATCCCCGTTCTAGCACTCTATGGAGCGATCGCGGGGTGGCTGGAGGACATCGCTGTCGAAGGCCACACGCATCGGCTCCGGGGGCGTGCCGTGGCTGGTATGTGCTTTTTAGAGCGGCCGACATACAGCTATAGGAATTTGCGCAGCCAAGCCAACCTGCCGCAGCTTTTTGGAACCCTCCTCCCCTCCGGTGTCACATTTGCCACCTTTCGGGGGGAGGGGGGAGCAGATACCTGTGTAATGTAGGTATTTGCTCCCACTTCCGGGCATAGATACCTGCAGATGGCTCGGGTAACTACGCCACTTCCTTCGCCCCCCCGCTGTCCTCTGGAAGACACACGGGTCCCAAAAGACAGCAGGGACCAGTGAAATCGCGCAGCGCGAGTCGTGCATGCGCAGTAGGGGACCGGGAAGTGAAGCCGCAAGGCTTTCCTTCCTGATTCCCTTATGGAAGATGGCGGCGGCAGCACCTGAGAGCCGAGCGATAGATCGACTTTGAGTGGCGACATCGCGGGCGCCCTGGACAGGTAAGTGTCCTTATTTTAAGAGTCAGCAGCTGCAGTATTTGTACCTGCTGACTTTAAAAAAATAAAAATCGGCAGATCTCCACTTTAAATACGGTTGGAATATGGAGACCGGCACTCACCGAGCCGGGCGGAGAGGTGATTGAGATGGCTGTCATACAGAGACCCCGGGACATCGGTGATGTGCGCTCTCCCGTTCCTCTTGCTGTGATACAAGACTCCAAATGTACACTCTGAGGCCACCCGCCGGAACGGTCTCCCGTCACACTCCAGGATGTATCCGTCTTTGACCTCCTCCACGTAACTCAGCAGTGCCCCGGACTTCAGAAGGTCCCGTAACCAATAATAATCCCTCTGAGGAGACCTGGAGAAAATCCCAACAACTTGCTTCTTGGACATCTACAGAGAGGGAGGGAGGTGACCAGTCATGGAAGATATACGTCATACAAGACAATTCACAATTCAGAAATGCCTCACTCTAATAGATAACTGGATGACAAACAGTGATCTTAAACTCAATGGTTCGAAAACAGAACTTCTCCTGTTTCACGCAAACCGGAAAAATCACCCCGCGTCAACATGGACTCCCCCGCCCATTCTGGGTAAAACTATCACCCCTAGCACCAAAGTCAAAAGTCTCAGAGTCATTTTCGATACCTACATGACAATGGACGCACAAATAGGGTCAGTAGTCAGCGGATCCCACCATCTGCTGCGCCTACTACGCAGACTCACGCCCTTTATCCCGAAAGAGGACATTGCAGTCGTGGTGGGAACAATCATCAATTCCAGACTCGACTACGCAAATGCCCTCTATCTAGGACTCCCCAAATACCAAATCACTCGTCTGCAAGTCCTTCAAAATACGGCCGCTCGACTAGTGACCGGCAAAAAACCATGGGAATCAATCTCACCTTCACTGAGATCCCTTCACTGAGATCCCTTCACTGAGATCCCTTCATTGGTTGCCAGTAAAAGACAGAATCACTTTCAAGGCACTCTGCCTAATACATAAGTGTATTCAAGGCAACGCCCCCCAATATCTATGCGAAAAAATAAAAGCCCATAACCCCAATCGCATTCTGCGATCCACCAATCCACCAAGCCTTGGGTATCCTCCAGATACCCAAGGCCAGATACAAGTCCAAAGGAGATTGAAGATTTGCAGTCCAGGGACCTCGCCTGTGGAATGCACTACCAACCACCATCCGACTGGAGTCGGACCACTTGGCCTTCAGGAGAAAGATTAAAACCCATCTCTTCTGAGGTCAAGGGGTTCCTTACCCATGAAATGGATACAGCGCCCAGAGGCGATTCAGTTTGCATGTGTTGTGCTTTACAAGTCTCTCTCTCACTCACTGACTCAGTCAGTCATACCAATCCTCAGATATCAGTTACATCGCTACATAGTTAGTTTGGTTGAAGACACAAGTCCATCCAGTTCAACCAATATCCGATATCCAATTTCCTCCAACAGGGAAAAAATTCCTTCCTGATCCCCCGAGAGACAATCGGATTTTCCCCGGATCAACTTTACCTCTAAATGTCAGTACCCAGTTATATTCTGTACATTTAGGAAAGTATCCAGACCTTTCTTATAGCAATCTACTGATCTGGCCGGAACCACCTCTGGAGGGAGTCTATCAGTGACAGCCCAACCATAAGGGGTACAGGGTCGCCACCCCCCTAATCCATGCATCCGGCCCCCTATTCGCCATACAGGGCACCAGACGCATGGATTCCAATAGGGTTTTTTTTTTTTTTTGGAAGCACATGATTAGAGCTTAAGGCTCTAATTGGCTTTAAAAAAAGGGTGGGCTCTGGGGCAGAGCGCTGTGCCCTGAGCCCACCCAGTTGTGTGACAATAGTGAATTAACCACTTCCCACTTGGCCATGTGCGGCCGGGTGGGCGCTCTTTCCTTCTGAGTGGACGTTCAGGACGGTCCCTCAGAAGAAGGGGATCACGCAGCGCGATCCCCATGCGCTCGTGTCACGCGGACTTGGCGCATCTCGGATCAGCAGGAGTGCTCTGTGCTTGGCCCTCCTGATCACATGACGGCCATGTCCAATCACAGCCGTCATGTGATGGAAACAGAGACCTGGTTGCTAGGCGATCGGCTCTCCTCTCCTCACACATTAGTTGTCGGTGAGGAGAGCGGATCACTGAAGTCGGCCGGTGATCAGTGAGTATGAGCTGTTTTTCACAGCTTTTTACACACATGTCCCCACACACGTGTCCCCACACACGTGTCCTCACACACGTGTCCCCACACACGTGTCCCCACACACGTTATAACGTCTACAAAATATGGGATAAATGTATGTAATTTTTTTACTAGTAATGGCGGCGATCTGCGATTTTTATCGTGATTGCGACATTATGGCGGACACATCGGACACTTTTGACGCTATGTTGGGACCATTGTCATTTATACAGCGATCAGTGCTATAAAAATGCACTGATCACTGTGTAAATGACGCTGGCAGGGACGGGGGTTAAGTGCGTCCTAGGGAGTGATTCTAACTGTAGGGGGGATGGGTTATGTGTGACACGACAGTGATCACAGCTCCCGATCACAGGGAGCAGACGATCAGTGTCCTGACACTAGGCAGAACAGGGAAATGCCATCTCCCCCGTTCTGCAGCTCCGTGACACGATCGCGGACATCGAGTTCGCGGGACCCACGGTCACACTCACGGAGCTTGCGGCGGGCACGCGTGTGCGAAAAACCTGCAATCCCGCTATTTAAAATGGAGGTACAGGTACGTCCCTTTGCGCAGCCACGCCATTCTGCCAACGTAAACAGGCGTGAATCGTTAACAGCACTGAAATAGACATTTGCACCCCCTCAATGTTTTTTTTCATACAATACAGTGGAGAGGGGGGGGGGGGTCAAATTAATCCAAATAAATGAAAAAAAATATCTTCCCACCTGTTTTTGCCGTGTTCCAGGAAAAGTCAGAGCATCGAGCATTAATTCTGGAAAATTCAAATTCATATGAAGATTTAAAGAGCTGCCACACTTTTCTGTCCATCTCTCTCTATACACTGTGGGGTAGATCCACGTACAATGGCGCATTATTGCGCCGGGCGTAGCGTATCTAAGATACACTACGCAGCTGTAACTTACTTTTTTTTTATTCGAATCCTCAACGAATTCTACGCAAATTCCTATTCGCGAACGACTTACGCAGACGACGTAAAAAAATTCAAAATTGTACGCGGGAACGACGGCCATACTTAACATTAAGTACGCCTCAGAACAGCAGCTTTAACTATACGCCAGAAAAAGCCGACGCGGATTTCGACGGGAACCCTACCTAGGGGCCCCCGAAAAATTGCAGCTTATATGGGACGGCGTACGAAGACGTACGCCTGTCGGATCAAGCCCAGGTGCCGTCGTATCTTGTTTTGTGGATACAAAATAAAGATACGACGCGGGAAATTTAAAATTACATTGGCGTATCAGTAGATATGCCGGCGTAATCCTTTTGTGGATCTGCCCCTGTATATATATATAAACTGGTATAAAACCCCCATGTGTAAATATCTATCTGTACATTGGAACCCATGTTGTTAGTGTGCTGTTCTTTTCAGATATAGGTGCAACAACCATTCTCATTTAATATACTGTGATTACTAGTCCTGCCACTAGGTGGCGGTATTGGGTTTGATATTTGCATAATGTATTGTTCCTCCTTGTGGATGGTTACAGGAATGGAGGTTGTTTGGGACAGTACAGGAGGGGGTTGCTTGGGACGGGAGAGGGAGATAGGTTGGACATTACAGGAAGGGAGGTTGTTTGGGACAGTACAGGAGGGGGTTGCTTGGGACGGGAGAGGGAGATAGGTTGGACATTACAGGAAGGGAGGTTGCTTGGGATGGGAAAGGAAGATTGGTTGGACATTACAGGAAGGGAGGTTGATTGGAACAGAAAGAAAGGGAGGTTGCTTGGGACAGGAGAGGAAAGGAGGTTGCTTGGGACAGGAGAGGAAAGGAGGTTGCGTGGGAAAGATAAGAAAAGTTGGATGCTTGGGACAGGACAAGTAGGGAGGTTGCTTAGGACATTACAGGAAGGGAGGTTGCTTAGGACATCACATTACAGGAAAGGAGATTGCTTAGGACATTACAGGAAATGAGGTTGCTTAGGACATTACAGGAAGGGAGGTTGCTTAGGACATTACAGGAAGGGAGGTTGCTTAGGACATCACATTACAGGAAGGGAGGTTGCTTAGGACATTACAGGAAATGAGGTTGCTTAGGACATTACAGGAAGGGAGGTTGCTTAGGACATTACAGGAAGGGAGGTTGCTTAGGACATTACAGGATGGGAGGTTGCTTAGGACATTACAGGAAGGAAGGAAGGTTGCTTAGGACATTACAGGAAGGGAGGTTGCTTAGGTCATTACAGGAAGGGAGGTTGCTTGGAACAGGAAAGGAAAGGAGGTTGTTTGGGACAGAACGGGAAGGGAGGTTGCATGGGGCATTACAGGAAGGGAGGTTTCTTAGGACAAGACAAACCTTCCTTATCAGATTCAGGCCGGTCCACTCTTGTGAGATGTTTTTTGGGGTTAGCTGTAAGGTCTTGAAATCCGCTCTCCACATTATTTCCTAAAATGGAGTAAAAAAACAAAAGGAACGTGGAGGATGGAATGTAAGAGAGGAAAGTAACACAGCAAACAACAGAAAATGTGTAAAGCCTCGTACACACGATCGGACATCAAAAAAACGTTCCCTTGGATTTTTGTCTGAAGGGAGTTGTCACACCCATAGCATACACACGCTCTGACTTTTTCGGCAACAAACACAAACGTAGTGGCGTTTCAACGTACTGACGAGAGTTTAAAAGAGGAAGTTCTATTCTCCGGCGTCACCCTTTGGGCGCCTTCTGCTAATCGAGAGTTAGTAGAGGTTTCGTCTGTGTGCATTCGCCATTCTTTGTGTAGGGTTGTCCCGATACCACTTTTTTGAGACCGAGTACAAGTACCGATACTTTTTTTCAAGTACTCGCCGATACCGATTACCGATACTTTTTTTAAATGTCATGTGACAGTATTTTTTTTACAATTTTTTTTTACACTTTTTTTTACATTTTTTACAGTTATTTTTTTTTTTTTGTGTTTTTAAGGGGGGGGGGTAGGATTGTCAGTGTGTTTTTTTTATTTTATTTATTTACATTTTATTTTTATTTATTTAAAAAAAAATATATATTTATTGCAATTTTTTTTTTTTTATCAGCCCTGTTGGGGGTCTTTAGAGAGATATCAGGGGTCTTAACAGAACTCTGACATCTCCCCTTTAAGACAGAGAAAGGGACTAAGGACACAGATTCCCCAGTCCCTTTCTCTGCAGCCTCAGCTGAAATGAATGGAGAGAAGCTCCTCTCCATTCATAAACTGAAGCATCGTAAACAGGTTACGATGCTCAGTTATATTATTGGACAGAGTCAGTGATCACCGACTCTGTTCATTCTGAAAAGGTAGGAGCCGGGTTTAGCGGCTCCTACCTCTGCTCTCCATCCTGACAAATTGAGGGGGGAGAGAGGACAGCACGGAACACAGGGGGGGGGGAAGGGAGCACAGCACGGAACACGGGGGGGGGGGGGAAAGAGCACAGCACGGAACACGGGGGGGGGGAAAGAGCACAGCACGGAACACGGGGGGGAAAGAGCACAGCACGGAACACGGGGGGGGGAAAGAGCACAGCACGGAACACGGGGGGAGGGGGGAAGAGCACAGCACGGAACACGGGGGGGGGAGAGCACAGCACGGAAAACAGGGGGAAACAGCACAGCACAGAACACTGGGGAAAGAGCACAACACAGAACACTGGGGAAAGAGCACAGCACAGAACACAGGGGAAAGAGCACAGCACAGAACACTGGGGAAAGAGCACAGCACAGAACACTGGGGAAAGAGCACAGCACAGAACACTGGGGAAAGAGCACAGCACAGAACACTGGGGAAAGAGCACAGCACAGAACACAGGGGAAAGAGCACAGCACGGAACACGGGGGAAAGAGCACAGCACAGAACACAGGGGAAAGAGCACAGCACAGAACACGGGGGAAAGAGCACAGCACGGAACACGGGGGAAAGAGCACAGCACAGAACACGGGGGAAAGAGCACAGCACAGAACACGGGGGAAAGAGCACAGCACGGAACACGGGGGAAAGAGCACAGCACGGAACACGGGGGAAAGAGCACAGCACGGAACACGGGGGAAAGAGCACAGCACGGAACACGGGGGAAAGAGCACAGCACAGAACACGGGGGAAAGAGCACAGCACGGAACACGGGGGAAAGAGCACAGCACAGAACACTGGGGAAAGAGCACAGCACGGAACACGGGGGAAAGAGCACAGCACGGAACACGGGGGAAAGACAACACAGCACGGGGGAAAGATAGCACGGGGGGAGAAGACTTGCAACTCCCCTGCCTGCCCAGGTATCGGCTGAGGCATCGGAGCATTTCCCCCGAGTACAAGTACTCAGGGAAATGCTTGGTATCGGTCCCGATACCGATACTAGTATTGGTTTCGGGAAATCCCTAGTTTTGTGCAATTTTGTTCGTTTCTGAGCGTCCGTCCGTCAAGCAGACATGTTGCGCAATGGGGTTGTGCTAACTTGACCCACAAAAAAATATAGAAATATGTTTGCTTCATATAACCAAAATACACCAATCCAAAGTAAAGACATTTGTTTTTACTCCGTCAGTATCACCAGCAAAGCAGCTTTTAGTATTATCACATTATAAATAAGAAGAGAATGTGCGCTGCTTTTCTTGATTTAAGAACTTGCCGCGTCACGAATGGGCTCTTTCAAATACGAATGCTAGTTCTACCAGACAGAACGCTTCCGGCTGGTCTTTGCTTCTGAGCATGCGCGTTTGTACTTTGTACAAAAGTCCGATTGCTTGCTGTACACACGGTTGGACTAGGCACCATCTGACTTTTGTTGACGTAAAGTTTGTCCGTTTGCAGACCAAACTTGTTGTCCGATAAAACTTGAAAAAGTTGGTCCGATGGAGCGTACACACGATCGGACAAATTTGAAAACTTGCAGATTTTGAAGTTTGTTGGCAAAAAGTCCAGTGTCATCAAATCACTGTGGCCCGGATTCAGATAGGAGTTACGACGGCGTTCAACCGGATACGCCGTCGTAACTCTGAGTTGCGGAGTTGTATCTATGCGCCTGATTCTTAGAATCACTTACGCATAGATTTCCCTAAGATCCGACCGGCGTAAGTCTCTTACACCGTCGTATCTTAGGCTGCATATTTACGCTGGCCGCTAGGTGGCGCTTCCGTAGATTTACACAAGGAATATGCAAATTAGGTAGATACGCCGATTCAGAAATGTATGTCCGCCCGGCGCATTTTTTTACATCGTTTACGTTAGGCTTTTTCCGGCAATAAGTTACCCTTGCTATATGAGGGGTACCCTATGTTAAGTATGGACGTCGGGCCAGCGTCGTATTTTCCGGCAATTACGTTGTTTGCGTAAGTCGTTCGCGAATAGGGCTGGGCGTAACTCACGTTCACGTCGAAAGCATTGGCTTTTTGCGGGTTAATTTGGAGCATGCGCACTGGTATACGTTCACGTTCGCGCCGTTCGTAAAAAACGTCAAATACGTGAGGTCACAATTAAGTTAAATAAAACACGCCCACATCATCCACATTTGAATTAGGCGGGCTTACGCCGGACCACATACGTTACTCCGCCGTAACTTAGGGCGCAAGTTCTTTTTAAATATGGAACTTGCGCCCTAAATTACGGCGGCGTAACGTATCTGAGAAACGTTACGCCCGCCGATAGATACACCATTGTATCTGAATCCGGGCCTGTGTATTTAACTTTGACTGGAGTTGCCCCCTTGTGGCGGTGACAGCCTCTGGCCTTCTGGGAAGGCTTTCCACAAGATTTTGGAGTGTGTCTGTATCCAATTGGTCAAACGAGGATTTGCGAGGCGAGGCGCTGATGTAGGACACCAGATATTAGCAAAAATAATGTATATTCTGCTTGTTCATTCTACAGAGATGATTGCATCGCCTTCTGAAGGGCCTAGTCTGGCTTTTTCCCGGGACTTGTCAACCTACCGTTCAACCTCAACCTCTCGGCTTCCACTAATGCCACGTGCAATGGGGACGAGTGGTCGCCAAATCCTTCTTCTTCTGCAGGAGGAGGAGGTTGTTGTGTTTCCTCGAAATCTGTCTTGTCTTCAGATTCAGGCCGATCATCTTTAACCTCATTTGGAACAGTTTCTGTCTTCTTGTCCTTGTTTCTTGAATGACGAGGTCCTAAGATAATAAAATGTTACTAACCAGTGTTACTAACCAGTTCTTTCACAGAATAAAGTCCAGTTCATGGGAATCAGTAACCAAAAATGTAAAGCAAACCTCAAGTCACAAACCTACCAGAACCCCTGAGCCCATCTTTCCTCTGTATTAGCACTAGGCGTCCCGAATCCCTGATTGTTCTGGAATGCAAGCAATGACCAAGCCTTCTGGGTTGAGAGCCTGGCACTGCTCCACCACTCCTCCTTAGCTTCGCTATTGGCCAGTGAGCTCCAACGATCACTGTGTTGGGCTGATGAAAAGCCTGAGAGCCTGGCACTGCTCCACCACTCCTCCTTAGCTTCACTATTGGCCAGTGAGCTCCAACAATCACTGTGTTGGGCTGATGAAAAGCCTCAAATGATTACTGTATTTATTAGCGGCGTATAACACTCACTTTTTCACCCTGAAAATCGGTTGCAAATCGTGTGTGCGGGTTATACGCCGATACTGCAATTTGGGCCGCCTCGGAGAGAACGGGGAGGAGGGGGGCGAGACGAGCGCCGTCATATTACATACAGCGGGAATCTCCTGTTTACTCAGCGGCCTCTGTAATAGGAAGTCCCCTCTTCTGGGCCGGCATTGGATCAATGTTCTGTCTATCATAGAAGCCGGTCCAGGAGGCGGGACTTTGTAGTAAAGAGGCTGCTGAGTAAGCAGGAGATTCTCGCTGTATGTAATCTGACGGCGCTCGTCCCGCCCCCTCCCTGAGATGGACATTGATCAGGCTGCTTTTATGGCAATAGGAGGGTGCAGGTGGGCATTAATAAAGCTGCATTGATGGGCAATTGTGTGGCTGTGGATGGGCATTGATCAAGCTGCATTGATGGGCAATTGTGTAGCTGCAGATGGGCATTGATCAAGCTGCATTGATGGGCAATTTTGAGGCTGCAGATGGGCATTGATCATGCTGCATTGATGGGTAATTGTGTGGCTGTGGATGGGCATTGATCAAGCTGCATTAATGGGCGATTGTGTAGCTGCAGATGGGCATTGATCAAGCTGCATTGATGGGCAATTGTGTGACTGCAGATGGGCATTAATCAAGCTGCATTGATGGGCAATTGTGTGGCTGTGGATGGGCATTGATCAAGCTGCATTGATGGGCAATTGTGAGGCTACAGATGGGCATTGATCAAGCTGCATTGATGGGCAATTGTGTGGCTGCAGATGGGCATTGATCAAGCTGCATTGATGGGCAATTGTCAAGTTGCAGATGGGCATTGATCAAGCTGCATTGATGGGCAATTGTGTGGCTGTGGATGGGCATTGATCAAGCTGCATTGATGGGCAATTGTGTAGCTGCAGATGGGCATTGATCAAGCTGCATTGATGGGCAATTGTGTAGCTGCAGATGGGCATTGATCAAGCTGCATTGATGGGCAATTTTGAGGCTGCAGATGGGCATTGATCAGGCTGCATTGATGGGCACTGGCCCTTATTTTGCTTCAAAGTTCTTTATTTAAAATGTAAGTATTTTTCCTTAAACTTCCCTCTTAAAACCAAGGTGCCTATATACGCCTAATTTATGCAGATAAATACGGTATTTACTTTGAAGTGGACCTGACCTCAAAAAGTGAGGATTGCAATGTTATAGGGAACATCTAGAATTGTTAAAGTTAAAGTGATTGTATAAGTTAGTTTTTTGTAAAGTAACAAACATATCATACTTACCTGCTCTGTGCAAGGGTTTTACACAGTGCAGCCCCGATCCTCCTTTTCTGGGGTCCCCCGGCAGTGCTCCTGGCTCCTCCTCTTCATCCGGTGCCCCCATGGAGAAACACTTTCCACGGGGGCACCCATTTGCTGCTGCATCCATTGCAGGACTCGGCCCCGCCCCCGGCTCCTGTGTCACTGGATTTGATTGATAGCAGCGGGAGCCAATGGCTATCAATCTACTATCAATCTATCCAATGAGGACCAGAGGCAGTGGCTCGAGCTGCAGGGCTTTTGCTCCTCGCTGCAAGGATCGGGGTCAGGTAAGTAAAAGGAGGGCTCTGGGGGGCAGCTGCAGCACAGAAGGTTTTTCACCCTAATACATACAATGCATTAAGGCGAAAAACCTTGTGGGTTTACAACTCCTTTAGTTGAGTCTAAGCAGTTCCCCCTAAAAATATTACCTTTTATGTTTAGCAGTACATCTCCTGTGACTAAGCACCCCTCAGTGCTGAATATCTGATCATCTAAGGCAGGGGTCATCAACCCCCGGGCCGCGGCCCACTACCGGGCCGTGGACCTTCTGCAGCCGGGCCGCGGGTTTGGGCAGCCAGCAAGAGACATGCTGTGCTGCCGGCATGAGAGAGCTGGGTGGATGGGAGAAGCAAGCGGGCAGGCAAGCAGAGATGATATCATCTCTCTCCGCCCCCCGCATTGTCGCTCTTTCGCCCTCAAAGCCAGTGTTCTGTCTCAGTGTTGAAGGTGCGGCGGGGAGCAGAGAGATGACATCATCCCACACTGCCCGCCCCGAATCACTGCTCACCTCTTATCTTTATCCGATCATTGAATGGCTTAATCTTTTGCTGCATTGTTTCCCCCTCTCTGAAGTCTTTAGAGGTTTTGTTTGTCACATGTTCTGATTTTTCTTTGATACCAAAGAGGAACAGATCCCGGGCCAGTCTATCAATACTCGGTTGTTCCTTGAGGATCCTCATTTTCTCTGCCGAACGGCTTTCATCCATATCGTCCAGCACTACAATCACGTTGTCCCTCCCTGTAGTAGGTGAAGAAGAAACAAACGATTGGGTGAATTGGAGCATAACGCCAACAAACATAACCACAGGCTTAGTTACTATCTTTAAAGGATAAGTTCGCCTTTACACCCACATTTAACCTAAAAGATAACTGCCCTAAACCCAAATCTTAACCCTAGTGCCTAAACTGGTGGTCTCCACTTCAGCTTGCAGGCCAGATGTCACCCTTTCTTGACTTTACCCCCCCCCCCCGCCTTCTCTCACTGATATGAGGCACTATCCCCCCACTAACACCAATGATGGGGCACCATTCTTTCTACTGACACCAACAATGAGACACCATTTCCTTCACTGACTGCGACAATGGGGCATAATTTGTATTGTTAAAAGGGAAACTATAGTTTTAATGGAACGCTATTCCTCCCACTGACACCAACAATAAGCCCTAATTCCTCCCACTGGCACCAACAATGAGCCCTAATTCCTCCCACTGACACCAACAATGAGCCCTAATTCCTCCCACTGGCACCAACAATGGGGCACTATTCCTTCCACTGATGCCAACATTGTGGCTTTATTCCTCCAACCGATACCAATGATGAGGAGGTATTCCTAAACCTACTGACTACAGGCACTATGTAGTGTTTTTACTCCCATTGGCCACCAAGCCCGAGGCATTGTACAGTATACTATTACAGGCCAAAGTCTGGCCTTCCTAAAGTCTGAAGACCAGTAAACTAGCCCTTTATTTAGAAGGTTTGGAGACCCCTGACCAGGGGCGGACTGACCATTGAGTCACTCGGGCACTGCCCGAGGGCCCCATGCCACTAGGGGGCCCCATCAGGGTTGCGAGGCTCAGTAAAACCAGGGACAGTATGTAAAAATCTGTGTTTTTTACATCTGTCCCTGATATGTCCAAAACTGACATGCTTTTGATGTGAAAATCCTGAGATTTTAGCTGCCCCACCTCTGCACTGCCTCCTGGCGTGGTGGCCATCTGTAAGCCCGGGGGCCCCATAATCTTCTATTGCACGGGGGCCCCATGAGTTGTCAGTCCGCCCCTGCCCCTGACCTAAACTGAACATCCTATCACTTCGACCCCAACACTAACCTAATCTCTAAATTAACACCTACATTAAAGCCTCATACACACGATCGGACGTCCATTGGACTTTTCCGTGGATTTTTGTCCGAATGGGCGTTGGCCGTGAACTTGTCCTGCATACACACGGCAGAACATTTTCAGCCATCTTTCACCAAATCACCTGGTTTTTCAGCTTTTTACCGCCACCCCATGGGCAACGTCTGCTATTGTTGTCTGATCTTTAGCATTGGTTCTGAGCATGCGTGTTTGTACTTTGGACTTTAGTCCGATGGATTTGTGTAGGATTATCCTCCATCGGACATTTGTTGCCGGAAAGTTTGAGAGCATTCACAGTGAACATTTGTCCGTTGGAGCTTACACACGGCCGGATTGTCCGATAAAACACGTCCGTTGGACCGTTGTTGTCAAAAAGTCAGATCGTGTGTATGGGCCTTTACTTAAACCTTTTTGGGCCAGATTCAGGTAGCTCGGCGCATCTTTGTGCCGGCGTAGCGCATCTCATATGCGCTACGCCGACGTAACTCTGAGAGGCAAGAGCAGTATTCACAAAGCACTCGCTCCCAAACTTGCGCCGGCGTAACGTAAATTGGCCGGCGCAAGCCCGCCTAATTCAAAGTAGGAAGGTAGTGGGCGTGATCTATTAAAATGAACCGTGACCCCATGCAAATGATGGTCCGAACGAACGGCGCATGCGCCGTACCGTGGACGCATCCCAGTTCGCATGCTCAGAATCACGCCTAAAATATTCCAGAAGATACGTCGAATAACTGCCTACGACGTGAACGTAACCTACGCCCAGCCCCATTCACGTACGACTTACGTAAACAACGTAAAATACGACGGCTGTTCCGACGTCCATACCCTAACATGACTTACCCCTGCTTTATGAAGCTTAACTTTACGCCGGTCGTAAGCCTTACGTAAAAGGCGTAGATTACATCGACGGGCGCAAGTACATTAGTAAATCGGCGTATCTCGGTCATTTACATATTCGACGCGTAAATCAATGGAAGCGCCCCTTGCGGCCAGCGTAAATATGCGCCCAAGATACGACGGCGTAGGAGACTTACGTCGGTCGGATCAAGCCAAAATTCAGGCGTATTTTGTTTCCTGAATCAGGCGCATAGATACGACGGCGCATCCGTGGACTTACGCGGCGTATCAGAAGATACGTCGGCGTAAGTCCTTTCTGAATTTGGGCCGTAATCTTTATATCTGTCTATGGTGAAAGACCAGAACAAAACCTAATGCCATAATATTCCAGTGCCAATCCATGTGGACAATTGTTTAGACAGCAGTTAATTCCAATTCCACAAAAGCCATTCATGACCACTTACCGAGGATAGTGGATAGACATTGAAGCTCCTCGTTGTAGATCGATCCGGACACGTCAGTCATTTTAACACTCCCTTGTTCCTTAGTGTGATACAAGATGGCAAGCGTACACTTGGAAATCGTTCCGGTGAGCTTCTTGTCGATGGCGACCAGCTGGAATTGCAGGACCTCCTTCACCAAATCCCTGAAGTTCTCAGCAGATGACAAGATTGTCTTCAGCCAGGAAAAACACTTGCTGGCTGACTTGGAGAAGATTCCAATGACGTGTTTTTTATGTGACTGATAAAAAAAGGACAGAGATACAATAAGATAAAATCTGGGGTGGGGGGGATGGGTATAACAAGTTTGATACCAGAGCAATTACTCTATTTTTCACACATAGGATAAGATCGGCTATGGTACCCAAAATAATCAACAGACAATGCTTCAACCCCTTGCCGACCAGCGCACGATGATATACGTTGACACAATGGCACGGGCAGTCAAATAAGCGTACCTGTACCTCCCTTTAAATTTGGCCACGCGCCCAATGCGTGCCTCGTGAGTGCGCCCGCGGGTCCTGGGAACTCGATGTTCCCAGGCGGCCCGCGATTGCTGTCGGCAAAGGCAGAACAGGGGGGGGGGGGTGCCTTTGTAATCAAGGCATTCCCCTGTTCTGCCTAGTGACACGTCACTGATCTACTGTTCCCTGTGATCGGCGACAGTGATCAGTGACGTGTCACGGGTAGCTCCTCCCCCTAACAGTTAGAAGCACTGCCTAGGACACACTTAACCCCTTTCTCGCCCCTAGTGGTTAACCCCTTCCCTGCAAGTGTCATTTACACAGTAACAGTGCCTTTTTATAGCACTGATCGTTGTATAAATGACAATGGTCCCAAAAATGTGTCAAAAGTGTCCGATGTGTCCACCATAATGTCGCAGTCACGATAAAAATCGCTGATCGCCGCCATTACTAGTAAAAAAAAAATCTTTTAATAAAAATGCCATAAAAATATCCCCTATTTTGTAGACGCTATAACTTTTGCGCAAACCAATGAATATCCGCTTATTGCGTTTTTTTTTTTTTACCAAAAATATGTAGAAGATTTTTTTAAATAAAATCGGGGATATTAATTATAGCAAAAAGTACAAAATATTGTATTTTTTTTCAAAATTGTCGCTCTATTTTTGTTTATAGCGCAAAAAATAAAAACTGCAGAGGTGATCAAATACCACCAAAAGAAATCTCTATTTGTGGAAAAAAAAGGACGTCAATTTTGTTTGGGAGCCGCGTCGCACGACCGCGCAAATGTCAGTTTAAGCGACGCAGTCCCGAATCGCAAAAAAAGTAAACGGTAGATGATGAACCCTAGAATCATGTGCATGTGTGCTGACACCCCATCTTTTTCGCACAGTCCTTTACATACAAGTGCACGTCCTACATTCCTAGAGTGCTTTAGATGCTTTTAGACTGTGCTTGATCTGCTGTTTACCCAGTCGGAATTTTGACAGCTCTTCACTGATTTGAAAAATAGACTGAGAGGTGCTGATGGGCCGTCACAGACCATGGCTCGGATGTAATCCAGCTCAGCAAGGATTGGACGAAATTTGAACCGTCTATGACAGCCCTAAAGAAGAATTCCAGGTATGGATAGTTGGACCAACTTGGACCGATGTAACTATGCATGTACCTTGTGGGATCTCTATAGAAGCTGGAAATCACCGTAATAGGCAACGCTACTACACTGCTACTACAGGGATCTTCACTAGCTAGGCATGTGCAAAAGGGAAAAATTCGATGGCCCGGATTCAAAGAGCAATTGCGCCTGCGTAACCATAGTTACGCAGCGCAATTGCTTACTTGCGCCAGCGTAACGAATGCTCCTGATTCAGGAACCTCGTTACGCCGACTGCAGCCTAAGATATGCGTGGCATAAGGCTCTTATGCCACGCATATCTTAGGCTGCATTCTTGCGATGGCCGCTAGGTGGCGTTCCCGTTGTGCTCAGCGTATAGTATGCAAATTGCATACTAACGCCGATTCACAACGTTACGCGAGCCCTGCGTACGCAGTTTACGTTGTTTGCATACGGCAGTTTTCGCGTAAGGCTGCCCCTGCTATTAGCAGGGGCAGCCAATGTTACGTATAACCGTCGTTCCCGCGTCGCGAAATTTTAAATTTACGTAGTTTGCGTAAGTGAATCGTGAATGGCGCTGGACGCCATTCACGTTCACTTTGAAGCAAATGACGTCCTTGCGACGTCATTTGCCGCAATGCACGTCGGGAAAGTTTCCCGACGGAGCATGCGCTCTACGCTCGGTGCGGGAACGACAATTTTGAAAAAAAAACACAATATTTTGTACTTTTTGCTATAATAAATATCCCCAATTTAAAAATAAAAATAAAAATGTCTTCAGTTTAGTCCAATACGTATTCTTCTACATATTTTTGGTAAAGAAAATCACAATAAGCGTTTATCGATTGGTTTGCGCAAAAGTTATAGCATCTACAAAATAGGGGATAGATTTATAGCATTTTTATTATTATTATTTATTTTACTAGTAATGGCGGCGATCTGCGATTTTTATCGGGACTACGACATTATGGCGGACACACCGGACACTTTTGACACATTTTTGGGACCATTGGCATTTATACAGCGATTAGTGCTATAAAAATGCACTGATAATTGTATAAATGTGACTGGCATGGAAGGGGTTAACACTAAGGGGCGGGGAAGGGGTTAATTGTGTTCCCTTGGTGTGTTCTAACTGTAGGATGGGGTGGGACTTACTAGGGGAAATTACAGATCGTGGTTCCGAGCTATTTGGAACTCACAGTCTGCCAGACAGGTACGTATCACGAACTGCGCATGCGCCGTGACGTGGACGCATACACAGCACCCCCCTGCGCCTGCTCACAACAACGCCGGCACAACTGCCTAAGCTACGTCGGATCACCGCGTATGCCATGAACATAACATCCGCCCAGCCAGACACACGTCCAACGCACAATACGCCGGTTTGTATTCCCTGGTGCAGACCTGTGCATGTCTGTTGCCGGGTTGCACGTCATTTATGGGGAATAACGTTACGTCGCACGTACAACTTACGCGCATCTCGCGTAGCAATCGTGAATTGCCGTATTTCCCTCATTTGCATGTTTGAATGGCTAATCAATGGGAGCAGCAACATGCGCCCAGCCCATATGTGCGCCCACCCTACGCCGGCGTGTGCAAGCTACGTCGGCGGGGTGTATCCTGTTTTTAGGCGCATGTTGGTTCGTGGGTCTGCCGCACACATACGCCGGCGCACATTGGCACTTACGTCGGCGTAACGTGTTATACGTCGACGTAAGTGCTTTGTGAAACTGGGCCTAAACGTTTGGAGTTGTCACCTAAACAGGGATAGAGAGGAAATCTCTTAAAATGGAAGTAAACCCTCCTATGGTTTTCAGCCAAGGAAGCTGCCATCTTGGCCTCTGTTTAATATACAACTGGCATGATGGTGCACATGTGATCAGTTATGACACCAGCCATTGGATAGTTTAACAGTTTGGTTGAGAGCACAACCAATGTGCAGTTAGCATTCCCGTCATGCCAGGGATGTTAACTGTTCTTTGAAAATGTTGGGTTTACTTCCGCTTTAATAGGTAATCCTCTGGGGGCAACCAGAACAGGAGCAGATATTTCCTCCTACCTCTTTCTGTGTCTCTGGGACATACTTTAAAGTGAATCTGTCACTCCTGTGGAAAGTCATTATAACAAAATGCTTGCCCCAGGATTGGACCCACCTCTGGCAGTTGAGCAATGGAAACTTTTTTTCTATGGGGGCCTCAGCCGTGACGGGTTTGAGTTGCCTCGACATTCTTTCATTTGAGCTAAACACATCTACAATGCAATCAGCTGATATGTCAGCATGTTATACCCTTCGTCTCAACTCTCCAAACTCTTATGTCCTACACCTGCCCGATGGTCAACTCCACAATGTGCTGCCAGAAACGCACAGTCCACTAATTCCACCAATCTTCTTTAGCTGTTGCTTACCTTGAAAATGTGTCGGGATGATGTGGAATTCATTTCTGGAAAAGATAAAAGACAAGAACTGTTTCTGAGTTGTTGGGATTGGGAGACTAAGCTATATTTTTCCCAAAATAAAATAATAAATGATAGCAAGAATAGTAGGTGACAGGATTGCATGCACCATTACGGACCTTGAGGGTCAGTGGCTTGGGGGGGGGGGGGGTATAGAAAGGGTGGTATCAAGCCTAAAAAATCAAAAATATATATTTTTTCCTTTTACCACTGCTTTTCTTTTGTGTAAGTATTTCACTCTTTTACTTTTTTCTTTCAAGACACCATTTCCAAAATGATGGACAGTCTTGAGGCAACCTACAAAATGATGGACAGTCTTGAAGCACCCTTTAAAATTATGGACAGTCTTGAGGCACCCTCTAAAATTATGGACAGTCTTGAGGCACCCTTTAAAATTATGGACAGTCTTGAGGCACCCTCTAAAATTATGGACAGTCTTAGGCACCCTCTACAATTATGGACAGTCTTGAGGCACCCTTTAAAATTATGGAGAGTCTTGAGGCACCCTTTACAATTATGGACACTCTTGAGGCACCCTTTAAAATTATGGACAGTCTTGAGGCACCCTCCAAAATTATGGACAGTCTTGAGGCACCCTCCAAAATTATGGACAGTCTTAAGGAAACCCTTTAAAATTATGGACAGTCTTGAGGCACCCTCTAAAATTATGGACAGTCTTGGGGCACCCTTTAAAATGATGGACAGTCTTGAGGCACCCTTTACAATTATGGACAGTCTTGAGGCACCCTTTACAATTATGGACAGTCTTGAGGCACCCTTTAAAATTATGGACAGTCTTGAGGCACCCTTTACAATTATGGACAGTCTTGAGGCACCCTTTAAAATTATGGACAGTCTTGAGACACCCTCTAAATTTATGGACAGTCTTGAAGCACCCTCCAAAATTATGGACAGTCTTGAGGCACCCTCCAAAATTATGGATAGTCTTAAGGAAACCCTTTAAAATTATGGACATTTTTGAGGCACCCTCTGAAATTATGGACAGTCTTGAGGCACCCTTTAAAACTATGCACAGTCTTGAGGCACCCTCTAAAATTATGGACAGTCTTAAGAAAACCCTTTAAAATTATGGACAGTCTTGAGGCACCCTTTAAAATTATGGACAGTCTTGAGGCACCCTTTAAAATTATGGACAGTCTTGAGGCACCCTTTAAAATATGGACAGTCTTGAGACACCCTCTAAATTTATGGACAGTCTTCAAGCACCCTCCAAAATGATGGACAGTCTTGAAGCACCCTTTAAAATTATGGAGAGTCTTGAGGCACCCTCCAAAATTATGAAGAGTCTTGAGGCACCCTCCAAAATGATGGACAGTCTTGAGGCACCCTCCAAAATGATGGACAGTCTTGAGGCACCCTTAAAAATGATGGACAGTCTTGAGGCACACTCTAAAATGATGGACAGTCTTAAGGCACCCTTAAAAATGATGGACAGTCTTAAGGCACCCTTAAAAATGATGGACAGTCTTGAGGCACCCTCCAAAATTATGGACAGTCTTGAGGCACCCTCCAAAATTATGAACAGTCTTGAATGTAAGGATTCATCTACCCACCGGCTTGTATACAATTGTTGGGCAATTTTTAGGCATTTTGCCAAGGCGCCCCTGAAGTAACCTGCCTGGGCACCTTGGTTTAAAAAGGCTGGAATAGGGAACGTATAAAACCCCCATCAGGTTTATTATTTTTTATTTCATCTGGTCCTATTGGAAGAGATTTCCCCCCAATGGGCAATAAACAGAAATCTTTTTACTTTTTACTTCCCCTCCCACCGCCAGCAGTACCACCTTCACAAATGGCACTTGTATCTTACCTGAAATCAGCTGAAGTAAGATGCATCGGATTTGGCTCAGTTTTGCCTCCACCCGGCAGGTTTCCATCAGTTGGCGGAGTCTGAGGGGGCAGAGTAAATTCATTTCCATCTCCGAGAAGAGAAGCAGTTGAATGGCTGAGAAGCGGCTCTGTCTCCACAGGGCCCTCATCCCTTTCTCACACATCAAATCCTCCAGGTCTCCAATGACCATTATTATGTTTTCAGCTCCTGGATGTCATAGAAGGAAACAATGTCATCATCATTTTTGTGCTGTCAGATTCAGACTAATGAGTTACAGGAAACTTGGGCTTCAGGGGAGCGTTGACTACTCCCAAACTGCATTAGCTTTTCATTTCCCTATGAAGTTCCAGTGTCAGGGAAGAAACCGGAGAAGAACTGGCAGATATGCCCATATCTGTTATGGCCGCACTAATGCGCGCATGCGCATTAGCAATCGGCGCATAACGGCTAACGTGCGTACGCAAACATGCTAATTAGCAGTGTTTTGCTGGCCTATATAAGGACTCCAACTACTTTCGCTGATCGCTGGATTATCGTCAGCTCTGTATCCTGTGTTCTTGTGTTCCTTGCTCCTGTTTGATTACCTGATACCGACCCGGCTTACCCTGACCTGCTCTGGCTTCTCTTCTGGCTCTGAACCCGGCTTGGTTCACGGGCCTGTTCCAGATTGACTTCTTGTGTTTGACCCATCAGGGGGGTACAGGCAGTACAGGCAGTACACCTGTAAGGGGTACGGAGATGCCAGGGCCCCGGATGACAACCCCCCCCCCTTTTTTTTATAAAACAAAAAATGTTTTTTATATTTTTTTATTGTTTTATTTATATATATATATATATGTATATATATATATATATATATATATATATATATATATATATATATATATATATATATATATATATATATTTATATATATATATATTTTATTATTATTATTATTATTAAAGGGCCCAGAGGTCCCCAGGGCCCCAGATGTCAACCCCCCTTGTTTTATTTTTTTTTTATAAATGTTTCATTTTTTTTTTTTTATATATATATATATTTTTATTAAAGGACCCAGAGGTCGCCAGGGCCCCGGATGGCAACCCCCCTTTTTTTATTTATTTTTTATAAATTTTTATTTTTTTATTTTTTTTTATTAAAGGGCCCAGAGGTCCCGGGTGGCAACCCCCCTTTTTTTGTAAATTCTTTTTATATATTTTTTTTATATATATATAGATTTTATTAAAGGGCCCAGAGGTCCCCCTGGCCCTGGATGGCTACCCCCCTTTTTTATAATTTTTTTTAATATATATTTTTCTTTATTTCTTCTTTTTTTGTAAAAAGCCCCCCCGCTTCTCAATTTGTGGCGGCCCTCCTCTTCTCAATTTCAGGGGGCCCAGGCCTGAAGCCCTGGACCCAGGCTTGATCACAACCACACCTCCTGCCTTTGCTTCTGACTGCCTTCCTGTTAGACCCCCGCCCTGGCTTTTGACAACATCTCTGCTTTTCCACCTGCTAAGATCTGCCAGCACCTCCAGGGAACCATTGTCTGTGACCACCTTCTCTGCTCAGACAGCTTCATCGGCAGGCAACCCGTGCATCTCTGTGCAGAGCACCCTCTGTCTCCAACTCCAGGGGTACTATGCTATCAGCCGCAAGGGGAGCCCTCTCGTCACCTCAGCCTCCAGCCTGGTACGTGACATCCAAGTTCTATAGGATAGTCTTTCCTCACTATGCTATATACATTACATACAGTAGATAGTTATTGAATGTCCTTCTTACCATGTGACTCCAGGAGGTGGTCCAGGTACATCTTCAGGTCATACAAAGATTTCCCTGACCTCATGGAATGGCAGAAGATTATCATAGTGCACCTTGAGGCCACAGATCTCCAGACTTGGTCTCCAACCCATGACAGGGCCAGACAGAACATGGAACTGATCATCCTATCAGCAACTTCATGTGTGAGCCAGTTGATGTCTGTGTCAGAGTCCCAGAAGAAGACTCCCAGTTTCTCTCCGTTTTCTTCCCTTGAAAAGGAGCAAGAACAAAATGTAAAAAACACAAGTTTTAACCACTTGCCGACCAGCGCACGACTATATACGTTGGCACAATGGCTCGGCTGGGCATATGGACGTACAGGTACGTCCCCTTTAAGACGGGGTGTCAGTCTGACACCCGCAACACCAATCTAGGTAAAGAGTCTCTGACGGAGACTCTTTACCATGTGATCAGCCGTGTCCAATCACGGCTGATCACGATGTAAACAGGAAAAGCCGGTGATCGGCTTTTCCTCACTCGCGTCTGTTAGACGCGAGTAGAGGACAGCCGATCAGCTGCTCCTCTGACAGGAGGGGTTTGTGCTGATCGATTATCAGTGCAGCCCCCCGAGGATACCCACACTGGACTACCAGGGATGCCACCAGACCACCAGGGATGCCCACAACAGGTATGCCACCCTAGACCACCAGGGATGCCATTCAGAAATAAATAATGGATGCCAATCAGTGCCCACAATGGATACCAATCAGTGCCCACAATGGGCATCACTGATTGGCAGGCATTATTGTTTGGCACTGATTGGCATGCATTAGTAGAACACACCTATCAGTGCCACCTATCAGTGCCCATCTATGCCCATCCGTGCCACCTATCAGTGCCCATCCATGCCGCCTATCATTGCCCATCCATGCCGCCTATCAGTGCCCATTCGTGTCGCCTATCCGTGCCCATCCATGCCGCCTATCAGTGCCCATCCGTGCTGCATTACAGTGCCACCTATCGGTGCCCATCAGTGTCGCATATTAGTGCCCATCATCAGTGCCACCTCATCGGTGCCCATCAGTGCCGCTTTATCAGTGCCCATCAGTGAAGGAGAAAACGTACTTATTTACAATGTTTTGTAACTGAAACAAAAAAAAACGTTTTTTTTTCCAAATTTTCGGTAATTTTTTTATTTATTTTTTGGCAGAAAATACAAATCCCAGAGGTGATCAACTACCATCAAAAGAAAGCTCTATTTGTGGGAACAAAATGATAAAAATGTAGTTTGGGTACAGTGTAGCACGACCGCGCAATTGTCATTCAAAGTGCAACTGCACTGAAAGCTAAAAATTGGCCTGGGCAGGAAGGTGTATAAGTGCCCCCCGGTATGGAAGTGGTTAAGGTGAAAAAAACAGGAAAGTTTACATTACAACCCCTTTAACCAAAATAGTTTGGGGTGGATAAATACTTTGATAGTAAATACATCGTTCCTTGGAAAGCATCCTTACTGATACCCCAAAAATGGTGACCCATGAAGATTTAGAAACATTTTCTTACCTTCTTGCTGCCGTTTTCTGCTGAAAAGTGACCCCTCCCCCCTGGATCAGCCCCACTTTGGACAGGGTCTCTGGAATATTGAAATATAAAGACATATTGTTGCGGTCTGCACTTCTGTTTAGATCTAAGCCGGCCCCGGACAGGAAAATGACCTTCTGATCTTGGGAACCTTCCACGGAAGCTTCTTCAGATTGCCCCGTTGCTCTGTGTTTATAATACGTGGAATTATTTGGGGGATTTCGAAGAACGCCCGTCCTCCTATGGTTAGGTAGATTTAAGACATACAAGGGATTACTTTTCCCCAGTTGGATCTCATCCTCATGAAATAAGGGTGTCCCTGTCACCACCACGGATCCATTCACGTGGACTTGGACTTTCCCTCGTAGATTGAGGAACACGTGCTTCTTTAGGGATAAGTCAATCTCACAGAGTTCCATCCCAGGCCCCTGATCCGAAGGGCAAACGTCCCGAGAAGTCTCAGTTCCAATCATAGCCATAGCTGACATATTAGTGGTAATAATTCCTAGGATAGATTATGCTTCCCAAAACCAAGGACAGCCATTCCACTTCTTTGTCCTTCTCTTCCTTCTCGCAGCTCGAGGCTTTAGATGATGTATTATTTGGTCTCGTTTCCTGGTGTTCTCTTGCACCAAAGCAGCTTTTTCTGTCTTTTATCTGTAGTTTCTTAACAGTTCACTGACATTGAAATATGTTGTATTTCAGGTCAGAGAGGAGGACTGGAATTCCCAGGGAAGTTCCCTGTTTCAACTCATTCTATGAATGGGCTTGTGTTTCAGATAAAGATGTAGTAAATTAGAAATATGGAACAAAATTAAACATAATATGATGCAGTGGCGGCTGGTGCTCAGAATTTTCCGGGGGGCGCAAACGAAAAAGAAAAAAATTTCAGCCTCACTGTGCCCATCAGATGCAGTCACTGTGCCATCAGTTGTCACCACTGTGCCATGCCATCAAACGCAGCCACTGTGCCATCAATTGTAACCACTGTGCCATGCCATCAAACACAGCCACTGCGCCATGCCATCAAACGCAGCCACTGTGCCATGCCATCAAACGCAGCCACTGTGCCATCAATTCGCACCACTGTGCCATGCCATCAAATGCAGCCACTGTGCCATGCCATCAAACGCAGCCACTGTGCCATGCCATCAAACGCAGCCACTCTGCCATCAATTCGCACCACTGTGCCATGCCATCAAACGCAGCCACTGTGCCATGCCATCAAACGCAGCCACTGTGCCATCAATTGTCACCACTGTGCCATGCCATCAAACGCAGCCACTGTGCCATGCCATTAAACGCAGCCCTAAGCGTTGACCAACTATCTCTAGCATGGTCGTTCACGCGTGTGGGGATATCTCTGCAGAGATCCGTTGCTGGCGTCTCGTGCTGTGTGATGCCTCATACAGATAGATAAACCAGAAAGAATCCTCATTGCACAAATATTTTTAGGTGTTAGTAATAGTAAAATAACACTCACATGTTATGGATCTGGGGATTGTAGGAGAGTCACTAAGTGGAGATACACTTAGGGTTAGGGTGAGGGTTAGATTAGGGTGAGGGTTAGGGTTAGGGGGTAAGGGTTAGGGTTAGATTAGAGTTGGGGTTAGGGGTTAGGGTTAGGGGGTGGGGGTTAGTGTTAGGGGTTAGGGTTTGTGTTAGGGGTTAGGGTTAGAATTAGGGGTTAGGGTTAGGGTCTGGGGGTTAGGGTTAAGGGTTAGTGTTAGTGTTAGGGGGTTAGGGATTAGGATTAGATTTATTGTTAGGGTTAGGGTGAGGGTTAGGTTAGTGTTAGGGTGAGGGTTAGAGTTAGGGTTAGCATTAGGGGGTGGGTGGTAGGGTTAGGGTTAGTGTTAGGGAGTGGGGGTTAGGCTTAGAATTAGGGTTAGGGGGTGGGGGTTAGGGTTAGTGTTAGGGGGTGGTGGTTAAGGTTAGGGTTAGATTTATGGTTAGGGGGTTAGGGTTAAGGTTAGATTTAGGGTTAAGGGTTAGGGTTAGGGGTGGGGGTTAGGGTTAGGGTTAGGGGCTGGGGGTTAGGGTTAGTGTTAGGGGGCTAGGGTTAGCATTAGATTTAGGGTTAGGGTGTTAGGGTTAGGGTTAGGGGGTAGGGGTTAGAGTTAGGGTTAGGGGTTAGGTGTGGGGGTTAGGGTTAGGGTTAAGGTTAGTTTTAGGGTTAGGGGTTAGGGTTAGTGTTAGGGGGTTAGGGTTAGGATTAGATTTAGGGTTAGGGTTAGGGTGAGGGTTAGGGTTAGGGGGTTAAGGTGTTAGGGTTATAGTTAGGGGGTGGGGGTTAGGTTTAGATTTAGGGTTAGGGTGAGGGTTAGGTTAGGGTTAGGGTGAGGGTTAGGGTTAGGATGTTAAGGTGTTAGGGTTATAGTTAGGGGGTGGGGGTTAGGTTTAGGGGTTAGGGTTAGAGTTAGGGTTAGGGTTTACCCTTGAAGAATATGGCTAGGACTCCGAAATTGGAATAGGGACCCCCAGAGGTCAAAGGTCAGAATGTGGATTCCCAGAGGTCAATGGTCACCCCCATCAAAGTGTACCGCCTACCCCAACTAAGTCGGGAATTAACAAGTCGGCTAAAGTGCTTAGATCATAATATATAAATGAATGGTGAGTCAGAGAGTGAGTGACATGATCCTTTTAAATGTGCCAAAACGTAATCCTTTATGATAAGAAACAATGAAATATCAAACACAGAAAATAACCAGATGAGATATAAAAAAATGACACAAATGATAAAACATTTCATAGGTTAATTTAAATAAAATTTCCATCAATTTAAAGAGACATGTGAGCGTACAATGTGTACAGAGTGAGAACAGCCTCATATTTATCAGCTTGTACATAACATTAAATGTGACACTTTACCTGCCCTGTATCTAAAAAAAAATACACATTATCTGAATTAAGACCAAATATATCAGAGTGTTAAAAGAAGAAAACATTTATTCTGTTTCGATACAAAACAAACAAAAAATAATTAAATCAATTAGGTTGAGCTCGGTTTTACAAATGAAATCATGCCTAAAAATTATGATCCCTGTAAAACAAAAATGAAAAAATTCTTTATCTGTAATTTTTTTTCCTATACATACATATATGTAAAACAAATTCAGTCACACATCAAACACAGGAAACAACCAGATGAAATATAAAAATGACCTTAAATAAAATAGTCCATGATTATTAATTCAGATTTCCATAATTAAAAGAAACACAGCAACATACATGTGTAGAAAGTGAGAAAAGCATCATTTGAATCAGCTTGCACTTAAAATAAAACTGGGTTCTTTACCCGCCCTGTATAAAAAAAATATAAATAAATAAATAAAAGACTTATCGCCTGAATTGAGACACAATGGGCCAGATTCAGGTACATCTGCGGCGGCGTAACGTATCCCATTTATGTTACGCCGCCGCAAGTATTACGGGCAAGTGCTTGATTCAAAAAGCACTTGCCTGTAAAGTTGCGGCGGCATAGCGTAAATCCCTCCGGCGCAAGCCCGCCTAATTCAAATGATCTGGGTAGGGGGCGTGGATCATTTAAATTAGGCGCGTTCCCGCGCCGAACGTACTGCGCATGCTCCGTTTTCAAATTTCCCGCCGTGCTTTGCGCGAAATGACGTCGCACCAACGTCATTTTTTGAACGTCGACGTGAGTTACGTCCTTTCCTATTCACGAACGACTTACGCAAAAAAAAAAAAATTACATTCGACGCGGGAACGACGGCCATACTTTAACATGGCATGTCTAAATATAGGCCACAAAATAGCAGGTTTAACTATAAGCCGGGAAAAGCCGAATAGCGACGATGTAAGAGAATGCAACGAACGTGCGTACCTTCGTGGATCACCGGAAAAAGCTAATTAGCATACCTGACGCGGAAAACGACGTGAACTCCACCCAGCGGGCGCCAAAGTATTGCACCTACGATCCGAAGGCGTACGAAGCCGTACGCCTGTCGGATCGAAGCCAAAAGCCGTCGTATCTTGGTTTGAGGATTCAAACTAAAGATACGACGCGGCAAATTTGAAAGTACGCCGGCGTACTTTTTCTGTGAATCTGGCCCAATAAATACATTTGTTTAGAGTTTTGTGTATTATGAAAGAGTTTAGCTGTAATGCCCGGTACACGCGATCCGATTATCAGACGAATGATCGTCCGTTTTTTTTTTGTATGCTAATCTCATGTCGAATCTGATGAGTTTACTAAAGTCACGAAAATTCTCGTACGGCAGAAAATCGGAAGTGATGTCATGTGTTGTAATGCATTTGTATTGCATTTTCGAACGACAGCTGTACTGATTAAACGAAAATCGTACGATCTGGCATCGTACGAAAAAAAATTCCGTGCATGTCCGATAGATTAAAAACGGATGAACTGTCCTGATACACGCCTTTTTTAGCACCTGCCTCCTGGGCCGGGCCTTTTGGCTAGGACCGGAGGAATTTTTTTATTCCTGGCCCGAGGGCCTGGTCATTGTTTCACCACAATGGCCACTTCTTTCACTCTCCTCTCCACTATCCCTTCCCCCACTTTATTTTATTTAAGCCTGTGTTTGTCACTTTTTTGTCTTTTTTTGTTGTGCACGTTTTGTGTCACTGTGTGATTAGTAGGGTGCGGGTCCTCGGGCCAGCCCTGAACGTCTTGGGAGTGGGTGGACATGGCCTTCTGGCTTAGTTCGCCTGCTCTCATGGGGTCTCCCTTCGGGGAAGCCCCACCTAGTACTGGGAGGGTTCTGTTTCGGCAGTCCCTCCGAGGAAGTTGGGTCCGTGTCGGCTTCGGTTGCTCGGACCACAGTACCTCAGTCCCCGTCTGGAGCCTAACGCCCCGGGGGATCAGGGTTTGGGTCCCTCTTCACAGGCGGACCACTTGACGTTGCACCCGTCTGCACATTTTTGTGAACACTCTTTATGTGTGTGCACATTTTTTCTGCACCGGGTGGAGTTTCTTTGGGTGTGTTCACACGCCATAGGCTTTTCAAAAAAATAATAATAATCAGGCTGCATTGATGGGCAATGGAGAGACTTGACCATGGGCATTAATCAGGCTGCATTGATGGGCAATGGAGAGGCTACAGATGGGCATTGATCAAGCTGAATTGATGGGCTGCATTGATGGGCAATTGAGAGACTACAGATGGGCCTTGATCAGGCTGCATTGATGGGCAATGTAGAGGCTGCAGATGGACATTGATCAGGCTGCATTGATGGGCAATGGGGAGGCTACAGATGGGCATTGAGCAGGCTGCATTGATGGGCAATGGAGAGGCTACAGATGGGCCTTGATCAGGCTGCATTGATGGGAAATGGAGAGGCTACAGTTGGGCATTGATCAAGCTGCATTGATGGTCAATGGAGAGGCTATAGATAGACATTGATCAGGCTGCATTGATGGGCAATGGAGAGGCTACAGATGGGCATTGTGAATCAAGCACTTACGCCCGAAAACTTGCGGCGGCGTAACGTAAACGGGATACGTTACGCCGCCGTAAATCTACATGAATCTGGCCCTTTGTTCTTATTTTTGGATTTTTGAATTTCCAAATATTCGGATTTTAGAATTTTAGAATTTCTGAATCTTCCAACTTCTGAATTTCCGAATTTATCCAAAGTTACGAATTATCTGAAATAGCAAATGCTTCATCTAAACTAATGGAACGCAACGAACTAGAAATAATAAAAACTTTTTATTATTATTATTTATTATTATCAATTCGTTATGTTCCATTCGTTTAGATGCGGCATTCGTTATTTCGGATAATTTGTAACCTCGGATAAATTCGTAATTCGCCACGTTCACTAACAGCCAAATTTGAAAGGAAATTCCAATATCTATAATTTAATAGTTAGTTGATATTGGTTAGTTATTATTTCAGATTTTCAAATTTTCGGAATTTCATTCTTATTCAACGCGGTGACGTCAGTGCGTGGCTTGTCTAGTATGCAGCTGCCACTGTAAGTATCACTTGTGTCCCACCAGGGTCAATAGAGGGAGAGAATCTCCCACAGTGTAGTAATTTAATTTATTTAGTAAAAAAGTACAAATTTACACTTACAACAAGGAAAGCAAATATTCGCTTTGCAAAGTATAGGCAATCAATACAAGCCTCTTCCGGGTCCTTTGACAATGTCGGTGAGAGGGGTGAAATGCTTCGTCAGAATTCCTGGTTTCTAGCCATGTCACGTCACTTCTGATATCCGTGGAACGTATGCTGAGCTGCGGCGGACCCGGAAGAGGCTTGTATTGATTGCCTATGCTCTGCTAAGTGAATATTTGCCTTTCTTGTTGTAGGGTCATTTTATATTTCAATTGTTTTTATTATTTTTCACATAAATAGAAGAACTTTACATACTTTCTTAATACATTTTTTTTTTTTAAATATCGGTCATAAAAATTCACAGGTTCTTCACACATATAACATTAACATTTACAGACTACATATTACAAAAATAACAAAGAACATTTTGTGTGGGTACAGAGTTGGGTCCGCCGTTACAATACTATCTCTATAGTGATGTCCTTTTAAATTAAAGGCACATTCTCCTCTCCCTTCTCCCTAGTTAAAAAAAAAAAAAGGGGGGGAGGGGGCCAAAGTGAATTTTTTTTAAAGTGTATATATATAAAAAAAAAGGGGGGTGAAAGCACCCCCTAACAAACTTATCGCTTTTATAGTATAACCCATCCCTATCCCCGTGTCCTTATTTTTTAGGGAAGTGAGATGGTGGACCTTCTGTCCTCCCATCACTTCTAATTATGTGAAAAAGAGTAAGAGGAAGGGGAAGAAGAGAGAGAAAAAAAAAACCCAGGGAGAGAGGGGAGGGGGAAGATGTCTTTCTAGATATCAACCTACAAGCTGTCTTCTTTCCCCATAATCTTCAGATAGGTCTGGGATTGCTTAAAATATATCCATTTCCCCCAGATTTCTTGGAATTTTATTTCTGCCTCTTCTTGATAACTTATTAGCTCTTCCATTACTCTTATTTTATCTACCTCACTAAACCATTCTTTTATCTTTGGTGGATCTTTATTTCTCCAATTTCTCGGAATTAATGCTTTCGCTGCATTTAAAAGAAATGGAGTGAGGGATGCTCTATAATCTTTCCTCTGACCTTCCATAGCGTGAAATAGACATTTCCAGGGATCCAAACCTATCTCCTTCCCATCTATCTGTTTTATTAGGGCCAATACCTCCATCCAGTATATTTGGATAAATTTGCATTGCCACCAGATATGAGCATGATTTCCTTCTTCTCCGCATTCCCTCCACGTAGGGTAATTTTAAACTTTTTTTAACTGAATAAATTAAATTACTACACTTTGAGAGTTTCTCTCCCTCTATTGACACTGGTGGCACACAAGTGATACCTACAGCGGAAGCTGCATACTTTAGGTACCAGTCTACGGGAGGCACAGGAGGAGAAAGGAGATCCTTTGAGCACCCCCTCACCATATAAAAGCGTGTTAGACCCTTATGCTGGAAAGCTGGGTGTCCATTCTTTTTGGTGAGTAGGGTCATGAGAGGGGCGTGTACTACACTCTCACGGCATAATATTTTTGTAGTTCTTCAGCACTTCACTATTTATGAATTGTTGAGTATGAAGCACTTTTATGAAGAAGTCTACTATGGAATGAACAGTTCTTTTGTCCTTGGAACACTTTTTGGGGACTGATTGATTTTCACCTTTATATTAGACATGTGCACTGCCAACAAATTTGTAATTTTTTTTTCGTTTAATTCGTTTTTGTTTTTTAATTTTTCTGGTCATTCATTATGATCAAAATGTGTTATTTCAAGTAGATTCAGAAATTCAGAAGTTTGAAGATTCAGAAATTCGAAAATTCAAAAATTTGGAAATTTGGAAATCCAAAAATAAGAACGAAATTCCGAAAAATTTGAAAATCCAAAAATTCTAAAATCTGAAATAATAACAAACTATTAAATTATAGATATTGGAATTTCCTTTCAAATTTGGCTGTTAGTGAACGTGATGAATTACAAATTTATCCGAGGTTACAAATTATCTGAAATAACGAATGCCGCATCTAAATGTATGGAACATAACGAATTGATAATAATAAATAATAATAATAATACGTTTTTATTATTATTATTAGTTTGTTGCGTTCCATTCGTTTAGATGCAACATTCATTATTTCAGATAATTCGTAACTTTGTATAAATTCGGAAATTCAGAAGTTCGAAGATTCAGAAATTTGAAAATTCAAAAATCTGGAAATTTGGAAATTCGGAGATCCAAAAATAAGAACAAAGGGCCAGATTCAGGTACAAATACGTTACGCTGCGGCGGCGTAACGTATCCCATTTACATTACACCGCCGCAGGTTTACAGCGTAAGTGCCTGATTCACAAAGCTCTTACCTGTAAACTTGCGGCGGTGTAACGTAAATCCGCTTGGCGCAAGCCCGCCTAATTCAAATGGTGCGGGCACCATTTAAATTAGGCGCGTTCCCGCGCCGAACGTACTGCGCATTGCTCCATCCGTCAAATTACCCGATGTGCAATTGCGCTAAATGACGTCGCAAGGACGTCATTGGTTTCGACGTTAACGTAAATGGCGTCCAGCGCCATTCACGGACGACTTATGCAAACGACGTGAATTTAAAAATTTCTACGCGGGAACGACGGCCATACGTAACATTGGCTAGGCCACCTAGAGGGCAGTCTTAGTTTTACGCGGCGTATCTCGACGGAAACAACGTAAATTTAGAGCGACGGGTAAAGCGTACGTTCGTGAATCGCCGTAACTAGTCATTTGCATATTCTACGCCGACCGCAATGGAATCGCCACCTTGCGGCCGGCCTAGAATTGCATCCTAAGATCCAACGGCGTAAGTCAATTACACCTGTCGGATCTTAGGGAGATCTATGCGTAACTGATTCTATGAATCAGCCACATAGTTACGACGGGCGGATCACAGAGATACGACGGCGTATCAGGAGATACGCCGTCGTATCTCTTTTGTGAATCTGGCCCAAAATTCGGAAAATTTGAAAATCCGAAAATTTGAAAATCTGAAAAAACTAATATTAACTATCTAATAAATTATAGATATTGGAATTTCCTTTCAAATTTGGCTATTAGTGAACGTGACGAATTACGAATTTATCCGAGGTTACAAATTATTCGAAATAACGAATGCTGCATCTAAATGAATGGAACATAACGAATTGATAATAAAAAATAATATTAATCAAAAGTTTTTATTATTATTATTATTATTAGTTTGTTGTGTTCCATTCGTTTAGATGCAACATTCATTATTTCACATAATTCGTAACTTTGTATAAATTTGGAAATTCAGAAGTTCGAAGATTCAGAAAATTAAAAAATCCGGAAATTTGAAAATTAAAAAATCCAAAAATAAGAATGAAATTCCGAAAATTTGAAAATTTGAAAATCTGAAATAATAACTAACCAATATCAACTAACTATTAAATTATAGATATTGGAATTTCCTTTCAAATTTGGCTGTTAGTGAACGTGATGATTTACGAATTTATCCAAGGTTACAAATTATCCGAAATAACGAATGCCGCATCTAAACGAATGGAACATAAGGAATTGATAATAATAAATAATAATAATAAAAAGATTTTATTATTATTATTATTATTATTATTATTATTATTATTATTATTAGTTTGTTGCGTTCCATTCATTTAGATGCAACATTCGTTATTACAGATAATTCATAACTTTGGATACATTTGTATTCATTATGTTCAACAGCCAGTTTTGAAAGGAATTCCAATACCTATAATTTAAAAGTTAATAAGAGTTATTATTAGTTAGTTATTATTTCAGATTTTCGAATTTTCAGGTTTCCGAATTTTCGTTCTTATATTTGGATTTTCGGAGTTTCAGATTTGAAAACTTTGAATTTTAGAATTTCAGATTTTTCACATCTCGGATTTTCAAATTTCCGAATTTTAGATTTTTTGGACTTTCAAATTTCGGAAATAATTAGCAAAACGGGTTTTCGTTAGTTAGAATATTTTCAAATTTCGGAATTTGATGAATTTCGTCTAAAAAAGAATTTGAAACAAAACTAATTGGACATGTCTACTTTATATCTCTTATTTTCGTTTAATTTGATATGTATGAGATACACACTGTGGCCCAGATTCAGATAGAATGCTCTATCTATCTGCGGATGTAACGTATCTTAGATACGTTATGCCGCTGTATCTTTGGGCGCAAGTTCCGTATGCAGAAAGAACTTGCGCCCTTAGTTACGGCGGCGTAACGTATGTGTGGCGGCGTAAGTCCGCCTAATTCAAATGGGGATGTTGTGGGCGTGTTTCATTTAAATTTAAGATGACCCCGCGTTTTTGACGTTTTTTTTTAACGGCGCATTCGCCGTCCGTGAAATATCCCATTGTGCATTGCTCCAAAGTACGCCACAAGGACGTATTGGATTCGACGTGAGCGTAAATGACGTCCAGCCCTATTCACGAACGACTTACGCAAACAATGTAAAATTTTCAAAACTCGGCACGGGAGCGACGTCCATACTTATCATTAGCTACGCCTCATATAGCAGGGGTAACTATACACTAAAAAAAGCCTAACGTAAACAACGTAAAAAAATGCGCCGGCGGGACGTACGTTTCTGAATCGGCGTAAATACCTAATTAGCATATTCCTTGCGTAACTATACGAAAGCGCCACATAGCGGCCAGCATAAATATGCAGCCTAAGAAACGACGGTGTAAGACACTTACGCCGGTCGGATCTAAGGAAATCTATGCGTAACTGATTCTATGAATCAGGCGCATAGATACGACCTCCCACACTCAGAGATACGACAGCGTATCAGGAGATACACCGTCGTATCTCCTATCTGAATCCGGGCCGTAATGTATGTACTGTAGTATAAAATGAAAATGTTTGTATAGGCATTTAACACCTTCTGAACAGCAGCTACAGAGGAGAGATACACATGGTTAACCACATTTTTTTGATACAATTACATACAGTATACAGCTTGGTATTTTGGCAACATTATGGGGCTTCTGGTCCCATTCCTGGCATAAAATAGAGTTGGGCTAAAAATAAGAGGGACCTCGGACACCAGGGGAATAAGTAAGGGTAACTTTTTCACCCAAAAATGTGAAAAGTAAGTAAACAAATTTTAGAAAAATAATCCAACAATTTTAATTCATTGTCACTCATGTCATCCAGTGATGTAGATCATCAACCCTGTCCCTCAGGGCCCACTAACAGGCCAGGTTTGCAAGATAACTGAAATACATCACAGGTGATATCATTTGCTGTTCAGTGATTGCCGTATTCTAGTCTGCATCTCCCCAAGGTAATATATAAAACCTGGCCTGTTAGTGGGCCCCCGAGGACAGGGTTGATGACCACTGATGTAGATCCATATTCTGTCTTGATGAACAATGTCCGTAGAACGTAGATCCACCAAAACAAAAACACCAATTTGGCGACACAATCCGCTCCTGATGGAGACTTGCTATAAATGACATTTCCCCATCCAGCAGCTTCTATGTAAACAAAGGGGTGGGTATGCTTGCCAATGCCATACCGACCCCTTTGTTTGCATTTAGCTTCTGGTTCAGAATCTCTCAGCCGGGAGATGAGTGGGCGCATAATTGGTTGTTAGGATGCCAGTGGCGGTTGGCTTCCTAGAAAACCAGGAGCCTAAACAGGAAGGTCACATTTAGCAGCCATAATAATACTGCTGTTATATTTATGATTTTCTGCTGCAGCCATTTGGCGTTAAGGGCAACCCCCCATTTAGTTTGCCTGTTTGCTGAAGTTTGGATTGAATCTTAAAGGGGTTGTAAAGATACAATTTGTTTCCCTAAATAGCTTCCTTTACCTTAGTGCCGTCCTCCTTCACTTACCTCATCCTTCCATTTTGCTTTTAAATGTCCTTATTTCTTCTGAGAAATCCTCACTTCCTGTTCTTCTGTCTGTAACTCATAAAAAAATGGGAAAGAGGGGGGAGCACTCACATTGCCACATCCGTAGGTTTAGAAGACAAAAAAAAGATAATTCATAAGATAAATGGTAATTGATGGTCGGACTTTAGGGGCAAGACGGGAATATCAAAAATATAAATTTTACAAAAAATAGAAAATTAACAAAACAGATCAATAAAAAAAACATATAGGATATATGATATGGAAAATATTGTCTGTGCATCGTCTACGCGTTTCGCCGTTGGGCTTCCTCAGGACGAGCAGAAGAAAGTAACAGTAGAAAAATACATTTCTTTATCTTAGAAAAATCCGGATCATATACATATATGTCGAGAAGATCATAAAAGGGAGTTCCATATATAGTAGGAAAGGGCCAGAGATATCTCCAAAAACTCTAATGGTTTAAAGCGGATCTCCACTCTAAAGTGGAGTCCCGCTGATCGGAACCCTCCCCCCCTCCGGTGTCACATTTGACACCTTTCAGGGGGGAGGGGGGTGCAGATACCTGTCTACAGACAGGTATCTGCACCCACTTCCGGCCCTACGATACGGGCAAAGGACGGGTTTTTTCCTTGCTTCCCGTCCGTCCCCCGTTGTATGCTGGGAACACTCGGCTCCCAGCACACAGCGGGAGCCAATCGGCGGGCGCAGCGCGACTCGCGCATGCGCCGTAGGGAACCGGGCAGTGAAGCCGGAGCGCTTCACTTCCTGGTTCCCTCACCGAGGATGGAGGGGGGAGCAGCAGGGTGACAAGCGATCGGCTCGTCATCTGCTGCGATCGGCGCTGGACTCCAGGACAGGTAAGTGTCCTTATATTAAAAGTCAGCAGCTGCAGTATTTGTAGCTGCTGGCTTTTAATATATTTTTTTAGTGGCACATCCGCTTTAAAGATATATGAACATTGATTCCGGGACAGTGGGAGTGGCAGAGAAACGTAGGCATCCAATGTAATGCAGCCAAGTGCATCAAGTCTGAATCCAAGTATTTATGTACTGAGAGCCCTCAAGGGTAAGGCAGCCAGAGCAATATACTAAGCTGTATGACGCCGTGTGTTCCGGGGGATAGCCTGTGCTATATAGATGGACTTTTTCCATCGAAAATTTCTGACCGTGTGTATGCCGCATCAGAGTTTTTTCCATTGGATATTCCGAGGAATTTAGATAGAGAACATGTTTTCTTTTACTCCGATGGAATTCCGTCGGAAATTCCGATGCGAGTTTGGCCGGGCAAAAGCCAGATCGTGTGTACGGGGCATAACACGGCCCCCAGTGTCTTCTCTAGGCATGTGCAAAAGGGAAAAAAATTTTTGTTTCGTTTTAATTCATTATTTAATTAATTTCGTTAAGTTAGATTTGTTACATGTGTTAAATTCGTTTTCGACCGAATTTCGAAAAATCCAGTCGAATTCAAAAATATTTCGACCGGATTTGATAATATTTCAATCGGATTCGAAAACAAATTCTATTCGAATCGAATTCGAAAACAATTCGATTCGAAAACAAATTCGAATGAAAATTGAAAGCAAATTTGAATCAAAATCTAAAAAATATAAATCGATTTCTAAAAAAGAATACGATAAAATAGAATATAAAATGATAAAACAATAGAATGAAAATCAAAGAATAGTAAAGAACAGAATGGAATTGAATAGAATGTAATCAAATACAATAGAATATGACCTGGCTTCTTCTATCTATCTTCCATTTTCTGAAATTATCAGAAGGGATAAAGTTGTGTGTCGGCAGGGAATAAATGAATCATAGCAATGCTTTATTTTATGTAGCAATTATTTTGATGAATGCAGAGCCAATGTACCCTCCTGTGTGCTCTAAAGGTGTCAGGGGAAATTTCTGTATAGTAATAAATATATGTATGTGCTTGTAGTAAAAATGAATTGTGACCAGAAATTTCAGATGGATTTTCTGTCATAGTAATGTCACTTTCTTCAGCAAAATGTATTTGCATTAGACCTGCTGCCTCTGAGATGACCCTTCCATAGGAGACTCCCCCATTCCTCTTTTATCAGCATTCACTTCTTCTTGGGGGGTATCAGAGGAAAGAACAAAACAAAGAATAAAATTACCATTTTATCAGTCTGGAATTTTTTAGGTATTTATTTAAATTTTAATTACCTGTTTTTTTTTTATAGGTACCAGGCATTAATATTTATAAAGTTTGCTCAACCAAATAATTTTTTTTTTCTTTAAAAATATTTTTGGGTACAGTTAAAAAAATTCTCTTACTGCTAACATGGCTTTTGACTTTTTTTAGATGTCAGGAAGATAACATTTGATATCAAGTCCAAATTGGTAAATTCGGAAAACATTCTCACGCCTTACACACATTTTTTTATGCTTCTCTATGCTTTGGATGGATAGAAGTGTAACTTAATCTATTAAATGATTTATTACCATAGATTCCTGTACTGAATATTTCATTGATTGCATTGGTATTAATATGTTAAAGAGAACGTGTCACTTTTTAATTACCGTATATACTCGAGTATAAGCCAAGTTTTTCAGCACATTTTTTTGTGCTGAAAATGCCCCCCTCGGCTTATACTCGAGTCACCTTTTTGTGACTGATTTCCCAGACTTTGGGGACCCGGTACCAAACTTGGCCCACATGTAGGCCCACTCTTCCTCTACAAGTGTGTAAAGTTTGTTGTCCAGGGGACCTATGGCCGGGGAGCACCGATTTTTCAAACCGGGCACCCCTTCCATAGACTCCCATGTTAAATGGTAATTTCTCCAGTGACTTTGGGGACCCGGCACTGGCCGGTCAAAGGTTCCCTGGACCCGGAACTTGGCACACCTGTAGCCCCATTTCGCCTCTACAAGTGTGCAAAGTTTGTTGTCCAGAGGATTTACAGCTGGGGAGCACCGATTTTTCAAAGCCGGACACCCTTTCCATAGACTCCCATGTTAAATGTCAGTCTAGTCATGGACACAGTGAGGCATGGGCACAGTGAGGCATTGACACAGTGAGGCATAGGCACAGTGAGGCATGGGCACAGTGAGGCATGGACACAGTGATGCATGGACACAGTGAGGCATGGGCACAGTGAGGCACAGGGATGGACTGGCCATTGGGGCTACAGGGAGTTTCCCGGTGGGCCGATGGCTCAGTGGGTCCGGCTTCAGTGACAGCAGACTGCAGCCCCCCTCCACTCCTCTGTCTCTCCCTCCCCGCAGCACTCACCAGGGGGGAACAAAGAAGCAGGGGGGACGACAGAGGATCATGGGGGGAGGGGACAGACAGCTGGCTCAACAGCTATGGCCTGGGAGTTTCTCACTTCTACCTAATCTTGTCCCATAGGGGGAGGGGGTCAACGAACTGATTCTTTGGCCCGGGTGAAATAATGTCTAGCTTCCCCACTGGTACTGCCTATAAGAGGTGCAGTACCAGCCCTTCTACTCTAATAAAGTAGAACGGCTAGTGGCTAGTGAAGGGGGAGAGGGGGCTTGGGTGGCCGAGGGGGGGTGCGGGAGTTGTCCGGCCACCATGGGAGATACTTGTCAAAGTAGGCCAGTCTGGATGAAGTCCAGAGCCAAATTTCTGTCCCAGTCCAGCCCTGGTGAGGCATGCACATGGACACAGTGAGGCACAGTGAGGCATGGACATGGACACAGTGAGGTACAGTGAGGCATGCAGATGGACACCCTAGGCTTATACTCGAGTCAATACGTTTTCCCAGTTTTTTGTGGTAAAATTAGGTGCCTCGGCTTATATTCGGGTCGGCTTATACTGGAGTATATACGGTATGTGTTTATTATTTTCTATGTCAAATATTCAGATGATTAACAATTAAGTTAATGCATAGCCTCTCGAAGACCAAAGGATTTTCGGGATTTTAAAGGTGCAAAAAAAAAAAAAAGTAGAAGAAATATAAATATATTTAAAGAACATTAAAAGCAGTATAAAGACAGTATTTATGTATCATTGGCTGCAGCATAATAAAGTGGGACCAACATTTGTACAGTGCCTGATAATAATTCTCCTGAAGAAGCCATTGGAATGGCAAAAACATGTAGAGATCCAATCAGTTTGCATCTGTTTATGTATTGTATGGTCATCTTGGACATATTCATGTCTTTATACTGCTTTTAATTCTCCTGAAGAAGCCATTGGAATGGCGAAACATGTAGAAATCCAATCAGTTTGTACCTGTTTATGTATTGTATAGTCATTTTGGACATATTCATTTATACTGCTTTTAATGCTCTTTAAATAAATTTATATTTTTTTTTCTGTGGTGCTAAATGACTCTCTGATGCCCAAAAAAATCTTTCTCCTGTGAAAAATTAAGTAAATATTTGCTCATGCTCCAAGAGTTTGTATTTGTACATCTTTGTGGAGGAGTTATCTATGTCACATTCAGCAATATTGCAACATTTGGTTCTACTTTATTATGCTGCAGACACTGATACAAAAATACTGTATAAGGCAGGAGACATGTGCACACTGAAATATTTTGTTTCGAAATTTCGTTTTCGTCCGAAAAATAAGTGTATTTAGTTACTCCCGAAATTAATTTTTATTTATTTTGTTTTTCGTTAAAAAAATGCATTTGTCCGAAAATCAAAATTAATTAAGGTCGAATCTGTCATTGAAGGCTTATGGGGCCAGATTCACAAAAGAGATACGACGGCGTATCTCTGTGATCCGCCCATCGTATCTATGCGCCTGATTCATAGAGTCAGGTTACGCATAGATAGCCCTAAGATCCAACAGGTGTAATTGACTTACACTGTTGGATCTTAGGCTGCAATTCTAGGCCGGCCGCTAGGTGGCGATTCCATTGCGGTCGGCGTAGAATATGCAAATGACTTCGTTTTTTATGAATGTTTATATCACAAAAAATATATACCATTGACCTCTGGGAAACCTCCTTCTGACATTTGACCTCTGGGGAGGTCCCTGTTTCAATTCCTGAGTCCTGGCCTAATTTTTCAAGGGGAAACCCTAACCCATGTAACCCTAACTCATCTAACCCTAACCTATCTAATCCTAACCCAAACCCTAACCCTAACTTTAAACCTAACCTCAAGTGCATCTCCACTTATTGACTCTACCCAGTCCCACCCTAAAACCCCTACCTTTCCCAGATCCCGCTTGGTTTGTTGTAAAATTTACCCTAACCCTAAGTTCCAACCCTAACTCTAACCCCAACCCTAACTTTAACCCTAAGTTCCAACCCTAACCCTAAGTTCCAATCCTAACCCTAACCCTAACTTCCAACCCTAACCCTAAGTTCCAACTCTAACCCTAAGTTCCAACCCTAACCCTAATGCTAAGTTCCAACCCTAACCCTAAGTTCCAACCCTAACCCTAAGTTCCAACCCTAACCCCAACCCTAACGCTAATGCTAAGTTCCAACCCTAACCCTAAGTTCCAACCCTAACCCCAACCCTAACTCTAACCCTAAATTCCAACCCTAACCCTAACTGACCTTTGACCTATGAACTTTAACCCTAAACATTGTAATGCGGAATCAGACAATTATATCTGGTCTTTGATATTGTCTAAAAATTATTTTATTCTTGAAGCAATTCATAGATAAAAAATGTATCAAAACTAAAAAAAAAACTATTTTTTAAATTGATCAATGTTAGGATAAAAAAATATGGATAAAAAGGATTTGCCCTGTTTAAAATTACAACATTTATATATATATAAAAAAAAAAAAATGTTGTTTGAAAAACAAAAAGGGGAGGGTTAGTTAGGGCTGATTAAAGTTCAATAGGAATAGATTTTCTTTTTAACATTCTATTTATAAAAATATTTGTCTTGCCTGTCTCCATCTTGTATCTGACCAATGTTTATAAACAATGTTACTTTGTATTTCTCTATCTCTTGCCTGGTCAATGTTTATAAACAATGTTACTTTTTATTTCTCTATCTCCTGCCTGATCAATATTTATAAACAATGTTACTTTGTATCTCTCTATCTCCAGTCTGATCAATGTCTATAAACAATGTCACTTTGTATCTCTCTATTTCCTGCCTGATCAATGTTTATAAATAATGTTTATTTGGATTCCTCTAAATTCTGTATGAACAATGTTTATAAACAATGGGCTTTTGCATCTCTTTATATCCTGTCTGATCAATATTTATAAATAATGTTACTTTGTATCTTTCTTCATAAACACTGTTTATAAACAATATATCTCTCTATCAGAAGGTCTGGCAACTCCTAGCTGTCGTTTTATTGACTGGGAAGGATGACAAGTATTAAGGGGAAATGTCGGTGGGATTTCCAATTTCAAATTTGGCTGTTAGTGAAAGTAACAAATACAAATTTATCCAAAGTTCTGAATTATCCTAAATATTGAATGCCGTATGTAAACAAATGTAAGGGGACAATTTATTAATATTAAAAACAAAAATAATAATAAAACCTTTTTATTATTATTATTTATTATTAATTTGTTACGTTCCATTTGTTTAGATGCAGCATTCATTATTTTGGATAATTCGTAACATTGGATAAAATCGTATTCGTTGCGTTTACTAACAGCCAAATTTGAAAGGAAATTCCAGTACCTACACTTTAATAGTTAGTTATTATTAGTTAGTTAGTTAGTTATTATTTTGAATATTCAGATTTTTGTTCTTTTGAATTTTCAGATTTTTTAATTTTTACATTTTTTAATTTCAGGATTTTTGATTTTCCGGATATTCAAATTTATGGATTTAAATTTTTTCTAAATTTCGAACTTGGAATTTACGAATTTACGAATGTTCTAATTTTCTAATTTACAAATTTAAGAATTCCGATCATACCTATAATTTAATAGTTAGCAATAGTCAAGTTATTAAAAGTTTGTTTACCATTTCAGATTTTAGAATTTTCTGTTTTTTAAATTTTCAAATGAATGAATTTACAAATTTACAAATTCTCAAATTATTTCAAATTTACAAATTTAGTAATTTTTTTTTAAAATTTACGAATTTACTAAATTTTTGGATATTTCTGAATGATCAAGTTTGTCGAAATTCATAAAAAAAAATTGAAACAAAACAAATTGCACATATCTAATAATTATCTGGTATTCTGTTTCGAGGAGGGGGGCAACTCAGGGAAAGTAAAACATATTCTTATCTCCAGACTAAATATTGTGATATATAGCAATGATTGCATTATGAATCACATTTTTAGAACCTTATTAGGGCTTTGTTATTACAGCCTGGACTTCCAGAACTACATACATTACATACATTAAAATAAATATCTTGTTTAGGGGAAGTCTTATTTTTATTTCTGATTCTGCAGTAAAAACTGACTTTTCTCTGTATCTTGGATAAAGGAAAGCAGTGACACTCTACTCTATGTATTCTGCAGGAACTTTAAATTTTGAGCAAAAAAAATTGATTTCTGGTAAAGAATTTTAACATTTGACATTACAAGAAATTGTCTAATGATTTCTGCACCACATTTTGTGTCAACATTTCTATATTTGATACTTTGGATTGGCATATATCAAGTCCTACAATAAATTGAAGAGCTGAATTTAGTTTTTTTTGGATGTTTATATCACAAAAAAATATATACCTTTGACCTCTGGGAAACCTCCTTCTGACCTTTGACCTCTGGGGAGGTCCCTGTTCCAATTCCTGAGTCCTGGCATTATTTTTCAAGGGGAAACCCTAACCCATGTAACCTCATCTAACCCTAACCCATCTAATCCTAACCCAAACCCTAACTTTAAACCTAATCCTAAGTGCACTTATTGACTCTACCCAGTCCCACCCTAAAACCCCTACCTTTCCCAGATCCCGCTTGGTTTGTTGGAAAATTGACCCTAACCCTAAGTTCCAACCCTAACTCTAACCCCAACCCTAACCCTAAGTTCCAACCCTAACCCTAAGTTCCAACCCTAACCCTAACCCTAAGTTCCAACCCTAACCTTAAGTTCCAACCCTAACCCCAACCCTAACCCTAACCCTAAGTTCCAACCCTAACCCCAACCCTAACGCTAAGTTCCAACCCTAACCCTAAGTTCCAACCCTAACCCTAAATTCCAACCCTAACCCTAACTGACCTTTGACCTATGAACTTTAACCCTAAATATTGTAATGCTGAATCAGACAATTGGATTTGTCCTTTCTGGACTGTCGGACCTTCCCTCTCTTCAGCTCCCTCTGTTTTTATTTTTCCTTCTCATCTACCTTCTGACAATAATCTGTAATTTGCTGATCATCTTCCTTATAGTCTCCGACTCTCACCTCCATGTTCCTATGTATTTCTTCCTTGGGAACCTGGCCGGTTTGGACCTCTGTTGTTCTTCAGTCACCGGCCCCCGAATGTTATTTGACCTTCACACCAAGACAAGAAATATTACAATAATGGCTTGTATAACCCAAGTCTTCTGTTTTATATCCTTTGCCTACTCTGAGATTTTTCTGTTGGCTGTCATGTCCTATGATCGATATATCGCCATTTGTCAGCCATTACATTACACACAGATCATGAGTTGGAAAGTGTGTGTACAGTTGGCCTCCACTGTCTGGTGTCTCGGTTTTACCTATTCTTTGGTTCACACACTTTGTGCCTTAAGATTATCATTCTGTGGCTCACATATTATAAAAAGCTTCTTCTGTGACTTGCCCCAGTTGTTTCAGATCTCCTGCAGTGACATCTACATGAACATTCTTCTCATCTTTCTCTCAGGTGGGTTCATTGGAGTTGGGTCTCTGATACTGACCATCTTTCCCTACCTCTATATATTCAAAACTGTCCTGAAAATGAAAGTTAAAGGTAAAAGGAGTAAAGTTTTCTCTACATGTACCTCTCATCTGACTGTGGTCTTCGTATTTTATTTCTCAATTCTTTTTAATTATCTTCGCCCGAGCACTAATAATCATTTTGCTGCTGATAAAGTGGTGTCTGTCTTTTACACCACGGTTGTCCCTCTCTTCAATCCTCTGATCTACAGTCTGAGGAACCAAGATATCAGAAAAGCCTTTCACAATGTTTTTTTACAGAAGAGTCTTCCACCTTCCACCTGAAATACAGACCCCGCCTGAGCTAAACCCTTTATTAGGAGAAATTAGAAAGATTCAGCTAAATAATACTTGTTTAATTATTAAAAGTATTTTTTTTAGAACATCAACAATTTGCATCAGTGCTGTACATATTGTTTATTCACATCCGTTCTCGCCCACAATAAAAGGTTACTGCCTCACAAGCATACTCGTACTAGATCTAATTTTAGAATGTACCTCTTACTTTAACCATTCCAACTGGAGTTGGAGGAGACAGTGCGGGATCCAAGACTCACAATTCATTCATCAGCAGTAAGCAGCCATTGAAAACTAGGACCCTTGTGTAAGGAAAAGGAGCGGACACTCCCCCGAGCACTGCCAAGCTGGACGGGCTGCCCTATGCTCACACATCAGTTCTGGACAGACACAAACAAGAAGAAAAGGAGGAATGGGAGAACTCTGGCACTTAGGCGCTCCCACCTCTGCAGGCGCCTGGGTGCAAAGCACCCTGTGCACCCTGCCTAGGATCGGCCCTGTATGAACTGAACTCACAAGTCCCAGCAACTCTTGGATGCTTTTTTCTTAATTGTAATTGTGATGCCAGGATGTAAGAAAACTTTTCATACATTTTTTTTTTATTTGATAGAGAAATATTCTTACAAACTATAATATACATGAAACTTGGAACAATTATAAAAACTTTGTTTTTTATTTATAAAAAAAAAATTCTAATATACATCACTCTAAACCTGACAGAATGCAGTGAAGTTTTCAACCGAGGGAAATTGGAGAAATACTGTTCCTCAGATTCCTCTATCCTCTATTAATTTTATATGTGTTAAAAAAAATTTAAGCGCTCTACTTTTCACCATTTTTATTGTCACTTTCTTTAAGATTTAGAACTTATTATTTCAAACTTTAATGCATTTACTGTAGCACTACCCCTGGAGGAGCTGCTGGTTAGTTTTGGGTGGCAAGTTACCTCTATTTCCATCTAGGGTATCAGATGAGAGCTGAAAAAGTTAAATGTCCACACTTTAGACTTCTTTTTCTTTGATTTATGTGCTGAACTTGGTAAAAGAATAAAAGACGTAGTAGAAGAGGTGGAAGGGTAACAGGTAGTAGGTTCAGGTGCACAACTTCTGTCCGGAAACACTCCTGCTTCCAGCAACACAGCTTTCGTCGCCACTCTAGACAGAGTGGGTATTGCACACCTAGATAGACCTCTCTCACTAGCCTAGCAGCCAGGATGGCGCACAGAAATTGGTAAAGTCTCTGCCATAGACCTTCCCACCCACACAGATAGAGGTATGTTTGGTCCAAAATCCTCTCAACGCAGGATTCAGCACCCGGATCTCTCCCGATTAACTTCTTGCAAACTTAGAACTGACAGGCGACCATCATTCAGCCTTTCAGTAATAGTGCATCCTTTAATGAAGTTCAAGGCCTCTCCTGAGATACCAGCCTTGTGCTTGGAGCTCTCCAAGATAGGTTCTTCATCGACAGCACAGGACCACTCTGCAAACGTAGACCCAGTCTGACTACCGGGCCTACTTAGTAGATCACACATCCAGACCAATGTGGTCCTGGAGCCAGGAACACATGAACACGCACCCCCGGCCAGGAGGGCCACTCACGGGGGTGGTGGGACGACAGACCAGCGATCGACTCTAAATTTAAAGCAGCACCAGCTAAAAAGTAGCAGGCGGCTACACACTCCCCCACTAAACTATACACTGTCCCCAGTGTCGAAACCATGGCGTCTCAAGCCTGAGCGCCCACACCTGAACCCATTTGAACAATGCAACAACAGCAGAGAGGAAAAGAGTGGGAATAATAAAATGATATATCACATCACAGTTTTTTGTACAATTCACATTATTATTCCTATCTATCTAGTCTGCCCCATTCTCCGACAGTCTTGATAGAAGATCAACTGGACCTGAAAAATAAAATAAAAAAACACACACAATACCAAATTATTTACACTCCCTAAAGAGCATTTAAAACCTAAGTGCTAGGCAAAAAATATGAAGAAGGGAGAGAAAAAAAACAAAGTCTCTCCTGAGCGTTACCAAACACTGCCCTCTGGCGGCAGAGTATATGATCATAATGTGCACCACTTTCTAGCAAAGATACTTCTTGACCACAAAGTCCTCATAGGCCCTAATCTAAACTGACTAGGTTCTTTCCCCCCAAAGTCAAACACATCTTCAGCAACACCAAGGAAGAAAGTATAGTTCCTCGTGGACTTCTTGAAAAGGGGAAAAAAAACATGCGAGCAAGTTCTGCCAGTTCTCCTTCTTTGTCCTACAAATAGAACCTGGGATCGGGCAAGGTAAGGGTTTTTCCCTGGTTATCAGGGGTGGTAATTGAGTAGACCAGGTCATCCTTCCCAGGCCGTTGAATAACCACCCGATCAGCATAGATGTGCCGGCCATAGCTCCAAGACTGCCGACAACTTATTAAACGGTGGGTCATAATGAATGACAACTTGAAATCCTGGGATGACTTTGGCACTTTAAGATAGTCCCAGATAGCTTCTTGATACCATCCCTCACAGTTGTCCTCAATCTCCTTCATAGTGGCCTCGGGCACATAGGGGAACTCCCACCCATAATCAAGTGCTACCCTTTTCATTAAAATTCTTTGCAAATGGGCAAGTTTGGGCAGTGTGCGAGAGTGTCCCAGTCCTGGCATCACACAGGCCTCCAGGGACCTTTTTAAGGTAGGTGTCATGGTTGGAGGCACATCCTTCCCTCCAGTAATGACACCTGTATAAAACACAACTTCCCAATTTACACTCGGGATCTCCGGCCAAGGCGTTGTATCCCCAGAGTCCATGGGTGGGCATTTCCCTGAATTGCGGGTAGTGGCAGCACGGAATATTTTATCCCATGTCAGTTCAAGAAACTCTGGCTCAAACCAATGATCATCCCCCGCATCAGATGATAAATCTAATTCAGAGTCTGCATACTCCTCTGAGGGAAAGCAGGTAGGCACAACTTTAATCACTTTTGTCCCCAGTCTGCTTACTAGTTCCCGTCGTGGCCTCTACGAGGGCAACATCCTCCTCGGAGTCCGGTCCCGGTATACGCTGGAGTAGGCCTCGACCACGGCCGTGGGAGGCCTTTACATAGCCCACTTTCTTTACGGCAGGCCAGGCAGGTACAACCGCCATACAAGTGGTTTCTGTAGCAGCATCCACAAGTGACTCGGAAACATTTTCATCACTTCTAGCAAAGTCACTTACTGTAGCAGACACAGCAGGCGTAGCAGCCGAAGTAGTAGCCGTAACGGGCCAAGGAGTAGCTTCCGCCACAGTAACGGCCCCCTGATCCAGTCCACACCTCGTTTTTTTCATGCCGAAAAATGATCGTGTGTACGTGGTATTATTGTCACTTTCTTTCAGAATGAAAACTTCTTTCAAACCTGAGCAAATTTACTTTTCCTTAAAGTTACTCAATTATCAGAAGGGATAAAGTTGTGTGTCGGCAGGGAATAAATGAATCAATAGCAATGCTTTATTTTATGTAGCAATTATTTCGATGAATGCAGAGCCAATGTACCCTCCTGTGTGCTCTAAAGGTGTCAGGGGAAATTTCTGTATTGTAATAAATATATGTATGTGCTTGTAGTAAAAATGTATTGTGACCAGAAATTTCAGATGGATTTTCTGTCTTTGTAATGTCACTTTCTTCAGCAAAATGGATTTGCATTAGACCTGCTGCCTCTGAGATGACCCTTCCATAGGAGACTCCCCCATTCCTCTTTTATCAGCATTCACTACTTCTTGGGGGGTATCAGAGGAAAGAGGCCAAAACAAAGAAAAATTACCATTTTTTCAGTCTGGATTTTTTTAGGTATTTATTTAAATTTTAATTACCTGTTTCTTTGTTTTGTTTTTATAGGTACCAGGCATTAATATTTATAAAGTTTGCTCAACCAAATATATTTTTTTTCTTTAAATATATTTTTGGGTACAGGAAAAAAAATGCTCTTACTGCTAACATGGCTTTTGACTTTTTTTTAGATGTCAGGAAGATAACATTTGATATCAAGTCCAAATTGGTAAATTCTAAGACATTCTCACGCCTTACACACATTTTTTTATGCTTCTCTATGCTTTGGATGGATAGAAGTGTAACTTAATCTATTAAATGATTTATTACCATAGGTTCCTGTACTGAATATTTCATTGATTACATTGGTATTAATATGTTAAAGAGAACGTGTCACTTTTTAATTACCGTATATACTCGAGTATAAGCCAAGTTTTTCAGCACATTTTTTTGTGCTAAAAATGCCCCCCTCGGCTTATACTCAAGTCACCTTTTTGTGCCTGATTTTCCAGACTTTGGGGACCCGGTACCAAACTTGGCACACATGTAGGCCCACTCTTCTTCTACAAGTGTGTAAAGTTTGTTGTCCAGGGGACCTATGGCTGGGGAGCACCAATTTTTCAAACCGGGCACCCCTTCCATAGACTCCCATGTTAAAAAGTAACCTGGAATCGGCCGGTCGTAGGTTCCCTGGACCCGGAAATTGGCACAACTGTAGCCCCATTTCGCCTCTACAAGTGTGCAAAGTTTGTTGTCCAGAGGATTTACAGCTGGGGAGCACCGATTTTTCAAACCCGGGCACCTCTTCCTTTGACTCCCATGTTAAACGTCAGTCTAGTCATGGACACAGTGAGTCATGGGCACAGTGAGGCATGGGCACAATGAGGCATGGACACAGTGAGGCATGAAACCAGTTAGGCATGGACACAGTGAGGCATGGACACGGTGAGGCATGGGCACAGTGAGGCATGCACATGGACACAGTGAGGCATGGACACAGTGAGGCATGGACACAGTTAGGCATGGACACAGTGAGGCTTAGGCACAGTGAGGCATGCACATGGACACAGTGAGGCAAAGTGAGGCACAGTGAGGCATGGACATGGGCACAGAGAGGCATGCAGATGGACACCCTAGGCTTATACTCGAGTCAATACGTTTCCCCAGTTGTCTTTGGTAAAATTAGGTGCCTCGGCTTATATTCGGGTCGGCTTATACTCGAGTATATACGGTATGTGTTTATTATTTTCTATGTCAAATATTCAGATGATTAACAATTAAGTTAATGGATAGCCTATCGAAGACCAAAGGATTTGGGGATTTTAAAGGTGCAAAAAAACCAACAAAAAAGTAGAAGAAATATAAATGTATTTAAAGAACATTAAAAGCAGTATAAAGACAGTATTTATGTATCATTGGCTGCAGCATAATAAAGTGGGACCAACATTTGTACAGTGCCTGATAATAATTCTCCTGAAGAAGCCATTGGAATGGCGAAAACATGTATAGATCCAATCAGTTTGTACCTGTTTATGTATTGTATGGTCATTTTGGACATATTCATGTCTTTATACTGCTTTTAATGCTCTTTAAATAAATTAATATTTTTTTCTACTTTTTTGTTGTATTTTTGCACCTTTAACCACTTGGCGCCCAGGGGACGTCATATGACGTCCTGGGCTTTGTGGTGTAATATCTGAATGGTGGGGGCAGCTACAGGCATCATTCAGATATTGCCGGTTTCAGCTGGTGATTCCCTACACCATAAGAATGATCATAGCGGCTGTTCCGCCGCTTGATCATTCTTACAGGCAGCGGAAGGGGACATCCCCACCTCCCGCCGCCATCCGGTGCTTCTACCGACTCACCTGTGCGATTGGTGAGTCGGTGAGAGGATCCGCCGGCCCCGGCATGTCGATCATAGAGATTTCTGGTGGACCAGATGGTCGCCGGAGTCTCTGTGATCGTCCGAGGCCAGGCGCAATGTTATGAAGTCAAACCCGGCCTCTGCATTAAAAAAAAAACGGTGCCACTTCGGCTGGGAAGCGGTGATTATTATTTTTTTAGGCTTCCCAGCCTAGTGGTGAGATGTGGGGTCTTATTGACCCCTCCCCCATATCTCACTGTAAAGAGGGTCCTGTCATGTCATATTCCTATTACAAGGGATGTTTACATTCCTTGTAATAGGAATAAAAGTGATCAATTTTTTTTTAAAGTGTCAAAGTAAAAAAAAAAGTAAAATTAACAATAAAAAAATAATATTTTTTTAAAGTGCCCCTGTTCCCGTGAGCTTGCACCCAGAAGCGAACGCATACATAAGTCCCGCCCACATATGAAAACGGTGTTCAAACCACACATGTGAGGTGTCACCGCGAACGTTAGAGTGAGAGCAATAATTCTAGCTCTAGACCTCCTCTGTAACTCAAATAATGTAGCCAGTAAAAAAAATTAAAGCGTCGCCTATGGGGATTTTTAAGTACCGAAGTTTGACCCCATTCCACGAGCGCGTGCAATTTTTAAGTGTGACATGTTAGGTATCTATCTACTCGGCATAACATCATCTTTCACATTATGCAAAAAAATGGGCTAACTTTACTGTTTTAAATTTTTTTAAAGCATGAAACAGTTTTTTCCCCAAAAAACGCGTTTGAAAAATTGCTGCGCAAATACCGTGTGAGATAAAAAGTTGCAATGACCGTCATTGTATTCTCTAGGGTCTTTGCTAAAAAACACATATATAGTGTTTGGGGGTTCTATGTAATTTTCTAGCAAAGAAATTATGATTTTTACATGTAGGAGAGAAATGTCAGAATTGGCCCGGGCCTGAAGTGATTAAAATCCCCGAATCCTTTGGTCTTTGATATGAAATGCTTATATAAGGGATGTGGTGCTAAATGACTCTCAGATGCCCAAAAAAAATCTTTCTCCTGTGAAAAATTAAGTAAATATTTGCTCATGCTACAAGAGTTTGTATTTGTACATCTTTGTGGAGGAGTTATCTATGTCACATTCAGCAATATTGCAACATTTGGTTCTACTTTATTATGCTGCAGCCAATGATACAAAAATACTGTATAAGGCATAGACATGTGCACACTGAAATATTTTGTTTTCGAAATTTAATTTTCGTCCGAAAAATAAATTTATTTAGTTACTCCCGAAATTCATTTTTATTTATTCAGTTTTTCGTTAAAAAAATGCATTCGTCCGAAAATCCAAATTATTTAAGGTCGAATCTGTCATTGAAGGCTTATGGTGTCTGTCGAATGTTCTAAGAAGATTTGACGGAATAAAAAAAAAAAAAAAAAAAAGAAGGTTTGATGGAATCTTTAAAAAAAGAAAAAAAGAAGATTTGACAGAATCTTTAAAAAAAAGATTATTATTATTTATTATTAATTTGTTACGTTCCATTTGTTTAGATGCAGCATTCATTATTTGGGATAATTCGTAACGTTGGATAAAATCGTATTCGTTGCGTTCACTAACAGCCAAATTTGAAAGGAATTTCCAATACCTATAATTTAATAGTTAGTTATTATATTAGTTAGTTATTATATTAGTTAGTTAGTTATTATTTTGAATATTCAGATTTTCGTTCTTTTTAATTTTCAGATTTTTTAATTTTTTTTTTTTTTAATTTCAGGATTTTTGATTTTCCGGATATTCAAATTTATGGATTTTCATTTTTTCTAAATTTCGAACTTGGAATTTACGAATGTTCTAATTTTCTAATTTACAAATTTAAGAATTCCGATCATACCTATAATTTAATAGTTAGCAATAGTTAAGTTATTATAAGTTTGTTTATTATTTCAGATTTTAGAATTTTCTGTTTTTTTAATTTTCAAATGAATGAATTTACAAATTTACAATTTTTTTCAAATTTACGAATTTACTAATTTTTCGGATATTTCTGAATGATCAAATTTGTCGAAAATTCATAAAAAAATGTATCCGAAACAAAATGAATTGCACATATCTAATAATTATCTGGTATTCTGATTCGAAGAGGGGGGCAACTCAGGAAAAGTAAAACATATTCTTATCTCCAGACTAAATATTGTGATATATAGCAATGATTGCATTATGAATCACATTTTTAGAACCTTATTAGGGCTGTAATAAACAGCCTGGACTTCCAGAACTACATACATTACATACATTAAAATAAATATCTTGTTTAGGGAAAGTCTTATTTTTATTTCTGATTCTGCAGTAAAAACAGACTTTTCTCTGTATCTTGGATAAAGGAAAACAGTGACACTCTACTCTATGTATTCTGCAGAAACTTTACTTTTTGAGCAAAAAAAATTAGATTTCTGGTAAAGATTTTTAACATTTGGCATTACAAGAAATTGTCTAATGATTTATGCACCACATTTTGTGTCAACATTTCTATATTTGATACTTTGGATTGGCATATATCAAGTCCTATAATAAATTGAAGAGCTGAATTTAGTTTTTTATGAATGTTTATATCACAAAACAATATATACATTTGACCTCTGGGAAACCTCCTTCTGACATTTGACCTCTGGGGAGGTCCCTGTTTCAATTCCTGAGTCCTGGCCTAATTTTTCAAGGGGAAACCCTAACCCATGTAACCCTAACTCATCTAACCCTAACCTATCTAATCCTAACCCAAACACTAACCCTAACTTTAAACCTAACCTCAAGTGCATCTCCACTTATTGACTCTACCCAGTCCCACCCTAAAACCCCTACCTTTCCCAGATCCCGCTTTGTTTGTTGTAAAATTGACCATAACCCTAAGTTCCAACCCTAACTCTAACCCCAACCCTAACTCTAACCCTAAGTTCCAACCCTAACCCTAAGTTCCAATCCTAACCCTAACCCTAACTTCCAACCCTAACCCTAATTTCCAACCCTAACCCTAAGTTCCAACTCTAACCCTAAGTTCCAACCCTAACCCTAATGCTAAGTTCCAACCCTAACCCTAAGTTCCAACCCTAACCCTAAGTTCCAACCCTAACCCCAACCCTAACCCTAACGCTAAGTTCCAACCCTAACCCTAAGTTCCAACCCTAACCCCAACCCTAACTCTAACCCTAAGTTCCAACCCTAACCCTAAGTTCCAACCCTAAACCTAACTGACCTTTGACCTATGAACTTTAACCCTAACCCTAAATATTGTAATGCGGAATCAGACAATTGGATTTGTCCTTTCTGGACTGTCGGACCTTCCCTCTCTTCAGCTCCCTCTGTTTTTATTTTTCCTTCTCATCTACCTTCTGACAATAATCTGGAATCTGCTGATCATCTCCCTCATAGTCTCCGACTCTCACCTCCACGTTCCTATGTATTTCTTCCTTGGGAACCTGGCCGGTTTGGACCTCTGTTGTTCTTCAGTCACCGGCCCCCGAATGTTATTTGACCTTCTCACCAAGACAAGGAATATTACAATAATGGCTTGTATAACCCAAGTCTTCTGCTTTTTATCCTTTGCTGCCTCTGAGATTTTTCTTTTGGCTGTCATGTCCTATGATCGATATACCGCCATTTGTCAGCCATTACATTACTCACAGATCATGAGTTGGAAAGTGTGTGTACAGTTGGCCTCCACTGTCTGGTGTCTTGGTTTTGCCTATTCTTTGGTTCACACACTTTGTGCCTTAAGATTATCATTCTGTGGCTCACATATTATAGAAAGCTTCTTTTGTGACCTGCCCCAGTTGTTTCAGATCTCCTGCAGTGACATCTACACCAACATTCTTCTCATCTTTCTCTTGGGTGGGTTCATTGGAGTTGGGTCTCTAATACTGACCATCTTCCCCTATGTCTATATATTCAAAACTGTCCTGAAAATGAAAGTTAAAGGTAAAAGGAGTAAAGTTTTCTCTACATGTAGTTCTCATCTGACTGTGGTCTTCGTATTTTATTTCTCAGTTTTTTTTAATTATCTTCGCCCGAGCACTAATAATCATTTTGCTGCTGATAAAGTGGTGTCTGTCTTTTACACCACGATTGTCCCTCTCTTCAATCCTCTGATCTACAGTCTGAGGAACCAAGATATCAGAAAAGCCTTTCACAATGTTTTTTTACAGAAGAGTCTTCCACCTTCCACCTGAAATACAGACCCCGCCTAAGCTAAACCCTTTATTAAAAGAAATTAGAAAGATACAGCTAAATAAAACTTATTTAATTATTAAAAGTATTTTTTTTAGAACATCAACAATTTGCATCAGTGCTGTACATATTGTTTATTCACATCCATTCTCGCCCACAATATAAGGTTACTACCTCACAAGTATACTCGTACTAGATCTAATTTTAGAATGTACCTCTTACTTTAACAATCCACAAGTGGTTAAAGTGGAGTTCTACCCCCCAAAAAAAGGCATTAGTGTGCGTGAAATAATATATATAAAAAAAAACATTTGGATTTTTTTTTACTCACCTCTTAATGCCTGTTGCTATGTGGTCCCTTGACATCTTCCTCCTTCCTCTCCTAGGCTCCTGACGTCACTTCCCTCGGCGCCTCCGCTCGCTACTGCTCCTTGGAGATGTGTGTCATTGTTTCCCAGGAGTCAGTGGACACCGCCGAGGGCTTTGTTGCCATCACAACGGGGTGGGCACTTCCGCCGTCGCCCGTTGTGATGGCAACCTAGTAGTTGACGGCGCTGCAAGAATGACTCAATGCGCATGCGCAAAATCAGGGAGAGAACGGGTGGTGCATGCTGGTCGCTCAGCAGCACTGTATCCTGGAACAGGATGCTTGTGGGCTTCAAATTACAACAAGCATAATGAAAACGGCCACCACTGCATTGTAAAAGTTCTTTTAACAGATGAAACCGGACATCGGGAAACAAATTTTACAGAAGACGTGAGTGTTAGAATGCCATTGTAAACGCTTGTGAAAGGTTTACATTTTTTTATTGATTGTAGTTGGTACTATGCTTTAAGAACACATGAGGACACTCTTTGGGACCAGAGAAAATAACATAACAGGCACAGTGTCACGGTTTGAGATCAGGCTCAAGGGCCAGTGGATGTAGCAGTAGAGAGTTCACAAGTAATAAGCTAGAAATATACAAGCAGATCCTCCTAGCGCAGTGGTTCTCAACCTGGGGGTCGGGACCCTCTCAGGGGTCGAATGATGATTTGCCAGGGGTCACCGAATCCCGGGCTGTTCCTGAAGCCTGCACTGTCCCTGGAGCCTGTGGCTGCCCCGGTTGGGCTGTTCCTGGAGCCCGGGGCCTCCCACTCAGGATCTTCGCAGCCACCTATTCAGTTCATGGCATGGGGCGCAAGTTACTTGTCTTGCCTTGGGTGCTGACAACCCATGCTACGAAAATAATTTTACTGTTAGGGGTCCCCACCCACTTGGGAAATGTTATCAAGGGGTCACGGCACTAGTAAGGTTGAGAACCACTGTCCTAGCGGATAATGCAGGTTTACTGGAGACATGGGGTCATAGCAATAGCCGATCTTCACCAGAGCTGCTGTTGGTGGAGGTGGGTTTTGCTGTGTGCTAATGCCAGGTGGTGGTCCTCTGTATTGCGCAGTGGGGAAAAAATCAAGCAGGCGTCAGGTAACAGATGAAGCAGATAAGGAACAAGAAGAAGCATAGTCGATGAACAAGCAATAAAAGATCAGTAACAAGAAGTAGCTGGATAGGAATAGACAGAAGCGTAGTCGAGCCAAGGGTCAATAATGAGTGGTAGAGCAGTTACGTACAGCAGCAGGAATGCAAGGAGCAAGATAATGGCTTGAGAGAGCACAATAATCTGGCAAACTGAATTCAGGGTTAAAGCGGAGATCCGCCATTTCTTTCCTAAAAGTCAGGAGCTACAAATACTGCTGCTGACTTTTAAAATAAGGACACTTACCTGTCATGGGCGCCTGCGATGTCGGTACCCAAAGCCGATCGATCCCTTGGCTCTCGGGTGCTGCCGCCAGCATCTTCAGTAAGGGAATCAGGAAGTGAAGCCTTGCAGCTTCGATTCCTGGTTCCCTACTGTGCATGCACGACTTGCGCTGTGCGATACCACTGGTCCCTTGCTGTCTTCTGGGACCTGTGTGTCTCCCAGAAGACAGTGGGAGGGACGGGAAGTGGCGTAGATACCCGTGGGTGGCTTGTGTATCTAGCCAGGAAGTGGGAGAAAAATACCTGTATTACACAGGTATCTGCTCCCCCCTCCCCCTGAAAGGTGTCAAATATGACACCGGAAAGGGGGAGGGTTTCGAAAAGTGGAAGTTCCATTTTTGGGTGAAACTCCGCTTTAACCAGAAACATAATACAAGGCAAGGTTGTCAAAGGTATCAGTTAGAGAGCTTTCCAGCATCTGAGGTGGCGCAGTGAAAAGACCTTCCTGCCAGAGGTTCCAGGCTCAGATCCAAACCCTGACAAAAAGGCTCCATTCCCACCATAGATCGTCTTGATTGCTCATGCAAATACTACCGGCCAGTAAATCTCTTGATCCAGCAATTAGCTTCCCCACACAGGAAAGCTCTATTTTTCTCTTTTCTGATCTCCATTCAATGTTCTAACTGAAGCCCTGATGAAGGAGGAGTATTTTTTGACCTCCAAAACACATTTTCTTCTAGTATGAACTAATAACTCAATTTGGACTCCTAAAAAAGGCTGTTTTTAGTATGAATGAATAAATGCATTTTACTATTTTATCCTTTGATCTGGTGCTTCTTCTATTAGTGCATAGTTTTTTTCTGGTAACCTTTGGGTACTCACTGGAGGCTTTTTTAACCAGTCTTACCTGAGCCAGTGAGCTCTCTAAATACTTTTGTCCTCTCAATACTTTGATTATGAACTGAACTCACAAGTCCCAGCAACTCTTGGATGTTTTTTTCTTAATTGTGATTGTGATGCCAGGATGTAAGAAAACTGTTCATAAAGTTTTTATTTTTTTAATTTGATAGAGAAATAATCTTACAAACTATAATATACATGAAACTTGGAACAATTATAAAAACGTTTTATTTTAAATTATAAAAAAAAAATTCTAATATACATCACTCTAAACCTGACAGAATGCAGTGAAGTTTTCAACCCGAGGGAAATTGGAGAAATACTGTACCTCAGATTCCTCTATCCTCTATTAATTTTTTATGTGTTTACATTTTTTTAAGAGCTCTACTTTTCACCATTTTTATTGTCACTTTCTTTAAGCTTATTATTTCAAACTTTAATGAATTTACTGTAGCACTACCCCCGGAGGAGCTGCTGGTTAGTTGTGGGTGGCATGTTACCTCTATTTCCATCTAGGGTATCAGATGAGAGCTGAAAAAGTTCAATGTCCACACTTTAGACTTCTTTTTCTTTGATTTATGTGCTGAACTTGGAAAAAGAATAAAAGACGTAGTAGAAGAGGTGGAAGGGTAACAGGTAATAGGTTCAGGTGCGCAACTTCTGTCCAGCAACACAGCTTTCGTCGCCACTCTAGCCAGAGTGGGTATTGCACACCTAGATAGGCCTCTCTCACTAGCCTAGCAGCCAGGATGGCACACGGAAATTGGTAAAGTCTCTGCCATAGACCTTCCCACAGATGGAGGTATGTTCGGTCCAAAATCCTCTCAACGCAGGATTCAGCACCCGGATCTCTCCCGAATAACTTCTTGCAAACTTAGAACTGACAGGCGACCATCATTCAGCCTTTCAGTAATAGTGCATCCTTCGATGAAGTTCAAGGCCTCTCCTGAGATACCAGCCATGTGCTCGGAGCTCTCCAAGACACAGTACGTTCTTCATCGACAGCACAGGACCACTCTGCAAACATAGACCCAGTCTGACTACCGGGCCTACTTAGTAGATCACAAATCCGGACCAATGTGGTCCTGGAGCCAGGAACACATGAACATGCACCCCCGGCCAGGAGGGCCACTCACGGGGGTGGTGGGACGACAGACCAGTGATCGACCACCCCGGTCCAATGGCTTCTATCCCTTAAGTACTCCTCCCCAGCATGCACAGCGGGACGATCAACCCCCACTGATTGGCTGCCGAAGGGGAACACCCAAAACATCTTCACCTGACTGCTGCCACCCTTGTTCTAAAGTGATTACGGCACCCCAGACAACAATAGTGGTCACTCACAGTACAGCCATGGCTGGAACAGAGGCCCAAAATTTGGAGTCAACTAACTCAGACTACCCTCTAAATTTAAAGCAGCGCCGGCTAAAAACTAGCAAGCCGCTACTCACTCCCCCCACTAAACTATACACTGTCCCCAGTGTCGAAACCATGGAGTCTCAAGCCTGAGCGCCCACACCTGAACCTATTTGAACAATGCAACAACAGCAGAGAGGAAAAGAGAGGGAATAATAAAATGATATATCACATCACAGTATTTTGTACAATTCACATTATTATTCCTATCTATCTAGTCTGCCCCATTCTCCGACAGTCTTGATAGAAGATCAACTGGACCTGAAAAATTAAATAAAAAAACACACACAATACCAAATTATTTACACTCCCTAAAGAGCATTTAAAACCTAAGTGCTAGGCAAACAATATGAATTAAGGGAGAGAAAAAAAACAAAGTCTCTCCTGAGCATTACCAAAAACACCCCTCTGGCGGCAGAGTATATGATCATAATGTGCACCACTTTCTAGCGAAGATACTTCTTGACCACAAAGTCCTTATAGGCCCTAATCTAAACTGACTAGGTTCTTTCCCCCCAAAGTCAAACACATCTTCAGCAACACCAAGGAAGAAAGTATAGTTCCTCATGGACTTCTTGAAAAGGGGAAAAAAAAAACCCTGCGAGCAAGTTCTGCCAGTTCTCCTTCTTTGTCTTACAAATAGAACCTGGGATCGGGCAAGGTAAGGGTTTTTCCCTGGTTATCAGGGGTGGTAATTGAGTAGACCAGGTCATCCTTCCCAGGCCGTTGAATAACCACCCGATCAGCATAGATGTGCCGGCCATAGCTCCAGGACTGCCGACAACCTATAAAACGGTGGGTCATAATGAATGACAACTTGAAATCCTGGGATGACTTTGGCACTTTAAGATAGTCCCAGATAGCTTCTTGATACCATCCCTCATGGTTGTCCTCAATCTCCTTCATAGTGGCCTCGGGCACATAGGGGAACTCCCACCCATAATCAAGTGCTACCCTTTTCATTAAAATTCTTTGCAAATGGGCAAGTTTGGGCAGTGTGTGGGAGTGTCCCAGTCCTGGCATCACACAGGCCTTTTTTAAGGTAGGTGTCATGGTTGGAGGCACATCCTTCCCTCCAGTAATGACACCTGTATCAAACACAACTTCCCAAATTACACTCGGGATCTCCGGCCACGGCGTTGTATCCCCAGAGTCTATGGGTGAGCATTTCCCTGAATTGCGGGTAGTGGCAGCACGGAATCTTTTATCCCATGTCAGTTCAAGAAACTCTGGCTCAAACCAATGATCATCCTCCGCATCAGATGATGAATCTAATTCAGAGTCTGCATACTCCTCTACGGGCAAGCAGGTACACACAACTTTAATCACATTGTCCCCAGTCTGCTTACTAGTTCCCGTCGTGGACTCTATGAGGGCAACATCCTCCTCAGAGTCCGGTCCCGGTATACGCTGGGGTAGGCCTCGAACATGGCCGTGGGAGGCCTTTACATAGCCCACTTTCTTTACGGCAGGCCGGGCAGGTACAACTGCCATACAAGTGGTTTCTGTAGCAGCATCCACAAGTGACTCTGAAACATTTTCATCACTTCTAGCAAAGTCACTTACTGTAGCAGACACAGCAGGCGTAGTGGCCGAAGTAGTAGCCGTAACGGGCCAAGGAGTAGCTTCCTCCACAGTAACAGCCCCTTGATCCAGTCCACTCGATGGGCACGGGGCAACCCAGTAGGCTGGTCCACTTCGAAGAGATACTCTCCACACTGTCTACATCGGCCGAAGGGTTAAATCTGGACTGCCAGCCCCTCGCACCTTGGGCAGGACACACCGAGCACCTCCATGCTGCCGCTCGTGTAAAGCACGAAAAAATGTCATCCGCATCCCCGTGTCCGTCAACTAAGCTCCCATCGGAGCGTAACTTGTACCGACCTCAGCCAAAGACATCGCAGGCCTCAGTCTCTCCGAGGGCGTTGGATACAGCGACATAACTGCACACGATCCTCTCTCCACGATCAGGCAATCTATACTTTCTTTCGCGCCAGACACACTCACGTCTGACGCAGAGGTGGGTAACTCCTCCCACTTTTAGTTATTTTCTTGGCCCTTCGCTCTGAGCACGTCACCCCATTGCACATGCAGCCAACGCCTTAAGTAAAGCAACCTGACCTTAACCCTTTCTTTGCGAGCACAGTCCAACACAAATTCAGACTCTCAATGGCAAAATAAACTCTTGTTTCCATTGTGAGAGGTAACAGCCAATCCTGGACAAGCCCCCACGTGTAGCACTACCCCCAAAGGAGCTGCTGGTTTTGTTTGGGTCTGTACTCTGGCTATCAACCCCTGAAACTGGCTCGAACCCTCCCTTGGCACAACTGGTATTAGTAAGAATTGTGGACCCCACTGGTTGTTGGGGAACACAATTTTATCACACCACAGTGAAATTTGCAAATAAACTGTTACCTTGCGTTGTGCTGGTCCCACAAGATAATAGATGGCCAGCACACAGGTTTGCACTTAACCAAGGAAACTTTAATTGGTAAGAAGTTAGAAATAAAAGAACAAAGGTAAAACAGGTAGTGAACTGCTTACAGGGCCATGTAAGAGTCAATAGTAATAATAAATAGATACAGGTTTGATTATGGCAATTAAGACAGACCTGTGTAAGCGCACAGCAAAGGGATTCCCTTAGTAATATATATCCAATACTGAAGCACCTCTTCACCAGGCCTCACCCAGCTCTCACTGACAGCAACGCTGTGCGACTTAAGTATAACCAAATACTTTGAATAGAAGGGTGTATATATCGACAACTCACGTTTCCTAACAGGCAGTCTTTAGAACATGTGTCTCACTATGGTGGTTTGATTGATCAGACCAAACCTCAATACGATTGTTCTCCAAAATTTGCGAATATACTCGTTGGCATGCGGTGGTGCATAATAAGTTATTTGTTATCCAAATAAAGAACAGATAAAACTGGTAGAAGATGTCTGGGTAGTTAAGGCGTATTAGCAACTCACACACCAATTCCCCTGATGCTCAGTCACTGCCGGATGACAAGTATCCTGCACGTGGCACATACTCACTTTTGTTTCCAGCGGTTTAGACACTAATGGCTGTGTGTTGAGTTTTTTTGAGGGGACAGCAAATTTACACTGTTATACAAGCTGTACACTCACTACTTTACAATGTAGCAAAGTGTCAATTCTTCAGTGTTGTCACATGAAAAGATAGAATAAAATATTTATAAAAATGTGAGAGGTGTACTCACTTCTGTGAGATACTGTATATACCATTTGTAATGTGCTTAGAACCTTCAATAGGAATTACCACCAGTCCAGATGTTTAATGGAGCTTTCCCATTCATATTTTTTGTTGCCTGCAGATAAGTAAATAATTTCATCCTTATTACAAAGATCTCCATGTCATTTATTTTCTAGCAAAGATAAGTAGGGAGATTTATTTCTAAATTATTTTGCAGCATTTAGAAAACCCTCACTATTTTGTGTAATCTCTTTCTTTCACCATCATAACTTTCCAATTTGAACTAAAATTGACCTTTTCTTAAAATTACTTGTTTATCAGTAGTCCAAACTTGTGTGTCAGTGGGGGATACATAATTCAGGTGATGTGTTATTTTCATAGAGATTCATTTCACAGGGGAGCTGTGTTGTGGATTAATCTCAAGTGACTACTAAGCAGACATACACTCTTGTGTGCACCGGAGATGCCAGGGGAGATGTATGCATTATAAATATATATAGAGCTAATACAACTGCATTGTGACTCCAAATGCCACAAGAATCTTGTATTATATGCATTTTTTTTTTTTTTCAACAAAATGTTTCCAGATCAGACTTGCTTGCACTGAACTAATACTTTCTTAAGATACTCCATCACTCCTCTTTCATCAACATTCGCTAGAGGTGTCAGAGAAAAAATCCGGGAGGAAGTCAAAACAGAGAAAATTTCCACTTATTGCCAATTTATAGGTATTTGTTTATTTTCTTTGTTTAACTTTTTTATTTTCAATTTTTTTTTTATTTCTTCTTACAGTTTTCTTTAATACCCATAGCTATAATCACGTACATTTTTTGTCTGAATTTAAAATCCGGGGAATATGGCTTTTATTTATAGAATTTTTTTTATGGGGAGGGGGGGGGTTCTGGTATTGTTGCCTTATGAGTTTATGTGAAATCTGCATTAATAGCTGTAAAATATTGTAATTATGAATATATTTATGAAGAGGTGATACTGCTCTGAAAAAACTGCTGATTCCTTGAGTGACTCCTGCCCTACTGAGGCCAACAGGTGCTGACTCTGCACAAATGCATGGGATTGGAAAGAAATCCTGGACTGCCGCACTCCGTTAACCACTTAACCCCTGGACCATATTGCTGGTCAAAGACCAGAGTACTTTTTGCGATTCGGCACTGCGTCGCTTTAACTGACAATTGCGCGGTCATGCGACGTGGCTCCCAAACAAAATTGGCGTCCTTTTTTTCCCACAAATAGAGCTTTCTTTTGATGGTATTTGATTACCTCTGCGGTTTTTATTTTTTGCGCTATAAACAAAAATAGAGCATCAATTTTGAAAATAATTCAATATTTTTTACTTCTTGCTACAATAAATATCCCCCAAAAAGATTTTTTTGCCTCAGTTTAGGCCGATACATATTCTTCTACCTATTTTTGTTTAAAAAAAATCACAATAAGCGTTTATCGATTGGTTTGCACAAAATGTATAGCGTTTACAGAACAGGGGATAGTTTTATGGCATTTTTATTAATATTTTTTTTTTTTACTAGTAATGCCGGCGATCAGGTTTTTTTTGTAACTGTGACATTATGGCGGACACTTCGGACACTTTTGACACATTTTTGGGACCATTGTCATTTTCACAGCGAAAAGTGCTGTAAAAATGCACTGATTACTGTGAAAATGACAATGGCAGTGAAAGGGTTAACCACTAGGGGGCGCTAAAGGGTTAAGTGTGCCCTAAGTGAGTGATTCTTACTGTAGGGGGGGCGTGGCTGTAGGCGTGACGTCACTGATCGTCGTTCCCTATATCAGGGAACAGGGGATCAGTGTCACTGCCACACAGACGAACGGGGAAGGTTTGTTTACACTCACCTTTCCCCGTTCTTCAGCTCCTGTGAACGATCGCGGGACACCGGTGGCGATTGGGTCATCGGGTCCCCCGGGCGGGGTCACGGAGCTTCGGACCGGGCCACGGCTGGGCTCTTAAAGGCAACGTACAGGTTTGTGCCTGTGCCCAGCCGTGCCCTTCTGCCAACGTATATCAGCGTGAAGGGATCCTTAAGTGGTTAAGGGTCAAACTTACATATATAGACTCAGTCTGAACAAAATATACATTCAACAGTCCCTCAAGAGTAGGATATTGTGGACATCCAACTGCTGAAGTGGACACATTTTTATATTAGGCCCAAACCAATAAATGTTATGTCTTTGTTATGTACACCACTTTATCTTTTTATTTGTATCTCTGATTGCAGAAAATATAAATTACTATCTAATTAAATGGCTTACAGTACTGTATATAATGTTTTTTTTTAAATAAAATATTGAAATGTTTCTTACACTGGCTATTTCATTAATAATGTTATAATATTAATTCAAGTATTGATACATTTAAAGATAATGACCAATTCATTGTAAATTATTTATTCAATGAATTGTTCAAATGTAAATGAACACATTTTTATATTAGGTCCAAACTGATAAATGTTTTGTCTCTGTTGCTTTTTACACCCGCTTTATCTTTTTATTTGTATCTTTGATAGAAGAAAATATAAATTATCTAATTAAATAACTTACAGTATATAAAGGATTTTTTTTTTTCATATACAATTAAAATGTTTCTTGCACTGGCTATTCAAATAATCATGTTATAATGTTAATTTGAGTATTGATACATTTAAAGATAATGACCAATTCAAAGTAAATTATTTATTCAATGAACTATTTAAATGTAAAAGGCAAGATTTTTATTTTAGACCCAAACTAATAAATGTTATGTCTCTGTAACGCTTTACACCACTTTATCTTTTTGTTTGTATCTTTGATTGAAGAAAATATAAATGAATATCCAATTAAACGACTTACAGTATATAAGGGAATTTTTGCATAGAATAATGAAGTGTTTCTTGAATTGGCTTTTTCATTAATCATGTTATTATGTTAATTTAAGTATTAATATCTTTAAAGATAATTACCAATTCAATGTAACCTATTAATTAAATAAATCGTTGAAATGATTAGTTTGTGCTTATATTCCTCTATCTTTGTGCGGGCAGCCATCTAAGTCACACTCAGAGGAATAGGTAAAACTTTTTTTGTTGATTCATTGAACAGCACCAAATAACGATAAATTATTCCAAAATAGTATTTAAGAAACGTATTTAGCAGACCTTAAAATAAAACCTCAGAGTACTTTAAATACTATTGTAAATTGGTGATTTGTAGACATGTGCACACTGAAATATTTTGTTTCGTAATTTCTTTTTCGTCCGAAAAATACATTTATTTAGTTACTCCCGAAATTCGTTTTTATTTATTTTGTGAAAAAAATGCATTTGTCCGAAAATCCAAATTAAGGTCGAATCTGTCATTGAAGGCTTATGGTATGGTCTGACGAATGTTCTAAGAAGACGAAGAAGAAGAAGAAGAAAAAAAAAAAATATGGTGTCTGTCGAATGTTCTAAGAAGAAGAAGAAGAAGAAGAAGAAGAAAAAAAAATCGACAGAATCTTTAAAAATAAAAAATAAAACATTTTGACTCTTCATGTCTCTCTATGTCGAATCTTCATGTCTCTATAATGTCGAATCTTTTCTCTCTATGTCAAATCTTTTCTCTTTATGTAGAATAAAATTGGACTAATAGAGTTAAGGTTAGGCACAATTAAGGTCAAATCTGTCATTGAAGGCTTATGGTGTCTGTCGAATGTTCTAAGAAGAAAAAAAAAAAAAAGAAGAAGATTCAACAGAATCTTTAAAAAAAAAAAAATTGACCCTTCATGTCTCTCTATGTCGAATCTTTTCTCTCAATGTCAAATCTTTTCTCGTTATGTAGAATAATATTGGACTAATAGAGTTAAGGTTAGGCACATTCGACTGCAACGATTGGATCTTTCGTTTTTTGTGCTTTCGATATCGTTTGTTAAAACGATAACGAAAATACCTGAAATTCGGACGAAAATGCAATCGGATGAAAACAAATGCACATGTCTAGTGATTTGGGGCCTTTATCTAAATGTTCTGTAGTAAAGTCTCACCTTTTGGCAATTACTTGATCTTTGTGGTAAGTCAGGAGAAAATCTACTGAACTCCAGAATAAATAATTGTCAAATATAGCATTTTAGAAATATTTTTAACATTTCACATTAGTAACAGTAGCAAGAAACTATCTCAAGTATTAAGCACACAGTCAGAAACTTATATTTGAAAAGTTTGCTAAGGAATAAGGTATAAAGTTGAATAATTATTTTTTTTCTTAAATCATATCCTCCCGAGACTGAAATGGATGGAAAATCCAACATTTTTAGTTTCCATGTAAACATGAGTAAAGGTGGGAAATTTTTCAATGGGGGCATCTGTCAAGTTGAACAAGGCACAAATTCAAATGGTCATTTCTTTCTGGTAAGGTGCTAATAAAGTTTTATTCTTGATGCAACAGGAATCGTTGACTTTTCTCAGTCTTTTGGATGATGGACAATGGATATTTCTCTGCTCAGTGCTTCTTGCAGTTAAAGCCAATTGATGCTCCATGCGTCCATGTTACAGCCAACATTTTATCATTTCAGTGAAGAATTATAACACTTAACATCACTGACATAAACAAGAAATCTGTTCAGTTTTTTTGTGCACCACTTCAGTCAGCATCTTAAAGTAATAGACTTTCCTTATTCAATATTTTAGATTTTTATAAATTAAGTTTTACCTTAACCCCCTGGCGCTAGCTCTGGCCACCCTTTAAGGGCTTTAGAATGCCGGGAGGCGGGGCAGAGCTTTTGGCACTGCTGTAATTGGCTGTTATGGTGGTCACATGATTGGAGAACTCCTGATCGCAAGCAGCTATTGGAAGGTTTCCGCTAGCCACTAGCACAGCTCTATTGGCACATATTGTTGTTAAAAAAATGCTATTTAACGTTGGCTTGTAAACTATCATCTTAACTTGGGACTCACTGTTGTGCTTTGGCTGTTTGCTGTGGAACATCTTAAAGGAACATATACTTTCCAATAAGCTGAGCTATATATGCCTCTCTTATGCAAATTACTAGTTGCTACCTCTATTCATATTAAAGCGGGGGTTCACCCGAAAAACACATTTTTAACATTAGATTGAGGCTAATTGTGGGAAGCACAATCGGGTGTTTTTTTTTTAAATCAATGCAGTACATACCGTTTTAGAGATAGATGTTAAAGGTCCCTTGCCCTAAGTTACAGAACATGTTTGCTTTAACTTTGCTATGCTAAGGGTTGAAGGTATTACACAACACAAAGAAAGTGCAACGTTTCGGAGCCGCGTAAGGCCCCTTCGTCAGGCATGTGATAAATGTGGGGTTACATTGTGCAAACCCCTAGTAGCTCAACGCATTCCTTTATGTGAGAGATGTAGAGAACCCCCAAACTCCTGTTTGTGTGGAGTGACGACTGGGGTCCAATACTGAATTCTCACATAGAGAAGTGCATTGAAATTCCTTGCTAGCCACAGTTGTGGTTCACTCCCATTCACCAGAGCTGTTACATCGCTATGGTTTTTATAAATAAGAAAGTGTAAAAGAAAAAATTTAATTTAGGGAAAGATTTATGCAAATCTCTTATAAGGTTTTGGATTTTAGAGTAAGATATCAGATTATCCACATGCCGACCGCCTCCTGTACTTTTACGTCGGCAGAATGGCACGGCTGCGCAAAGTAACGTATATTTATGTTTCTTTTGAAAGTCGCGAACTCCGTGACCGTGCCCGCGGGACCCGCGGGCACAGTGTCCACCGGTGTCCTGCGATCGTGTTGCAGAGCGGGGGGATGTCAGTGTAAACAAGGCATCTCCCTGTTCTGCCTAGTGACAGGACAATGATTGTCTGCTCCCTCTCATCAGGAGCAGTTGTGTCACAGTAAGCCCCGCCCCTAACAGTTAGAATCACTTCGCGGACACACTTAACCCCTTCCTAGCCCCCTAGTGGTTAACCCCTTCCCTGCCAGTCACATTTATGCAGTAATCAGTGCATTTTTATAGCACTGATCGCTGTATAAATGTGAATGGTCCCAAAATGGCGTCAAAAGTGTCCGATGTGTCTGCCATAATGTTGCAGTCACGATAAAAATCGCTAATCGCCGTCATTACTAGTAAAAAAAATAAAAATAAAATAGCCATAAAACGATCCCACTTTTTGTAGACGCTATAACTTTTGCGCAAACCAATCAATAAACGCTTATTGTGATTTATTTTACCAAAAATATGTAGAAGAATACGTATCGGCCTAAACTGAGGAAATGTTTTTTTTATATATTTTTGGGGGATATTTATTATAGCAAAAAGTAAACAATATTGCTTTTTTTTTGTTTATAGCGCAAAAAATAAAAACCGCAGAGGTGATCAAATACTACCAAAGGAAAGCTCTATTTGTGGGAAAAAAGGACGTCAATTTTGTTTGGAAGCCACGTCGCACGACCGTGCAATTGTCAGTTAAAGCGACACAGTGGCGAATCACAAAAAGTGGCCCGGTCATTTGGCGGCCAAATCCTCCGGGGCTGAAGTGGTTATATACACATAGTGTTATATTACAATGAGAAATCAGTCAATACTAAATGAATTATTTCTCTACGGATTATCTGACCTTCCGGCTCTTCAGCTCCCTCTATTTCTCTTCTTCCTTCTCATCTACCTTCTGACATTCATTTGGAATTTTCTGACCATCGTCCTCATCGTCACTGACTCTCGCCTCCATGTTCCTATGTATTTCTTCCTTGGGAATCTGGCTGGTTTGGACCTCTGTTATTCCTCATTAACTGTCCCACGAATATTATTTGACCTTCACACCAAGACAAGAACAATTTCCATAAAGGCTTGTATAACCCAACTATTCTTCTTTCTATTCTTTGCCGGTTTTGAGGCCTTTCTGTTGGCTGTTATGTCCTATGATCGATATATCGCTATTTGTAAGCCATTACATTACCCACAGATCATGAATTGGAAAGTGTGTGTACAGTTGATGTCCATTGTGTGGTGTCTCAGCTTTACTCAGTCTTTGGTTCATACACTTAATGCCTTCAAATTAATATTTTGTGGATCGGATATAATAGAAAGCTTCTTCTGCGACCTTCCACAATTGTTTCAGATTTCCTGCAGTGACATCTCCATCAACAATCTGCTTGTCTTCATCTTGGGTAGCTTCTTTGGAGGTGGATCTCTAATATTGACCCTCCTGTCCTATGTCTATATATTCAAAGCTGTTCTTAAAATTCAAGCTAAGGGCAATAGAAGTAAAGTTTTCTCTACTTGTAATTCTCACCTGTCATTGTTGTTTATGTATTATGGCTCTGCAATGTTCAATTATTTTTGGCAAAGTGCCGGTCGTCATTTTTTTGGTGACAAAGTGCTGTCCATCCTTTACGCAGTGTTTCTTCCTCTCCTCAATCCTCTCATTTACAGTCTGAGGAACAAGGATTTTAGAACAGCCTTTCAAAGTGTTTTTGGGAAGATCTTTCCACAAGAATAGAGTAATGCTGTGTACACACAATCACATTTTTTAGTCGGAAAAACCTTGGATGGTTTTTCCCATGGAATTCTGCTCAAGCTTGGCTTGCATACACACAGTCACACAAACGTTCTCTGAACTTTCGACCGTCAAGAACGCGGTGACTTACAACACTACGATGAGCCCAGAAAATTAAGTTCAATGCTTGTGAGCATGCGTCAAATTGTTTCTGAGCATGCGTCGGAATTTTGCGCATCGGAATTTCTGATTGGAATTTTTGAGAACCAGTTCTCAAATTTTTGTTGGTGGAAATTCCGACAGGAAAGGTCTGATGGAGCCTACACATGGTCGGAATTTCCGACCAAAAGCTCACATCGGACTTTTCTTGTCGGAATTTCCGATCGTGTGTACGGGGCATTAGAGAAAGATACAAAAGCACCTTTTTATGACCTATATAAGAAATCGTTTTAACAGTTATTTATTTTAATGTGCATCTCTAATCAGATTTTTTTTAATTCGAATACAGTAGGGATTCATTTAACCCTTTCGTTGCTAGGCCCTGCACTCCACTGCGATGGGTATTCAAACACACATTATCATTGACGGTTTGCCGAGGACCACTTCATTAGTCACATCCACATTTTCACACTTTCCTGCTTTGCCGAATGTTGTGCCGCCTCAGTTCCCTTTGCGGACGATGTCCTCAGCCACCCCAATATTCTCTGCCACACTTTTCATTATAAATCGACCTGTAGGTATGGGTGGATGGTTCTTTTCTCTTCCCCCCCCTTCATACGCAAGCCTGACTCATTGTTTGGTTCAATATCCCTTTTTATTAGACATCTAATATACATCAGTTCCTGATGAGTGGCAATGTAGCCACGGAATGCGTCGAGCTTCAGATGCCACAATCATGTTCCAGCAATGCAGTTTTACATACTCTGTGCTTATTGTTTTATTACTACATTTGAATAATTTTCCTCTGTGCAATATGTTAATACGATTTAATTAATTGAGATTGATTATGAATTATGAACCATTGTGCATTTATGTATATAATTGTGAAAAATTCATAAAATTTTACAGTATCAAACCAACACAGCTCATTTTTGCTTCCTAATATGCATGCTTCACCCAAAGTCCCAACCTCTTTCTTTTGCATCAACAGGGATGGAGGCAATCTGACGTAATTGTCTTAGGCCTCACACAAAGTCCCAACCCCTTTCCATTTTGCACTCCACTTTTAAACTCAAGTGGACAGACCATTTTTGCAATTTTTCCATGTTGTTTCTTTTATTTTTCCCTTACAGCTTTCAGAGTTTGTGAAAGACCCCCTCAAACCATACATTTTCTCAAAGCATAGGACCAGTAGAATAAAAATAAGGTGCAACCTATGATATTTGCGCAAATGTTTATCAAAACAATATTTTCGATAACAATGCACAAAAATCCTTATTTGTGGACACACACACAGCAAAACTAGCACAATTCCTGCTAGATTCTTACTAAATATAAAAGATAAATTGTATTAAGTCAATAAATAACAAATAGTTGTGCCTTTTAAATTGCATGTTATTGTGAAATGGTGAAATTGTGTAAACTGAAGGTGCTTAAAAAAACTGCAAATAAACACAATTTACTACAAAAATCTGAGGTTATTATTTTTTCACTTACAGCTTTAAGAGTTTGTAAAAGACCCCCCCCCCCCCCCCAAACAATACCATTTCTGAAAGCATAGGACCAGTAGAATAAAGACAAGGTTCTACTGTTTTTTTAAGCCCCGTGATATTTGCACAAATGGTTATGAAAACAATATTTTCAAAAAAAAATACACAAAAATACTTATTCATGGACACAAGCACAGCACAAAGTTCTTACTAATTATAAAAGCTAAAACTGTATTAAGTTAATACATGGCAAATATTTTTAGATATAAATTACGCTTTTTTATGAAATGGTGAAAACTGAAGGTGTGCAAAACTGTAAATAAACACACATTTGTAAAAGACCCCCCAAACCATACATTTTCTGAAAGCACATGACCTGTAAAAGGTGAATGCCCTGAGATAATTATTTACTTGGAATAACTACCTTATGGCATTCCAAGACAGAGCCCTCCAAAACCTCCCCTGACACATTGATCAAAAAATAATTCTGTAAAGCTGTTACATTGACCCTAATAAAACATCTGACTCATTAAGATGCCATGTCCACTGCTAAATCCATGGGTTAGGACAGGTGTCTCCAAACTGCGGCCCGGGGGCCAGATGTGGCCATTTACTTGCTTTTATCTGGCCCTTGGGGCAATATTTCATCTTCTGACATAAAAAATGGGGCACAATTCCTCCTAATGACACCAACAATGGGGCACAATTCCTCCTAATGACACCAACAATGGGGCACAGTTCCTCCTAAAGACATCAACAAAGAAGCACAATTCCTCCTAATGACACCAACAATGAGGAACAATTTCCTTCTAATAACACCAACAAAGGGGCACAGTTCCGTTCAATTACACCAACGATGGGTCATTACTCCTCTCACTGACACCAAAAAATGTGGCATTGTTTACTCCTGCTGATTCCGGAAAAATTTTCTATTTCCAGTGGCCCCCTAAAGTCTGAAGGACAGTAAACTGGCCCTTCATTTAGAAAGTTTGGAGACCCCTGGGTTAGGATACAGATGTAGTAGAGGCATGATTCAAGATAGCTATTAATTCTACCGTGGCACAGAGACTCTCTGGATAAAACTGGTCTTTTTTTAGAATAGTCCTTGTGTGTTTTTGAATAATAGCCAAAGTTTTGGTCTGAGTCATGTGTGGATTCCCAACATTCAGTCAAGGGATGGGTCTGCAGGGCTCTTACCTTGAATGAGTTGCGTACTAATGAACTGAGTGGCTAGAAGAGGTATGAACTGTGTGACCAAGATTGAAAGCACCACCATGCCTTCTGCCAGATTTCAGAGCATATTATCAATGAAAAATACCTGATAGGCACTTGATGCCTATATAAACAAATATTGATAAGCGCGACTACCTGAGTAAAACTATATCAAATAATATCCTCTAGCATAAAACCAAATAAATATGATATGTGCAATAGTCCAAAATAAGATCAATTCCCAAAGGGGTAATGAACAAATGAATATAGTCCTTCCAAATAAAAAAAAATTAGTCTAGTTACCGTATACAGTGCAATAAAAAGTATGTGAACCCTTTTTGAATGATGTGGATTTCTGCACAAATTTGTCATAAAATGTTATCTGATCCTTATCTAAGTCACAACAATAGACAATCACAGTCGGCTTAAACTAATAACACACAAAGAATTAAATGTTACCATGTTTTTATTGAACACATCATGTAAACATTCACAGTGCAGGTATGTGAACCCCTAGTCTAATGATATCTCCAAGAGCTAATTGGAGTGAGGTGTCAGCCAACTGGAGTCCAATCAATGAGATGAGATGGGAGGTGTTGGTTACAGCTGCTCTGTCCTATAAAAACACAAACCAGTTCTGGGTTTGCTTTTCACAAGAAGCATTGCCTGATGTGAATGAAGCCTCGCACAAAAGAGCTCTCAGAAGACCTACTATTAAGAATTGTTGACTTGCATAAAGCTGGAAAGGGTTATAAAAGTATATCCAAAAGCCTTGATGTTCATCAGTCCATGGTAAGACAAATTGTCTATAAATGGAGAAAGTTCAGCACTGCTGCTACTCTCCCTAGGAGTGGCCGTCCTGTAAAGATGACTGCAAGAGCACAGCGCAGACTGACCAATGAGATGAAGAAGAATCCTAGAGTGTCAGCTAAAGACTTACAAAAGTCTCTGGCATATGCTAACATCTCTGTTAGCGAATCTACAATACGTAAAACACTAAACAAGAATGGATTTCATGGGGGGATACCACAGTAGAAGCCACTGCTGTCCAAAAAGAACATTGCTGCACGTTTACAGTTTGCACAAAAGCACCTAGATGTTCCACAGCAGTACTGGCAAAATATTCTGTGAACAGATGAAACCAAAGTTGAGTTGTTTGGAAGAAACACACAACACTATGTGTGGAGAAAAAGAGGCACAGCACACCAACATCAAAACCTCATCCCAACTGTGAAGTATGGTGGTGGGGGCATCATGGTTTGGGGCTGCTTTGCTGCGTCAGGGCCTGGACAGAATGCTATCATCGAAGGAAAAATGAATTCCCAAGTTTATCAAGACATTTTGCTGGAGAACTTAAAGCCATCTGTCCACCAGCTGAAGCTCAACAGAAGATGGGTGTTGCAACAGGACAACGACCCAAAGCATAGAAGTAAATCAACAACAGAATGGCTTAAACAGAAGAAAATACGCCTTCTGGAGTGGCCCAGTCAGAGTCCTGACCTCAACCCGATTGAGATGCTGTGGCATGACCTCAAAAAAGCAATTCACACCAGACACCCCAAGAATATTGCTGAACTGAAACAGTTCTTCACAGAATGGTCAAGAATTACTCCTGACCGTTGTTCACGTCTGATCTGCAACTACAGGCAACGTTTGGTTGAAGTTATTGCTGCCAAAGGAGGTTAAACCAGTTATTAAATCCAAGGGGTCACATACTTTTTCCATCTGCACTGTGAATGTTGAAATGGCGTGTTCAATAAAAACATGGTAACATTTAATTCTATGATTGTCTATTGTTGTGACTTAGATGAAGATCAGATCACATTTTATGACCAATTTGTGCAGAAATCCATATCATTCCAAAAGGGTTCACATACTTTTTATTGCAACTGTATACTTGAGTATAAGCCGACCCGAATATAAGCCGAGGCACCTAATTTTACCACAAAAAAATGGGAAAACGCTTATTGTGATTTTTTTTACCAAAAATAGGTAGAAGAATACGTATCGGCCTAAACTGAGAAAATTTTTTTTTTTTTATATATTTTTGGGGGATATTTATTATAGCAAAAAGTAAAAAATATTGATATTTTTTTCAAAATTGTCGCTCTATTTTTGTTTATAGCGCAAAAAATACAAACCGCAGAGGTGATCAAATACCACCAAAAGAAAGCTCTATTTGTAGGAAAAAAAGGACGCCAATTTTGTTTGGGAGCCACATTGCATGACCGCGCAATTGTCAGTTAAAGCGACGCAGTGCCAAATCGCAAAAACTGGCCGGGTCCTTTACCTGCATAAAGGTCCGGGTCTTAAGTGGTTAATTTAATAAAAAAATGTGAAACAAATTACAACTTCACAAAGCTTGCCATGCCTTTTACCAAATACTTTGGACTGTCTACTTTCCAAAAACGGGGTTTATTTGGAGGTTTGTGTACTGTCCTGGCATTTTAGGGTCTCAAGAAATGAGACAGGCAGTCATTACATCAGGATGGATCAATTATACTAATACATACACCATAATTTGTAGGTAACAGAATACATGTTGACCTACATTTTGTGAAGAAAAAAATATTATTTTCTAAATTTTATAACAGAAACTAAGAAAAAACTTTTTTATTTTCACAAAACTTTTGGTATTTTTTTAATTTATATAACGAAAAATAAATACATAAATAAATAAACACATAAATAAAAGTGGTGTTTAAATACAAGATAAAGAAAGAGTTATCTTTCTAAAAATTTTTTTTATAAAAATGTTATTTGGGTACAGGGTTGCATGACAGAGTGATTGTCATTCAAAGTGAAAAAGAGCTTAAAAGGAAAAAAAAATGGCCTAGACTGGAGGGGGAGAAAGTGTCCTGACTTCGGGTGGTTACACATTTTCTCAGGAATAATTCTCTTCTCATTTCTCCATATTGTAACAAAGGAAAAAATATTCCCATAACATTTTATTTGCAGTTAACTTTAATATTAGACCTCCCATTGGTTTAATTGTGCTTTTATTTCTATTTTATATTCCTATTTTTATTTTTATTCTTGTTTTTGTTGTTATTTTTTCTTTTTCTTTGTACATGACTGTATACGGATCAAATTATTTTACCTTACTCCAATGTACTCTGAAAATCCCAATAAAAATGTATTTAAAAAAAAATATTAGACCTTTATTTTACTTTTTATAAAGTCTGTCAATAAAATGTCAGCAGAGGGCAGCTGGAGAATAAACTTTCCTCAGATCTCTCCAGTCTTTATTATTTTAGCTTTTCTGCATTTTCTTGGGTTGATTAAACTTTTTACCACGTTAAGAGTCTAACTTAGAAAGTTTCTATCTCAAACCTGAATGGTTTTCTTTTTCTTATTTACTTAATTATCAGTAGAGCAAAATTATATCTCTCTAAAGGATACATCAATTCAGCTGATGATTTCTTTTCTGTAGAAATTCATTGGCGCAAAGTTTTGGATTAATCTCAGAAGAACACAGAGCCAATCTACCCTCCTGTGTGCTCTGGAGATATCAGGGGAGATTTCTGTATTATAAATATAGGGATGTGTGGAGAAAGAAATTGTATTGTGACCAGAAATGTCACATACCTCGTCTATTATTTTCATTGAACTCTCTTCAGCAAAATCTCTCCATCAGACTTCTAGCACTGAGCAGATCCTTCCAGAGGGGACTCCCCTCCCCCCTCTTCTATCAGAATTGACTTCTGCCGGGGGGGGGTCACTGACAAAAATCCGGGCTAGGAGCTAAAACAAATATTTTATTTTTTTGGCCATTTACAGGTATTTATTTCTTTCCTTATTTGTATTACAGGTACAGTGCAGCTCATCCCAATTGTTGTAATCTTTGTTTTTTTGGGGACATTTTTGGTATCAGAATTTATAGACGTACATATTTAAATAGAAAAAAAAAAAGAAAGATTTTTTTTATTTTATTTTTAATATCTACTGTATACCTTTTACTTAACATGTCATGTATTAAGTAAAAAGTATACAGTAGATATTAAAAATAAAATAAAAAATTCTTTATTTTTTTTCTATTTAAATATGTACGTCTATAAATCACTGATCATGTTGATTTATTTTTCTCGTGTCAAGTATTCTGTATTTAGGTAAAGTCATATTTTAATTTATATACAAGCTGATAAATATGACACTGTTGTTACTGTCTACACATTGTATGTTCATGTGTTTCTTTTTTTTTTTATAAATCTCTTTCTTAATTTTCCATACAAAAAAAAAAAACATGCATATACGGTACATATATATTGCTCATGTGTTTCTTTGATTAATGGAAACAAATTACAATCTATGAAATGTTTGTTTTTTCTCATCTGATTGTTTCCTGTGTATGGTATTTCACATATTATGTTAATAAAGAGCTAAGTATTGATACATTTACCACTTCAGCCCACGGAAGGATTTACCCCCTTCCTGACCAGAGCATGTTTTGTGATTTGGCACTGCGTCAGTTTTGCTGACAATTGCGCGGTCCTGGGACATGGAACCCCAAACAAAATTGGCGTCCTTTTTATCCCACAAATAGAGCTTTCTTTTGGTGGTATTTGATCACCTCTGCGGTTTTTATTTTTTGCGCTATAAACAAAAAAAGACCAACAATTAAAAAAAAAAAAGCAATATATTTTACTTTTTGCTATAATAAATATTCCCCCAAAAATATAAAAAATAATAATTTCTTCCACAGTTTTGGCCGATACGTATTCTTCTACATATTTTTGGTAAAAAAAAAAAAAATCGCAATAAGTGTATATTGATTAATTATACTTTTCTTCATCTATTTCCAATTTTTTTTTTATATCCTCTCCATTACCTCAATCGTAAGTTTATATTTTTTCTTTTTCCCTTTTTTTCTGTATATCATATAGGATTTAGAGGACTAGTCACTGACGCCGTGGTTTGCGTCTTTTTTCTTCCTGAAACAATTTACTGTTCCTTTGAAAGTATCATCCAGAGACTCTTTTCTCCCTCTTTGTTTTTTGTTTTTTTGAAAGATAGAAGTATTTGACGTGGTCCCATTCATAGGACCTAACCTATTTATTTTTATTTTTATTTTAATTTTTAATTTAATTTTTATTTTTAGGTTACTCAATTTTTATGGCTATACATTACATTCTGGTTTTGTTTTTGTTTTTCTCAGCCAATAGTCGCCTTTTAAGCTACTAGCCAGGCCTCAAGGGTTACTCGCCACCAGTTTACCCACCCAACTCCTACCATATCCCATGACATGACTCTCTTCTCTCTTCGATTGTATTCACTCCTTGCTCACAAAATGCGAGTGTAAATTTTGAGGGCTGTATATATATATATATATATATTTTTTTAAAGAGTGAGGGGTTAAAAACCTCTACTGTAATCAGCGACTGTTGTTTATAACATCCTCTGTCTGCAGATCAGTCTGCTTAGGAGAATTTTTGAGTCCCTATATCATTCTACCATTTCACCCAGCCCTGATGAAGGGGGGATTGTGTGGCCCCAAAATGAATTTTCATGTCTTTTGACCCAATTGCTGCAACCAGTTAAACAATAAAGGCTTTTGATTCATAAGGATTTTTCATTTGGTGTTCTCTTTCACCTATTTAACTTGGATTTCTCAGCTCAGCTCATTGGTCCTCTTTGTGGTGAACGTCGAAAAAATGGAGGGGCTAGCAAATAAATGGAAAAACTTGGAAGGCGTTTAAAATAACGGGGAGATATGTCGAGGTAATAGGTGAGGGAAAACCGGTCAAAACAGAGTAGTAATAAGACAAAGTTCTTCAGGGGAAGGCAAAATCTGTGTAAAAATGTTTATAACTAAGCAAAAGAGAATACATAAAATTAGCCATGTACAATATATGGAAAACAATACATAGATACATAGGTAACATAAATATGTGGTTAAAGGCCAAGGAATATTCCAAAGGGGGGGCAAACAAAGTATGCTTACCACAACACACCGCAGAGTCGGGCGCTCTCCAGCTCCCAAGGACATGGATGGAACTATGGACCCTGTAATGGGTCAACACAAAGTTCCGAAAGCGGTCACAAATAGAGGCTACATAAGCTTAAAAGGCGACTGTTGGCTGAGAAAAACAAAAACAAAACAAAAACAAAACCAGAATGTAATGTATAGCCATAAAAATTGAGTAACCTAAAAATAAAAATAAAATTAAAAATTAAAATAAAAATAAATAGGTTAGGTCCTATGAATGGGACCACGTCAAATACTTCTATCTTTCAAAAAAACAAAAAACAAAGAGGGAGAAAAGAGTCTCTGGATGATACTTTCAGAGGACAGTAAATTGTTTCAGTTGCCTTTATGTCATTGAAGATTGATAAATGAGGGCCTATCTGTGAATTTCCAGTAGTAAGGTCTCACTTTATGAAAAGATGCTACAATCCTTTGTGTTCTGTGCAGAGAAAATATACCAATCTACCTGAGTGAAATGTTATCATTCACCTATCAAAATAATTGCATTTGGTCTCATGTTTGAAAACTATTTTTTAGTCCCTATCTTACAAGTTGGACAAGTCACAAATTCAAACGATCATATTTTTCAGTTAAGGTGTTAATAAAGTTTTATTTTTTATTTTTGATGCGGCAGGAATTATTGACTTTACTCAGTTTTTTGGATGATGGACAATGGATATTACACTCTGCTCAGTGCATCCTTTGGTTACAGCCCATTGATGCTCCATACATCCATATTACAGCCAATATTTTTGAATTTTGGTGAAGAATTATAACATTTAACATCGCTGACAAAAAACAAGAAATCAGTTCAGTTTTTCTGTGAACCACTTCAGTCAACATCTTAAAGGGGTTGTAAAGGTAAATGTTTTTTCACCTTAATGCATCCTATGCATTAAGGTGAAAAAACATCCGACGGTACCGCCCCCCCCCCCCCCCCGAACCCCCGTTTTACTTACCTGACCCCTCGAAAGTCCTGCGCGCGTCCACGTGATCCTATTTGGTTCCCAGCCTGGCCGTTGATTGGCTAGGCTGGATGGATTGATAGCAGCGCAGCCATTGGCTGGCACTGCTGTCAATCACAGCGGATGAGGCCGCGTGCCGGGGGGCGGGGCCGAGTGATACAGTCGGCGGCTATGCCCGTCGTTGTATCACGGGAGCGCGCTCGCAAAAGCTTTCCACCATGCAAGCTCGCTTGCATGAAGGTGGAAAGCTTTTGCGAGAAAGAGCCGAGACAGCCGCCGAGGGACCCCAGAAGACAGGGTTAGGGGACACTCTGTGCAAAACGAGCTGCACAGTGGAGTATAGCAGTATAACAGGTTTGTTATTTTAAAAAAAAAAGTTTGCCTTTAGCGTTCCTTTAAGATAATTGTTGTATAAAGGAAAAGGACGTTTGTGGGACTTTAAATGAGGCGAAAATCAAAGGGATAGCCTCCATCCCTATCAATAATTAAAAAAGGAAGAGCACATGGTGGGACTTTAAGACCCCATTCACACCTGAGCATTTTGTAGCTTGAAGCCTCAAGCTACAAAACGCTGGACGGGAAAAAATCTATTATTCTCTATGGAAATGGTTCACATCTCCACTTCAAAATGCCTGAAGCCAGAAGCTCTAAAACACCTGAGGCTCAAACAAGTTCTGGGACAGATTTGGCAGTTTCTCTGCTTTTTACATTGGTGACCTTTTGACCTGTACAAAATCGCGGCAAAAATTGCAGTAAAAAACGCTAAAATTGCGCGACTTTCTTTTTTGTTTACAAACGGTTTATTGAAAAATAAGTCTCAATACAGTCTTGACATACATTGGCAAGAAGTACAAAAAAAATGTAAATATATATATCTATACATACATATATACACATATATATATATCAGCAGTAAGCATCTGTGAAACATAAGCATAGCAGTTATTCGGGAGGTAGAAAAATAGGTCATGTTATGTATAAAAGGTCACCCGGTAAAAATTGCGTGACTTACTACCTGAAAACGCTATGCTCAGGTGTGAATGGGGCCTGAATGAAGCACACAGCAGCAAAAAGGACGTCAAGTGACTGGGAAAAAATATGTATTTACGTTATATAGTTTCATATAAAATATTTCGGGCATATAACCTCTAAAAAAACATTTGAACATTTTCAACATAAGTTACATAGTAATCTGCAATCCTATGGACATACATAGTAAGTAAAACAGACCATAAATACAATCATAAGTATAGCCAAGATGAAATTGGCCAAGGTGGTCTAAGTAATCTATCCAGATTAGTCTCAAGATGCAAGAAAGGGAGAAAAAAAGGAGGGGGTTGGACATTTGGTATAGTAAATTGTAAAAAAAATAAATAAAAAATAAATAAACATAAATTAAACCATATGATGGTTAGTATTATTAATCCATGGTGAGGTAGGAGTTGATGGTTCAGAAAATGGGAGTTGACAGCTCGACACGTTTCACGGCTTCATAACCGCTCATCAGGAGCATGAACCATGGAGATTGTCTAGAAACAAAAAATATAAAGATTCCAGATAATCTCAAAAATAGAAAACAAAGGGGACAAAAATGAGGAAGAAAAATAAAAAAATATCTTAAGATAATTCAATTTCTCTATTCAGTATTTTGGATTGTCATAAATTAACTACTTAACCCCCGGACCATATTGCTGGTCAAAGACCAGAGCACTTTTTGCGATTCGGGACTGCGACGCTTTAACTGACAATTGCGCTGTCGTGCGACGTGGCTCCCAAACAAAATTGGCGTCCTTTTTTTCCCACAAATAGAGCTTTCTTTTGGTGGTATTTGATCACCTCTGCGGTTTTTATTTTTTGCGCCATAAACAAAAATAGAGCGACAATTTTGAAAAAAAATAATATTTTTTACATTTTGCTGTAATAAATATCCCCCAAAAATATATAAAAAAAATGTTTTTTCCTTAGTTTAGGCCGATACGTATTCTTCTACATATTTTTCGTAAAAAAAATCGCAATAAGCGTTTATTGATTGGTTTGCGCAAAAGTTATAGCGTTTACAAAATAGGGGGTATTTTTATGGCATTTTTATTAATATATTTTTTTTACTAGTAATGGCGGTGATCAGCGATTTTTTTTCGTTACTGCGACATTATGGCGGACACATCGGACACTTTTGACAAATTTTTGGGACCATTGGCATTTTTATAGCGATCAGTGCTATAAAAATGCATTAGATTACTATAAAAATGCCACTGGCAGTGAAGGGGTTAACACTAGGGGGCGGGGAAGGGGTTAAGTATGTCCCTTGTGTGTTCTTACTGTGGGGGGGGGGGGGTGGCCTCACTAGGGGAAACACTGATCTTCTGTTCATACATTGTATGAACAGAAGATCAGCATTTCCCCCGCTGACAGGAACGAGAGCTGTGTGTTTACACACACAGCTCCCGGTCCCCGCTCTGTAACGAGCGATCGCGTGTGCCCGGCGGCGATCGCGCCCGCCGGGCACACGCACGGGAGTCAGGGGGCGAGCGGGGGGCGCGCGCGCGCGCCTCCGGCGGCGCGCACGCGCCCCCTAGTGGCGGCTATACGATAGGACGTATAGCTACGGGCTTTCGCCCAGGAGAGCCGACCTGCCGCCGTATAATGACGGTGGCTGGTCGGCTAGTGGTTAAGTTTTACTTTAATTTGTAGAACAATGTGAATTGTATTTTATTTAATGGCTTTCTCTATGGTTTTTATAAACATGAAAAAAATAACATTCAGGGACATTTTTATGCACGTTTCTTATTTTTATAGTATTTTGGATTTCAGATTAAGATATCAGTAACATTTTATTACAATGAGAAATCGGTCAATACTACATGAATTGTTCCTCTCCGGATTATCTGACCTTCCGGTTCTTCAACTCCCTCTCTTTCTCTTCTTCCTTCTCATCTACCTTCTGACAATCATCTGGAATGTGCTGACCATCGTCCTCATCGTCACCGACTCTCACCTCCATGTTCCTATGTATTTCTTCCTTGGGAACCTGGCCGGTTTGGACCTCTGTTACTCCTCATTAACGGTCCCACGAATATTATTTGATCTTCACACAAAGACAAGAAAAATTTCTATAGAGGCTTGTATTACTCAAATATTCTTCTTTATGTTCTTTGCCGGTTGTGAAGAGTTTCTGTTGGCTGTCATGTCCTATGATCGATATATCGCCATTTGTCACCCGTTACATTACACACAGATCATGAGTTGGAAAGTCTGTGTACAGTTGGTGTCCATTGCATGTTGTCTCAGCTTTACTCATTCTTTGGTTCACACACTTCCTGCCTTCAAATTAACATTTTGTGGATCAGATATTATAGAAAGCTTCTTCTGTGACCTTCCACAATTGTTTCAGATCTCCTGCAGTGACATCTCCATCAACGTTCTGCTCATCTTTCTCTTGGGTAGCATCATTGGAGGTGGAGCTCTAATACTGACCATCCTCTCCTATGTCTATATATTAAAAACTGTTCTTAAAATCCAAGCTAAGGGCAATAGAAGTAAAGTTTTCTCTACTTGTAACTCTCACCTGACATTGTTGTTTATGTTTTATGGCTCTGCAATGTTCAATTATTTTTGGCAATGTGCTGGTCATCGTATTTCTGGTGGCAAAGTGCTGTCCATCTTTTACACTGTGATCCTTCCTTTCCTCAATCCTCTGATTTACAGTCTGAGGAACCAGGATTTTAGAACAGCATTACAAAGTGTTTTTGGGAAGATCTTCCCACAAAAATAGAGATAGAAAGAAAAAGTACATTCCTATGACCTATTTAAGAAATCCTTTGAGCAGCTATGTATTTTAATGTGCATCTCTAATCAGATGTTTTTATTAATTGAATAGAGTACATATTTATTTAACCCTTTCACTGCCAGGTCCGGAGCCAAGCCCCGTACACGTGATCCGATTTTCCGACAACAAATGTGTGATGGAAGGGTTTTGTCAGAAAATCAGACCATTTGTACGCTCCATCGGACAATTGTTGTCAGATTTTCCAAAAACAAATGTTGGATGGTCATGCTTTCAAATTGTCCGACAACAAATGTGTTCCGTCGGATTATCCGATTGTGTGTACACAAGTGTAACGACACTGCTATGTGAGTATATATTAATACTGTTGGATCTCAGCTGCAGAGGCTTCTCAGGTCTAACCACCAGTTCACTCTCTATGCAATCAGAAAGTTTGGGGTTAACTCATCACAACCTCAATTTGATACCAACATAAAGCTAGCTTATTCCATCATAAGCGTGGCCATTAAAGGAAACAATATTAAAGTCTCTCTGATAGAAGGAAACGTAAGTGTGCAAACTTGCTAGGCAGTATTTAGGAGATATGTTAGTATATGGCAGTTATATAATGTTACTTCACATTAGTTAGGCTCTATACTAATACAGGCACAGTCCTTAAGAATATAGGATAACCTTTCATTGGGAGAGATCACTCCGACTACCAATCTCTCCACTTGGCATGCAGACAGGGTAAAGGTAACAATGCAAGTAATATATATCAGATCATGATACTTGCGGTTCTGCTGGGTGTTGTGGTGCACTGTCTGGAAGATGCAGGGTGCATATAGGAGAGTCCCAGGGTCCTGGATGCTGGTGAGTCCGTGTATGGCTGATCCTTCCTAGAGTCTGACAGGGTGCAGAGAGCTGAAGGCTTGCAGCCTGCTGGTTCAGGGGGACGAGTTGTCCGTAGGCAGATAAGGAACAGGGAGACAAGTTCTCCAGTGGATGCTGGAATTGAGGGTGCAGATAGCGTCTTCCCAGGTGACGGCAGGCATCCGACAAAATAATGGAACACCCTGGCGTCATCTCTGGGGGATTTAAATGGCCCTGAATTCGCAGGGAAAGAGGAGGAGGATGCTGGGTCGCACTTCCGCGTTCCAGCGTGGAGCGCAGACGTCCGCGCACCGGAAGTGACGCGGACGTCTTACAGAACGGAGCGCAGCTGCTTGGATAAGGCACAGCTGCGCTCATTCTGCACATAGAGACAGCAAAGGTGTTACAACAAGTCCCTCGGAAAAAATCCAAAGCACAAACACGCATGCTCAGAAGCAATGCTAACCGTAGCACAACATTAGCAGAAGTTGCCCAAAGAGTGGCGCTAAAGAGCTGAAAAACTACGTTGTTTTCGTATTTGTTGGCTGATAACGTTTTGCCGTCTGTATGCAGAACAAGTTCATGGCCAACACTCTTCGGACAAAAGTCCTACGCTTTGTTCACGGAAAATCCGATCCTGTGTACGAGGATTTAAACTCAAGTGGCCTGACCATTTTTTTATTTTTACATTTTTTTTCCTTACAGCTTTCAGAGTTTGTAAAAGACCCCCACCCAGCCATACATTTTCTAAAAGCATAGGACCAGTAGAATACAAAGAAGCTGCTACTGATTTTTTTTTAGGCCCTGTGATATTTGCACAAATGTTTATCACAACAATATTTTTGCTAAAAACAACAAAAATGCTTATTTGCGGACACAAACACAGCAAAACTTACACAATTCCTGCTAAATTCGTACTAAATATAAAAGCTAAATTAACACCCCATCCCAATTAACACCTGTGCCTCCCCATGTGGGAAAACATGGCCCATGCTGTAGTATGCCTTGTGTGAACAAGACCTTACTATGTTTTTTTATATTTTTGTACTTTTTTTTAACTTTTTATATTTTGCACAATTTATTTTCAGGGGTGGCTTTGGTGGATATCAGGGGTGGCTTTGGTGAGATATCAGAGATCTAAACAGACAACCGATGTCTCTTTTTTGAGACAGAGAAAAGGACTGAAGACATACACATGCATATGAATGAATAAAAGTCTCTGCATAGAGGTTCCTATTCATTCATAAACAAATACATGATGATAGAACACAGAGGCAATCGGTACTGATTGCTGTTAGACACGTGCACTCCCGAAATTGTAATTTTTTTGTTGTATTCGTTTTTGTTTTTTTTTCTTCGTTTTTTGGATCATTCGTTATGATCGAAATTTGTCATTTCGAATAAATTAGTAAAAATTCTGAATCCGGACCGTTCCATTCGTATAGATGCGGTATTCGTTATTTCGGTATTTTGTAAATTCAGAAAAATTCTAATTCGGTACGTTCCATTCATATAGACGTAATATTCATTATTTTGGTAATTTGTAAATTCGGATAGATTTGAATTCAGTACGCTCCACATTCATATAGATGCAGTATTCGTTATTTCGAAAATTCATAAATTTGTATTCGTTACATTCACTAGTAGGCAGCCAAATTTGAAAGGAAATTCCAATACCTATAATTTAATAGTTTATGAATATTATTTTAAAGTTCGGGTTCGGTATGGAACCCGAATAATTGCTGAAAGTTCAGGTCCGGGTTCGGAGTTCGGGAAAAAAAAATGCGTAGAGGTCCCCCCAAATTCAATAACCAGACCCTTTAGGTCTGGCATGGTTATTAAGGGGAACCCCACCGTCAATTTAAAAAAAAAATGACGTGGGGTTCCCCCTAAATATCCATAACCAGACCCTTCAGGTCTGGTGTGGATTTTAAGGGGAACTCCACCCCAAATTTAAAAAAAAAATGGCGTGGAGTTCCCCCTAAAATCCACACCAGACCCCTTATCCGAGCACGTTGACCTGGCCGGCCGCAGAAAAGAGGGGGGACAGAGTGCGGCCCCCCCTCTCCTGAACCACACCAGGCCACATGCCCTCAACATTGGGAGGGTGCTTTGGGGTGCCCCCCAAAGCACCCTGTCCCCATGTTGATGGGACAAGGGTCTCATCCCCACAACCCTTGCCCAGTGGTTGTGGGGGTATGCGGGCAGGGGGCTTATCAGAATCTGGAAGACCCATTTAACAAAGGGGACCCCCAGATCCTGACCCCCCCCCTGTGTGAAATGGTGATGGGGTACACTGTACCCCTACCATTTCACGAAGGAAGTGTAAATAGTAGTTTTCAGAAAAAAAACACACACACACCGTAGAACAAATTACTTTATTAATTAAACCAAATAAAAATCCAGCAGTGAAAAAAGACGATCGATGCTGTTCCCTGCTCCAACATTGTCTCTATCCAGCGCCGGGTGATGTCTCCAGCGACGGACGATTGGTCCAGCGATGAGAACATCCGTCCATTCAGAGCACAGCTCAGCGAATGACGCACCGATGCTTTGACGTTTCTTTTATAGGGGAGGTGGGCCTATAACTTGCTCCCTAAGTTACGGCGGCGTAGCGTAAATGGGCCGGTGTAAGCACGTGTAATTCAAAGTAGGCTGGTAGTGGGCGTGTTGTATTGAAATGAATCGTGACCCCATGTGAATGCATGGCTGAACGAACGGTGCATGCACGCGCATGCTCAGAATCACGTCGCAAATACTCCCTAAGATACGACGTCTCAATGCGTACGACGTGAACCTAACTTACGCCCAGCCCCATTCACGTACGACTTACGTAAACGACGTAAAATCTGACGGCACTTCCGACGTCCATACCCTAAACGACTTAGACCAGCTTTTTGGTGGTTTAACTTTACGCCGGAAAAACGCCTTACGTAAACTACGTAGATTACAGCGACGGGCGCAAGTACGTTCGTGAATCGGCATATCTAGCTCATTTACATATTCGATGCGTAAATCAACGGAAGCGCCCCTTGCGGCCAGCGTAAATATGCACCCAAGATACGACAGGGTAGGAGACTTACGTTGGTCGTACCTTGGCAAAATTCAGGCGTATCTCATTTTAAGAATGAGCGCATAGATACGACGGCGCACATTCGGACTTACGACGGCATATCTACTGATACGTCGGCGTAAGTCTCTGTGAATCCGGGCCTTTGTGTTTATGTTATCTTTCTCCTAACCACTCAAATATTGCTTTCCTTTCTTTTATTGTTTTATTCCTTTTGTTTCTTGATATATATATGTGTATGTATGTGTATATATATATATATATATATATATATATATATATATATGTATGCGTATTTCAGTGTTCTGCGACAAGACACTATTATTTTCCTTGAATAAAAGTTATGACAGAGTGAAGATGAAATACAGATGTTCTTCCCAACCCCCTCCTTCCTACTGCACTCCTAAGCAACTGCTACACCTCCCCTCCCATTGACCAAAGGAATATGCTGTTTGTGACTCGTGGCAAGACACAGACGTCATAAGAAAATACCATATGTGGATGAACCAATCAGATGCACCCATATGAATGATGCTTGCTTATGTCACTTTGTCTATAAAAGCTGTGATTTCAATAAAGTTCCTCCCTTTTTTCGGATGGAGACAATGGATCTAGCAGCGTGACTACTTTCCTCATATTTGCATGCTTTCACCATCATAGATTTGACTCAGCGGCAGAATAGAACATGTCCTGGAATTAAGCCAGGGAAAATCCATTACAATTTTATTTTAACATTTTCGTTCTTTATGATTCTTCGGATTTTCATTCTTATTTTCGGATTTTCAAATTTTGGATTTTCGTTCTTTCGAATTTTTACTAATTTAGATTTTTTCCTTCTTTTAAAAATGTGTTCTTTTTGAAAATTTGTTTGCGGGAAAAATTTGTTTAATGGGTTTTCGTTAATTCGGATGTTTCCAAATGAACGAATTCTCTGTGGATCATCTGCAGCACATAAAGCCAGCAGGAGGGCAGAGGAGGGACGCCAGAAGCAGGGTGGATCAGTGTGGCGGTGTGGGGAATAGAGAGTAACAGTGCTTCATGGATTAGTGTGATAGGGAAGAGGAAAATAATGCCTCATACACACAACTGTTTTCCTCGGCAAAGACCATACTCGCTCGTATTTCAACGGGCAACCCCTATTAATGTATGTCAGTTTGTATAGAGGTAAAGCAGCATTAATTGAGTCCATCCATGCTCCCACCGTGGGAGGCGCCCTAGAATTCCATTTAAACAGAATCACCTTTTTAGCATAAAAGAGCAACATTGATATCAGGGACTTAGTAAATCGGGGTCTCTGGTCATCATCCTGTATCCCCAAGAGGCCTAGGGCCAGCTCCACCAGAACATCTAACTGCAGACGAACATTAATAAAGTCAAAGACGACGGACCAAAAGTCAGAGAGCTTGGGGCAGGTCCAGAACATATGGACGTAGGTGGCTTCGGGAGAATGGCATCGCGGGCAGTTAGGAGAACGTTGTGGAAATATTCCATGCAGCCTCTGAGGCGCATAGTATACCCTATGGAGGAACTTCGTCTGTATCAATCTGTCTCTGGACGATATCACTAATCTATAGCTATCTTCAAAACAATCATCCCAGGATTCCCTATCCAGGGATGGGATATCCCCCTCCCACTTTCTCCATAATGACTCCATCTTCGGAGAATCCTTCCGCAGCCGAGTTGCATACAGCTCCGAAAGGGTTTTAGCCAGGGAGCTCTGGGCCAAGAGATCCTCCACCACATCCAAACCCAAGACAAGAGGGGCCCCGAATTGGACCCTAAAGGCATGTCTCAGTTGAAAGTAGCAGAAAAGCATCCAGCCCGGCAGGCCATACCTGCCCGCCATCTCCCTAAAGGGGAGCAGAGCTACCCCGGAGACAATGTCCCTCAGCAGCTTGACTCCATATCTGGCCCATAGGTGCGGATCAGGGATAGATCTAAAGTGCCCCAGGGAAGGGTTACCCCACAACGGAGTGTAGGGAGACCACCGGCCCGGAGACATGAACCGGCGCCTGGCCATCCCCCACACCCATAATGTAGTTTTGGAGGGGGCTGGTAGCGAAGGGTATGCCAAGACCCCTCTGTACACCAGATTGCTGAGTTCAGTAAGAGATCCTACAATAGCCGCCTCAAGGCAAACAGCCGCATTGGCCCTGGACTGCTGAAACCACCAGTGCACAGTCACCAGTATAGCCGCCCAATAGTACACCAGGAAATTTGGCAGGGCCAATCCCCCAGAGCCGAGAGGCAGCTGGAGCGTCGATTTAGCCAATCTAGGGGTCTACCCTTTCCACAGAAAAGAGCCAATGCAGCTATCAAATTCTCTAAAAAATGAGGGGGAGATCCAAACTGGGCAATTCCTAAATATGTACGTAAATCTTGGCAAATATATAATTTTTAACATGTTAATGCGTCCCAGCAGTTAGAGCGGAAGATTGGACCAGCGGGCACAATGATACTTAAGGCGCTCAAAAAAACGGTTTCAGGGCGATGAAAGGAGTGAAGATCTCTGGAGATCCTGACCCCCAAATAGGTGAACTCCTCGACCCATGGCAACTGGGTCTGGGGAACCGACTCCCCAGCACCAGCGTCCAAGGGAAACAGGGAAGACTTAGTCCAGTTTATGCATATCCCAAAGAACTTACCAAAAACATAAAATATTTCAAGGGCAGCCGACAATGAGTCCCCAGCATTTTGTTATACGCGTCATCCACGTATAACAAAATTTTCTCCTCCAGAGGGCCGACCCGGAGCCCAACAACACGGCTCGAATCCCTGACCAGGACCGCAAGGGGCTCCAAGGCCAGGGCGAACAAACTAGTCGATAGGGGGCAGCCCTGTCTGGTCCCCCTCTGGAGCAGAAAATAATCAAAGAGAGAATTATTCACCCGGATCCTGGCTTTAGGGGCCCTGTACAGCATACCCAGCCATCTGAGAAACTTAGGTCCCACCCCAAACTGTCGCAACACCTCCCAGAGATACTCCCATTCTACAGAATCGAAAGCCTTCTCGGCATCGAGCGAGGCAATGATTCTAGTACCCCCATTATCATGGGAGGTAGCCAAGTTTGGGAAAAGACGACGGATGTTGCTGTCTGTGCCCTTACCCGGCATAAACCCAGTCTGGTCCACTTGGACTAAGTGCTCAATCACTGCACCAAGTCTGAGTGCCAATATCTCTTGAGGACTTTGGCATCAGCATTAATTAAAGAGATAGGCATGTAGGAGGCACATTCCTTGGGGTCCTTACAGGGCTTGGGCACCAACACCACTATGGCTTCGGACATAGAATCAGGGAGGGAGTAGAACTGCTGCAGCATCGAGGTCAGCCTAGGAGCAAGGAACTCCTGGTACGTTGAATATAACTCAATGGGTATCCCATCCGGTCCTGGGGTTTTCCCAGACTGCATGGAAGCCATGGCCCCCTGTACCTCCTCCAGAGTAATATCCGCATCCAGAGCAGTGCATTGTTCCCCGTCTAAGGATGGGAGGGAGACCCCATCCAGGTACCCAAGCAGCTTGTCAGCACCATAGTGCGCCCTAGAGGAGTAGAGAGCCTGGTAATATTCCAGAAATCTAGCCCCAATGTCAGGGGCCGACGTCAACAGCCCACCCGCACTATCTCTATGTCTGCCAACATGAGTCATGGGAAACTGCCCTCTAGCAAGCCATGCAAGTAACCTGCCATCTTTATCGCCATACTCAAAGACCCTCTGAGTGCTCTCCAGCATAGATTTCTTAGTGAGGTCCACCCTGAGTAGGGACAAGTCCCTCAGAGTATCCTGCCAGGGTACGTAGTGCGCCGAATCGGGGCACCGCACGTACTCCGCTTCACGCAATCTCGCCTGTTCCTCAAGTTCTCTCAGGGACTGCATGGATTCCCGTTTGCGCACCACTATCCGAGCCATGTATTCCCCCCGAAGCCAAAAGCATCCCATCCAGTCAGGGGGGATGTAGTGTGTTCGTTCTGCACCCAGTAATTACACAATGCCTCCGGCATCTCCTCCTGTATCTCAGGGTCCATAATCCAGTACCTGGACAGCCTCCACAGCTGAACGCCCACCACATGGGACAACTGAATAGTAACAGAAATCAGTAAAAGCATGATCCGAGATCCCCCTAGAGAGGATCTCAGCACCGACTACCCTGCGCAGCAGAGCGTGGGAGACAAATGCCAGGTCAATTCGGGACAAGGTCCGATATGTGCTAGATAGACAGGTATACTCTCTGTTAGAGGGATGGAAATGATGCCAAACATCCGTCATTGCAAAGGCATCAGTCCAGTTAGCCAGGCCGTGCTGCTGGGGGCCGGAGGCACGGAGTCTGTCCAGGTCCCTAGACGGGACCAGATTAAAATCACCCATAACCAGTACATTGTCAACATTATACAGCGTGACCTTCTGCATAATTGAGTGCAGGACATCTACATCAGCAGGGGGAGGTAAGTACACCCCCACCACCACCAACGGGACCTCCGAGACCAAGGCGTGCAAAATCACGTATCTGCCCCCGGGGTCAAGTTTCACTTCCAAAAGTTTAAAGGGCAGGGACCTGTGCACAAGAATACTAACCCCTCTGGCATAGTTAGAGTAGGGAGCATGGTAGTGCGCACCAACCCACGCCCTCTTCAGGCTAAGGACCCGTGAGCCCACCAGGTGCGTCTCCTGGAGAAGACACACCTGGGGTCGCAGCCTCTTCAGATAGTTCAGCACCAAGGATCGCTTGACCGCTGAGTTTAAACCCCTAACATTCCACGATACCACTAAGCATTCAGCCATAAGGGCTCCCCAGGAATAACAGGCAGGAGTGATCCCCAGAGCAGCAGCAGGGGCCGGTGGACCAGGGGGGAAGAATCTCTCATCCCTGGGCCCACCAGAGCCAAACCGCAGCCCCGCCAGGACAGCACGTTGTACCAAGCAAACATTCTGGAGGTAGAAAATAAAACAAAATGAGGACCCACTGTGACTAACCAAATAGAAAACAAAAGAGCTCAACAACCAATATCTAAGGTTGGGGGCATGCAACCAGAACAGAGCAGTAAGGCACTCCACCCCAGCACCAGCCTATATGCGTAACCACAAACAGCTTAAAGCGGATCTCCACCCGAATTTCAACATAATCATAAGATTACTGCTGCTATTAAACATTGCACAAACGGATATTTTTGTTTCTCAAATATTTACAGTTCCATATATATTCGTCCTCCTTCCGGTCTGCACACTACGGGTTTTTCTCGGGTTTTTCTAGGGCATTGTATCATTTCCCATCCCAGAGCAGTGTGCTCTGGGAGCCTTATCTCATACCTCCCTTGTGTTCAGCAAACATCGCGTGATTTCGGGACCAGGAAGACGCTCACGCCACGGTTCCCTGTTGCGAGTGTGCATGCATGAGATCGATCGTCACCGCAACGAGGAAGTGCCTGCTTGTCGGCTTCTAATGCCCACAGCTAAAATGGCAACAGGACGAACAGGGGAATCAAAGTCTACATTGCAGGCAGAATGCCAGAGGAGCGGTTGTAGGACATCAGAAACGTGAGTCCAGATAAGCAGCGCTATTAACTATTTAAGTAGCCTTTAAAAAAAAAAACTTTTTTGCGTGGGAGATCCGCTTTAAGTCCTGTGCTGCTGGAGAGATGTTGGATAGTCAAACGAAGCAGTGTTCTCCTGACCAGGCCGGGGCACAATCTTGAGAGTCAGTTGCAGGAAAATAAAAAACGAGGTCCTGTAGTAAGAACCAATTAACAGGGCAAATGGAGGATAAGAACAAAAATATGGGGGATGGTGGATCCATAGCTACTGTAAGCGTCCGGCGACCGCAGCCGGTCAGGGTAGCCCCCCGGGACATTACAGGGCCAACGGGCACGTGGCAATAGGGTCAGCAAGGCCTCAATGATTCCAGTGTCTAGCCTCACGGCCAGAGGCCAACGGAGGGGCAGGCAGTCTCTAAATGTCAGGGGGGAAGGCAGCCATCAGCCGAGACCCAGCCGCAACAGGGCAAAAACCACGGCCCTCACGGCCAGCAGCAGCACAGTTACGTCCGGGTGGGGCCTCTCCGGGGAAGAGAAACAAATAAAAAGGGAAAAAATCTTACCCCACAGCGAGGCCCGGACGAGTCCATTCCACCATCCCATCAAAGCAGGGGGAAAAAAGCAACAGCTGGGTCATCCATCTAGGGCAGCGTCTCCACCCAGGCCGAGGCATCCCTCGGGCTGGTAAAGAAGCGGACCGTCTCTCCATCCACCATGCGCAGCTTGGCCGGGAACAAAACGCTGTACTTGAGGCCCTTGCGTCGGAGGGCCGCCTTGACCCCATCAAAGGAACGTCGTAACCGTTGGGTCTCCATGGTGTAGTCGGGGAACAGCAGGAACCGGACATTGCGGTACGGCAGCTCTCCCGCCGCTCGGGAGGCCAGGAGCAGTCCATCCTGATCCCAGAAATTAAGCAGCTGGAGGATGAAAGTACGCGGAGGCGCTCCCTCAGGTCCGGGCCTCGGTGGTACTCGGTGGGCACGCTCCACTGCGAAGTACTGGGAGAGCTGGGCCGACGGTATCAAGGAGCGGAGAAGCTCCTCCGCGAAGAGAGCCGGGGCACGTACCCTCCACCCCCTCTGGGAGGCCTACAATCCGAAGGTTGTTGCGATGGCTCCTGTTCTCGGCGTCCTCCGTGCGATATTCCAGGGCCCGGACTTTGTGCTGCAGAGCCCGGATAGAGGAGTCGTGATCAGCGACCATATCCTCCGCCTCGCCAAGCCGCCGCTCAGCCTCCGTGACCCTCGAGCGGATTTTATCAAAGTCCTGGCGGATAAGGCTGACATCCAGCTGGACCTCCTCGATCTTGGTAGTCAGGGCCGCCTGGCATGAAGAGATAGCCACCATGACTTCAGGTATTCCCGGGGGAGCCACAGCCATCTCCTCCACGTGTTCAGTCTGCGACGCCATATTGCAAAGGCGTGCAGTGGATGGCAGGGGGTCAGCAGATCGAACCCCGTCCTCTGGGATGTGCTGTGGGAATTTCAACTTCTTGCCCTTCTTCTGACTTCCCCTGGTTTTAGAGGACATCCAGGGAATTTAGGGACACCTAGGCAGGTCCGGTCAGGAGATATAGGATAGATAGCGGATCATACTCCAGGAGAGCACAGGGAACACATCTGCTCAGTCCACCATCCCGGCCACGCCCCCCACCTTTACAAAATTCTTAGTCCTTTTTATTTATAGCGCAAAAAAAATAAAAACCCAGTGGTGATTAAATACCACCAAAAGCAAGCTCTATTTGTGTGAAAAAAAGGACACAAGTTTCATATGGGTAAAGTGTTGCATGACTGAGTAATTTGAGTCATTTAGAATGTGAGAGCACCAAAAGCTGAAAATTGATCTAAGAAGGAAGGGGTTATAAGTGTCCTGTAGGCAAGTGGATAAATACCAGCTAAAAAAAGATCTATCTGTCTCAAAAAAGAATCAAAATTTAATTTGGGTACAGTGTTGCATGATTGAGTAATTGTCATTTAAAGTGAGAACACTAAAAAATGGCCTGGACTGGAAGGGGGTGAACGAGTCCTGACTTCGGGTGGTTAAACATTAGCTCTGGGATAGTTCTCTTCTCACTTTTGAATTTTACTTTTTATAAAGTCTGATATAAATTCAATAAAATGTCAGAAGAGGGCAGCTGGAGAATAAACTTATTTTAGCTTTTCTGCATTTTATTTGGTCAGTTATTTCACTTTTTACCACTTTAGAGTCTCACTTTGAAACTTTGTATTTCAAACCTGAATGGTTTTCTTTTTCTTAGTTACTTAATTATCAGTAGAGCAAAATTATATCTCTCTGAAGGATACATCAATTCAGCTGATGATTTATTTTCTGTAGAAATTCATTGGAGCAAAATTTTGGATTAATCTCAGGTGAACACCGAGCCAATCTACACTCCTGTGTGCTCCGGAGATATCAGGGGAGATTTCTGTATTATAAATATAGGGATGTGTGAAGAAAGAAATTGTATTGTGAACAGAAATGTCACATACCTCATCTATTATTTTCATTTCATTTTCTTCAGATAAATCTCTCCATCAGACTTCTAGCACTGAGCAGATCCTTCCAGAGGGGAGTCCCCTCCCCCCTCTTCTATCAGAATTTACCTCTGCCGGGGGGATCATTGACAAAATCTGGGCTAGGTGCTAAAACAAACAAAAAAAAAATTCACAGGTATTTATTTCCTTCATTATTTGTATTACAGGTACAGTACAACCCAACTCATCCCAATTGTTGTAATATTTTTTTTTTCAGGGTATTTTTGGTATCAGTTTGTTAGCATATATATTTGAATAGAAAAAAAAAGAAATACAATTTATATTTATTAACATCTACTGTATACTTTTTACTTAAAACATGACACTGATCATATGTATTTATTTTTCTTGTTTCAAGTATTATGTATTTAGATAGAGTCACATTTTATTTTAATTACAAGCTGATAAATAGGATTCTGTTTTTACACTCTACACATTGTATGCTCATGTATTTCTTTGATTAATGGAAACATAAATTAATAATCTATGGAATGTTTAGGGTTATTTTTATTTCTCATTTGGTTGTTTCCTGTGCTTGATATTTAACTGATTATGTTAAAGTAATTGTAAAGCCTTGTTTTTTTTTATAACAAACATGAATGACAATTACTCAGTCATGCAACATTGTACCCATATGAAAGTTGTGTCCTTTTTTCCCACAAATAGAGCTTTATTTTGGTGGTATTTAGTCACCACTGGGTTTTTTATTTTTTGCGCTATAAATAAAAAAGGACTAAGAATTTTGTAAAGAAAAAAGAAAAAAAAATGTTCTTTGTTTATTTAAAAATTTAGCAAATTAGTAGTTTGTCTTCATAAATTTTACCCAAAAGTTACATATCTTTGGTAACAAAATAACCCAAATCTTTGTGTATTATTTAATCTTTGTGAAAGTTATAGTCTTCCAGCTATGGGGCCACTCACTAAACATTGATCACACCTGTACTGACGGCCTATCTCATTTTTTGAGACAATAACAAGCCATAAAAGTAGACATTCCAAAGTATTTAGTAAGAGGCATGGCAAGTTTTTTGAAGCTGTAATTTTTTCCCCACAATTTTTTTTAGAAAATTAAGATTTTTTTTCCACATAATTGTCATGTTAATAGGACTTTTACACAGCCTGGCCACATACAGAGGCCCAACATTCAGGTAGCACCTTCATGCGTTCTAGGAGCATAAATTACCCTTCTAATTTCATGACAACCTATCAAACTTTTGAAGGCCCTGGAGCACCAGAACAATGGAAAAACCCCACAAAATTACCCCATTTTGGAAAGCAAACACCCCAACGTATATTCTACGAGGCATAATTAGTCTTTTGCGCATGTTATTTTCCCCACAAGTTTTTGGAAAATGTGGAAAGATAAAGAAAAGGCATTTTTTTACACAAAGTTGTACTTACCTACCCTATTGAAGTGGATTTGCACAGAGCAGCCCAGATCCTCATCTTCCAGGGTCACTCGTTGCTGCTCCCGGCCCCTCCCTCCTGACGAGTGCCCCCACAGCAAGCCGCTTACTATGGGAGCACCCAGACCGAGCTGCAGCTCCTTGCGTCCATTCAGACACGTCGCTGCCATTTGGCCCCGCCCTATCTCTCGCCTCATTGGCTATCCAACTTTGATTGACAGACATTGGAGCCAATGGGGCCACAGCTGTGCTGCAACCAATCAGGAGGAGAGTCCCAGGCGGCCCAGAGAATCGTGGACTTCGCTGGATAGAGATGAGGCTCAGGGTAAGTATTAGGGGGTGCTGGGGAGGCTTCTACACATAGAAGAAATTAATGCATTAAAATAAAAAACCTTTTGCCTTTACAACTCCTTTAATAATGTATTGATACATTTAAATAAATCATGTCCCTTCATTCACACTATTAATATGTATATTTATTATTATGATTTTCTGTCATTCCCTGATTCATTGTTCATATTTATTATCCTTATATTTAATTATCTGAATATTTCTTTGTATTTGTACAGTTGTAGATGCTGGCTCCATAGGTACATTGATAATTATAAATAATAGACATGTGCAATTCATTTTGTTCCGAATTAGTTTTTTAACAAAATTTCAACAAATCCAATAATTCGCAAACATCAAAATTAGCGAAAAACCTGTTTAACAAATTTTTCCAAAAATTTGTAAACTATACATTTTAAAATTCATAAATCCGGAAATTCCGGAAATCTGAAATAATAACTAACTATTAAAATTATAGGTCTTCAAATTTCCTTTCAAATTTGGCTTTTAGTGAACGTAACGAATACGAATTTATCCGAAGTTACGAACTGAAAAGTAACGCATTAATAATAATGAATAACAATAATAATAATAATAATAAAAACTTTTTATTATTATTATTATTTATTATTAATTTGTTCCGTTCTATTTGTTTAGATGCGGCTATCGTTATTTCGGATAATTCGTAACCTTAGATAAATTCGCATTCGTTACGTTCACTAACAGCCAATTTTGAAAGGAAATTCCAATATCTATAATTTAATAGTTACTGTAGTTATTTTAGTTAGTTATTATTTAGAATTTTTGGATTTCGTTCTTTCGAATTTTCGGATTTTTTTTTCAGATTTTCGAATTGACCAATTTACGAATTTCTTAATTTACGCATTTTCAAATTTTACGAATTTACAAATTGTGATCATAACGAATGACCCGAAAAACGAAAAAACAAAACAAACAGTCACAAAAAAAACATGGCTGAGTGGGACTGTGCCCACCCGGCCACGTCACTCATTCAGTGTCCTGTGAATAGAAAATGACAAGGTCCGGCAGCCTTTGTGGCTGTTGGTTTGTAGTTTTCAATGAACTACTGTGGAGTAGGGATGGGCCGAACAGACCCCTGTTCGGTTTGCACCAGAACTTTCGAACACCGTGAAAGTTCAGACCCGAATAACAAACTCCATTAAAGTCAATAAGTGCCCATTTTGAAGGTTTATATGCAAGTAATTGGGCATACAATGGTTATAGGGGTCCGGGTCCTGCCCTGGGGGACATGTATCAATAAAAAAAAGGTTGTGAGGTGCTCTTGATGAAGGCAAAAAAATTGCAATGATCATCATCATCTCCTTCATTGTCATCATTACCACTGGAGACAACTTGGCAATACGCTGAGGCTGGGGGAACATGAATGCCAGTTTGTGTACCAGTGTTCTCCCCTCTCTGTAGGCTCATGTTCCTGTCATCCACAACCTCAGAACCAACATCTGAATCCAGTAATGGCTGGGCATCATCAAGGAGCAAGTGGCTGACGCTGTGGTCAAATAACTCAGCTGACTTTTCCATGGTTGATGTTGGGGCTATGGCAGGAATAAATGTTGACATGGAGGCAGGTTTATCCACTCTGGCAACTGCAGGGTAATGCACACTTGTCTCTGCTTGCATGACAGAGGATGAGGAGGATGAGGAAGGTTTAGTAAGCCAGTCCACCACCTCCTCTGCATGCTGTGGCTGGATAGCATGGGCAAACTCACTAAACAGAGGACATATTTGAGGACTGACCACCATGTCCACCTTTGCCTGTGGACACATTTGTTGCTGGCCTCCTTACAGTGCCAAGGCAACATCTGCTTCTCCTTGTTGTCCTCCCATACATTATTGGGAGGGAGGGGGCGGCACTTTAATTTAAGTACTCACACTACAAAGACCCACTTAACGGATACACTATAATATACTGGAATACAGTGACGCGCAGAACTATATGGCATTAAACTTGCAGTAACGCACACAGAAGTAAATGGCATAAAACTGACAGTAACGCAAACAAACTATATGGCGTAAAACTGGCATTAACGCACACAAACTATATGGCGTAAAACTGTCAGTAACGCACACAAAACTATATGGTGTTAAACTGCCATTAACGCACACAGAACTATATGGCGTTAAACGGTCAGTAACACACACAGAACTATATGGCGTTAAACTGGAAGTAACGCACACTGAACTATATGGCGTTAAACTAGAAGTAATGCACACTGAACTATATGGCGTTAAACTGGCAGTAATGCACACTGAAGAAAATGGCATTAAACTTGCAGTAAGTTAAAGGGGTTGTAAAGGTACAATTTTTCCCTAAATGTCTTCCTTTACCTTAGTGCAGTCCTCCTTCACTTACCTCATCCTTCCATTTTGCTTTTAAATGTCCTTATTTCTTCTGAGAAATCCTCACTTCCTGTTCTTCTGTCTGTAACTCCACACAGTAATACGAGGCCTTTTCCCTGGTGTGGAGTGTCGTGCTCACCCCCTCCCTTGGACTACAGGAGAGTCAGGACGCTCTCTACGTTGCAGATAGAGAAACCGGTCGGGAACCGGTTAACATGAAAGTGCAAGTTTCTGTTGTTTTTTTTAATAGTATTTTGGATTTCAGACAAAGATATCAGATTGTGTATACATAACATTTTATTATAATGAGAAATCAGTCAATACTAAATGAATTCTTTCTCTCCGGATTGTCTGACCTTCCAGCTGTTCAGATCCCTTTATTTCTCTTGTTCCTTCTCATCTACCTTCTGACATTGATCTTCAATTTGCTGACCATCGTCCTCATAGTCACTGACCCTCACCTCCAAGTTCCTATGTATTTCTTTGTTGGGAACCTGGCCGGTTTGGACCTCTGTTATTCCTCAGTAACCATCCCACGGATATTATTTGACCTTCACACCAAGACAAGAAAAATTTCCATAGAGGCTTGCATAACCCAAGTCTTTTTCTTTCTATTTTTTGCTGCTTGTGAAGATTTTTTGTTGGCTGTCATGTCCTATGATCGATATACCGCCATTTGTCAGCCACTACATTACATACAGATCATGAGTTGGAAAGTCTGTGTACAGTTGGTGTCCATTGTGTATTGTCTCAGCTTTACCCATTCTTTGGTTCATTCACTTAATGCCTTAAAATTAATATTTTGTGGATCAGATATTATAGAAAGCTTCTTCTGCGACCTTCCACAATTGTTTCAGATTTCCTGCAGTGACATCTCCATCAACGTTCTGCTTGTCTTCATCTTGGGTGGCATCCTTGGATTTGGAGCTCTAACTCTGACCATCATGTCCTATGTCTATATATTCAAAGCTGTTCTTAAAATTCAAACTAAGGGCAATAGGAGTAAAGTTTTCTCTACTTGTAACTCTCACCTGACATTGTTGTTTATGAATTATGGCTCTTCAATTTTCAATTATTTTTGGCAAAGTGCTGGTCATCATTTTTATGGTGACAAAGGTGTGGCAATCTTTTACACAGTGATCCTTCCTTTCCTCAATCCTTTCATTTACAGTCTGAGGAACCAGGATTTTAGAACAGCATTTCAACGTGTTTTCAGAAGGATCTTTCCACCAAAATAGAGATAGATAAAGACACAAAAATACCTTTCTATTACCTATATAAGAAATCATTTGAGCATCTTTAATTTAATATGCACCTCTTATCATATCAAATTTTTGAATAGAGTAGGGATTAATTTAACCCTTTCGCTGCCATGCCCTGCGCTCCACTTTTAAACTCAGGTGGCCAGAACATTTTAGCATTTTTTTAACATTGTTTTTTTAAGTTTTCTATTACAGCTTTCAGAGTTTGTAAAAGACCCCCCTTTCCATACCATACATTTTTTGAAATCAAGGCAAAAACTGTGTGCAGTCCCCGTCCCCTCCAGTCCATATAAGGCCCTCTGGGTCTGGTATGGATTTTAAGGGGAACTCCACGCCAAAATTTAAAAAAAATATTGGCATGGGGATCTCCCCTAAAACCATACCAGGCTTTTATGTAAGCAAGGACCAGTAGAATAAAAAAGAAGGTTCTACTGATTGTTTTTAACCCCCCATGATATTTAAGCAAATGTTTATTAAAACTATATTTTCATTAAAGATGCACAAAAGTTCTTATTTGCGGGCACAAACACAGCAAAAGTTACAAAATTCCTGCTAACAAACATTTGTACATTTTAAATTGCACTTTTTTGTGAAGTGGTGAAAACTGAAGTTGCGCAAAACTGTAAATAAACACAATTTACGCAAAAAAATCTGAGATTATCATTTCTCAGAGTTTGTGAAGACCCCCCCCCCCAAACCTTACATTTTCTATAAGCACTTTAGACTTTAGAATAAAAACAAGGTGCCACAGTTTTTTTTAGACCCTGTGATATTTGCACAAAACAATATTTTTGCTAAAAATACAGAAAAATATCCTTATCAGCAAAACCTACAAAATTCCCACTAAATAAAAAAGCTAAAACTGTATTAATGCAGAAAAAAATATTTGTAAATTGAAAATGTCACTTTTTTTATGAAATGGTGAAAACTGAAGGTGTGCAAATAAACACAATTTATTATAAAAATCTGGAGGTTATTATTTTTGCACGTACAGCTCTCAGAATTTGTAAAAGACCCCCCAAACCATACATTTTCTGAAAGCATAGGGCCTTTAGAATAAAAACAAGGTGCTACTGTTTTTTTAGGCCCCTTGATATTTGCACAAAACAATATTTCTGCTAAAAATACTGAAAAATATCCTTATCTGCAAACACAGCAAAACCTTAAAAATTCCCACTAAATATAAAAGCTAAAACTGTATTAATGCAGAAAAAATATTTGTAAATTGAAAATTGCAATTTTTTTTTAATTAAATGGTGAAAAGTGAAGGTGTGCAAATAAACACAATTTACTATAAAAATCTGGAGGTTATTATTTTTGCACATACAGCTTTCAGAATTTGTAAAAGACCCCCACACCATACATTTTCTGAAAGAACATGACATGTAAAATAAAAAACAAATGTGCTATTGATTTTTTTAGCCCCGCAATAGTCGCCCAAATTTTTATCAAATTGCTATTTTCACAAAAATACACTAAAATCATTATTAGTGCACACAGACACAACATAACTTACAAAATTCCTGCTAAATTGCTACTAAGGCCTCGTTCACATGGGACGTACTAAAGTGTATGCCCGTTGAGGGCTGTGTTTACCTGCACAGGGATGCCCAGGTTTTCCATGCAGCTGTTGCTCCCAGTATGATATCCATATGGGTGTACGGCCCCGAACACAGAGGGCCGGATTCAGAAAGATGATCGCATCTTTCTGCGGGCGTAACGTATCTCCGATACGTTACGCCGCTGTAACTTTGGGCGCAAGTTTTTCAGAAAGAACTTGCGCCCTTAGTTACGGCGGCGTAACGTATGTGTTGCGGCGTAAGCCCGCCTAATTCAAATGGGGATGTTGGGGGCGTGTTTTATTTAAATTTTACTTGACCCCGCGTTTTTTACGTTTTATTTGAACGGCGCATGCGCCGTCCGTAAAATATCCCAGTGTGCATTGCTCCAAAGTATGCCGCTATGACGTATTGGATTCGACGTGAACGTAAATGACGTCCAGCCCTATTCGCAAACGACTTACGCAAACGACGTAAAGTTTTCAAAACTCGGCGCAGGAACAGCGGCCATACTTAACATTAGCTACGCCTCATATAGCAGGGGTAACTATACGCAGAAAAAAGCCTAATGTAAACGACGTAAAAAAATGTTCGGGCAGGACGTACGTTTCTGAATCGGCGTAAATACCTAATTTGCATATTCCTTGCGTAACTATACGGAAGCGCCACCTAGCGGCCAGCGTGATTATGCAGCCTAAGATACGACGGTGTAAGACACTTACATCTGGCGGATCTTAGGGATATCTATGCGTAACTGATTCTCTGAATCAGGCGCATAGATACGACGGCCCGCACTCAGAGATACGATGGCGTATCAGGAGATATCTTGTTTCTCGTATCTTGTTTCTGAATCCGGGCCAGACAGTTTGAGCTCAGGGACATAAACCTGGACCCGCATGGATGTCAAATTGGGTGCAGCAGCTGTGCCCATGCAGTTGTCACATCCCACATGAAATAAAAAAAACTCACCTAGAAAAATGAGGTCTGTAAAATGTGTTTTTCAGGACTATCCTTTAATATTCTCTGGAGCTATTGACCAAGTTAATAAGCTCCTGAAATGAATGTACACATATGTCCATAAAGTGCCAAATGACATTACTAACAGACTCACAGACACAACAAAGACAGACAAATCACAAGAAAAGGAAAGAAAAAAAAAGGAATAAAGGTATATGAGAGAGAACGGGATAACTCTCGGGATTTAGAAAAGTTCGTCTGCCCCTGACAGTGACTCGAGCTGGGCATCGCCGCTTAGTGAAGGATTGGCTCGGGCGGCTCGGCTGCTCTAGTCCTGCAAAGGGAACTGCGTTCCTGCTGTGAAAAAAGTGCAGGGACTCCGTTCCCACGGGTTCCTGCAGGACTTGAGCCCTGGTATATATCATGAAGAGGTCTCTTCTTCTTAGGCCTCGTACAGATGGACGGACTGTCCGCTGAAAACGGTCCGCCAGACCATTTTCAGCGGACATGTCCGCCCGGAGATTTCTGTCTGATGGTTGAAATCCGCGCGTACACGATACGCGGTGACGTGGCCGCGCCATCGCCGCAATGATGACTCGGCGACGTGCACGGCCCTGGAAGTTCAAAGCTTCCACGCATGCGTCGAATCACTTTGACGAATGCGAGGGATGGCGGCCGATCGGACATGTACGGTGAGTCTGTACAGACGACTGAACATGTCCGACGGACAGGCTTCCAGTGGACATGTTTCTTAGCATGCTAAGAAACATTTGTCCGCTGGAAACCTGTCCGGTCGGCAGTACACACGACCGAACATGTCTGCTGAAACTGGTCCGCGGACCAGTTTCAGCAGACATGTTCGGTCGTGTGTACGGGGCCTTAGGCTCACCAGGTGGATTACTGCCCTACCTGTGGACTGGAGTTGATCTGTATATGTTTGTAAGAAGTCCAGATACTGTACATATTTTGCCAATAATGCCTCTATTTGAAACAACCATCTGTCTGGGTTAACCTTTTTTATTAAAGGAGTTGTAAAGGCTGAAGGAGCATTCTATGCATTAAAGTAGAACTATAGACAAAACTTTGTTCTTCATTTTGGATAGAGCAAGGAAGGGTTTTAACCCCTGTCAGATTTTTTTTTTGCCATCTGGGTCTCATTGCAGAGATCTCCCTTCACTTCCTGTCCCATAGCCAAGCTGAAAGTACGACAATCCCTGCAAAAAAAAGGAATTCCTTGGGGACCTCCAAGTCAACAGAACCAGTGTCCCCATTGGCAGATTTGCCCTCCATTACTTTTCTTGTGACAACTCCAAAATTTGGGATTTTCTTTTACTTTCACTTTCAAAGAATGAATGAATGAATGACTTGTATAGCGCAACGCATGCGAACTGAATCGCCTCTGGGTGCTTTTTCCAGCCAGTATCTGCTTGGCTGGTGCGGTCATTTTTACCCCGTAGGATCATGGCACGCTAGGGACACACAGTCATACACACATATATACTGGGCCAATTTGGACGAGATCCAAGTTACCTACCAGCATTATCTTCAATGATAATGGTAAACCAGACAAAGGGTCAATCTCTGTAACTGGGACACAGACAGCAATAAAAACTGACAGGTGTTCTAATCTATCTCTACTCTATCCAAAATAAATAAATACATAAAGGTTTTGCCTTTAGTTATACTTTAAAGGGTTTGTAACCATTGTTTTTCATGTCATACTTACCTCCACCGTGCAGATGATTTTGCACAGAGTGGCCCCAAACGTCCTCTTCTGGGGTCCCCCGGTGGCTCTCACGGCTCCTCCCCGCATCAGATACCACCTAGGAGAAGCGCTCTCCTGGGGGGGTTACCTTGCGTGCGCACTCCTGAGTCCATCATTAGACACGAATACTGGACTCGGCCCCGCCCTCGGCACCTGCGTCATTGGATTTGATTGACAGCAGTCCTCCTTTTTACTTTTTGCTATAATAAATATCCCCAAAAAATATATATAAAAAAAAAATTTCCACAGTTTAGGCCGATACGTATTTTTCTACATATTTTTTGTAAAAAAAATCGCAATAAGCGTTTATTGATTGGTTTGCGCAAAAGTTATAGCGTCTACAAAATAGGGCATAGTTTTATGGCATTTTTATTAATATTATTTTTTACTAGTAATGGCGGCGACCAGCGATTTTTATCGGTACTGCGACCTTATGGCAGACACTTCGGACACTTTTGACACATTTTTGGGACCATTGGCATTTTTATAGCGATCAGTGCTATAAAAATGCATAGATTACTTTAAAAATACCACTGGCAGGGAAAGGGTTAACACAAGGGAGTGAGGAAGGGGTTAATTATGTTCCCTAGGTGTGTTCTAACTAAAGGGGGGGGTGGGGCTGACAAGGGGAAATGACTGATCGCTATTCATACATTGTATGAACAGACGATTAGGCATTTCTCTCCCTGACAGGACCGGGAGCTGTTTACACACACAGCTCCCGGTTCGCGCTCTGTAACGAGCGATCGCGGGTGCACGGCGGTGATCACGCCCATCGGGACCAGGGGCGAGCGGGGGCCATGCCCGCGTGCCTCCGGCGGGGCGCACGCGCCCCTAGTGGCTGATTCGCAAGGTGAAGTAGATCTACGTGACCTCGCGCAGGGGAGCCGACCTCGCGGCTGGTCGGCAAGTAGTTAATTGGCCAGCAAACTGGCCTGACCTGAACCCCATAGAGAATCTCTGGGGCATTGCCAAGAGAAAGATGAGAGACATGAGACCCAACAATGCAGAAGAGCTGAAGGCCGCTATTGAAGCCTCCTGGTCTTTCATAACACCTCAGCAGTGCCACAGGCTGATCGCTTCCATGCCACGCCGCATTGAGGGGCCCAAACCAAGTACTGAGGGGCCCAAACCAAGTACTGAGTACATATGCATGCTTCTACTTTTCAGAGGTCCGATATTGTTCTATGTACAATCCTCGTTTTATTGATTCCATGTAATATTCACATTTTCTGAGATTGTGGATTTGGGGTTTTCATGAGCTGGAAGCCACAATCATCACAATTAGGGTTGTCCCGATACCGATACCAGTATCGGTATCGGGACCGATACTGAGCATTTGCAGGAGTACTTGTACTCCCGCAAATGCCCCTGATGCCAGATCCGATACAACCCCCAACCGCCGCCACCGCCGCCGCATACCGCAATGCCCCCGTCGCCTATTTAATCAGCGTGCGGGGAACATTACAGCTTTCATTTGAATAGCTGTCTGTTCCCCGCCGCGCCGCGTATAGACACTCCCCCTTGCTCGGGATTGGACGGGGGATCTGTCTATCAAAGTGCAGATCACCCGTCCAATCCCGAGCAAGGGGGAGTGTCTATACATGGTGCGGCGGGGAACAGACAGCTATTCAAATGAAAGCTGTAATGTTCCCCGCACGCTGATTAACTAGGCGGCGGCATCTAGGTATGGGGGGACATGGCTGCATATGGGGGGGACAAGGCTGCATATGTGGAAACATGGCTGCATATGTTGGGGACATGGCTGCATATATAGGGGGCATGGCTGCATATGTGGGGGACATGGCTGCATTCGTGGGGGACATGGCTGCATATGTGGGGGACATGGCTGCATATATGGGGGACATGGCTGCATATATGGGGGGCATGGCTGCATATATGGGGGACATGGCTGCATATATGGGGGGCATGGCTGCATTCGTGGGGGACATGGCTGCATTCGTGGGGGACATGGCTGCATATGTGGGGGACATGGCTGCATATATGGGGGACATGGCTGCATATGTGGGGGACATGGCTGCATTCGTAGGGGACATGGCTGCATATATGGGGGGACATGGCTGCATATATGGGGAACATTGCTGCATATGTGGGGGACATGGCTGCATATGTGGGGGACATGGCTGCATTCGTGGGGGACATGGCTGCATTTGGGGACACATTTAAAAAAAAGTATCGGTATCCGGTATCGGCGAGTACTTGAAAAAAAGTATCGGTACTTGTACTCGATCCTAAAAAAGTGGTATCGGGACAACCCTAATCACAATGATGACAAATCACGGCTTGAACTATCTTGCTTTGCATGTATTGAGTCTCTCTCATATATTAGTTTCACCTTTTAAGTTGCATCAGTGAAATAGATAAACTTTTGCACAATATTCACATTTTTTGAGTATCACCTGTAACCTTGTTAGATGAATATTCTTCATTCCTTTTGTAAATAAACTCCGCTATTTTCCACCGCTCCCTTTTATAAATTGGCAAATGTGTATTCCAAGCGGATTCATTCTATTCAACTAAAAGCTTCATTTTCTGATCTTTGGAGATTTGTTTCTGTAAAATGTAAGCAGCTGACTTTTAGATTGATCTCAGAAGAATTACAATGTGATTGTCCTTACAATGCTGAGATGTACTCGGCTGTGCTTTGAAAATGCCAAGGGACCATTTAGCTTTATAAATAATTGAAATCAATAGAAGATAAAATACATGGAGGCGTGAAATGTCACACACATTGCATTGCTCATATCATTTTCTTCAGCATTTCTCTTTTCTACATCGAGTTCTGACACTGAATGGATTCATGGTAAAATATACAAAGCATTACAATGTAACAACATATATTCCAACTCAGAAGCATATATCGGAAACTTAGGCCCAGATTCCCAAAGCACTTACGCCGAATTATAACAAGATACGCCAACGCAGTGCTGGGACAAGGCCATTTGGTGCCCAGGGCGAAGATGGCAAACTGCGCCCCCCCCCCCCCCCCCCGTTTTTAAGAAAGAATCAATGATGGCTCAAAATAACACAAACACAGTCTGTAACCATCAATTGTTGCCAGTTTGCCCCATCAATTGCCGCCAGTGTGCTGCCAGTATGCCCATTAAACGCAGCCACTGTGCTATCAAACGCAGCCACTGTGCCATCAAACACAGCCACTCAGTGGCTGTGTTTGATGGCACAGTGGCTGCGTGTGATGGGCACAGTGGCTGCGTGTGATGGGCACAGTGGCTGCGTTGATTGCAATTGATGGGCACACTGGCAGCAATTGATGGGCACACTGGCGGCAATTGATGGGCACACTGGCGGCAATTGTTGGTGTATTGACACAGTGGCTGCGTGTGTTAGCACAGTGGCTGCATGTGATGGGCACAGTGGCTGCATGTGATGGGCAGAGTGGCTGCGTGTGATGGGCACAGTGGCTGCATGTGATGGGCACAGTGGCTGAGTGTATTGGCACAGTGGCTGCGTGTGTTGGAACAGTGGCTGTGTGTGATGGGCACAGTGGCTGCATGTGATGGGCACAGTGGCTGAGTGTATTGGCACAGTGGCTGCGTGTGTTGGAACAGTGGCTGCGTGTGTTGGAACAGTGGCTGTGTGTGATGGGCACAGTGGCTGCGTGTGATTGGCACAGTGGCAACAATTGATGGCACAGTGGCTGCGTGTGTTGGTACAGTGGCTGTGTGTGATGGGCACAATCGCTGCGTGTGATTGGCACAGTGGCTGCGTGTGATTGGCACAGTGGCTGTGTGTGATGGGCACAGTGGCTGCGTGTGATGGGCACAGTGGCTGAGTGTATTGGCACAGTGGCTGCGTGTGTTGGAACAGTGGCTGTGTGTGATGGGCACAGTGGCTGCGTGTGATTGGCACAGTGGCAACAATTGATGGCACAGTGGCTGCGTGTGTTGGTACAGTGGCTGTGTGTGATGGGCACAGTGGCTGCGTGTGATTGGCACAGTGGCTGCGTGTGATGGTACAGTGGCTGTGTGTGATGGGCACAGTGGCTGCGTGTGATGGGCACAGTGGCGACAATTGATGGCACAGGGGCTGAGTGTATTGGCACAGTGGCTGCGTGTGTTGGAACAGTGGCTGTTTGTGATGGGCACAGTGGCTGCATGTGATGGGCACAGTGGCTGAGTGTATTGGCACAGTGGCTGCGTGTGTTGGAACAGTGGCTGTGTGTGATGGGCACAGTGGCTGCGTGTGATTGGCACAGTGGCAACAATTGATGGCACAGTGGCTGCGTGTGTTGGTACAGTGGCTGTGTGTGATGGTACAGTGGCTGCGTGTGTTGGCACAGTGGCTGCGTGTGTTGGCACAGTGGCTGCGTGTGTTGGTACAGTGGCTGCGTGTGTTGGTACAGTGGCTGCGTGTGTTGGCACAGTGGCTGCGTGTGTTGGCACAGTGGCTGCGTGTGTTGGTACAGTGGCTGCGTGTGTTGGCACAGTGGCTGCGTGTGTTGGTACAGTGGCTGCGTGTGTTGGCACAGTGGCTGCGTGTGTTGGCACAGTGGCTGCGTGTGTTGGTACAGTGGCTGCGTGTGTTGGCACAGTGGCTGCGTGTGTTGGCACAGTGGCTGCGTGTGTTGGTACAGTGGCTGCGTGTGTTGGCACAGTGGCTGCGTGTGTTGGCACAGTGGCTGCGTGTGTTGGTACAGTGGCTGCGTTTAGTGGCATAGTGAGGCTGCAATTGATGTTTGTTTTTTTTGCTAGTCAGAGAAGGCATGGCTCAAAATAACACAAAGTGCTGATCACCTCAGTCAGCTTACCCTCCCCCCCCCGACAATACAGCCATTTAATTACTTGCTTTAACAGGTTCTGTTCTGCTTACTTTTTAGTAGTCAGTAGTCTTCTTTGCAGTACTGACTGTAGCGTAGCACACTGCTGCTAGGTTCCTAGGCACGCTCGGGCTCCTCGTGACTAGTCCTTGCCAGCCAGCTCAGCAGACACAGCTCCCTGCGCAGTGCTGCTCCGAGTCCTCCCTCTCTCAGCCCGCCTCCGGCCGTGACGTCACGCGGCTCTCGGCGCTGGAATGGACCAACTGACTCCATAGGGGGAGTTAGTAAACAAAGAGGAAAGGGAGCCAGGAGGTGAGGAGCGCACTCGGCAGCCGCTGCCCGCGCTTACTACTAGTACTAGACAGTGACACACAAGTGTACTGGTCTGGCGGGCGGCGGTCGTGCCTGTTTGTCAGAACTGCGCCCCCCTCCTATACGGAATGGTAGCGCCCAGGGCACTCTCCCCGCCCGCCCCTGCCTTGTACCGGCCCTGCGCCAACGTAAGTGCACATGTGCGCCGTCGTATCTGTGCGCCAGACCTACAAACTAATATGCGCCTAAAAACAGGCTACACCCCGCCGATGTAGCTTGCACATGCCGGCGTAGGGTGGGCGCACATTTAGGCTGGACGCATGGGGATGCTCCCATTGATTAGCCATTCAAACATGCAAATGAGGGAAATACGGCGATTTATCCCTCAAACCTATTGGGTTGAGGTCAGGACTCTTTGCAGGCCAGCCAAGTTCCTCCATCCCAAACTCACTCATCCATGTCTTTATGGACATTGCTTTGTGCACTGGTCCTAATTATTTGGGGGAGGAGGGATTATGGTGTGGGGGTGTTATTCAGGGGTTGGGTTGGCCCCTTAGTTCCAGTGAAGGGAACACTTAAGGTGTCAGCATACCAAGACATTTTGGATAATTTTATGCTCCCTACTTTGTGGGAACAGTTTGGGGACGGCCCCTTCCTGTCCCAAAATGACTGCGCACCAGTGCACAAAATAGAGGTCCATAAAGACATGGATGAGCAAGTTTGGGGTGGAGCATCTTTACTGACCTTCACAGAGTCCTGACCTCAACTCGATAGAACACCTTTGGGATGAATTAAAACAGGGATTGTGAGTCAGGCCTTCTTGTCCACATGAGTGCCTGCAGGGCCGCCATCAGGGGGGTACAGGCAGGGGCGGACTGACCATTGAGTCACTCGGGCACTGCCCGAGGGCCCCATGCCACTAGGGGGCCTCATCGGGGATGCCAGGCTCAGTAAAACCAGGGACAGTATGTAAAAATCTATGTTTTTTTTACATCTGTCCCTGATATGTCCAAAACCGACATGCTTTTGATGTGAAAATCCAGGGATTTCAGCTGCCCTGCCTCTGCACTGCCTCCTGGCGTGGTGGCTATCTGTAAGTCCAGGGGCCCCATAATCTTCTATTGCCCGGGGTCCCCATGAGTTGTCAGTTCGCCCCTGGGTACAGGCAATACACCTGGTCGCCCCCTCCCTTGGACTACAGGAGAGTCAGGACGCCCACTAACACACAGCTCCTTTCTCTATCTGCAATGTAGAGAGCGTCCTGACTCTCCTGTAGTCCATGGGAGAGGGCGAGCACGACACTCCATCCCAAGGAGAAAGCCTCGCATTACTGTGTGGAGTTACAGACAGAAGAACAGGAAGTGAGGATTTCTCAGAAGAAATAAGGACATTTAAAAGCAAAATGGAAGGATGAGGTAAGTGAACGAGGACTGCACTAAGGGAAAGGAAGATATTTAGGGAAAAAATATTAATAATTGTACCTTTACAACCCCTTTAAGTTCTGATGACCTGGGGGGGGGGGCAAGGAATACCCTTAATTTGCAGGGATTTCCTCTCACTTCCTGTTTGGCTTTGGGACAGGAAGTGAAGGGAAATCTCCACAATGGGACACAGATAGGGGGGGGGGGGAATCTGACATGGGTTATAACCCTCCCTAATGCCTCGTACACACGACCAGTCTTCCCCTCGGGAAAACTGCCATGACAGCTTTTGGCCGGGAAAACTGTCCGTGTGTATGCTCCATGGCAGTTTTCCCGACAAGAAAACCGCCGGAAATCCTGGCAGAAAAATGAGATTCCCGGCAGTTTTTCTATGGGAAACACTGTGGGGGAGCATAGACACGACCGGGTTTCCCGGCCAAAGCTCTCAAGGTGGGTTTCCCGGCCAAAGCTCTCAAGGCAGTCTTCCTGCCATGTGTAGGGGGAAAAAGCTGCCGAGCCGCTTCTCGGCTTTCCCCTTGGTAAAAAGTCCACCGGGAAACCCATTCGTGTGTACAGGGCATTACTCTATCCAAAATGAAAAAAAAAGAAAAAAAAATATTTGCTTTTAGTTCTACTTTAACACCATTCTTATGTGCATCATGTCCAGCTGACTGTTGGCAGCTCCCGATGTATTGGCACAGAGATGATGGCGTCTTGTTTAATGCTCATCGACTCTCTCAGAATTAGTGGTCCGTTTGGGGAGGTGGACCGTCTCTTGGTACAGCGTGTAATTGCACATAGGCAAAGTCTTATGAAAACATAAATAACAAGCATGAGAAAAAGGTAAATAACAATGCAAACACTTATTTTCAGAAACCATGTTGCCAAGTCATCAAAATTGTCTAATCCCTTAAAGGGGTTCCAGCCATCTTTATAGATATTCCTCATCTTATTTTGTAATTTTTTTCTCCTATCAATACTTTCATTAATTGCATCTGAATAGTCAGGTATCCCATTTTCAAAATCTTCTTGCATTGACTTGCGCAAATCCATGTAGTCTTTCCTTCGAAGTTTTTTCGCGAATCCTGTCGTCAGATGTAAACAATCGCGGCCCGCCGAATTTTGATTCCAATGGCTTTCCAACGTGTCTTCTGACAACCACCTGGTTTGATCCTGTGAAAACCTGAATCAGAATCTGTATTGGGAAGAGAGTTGCAAACGCCACGTACTTAGTTTAATATTCTTTGGAAATATTGAATATATTTTTAGTAAATTTCAGTAAGAAGCCTTTGGGCCCTTTCACACGTACGGACCGTATGTCCGCATTTTCATCCGTCCATTGCGGATGAAAACGGGACATACATGGGTCCCTATGTGATTACGTCCGCCTCCGGATTACGTAATCGTCCGCCTCCGCAAAGATCCGCATTTGCGGACGGAAGAAAATCCTATTTTTCTTCCGTCTGCCGGATCGGATGAACATGGACATATGGTCCGTGTTCATCCGATGCCCCATAGGGGAGAGTGGAGGAAAGACAGGGCGGGGGACCGCCCTGTTAGCTGCCAGCTCAGCGGGGATTTTACGGAGGATACCTCACATGTGTGGTTTGAGCACCGTTTTCATATGCGGACGCAACTCACGTATGCGTCTGCTTCTGGGTGTGAGCTTGTCAGGACGGGGCGCTTACATTTTTTTTTTCTTATTGATTTTTAAACAGTTTTTGTTATTTTTTTTTTAATTTGGGTCACTTTTATTCCTATTACAAGGAATGTAAACAAGCAAAATGTTTTAATAAATTTTGCCTTGATATACAAGCAATGTCTTGATATAAGAGTAGCTTCACGTCACAACTGAGTATAAAAGAGAAGAGAGGCTCCTCTAATGCCGCGTACACACAAACTTTTCTAATGTCATGGAAAAAAAAAAACTACCGTATTTATCGGCGTATACCGCGCACTTTTTTGCCCTGAAAATCAGGGCAAAATCGTGGGTGCGCGATATACGCCGATACCCGCTTTCCCGCGCCGAGTTTAAATACTGCGCCGACATATACCGAGCGCAATACACGCGGGTATAGTCAGGTAGTCTCGGCTGCTTCCGCGCTCACGTCCTGGACGTACAGGACGTGAGCGCGACAGTAGCCGAGACTGCCCGAGTGTACTGCGCTCGGTATATGCCGGCGCAGTATTCAAACTCGGCGCAGGAAAGCGGGAAACGAGCGAGGAGGACGCCGCAGAAGGACGCCGGACCCGACGAAGAGGACACCCGAAACCGCAGACGGACGCCGGACCCGACGAGGCCGCCGATGGACGCCGCGCAAGACACCAAAACTGTAAGTAAAAAATCCCTTTTTCCACAGGAATTCCGGGCGAACTTTAGGGGTGCGCGCTATACGCCGGAGCGCGCTATACCCCAATAAATACGGGTATGTTTTTCCCGACGTGATTCTTATCAAGCTTGACTTGTGAGCATACACACTGTAGATATATATATTTCTTATAGCAAAAAAAAAAAAAAATTTTTTGTTTATAGCTCAAAAAAAATAAAAACCGCAGAGGTGATCAAATACCACCAAAAGAAATCTCTATTTGTGGGAAAAAAAGGACGTCAGTTTTGTTTGTGAGCCATGTCGCACGACCGCGCAATTGTCAGTTAAAGTGACGCAGTGCAGAATCACAAAAAGTGCCCTGGTCTTTGGCCAGCCAAATGGTTCGGGGCTGAAGTGGTTAAGTCGCATAGATATGGACAGTACTCATAGGGAAACTTGGGGTGCGACTTTGGGGTCCAAAGTCACATGACAAGTTGCACATGGTCAAAGGGGCCTCAAGTAAATGGGGATAGAGCAGGGGGCAGTGCATTTGGGGTGGGGTTTAAATCGTACAATAGGTTCATGATATGCCGTGTGTAAAATAAAAAAATAAAAACCACACACACTTAAAGGAACACTAAAGGCAAAAATGTTTTTATTTTTTTTAAATAACAAACATGTTATACTTACCTCCACTGTGCAGCTCGTTTTGCACAGAGTGCCCCCGAATCCGGTCTTCTGGGGTCCCTCGGCTGCTGTCTCTGGTCCTCCCCGCAAGAGCTTTCCACCTTCATGCGAGCTTGCATGGTGGAAAGCTTTTGCGAGCGCGCTCCCGTGATACAGCGGCGGGCATAGCCGCCGACTGTATCACTCGGCCCCACCCCCCGGCGCGCCGCGTCATCGGATGTGATTGACAGCAGCACCAGCCAATGGCTGCGCTGCTATCAATCCGTCCAGCCTAGCCAATCAACGGCCAGGCTGGGAACCGAAGAGGATCACGGGGACGGGCGCGGGACTTTCGAGGGGTGAGGTAAGTAAGACGGGGGTTCGAGTGGGGGGGCGGTACCATCCGATGTTTTTCACCTTAATGCATAGGATGGTAGAGCAAAAAAGTGCCAACTGAATTTTTTTGTTAAATATTAGCAACTTTGCCGTAGGATGTCACCATCCTGCACTCTAAGGCCCCAAACACACTTGCTCGCATGAAGGTGGAAAGCTTTTGCGAGGAGGAGCCGAGACAGCCGCCGAGGGACCCCAGAAGAGGAGGTTCGGGGACACTCTGTGCAAAACAAGCTGCACAGTGGAGGTAAGTATAACATGTTTGTTATTTAAAAAAAAATATTAACTTTAGTGTTCCTTTAAGAGGTCGCTTACCTGTAGGATGCCCCTATATTGCGCTCTATTGTCTCTCACCTGCAGTGGTCTCTTCCGGGGCCGGGTCTGCTGGGTTTGTATCGTTGGGTTCTCAGTCCTGCAATATCACACTATTGTCACCCCTTTCAGCTTCTCTCTTTTGATTCCACACGGTAAAGAAAGGAACATATGTTGGTACCACGTATGTTGGACACGGTCACGTCTGGATATCTCCCTGTGACCTCTTTATGCCCCAACTGCAGCCTGGACACTCGCCGCGTCTTCAGAAGGTGATGAAAGCGTGGCAATAAAAGGGGAAGTAAATTCAAGGTGGCTGAGATGTTAGGGAGGGACACACAATACCACCACACCCAGAACATACACACACACATACACACACACAAACTCTCTGCACTCAACAATCACATATAGGGGCACAGATGGAGTGGGCTTGATTTGTTAACCACTTCAGCCCCAGAAGAATTTGTCCCCTTCCAGTCCAGGACATTTTTTTGTGATTTGGCACTGCTTCGCCTTTAACTGACAATTGCGCAGTCGTGCGACGTGGCTCCCAAACAAAATTGACATCCCTTTTTCACCACTAATAGAGATTTCTTTTTGTGGTATTTGATCACCTCTGCAGTTTTTATTTTTTGCGCTATAAACAAAAAAATGCAACAATTTTGAAAAAAAAAACCACAATATTTCTTACTTTTTGCTATAATAAATAGCAGAGTTGCGGACAGTTTTGGATGGTGGAGCCGAAGTGAGTTGTGGTAGGGGGGTGCAGAGATGAGTTGTGGATAGTGGTACAGAGGTGAGTTACTGACATTTTTTTTGGGGGGGGGGGGGAGTTATGGATAGAGGATGCAGTGAGTTGCAGAGGATGAGTTTTGAATGGGGATGCAGAGGTGAGCTGCAGACAGTTTTGCATGGTGGAGCAGAGGTGAGTTGTGGCAGGGGGTGCAGAGGTGAGTTGTGGCAGGGGGTGCAGAGGTGAGTTGTGGCAGGGGGTGCAGAGGTGAGTTGTGGCAGGGGGTGGAGAGGTGAGTTGTGAATGGAGGTACAGAGGTGAGTCACAGAATTTTGGATAGTGGTGCAGAGGTGAGATGTGGCAGGGGGTGAAGAGGTGAGTTGTGGCAGGGGGTGCAGAGGTGAGTTGTGAATGGAGGTACAGAGGTGAGTTGCTGAGAATTTTGGATAGTGGTGCAGAGGTGAGATGTGGCAGGGTTGCAGAGGTGAGTCGCTGAGAATTTTGGATAGTGGTGCAGAGGTGAGATGTGGCAGGGGGTGCAGAGGTGAGTCGCTGAGAATTTTGGATAGTGGTGCAGAGGTGAGATGTGGCAGGGGGTGCAGAGGTGAGCCGCTGAGAATTTTGGATAGTGGTGCAGAGGTGAGATGTGGCAGGGGGTGCAGAGGTGAGGCGCTGAGAATTTTAGATAGTGGTGCAGAGGTGAGATGTGGCAGGGGGTGCAGAGGTGAGCCGCTGAGAATTTTGGATAGTGGTGCAGAGGTGAGATGTGGCAGGGGGTGCAGAGGTGAGTCGCTGAGAATTTTGGATACTGGTGCAGAGGTGAGATGTGGCAGGGGGTGCAGAGGTGAGTCGCTGAGAATTTTGGGATAGTGGTGCAGAGGTGAGATGTGGCAGGGGGTGCAGAGGTGAGTCGCTGAGAATTTTGGATAGTGGTGCAGAGATGAGATGTGGCAGGGGGTGCAGAGGTGAGTCGCTGAGAATTTTGGGATAGTGGTGCAGAGGTGAGATGTGGCAGGGGGTGCAGAGGTGAGTCGCTGAGAATTTTGGATAGTGGTGCAGAGGTGAGATGTGGCAGGGGGTGCAGAGCAGAGGTGAGTCGCTGACAGTTTTGGAGGGGGGGGCAGAGATGAGTTATGGATAGGGGTGCAGTGGTGAGTGGCAGAGTCAATGAACGGCCAGTTGTGGACAGAGCGGCAGATGGGAGTTGTGGATGGTGGGGTGCAAAGGTAAGATTTGGACAGGCGCACACAATGCACCACATCGGGGGGCGAGTTCCTGCACCTGTTCTCCATAAAGATGAACAACCCTGGAAAAAAAACCGCCCTGATTGTGATGTTGGTGAATTCAGCTCAGTGATGGACACAATTTTAGTGAGTCCACTCTACTCCAGTCTGTGGTTCAGAGATTGCCAGACCATTTTTATGATTATGATTAAGCACTGACCGCAGTGTGAAACGCGTAGGCTGCCATCTCCACTGTTTTGCTGTACTTTGTAGTGCATTTGTCATTTTTTTTAAATAAAGACAACCCAAGGATTTTTTTGGAAGTGCGGCTGTCCATTCTTCTAGCCTTTATAATTTTTATTAAAGAAATGAAACCAAAAATAAAAAACATAACAGTTGCCCAAGCAAGGGGTTTTCACAAGCAAGATAGATAACAGAAAATGCCAAGCCGCCTGGCTCCCTCTAAACAAAGATTAATTATCAGAGACTTCACTGACCGATCGACCTTCTTATCCTCACATATTCAGGCCGATCATCATCTGCAATCAGTTGGAGAAGACGAGAGATCCCAGAAAATGGGAGCAACACTGTAGGATGATCTCTATACAATCTTCATATATCTGCTGTGACAGAGAGAGGCTCAGTCGCTATAAGTTTATAGGAAAAAGGCGCCCCGGGAGCAGAAAATAGGTGCAGGAACTCAACCACGACCCGTTCAGATTTCAAAAACAGTAGGAGGGTCTTAAAGGGGCATTAAATACCAGGAATGTATTACATACAGAATGCAGAGTTCCGGGGGGTTACACACAGAGGGCCAGATTCACACAGAAGAGCGGCGGCGTAACGTATCGTAGATACGTTACACCGCCGCAATTTTTCATCGCAAGTGCCTGATTCACCAAGCACTTGCGATGAAAACCTACGCCGGCGGCCTCCGGCGCAAGGCGGGCCAATTTAAATGGGCGTGTGCCATTTAAATTAGGCGCGCTCCCGCGCCAGACCTACCGCGCATGCTCCGTTTCCGAACTCCCGTCGTGCATTGCGCACAGTGACGTGATTTTTCTGAACGGCGACGCGCATAGAATAATTCCGTATTCCCGGACGGCTTACACAAACAACGTTATTTTTTAAATTTTGACGCGGGAACAACGGCCATACTTTATACAGCAATACGATTGCTGTGTAAAGTTAAGGCACCAAAAAAAATGACTAACTTTGCGACGGGAAACTAGACTAGCGGCGACGTAGCGAACGCGGAAAACCGTCGGGAATCGCCGTAACTCCTAATTTGCATACCCGACGCTGGTTTACGACGCGAACTCCCCCCAGCGGCGGCCGAAGTATTGCATCCTAAGATCCGACAGTGTAAAACAATTACACCTGTCGGATCTTATGGATATCTATGTGTAACTGATTCTATGAACCAGCCGCATAGATAGAAACAGGGATACGACGGTGTATCTCCACTGTGAATCTGGCCCAGAGTACAGAGCTGTCACTTGTAAACACAGAAACCGGACTTCTGTGTTTACAAGTGATTGTGGTGAGCAGGCACCAAAGGGTCTGAGCCAAAGGTGGTGGGACTGAGTTTCCCTCAAGTTCCCCCTGAAAAAAATCCCTGCCCAGGAGTCTCATTAACCACTTAAGCCCCGGACCAAAATGCAGGTAAAGGACCAGGCCCCTTTTTGCGATTCGGCACTGCGTCGCTTTAACAGACAATTGCGCGGTCGTGCGACGTGGCTCCCAAACAAAATTGACGTCATTTTTTTCCCACAAATAGAGCTTTCTTTTGGTGGTATTTGATCACCTCTGCGGTTTTTATTTTTTGCGCTATAAACAAAAATTGAGCGACAATTTTGAAAAAAATTCTATATTTTTTACTTTTTGCTATAATAAATATCCCCCAAAAATATATAAAAAAAAACAATTTTTCCTCTGTTTAGGCCGATACGTATTCTTCTACATATTTTTGGTAAAAAAAACCCCAATAAGCGTTTATCGATTGGTTTGCGCAAAATTTATAGCGTTTACAAAATAGGAGAATGTTTTATTGCATTTTTATTATTTTTTTTTTTTTTTACTACTAATGGCGGCGATCAGCGATTTTTTTCGTGACTGCGACATTATGGCGGACACTTCGGACAATTTTGACACATTTTTGGGACCATTGTAATTTTCACAGCAAAAAATGCATTTAAATTGCATTCTTATTGTGAAAATGACAGTTGCAGTTTGGGAGTTAACCACAGGGGGCGCTGTAGGAGTTAGGGTTCACCTAGTGTGTGTTTACAACTGTAGGGGGGTGTGGCTGTAGGAGTGACGTCATCGATCGTGTCTCCCTATAAAGGGGATGACGCCGCCACAGTGAAGCACGGGGAAGCCGTTTTTACATACACCTCTCCCCGTTCTTCAGCTCCGGCGACCGATCGCGGGACCCCAGCAGCGATCGGGTCCGCGGGTCCCGCGGTCCCGGAGCTTCGGCTGGGTAGATGTACAGGACATACATGTACGTGCATCTGCCCAGCCGTGCCATTCTGCTGACGTATATATGCAAGCGGGCGTCCTTAAGTGGTTAAAGGGGTTGTAAAGGTTTGTTTTATAACAACCAGTTCTGTGAGGAGAGGAGATGCAGATCGTGAGTTCCTACAAGCTAGGAACCACGATCTGTCATTTCCCCCAGTCACTCCCACCCCCTTACAGTTAGAACACACACTAGGGAACACATTTAACCCCTTGTTAGCCCCCTAGTGATAACCCCTTCCCTGCCAGTGACATTTACACAGTAATCAGTGCATTTTTAGGGGCAAATGTTTACCTGAATTCATATATACAGCAGTGGTGGTGCACACTGGACATCAATGTGCACACTCCGGTCGCCCTCCTGGTAAGAGAGAGAGCAGAGTCCTCTACAGATTGAGAAATGCAGCTCTTTTACTTCCTCCTGGCAATCTCTCTCTGGGAAATGCAGCTCAAATACTCTTGATTATACAGTAGATCAGTGGTTCTCAGGACCCACTAACAGGCCAGGTTTGCAAGATATCTGAAATACATTACAGGTGATACCTGCAATGGGCACAGTAAGGCTTGAAATGGTCACAGTGAGACATGCAATGGGCACAGTGAGGCTTGCAATGGGCACACTGAGGCTTGCAATGGGCACAGTGAGGCATGCAATGGGCACAGTGAGGTATGCAATGGGCACAGTGAGGGTTGCAATGGGCACAGTGAGGCTTGCAATGGGCACAGTGAGGTATGCAATGGGCACAGTGAGGCTTGCAATGGGCACAGTGAGGCATGAAATGGGCACAGTGAGGCATGCAATGGACACCGTGAGGTTTTCAATGGGCACAGTGAGGCTTGCAATGGGCACAGTTAGACATGCAATGGGCACAGTGAGGCTTGCAATGGGCACAGTGAGGCATGCAATGGGCGCAGTGAGGCTTGCAATGGGCACAGTGAGGCTTGCAATGGGCACAGTGAGGCTTGCAATGGGCACAGTGAGGCATGCAATGGGCACAGTGAGGCTTGCAATGGGCACAGTGAGGCTTGCAATGGGCACAGTGAGGCATGCAATGGGCACAGTGAGGCTTGCAATGGGCACAGTGAGGCTTGCAATGGGCACAGTGAGGTATGCAATGGGCACAGTGAGGCTTGCAATGGGCACAGTGAGGCATGAAATGGGCACAGTGAGGCATGCAATGGACACCGTGAGGTTTTCAATGGGCACAGTGAGGCTTGCAATGGGCACAGTTAGACATGCAATGGGCACAGTGAGGCTTGCAATGGGCACAGTGAGGCATGCAATGGGTGCAGTGAGGCTTGCAATTGGCACAGTGAGGCTGCAAATGGGCACAGTGAGGCTGCAGATGGGCACAGTGAGGCATGCAATGGGCACAGTGAGGCAAGCAATGGGCACAGTGAGGCTTGCAGTGGGCACAGTGAGGCTTGCAGTGGGCACAGTGAGGGTTGCAATGGGCGCAGTGAGGCTTGCAATTGGCACAGTGAGGCTGCAAATGGGCACAGTGAGGCTGCAGATGGGCACAGTGAGGCATGCAATGGGTACAGTGAGGCAAGCAATGGGCACAGTGAGGCTTGCAGTGGACACAGTGAGGCAATGCAATGGGCACAGCGAGCCTGCAAATGTGCACAGTGAGGCTGCAGATGGTCACAGTGAGGCATGCAATGGGCACAGTGAGGCTGCAAATGGGCATTGCTGACCCTCTTTTCCACTTACAGTAGCTGCTTCATTTCCTATCCTAGGCTTATACTTCAGTTGATAAGTTTTCCCATTTTTTTGTGGTAAAATTAGGTGCCTTGGCTTATATTTGGGTCGGCTTATACTCGAGTATTTATGATATCTGAAAGTTTTAAAATATTTACAATTAAAAAAGAGAAATCTGTAGACCAGAAGCCATAAACCTGCCTGATATCCAATCCCGAGTCAGACGAGGAACACTCCTAGGACTAATCTCTACTGATAATAAAAGTGAAAGCGCCTTCACCTCCTAAGCAACACGGAAAGCAAACAATCCAGTCAGACCGGAATCAGGCCACACCCTCCGGGAATTCGAGACGAGCAAAGCCGTGAGTAACACAACAGGTGACAAATACAAGAGGGAGATCCTGCCTTCTGTAGGCAACACGGAAGAGGAAGAAGTGCGCAATACAGACGTCCCGATCTCTTTTGTTGGATCTAGATCTCCTCAATGTATATGGAATGCATGATGAGACAACCAAAACTTCACCGGTGAGAAGAGATCAAGATCTGGGAACACGGCAAGAGCAAGATAACACCGACATCAAGGGAACATACCACGAACCTACCTTCATGGTGAGTTCATTACTTTCTATCAAAGGCCCACAATGTTACCATAGCTCTGAACCCTGGATCATATTGTATATATTCTATTCCTCTTTCTTATATGTGTGTACCTTCTTCTTTGTGGTTCCCCTCCCCCTCAGGGAGCGCCTGCCCTGGACGTTGAACAATGTCAATTGCGCGGTCGTGCGACGTGGCTCCCAAACAAAATTGCCGTCTTTTATCCCCATAAATAGAGCTTTCTTTTGGTGGTATTTGATCACCTATGCGGTTTTTATTTTTTGCGCTATAAACAAAAGGAGAGCGACAATTTTGAAAAAAAAAATCTATATTTTTTACTTTTTGCTATAATAAATATTTTTTTCACAGTTTAGGTCGATACGTATTCTTCTGCATATGTTTGATAAAAAAATCGCAATAAGCGTATATTGATCGGTTTGCGCAAAAGTCATAGGCCCAGATTCTCGTAGACGCGCCTATCTATAGTCGGGCATAGCGTATCTCAGATACACTACGCCGCCGTAACTTAGTGAGGCAGGTCCCGTATTCACAAAGAACTTGCACCCAAAGTTACAGCGGCGTAGTGTAACTGTGCCGGCGTAAGCCCGCGTAATTCAAAGTAGGCTGGTGTGGGCGTGTTTTATGGTAATGAATAGTGACCCGACGTGATTGACGCTTTTAACGAATGGCGCATGCGCCGTCCGTGAACGTATTCCAGTGCGCATGCTCAAAATTACGCCGCAAATAGTCAATGCTTTCGATGTGAACGTAACTTACGTCCAGCCCCATTCACGGACGACTTACGCCTAACATGACTTACCCCTGCTTTATGAGGGGTAACTTTACGCCGGCGTATGTCTTACGTAAACGACGTATCTTGATACGCCGGGCGCACGTACGTTCGTGAATCGGCGTATCTAGCTAATTTGCATATTCAATGCGGAAATCTAAGGAAGCGCCACCTAGCGGCCAGCGTAAATATGCAACTAAGATACGACGGCGTAAGAGACTTACGCCGCTCGTATTTTAGCCGAATTTATGCGTAACTGATTCTAAGCGCATAGATACGACGGCTCTCATTCGCTCGGACTTACGACGGTGTACGTGGCGATACGCCGTCGTAAGTCCTTTGAGAATCTGGGTCTGAGCGTCTACAAAATAGGGGATAGAATTATGGCTTTTTTATTATTATTATAATTTTTTTTACTAGTAATGGCGGCGTTCAGCGATTATTATCGTGACTGCGACTTTATGGCAGACACTTTTGACACATTTTTGGGACCATTGTCATTTATACAGCGATCAGAGCTATAAATATGCACTGGTTACTGTGGAAATGACACTGGCAGTGAAGGAGATTAACCAGTAGGGGGGCGGTGAAGGGGTTAAGTGTGCCCTAGGGAGTGATTCTACCTGTAGGGGGGATGGGCTGTGTGTGACACGACACTGATCACCGCTTGCGATTACATCAGCATTTCCCCGTTCTTCCTCACTGTGACATGATCGCGGGTATCCAGGGACATCAAGTCCGCGGGAACCGCGGTCGGAGTTACGGATCTCGCGGCGGGCGTGCCTGTCCACAATGCCTCTTCTTAAAGGGGACTTATATATACTTCCTTCTGCCTGCCCGTGCCATTCTGCCGACCTGTATCGTCGTGCGAAGGTCGTCAAGCGGTTAACAAAGAAAAAATGTGTTTAAGCTCGTTAATAATGTCATTGACAGCTTCTTTTTTTTTTAAATAAAAAGGGCCTTGCGGCTTCACTTCCTGGTTCCCTACTGCGCATGTGCGACTCGTGCTGCGTGATGCCACTAGTCCCTGCTGTCTTCTGGGACCTGTGTGTCCCAGAAGACAGCGGGGGGGAATGCAGGAAGTGGCGTAGATACCTGCGGGTGGCTCGGGTAGCTATGCTCGGAAGTGGGAGCAAAATACCGGTATTAGACAGGTATCTGCTCCCCCCACCCCCGTGAAAGGTGGCAAATGTGACACCGGAAAGGGAGAGGGTTTTCGAAAAGAGGAAGTTCCATTTTTGGGTGGATCTCCGCTTTAAGGGGTACCTCACAAAAGAAAAAGCATGAAGTCCCCCAAAAAATGCATACCGGACCCTTAATCCGAGCATGCAGCCTGGCTGGACAAGCGTGCGCCCCCCTTCCCTCCCCAGACCAAAATCAGGCCACATGTCCTCATCATGAAGAGGGGTACCTTGCCAGGGGGAAACTTTCCCTGGAAAAAGTACCTTGTTACCATCCATGTTGATGAGGACAAAGGCCTCTTCCCCACAACCCTGGCAGGTGGTTCGGGGGTCTGCAGGTGGAATCTGTGGCTTATCGTAATGTTAAAACCCTCTTTAAAAATCAGTGGGAAAGCACGGTAATACCGCGGTAATACCGCCCGCAACGCGGGCGGTATTAACCCTTTTTCGGCCGCTAGCGGGGGTTAAAACCTCACCGCTAGCGCCCGAATATCGCGGTAAACACGACGGTATAGCCGCGCTACAAATAGCGCGGCTATACCGTCACCGCGGCTCCACGCTGCAATGTGAAAGCAGCCTTAGACTTGAAGACCAATAAGACTTCTTATGCCCTATACCAGGGATAAGCAATTAGCGGACCTCCAGCTGTTGCAGAACTACAAGTCCCATGAGGCATAGCAAGACACTGACAGCCACAAGTATGACACCCAGAGGCGGAGGCATGATGGGACTTGTAGTTTGGCAACAGCTGGAGGTCCGCTAATTGCATATCCCTGCCCTATACACACATGCGGGATTTCCAACGAGAAAAGTTCTTGTAGGAAATCCCGAGAGAAAAGCAGAGAACCTGCTCGGTCAGTCTTTCCCTCTACACACGGTTGATTTTCCCGATGGGAAAACTGCGATGGAGCTTTGGTTGGGAATCCCGGCCATGTGTATGCTCCATCACAGTTTTTCCAATAGGAAAACTGCCAAAAACCGCCGGGCAAAAGTCTGCCGGTTTTCCCGGCGGGAAAAAAAGGAAGCAGGTTCTCTTTTTTTGTCCGGAGGTTTTTGGGCAGTTTTCCCGTTGGAAAAACTGCGAGGAGCATACACACGGCAAGGATTCCCGGCCAAAAGCTCTCCTAGCAGTTTTCCCGTTGGGAATCACATGTTTAGAATCACAGCATGCCTCCTATAGCACCCGTGTGTCTGGTGCCATGCACAGACTTAAATTTACTTTTTCGTTTTCTTTTGCTGTGGGGGGGTGGACAGTGCCCCTGCATCCCCTGTTGATGGGCCGCCACTGCTCGAAGGCAAATACACGATATACATACTTTTTTTGTTTTTCACATGTAAGTCTGCATGTTGATAATATAAGCAAATTCACATTTTCTTATATTTTCTTTCTACAGGTTGCCTAAAACTGGGAAAATGAATAACAGCAAAGTGAAAGTGGCTGTGAGGGTCCGTCCTCTGAATCAGAGGGAGGAAGGACTGAACTCAGAGTGTGTTGTTCGGGTCAGTGAGAACCAGATTACCCTTCTGCCACCCATTTCCTGCAAGGAAAAAGACAGAAAAGAACCTCATATCTTCATATATGACAACTGTTTCTGGACAGAGGATAAATATGATACTGGGCAGGAAGACATTTTTGAACATCTCGGAGATGGAGCTCTTGAGAACATATGGCTTGGTTACAATGTGTGTATCTTTGCTTATGGCCAAACCGGATCAGGAAAAACATTTTCAATGATGGGGACAGATGACCAACCTGGTATTGTGCCAAGAATCTGCTCTGCTTTATTTAATAAAGAGTCCAATGACTTGGAAACCATCAGGATTGAGGCCTCTTATTTTGAGATCTATAATGAGGAGGTGAGAGATCTTTTAAGATCAGCAAAAGACCAAAAGAAACTAAGAGTTCGAGAAGACAGGCTAATTGGTCCATATGTAGAGGAGTTATCTTGTCATGCTGTTCAAAGCTATGGAGAAATTAAATTACTGCTGGACCAAGGTAACAAACAGAGGGCCATTGCAGAAACCAAGATGAATGAGCAGAGCAGTCGTTCACATTCTATACTATCACTGACCGTTACACAAACATGTAATGATCACAAGTCTGGAGCCTCCAGAGAGTTGGTGAGTAAGGCCAGCTTGGTAGATCTGGCGGGAAGTGAGAGGTCCTACAAATCTGGAGCCCAAGGCAGTCAGCTTAAGGAGAGTTGTAATATCAACAAATCCCTTTTAACTCTCGGCCTAGTCATAAATTCATTGGCTGAAATCTCGGAAAATAAAAGGAAAAGTCAATACGTGAATTATAGAGACTCTGTACTCACCTGGCTGCTAAAGAACAATCTTGGAGGAAACAGCAAGACGATTATGTTGGCCACAGTCAGTCCTGCAGCAGATAATTATCAGGAAACGCTCTCCACCCTAAGATACGCAGACAGCGCCAAACGAATAGTCAACCAAGCTGTGGTCAATGAGGATGTGAAATCTAAAGTCATAGAGGAGCTACAAGAGGAAATAAAAAGGCTCAGAGAGCAGCTGACAACAACAGAACAAGTGAAGGCAGAAGTACAGGAACTGAAGTTGCATTTGGAAGAAAAAGAAAATCTTCTCAGAGATCTGAAAACCTCGTGGGAAGAAAAGCTGAAAAGGACCGAAATCGCCACTCAGGAATGGCAGAAGAATATAGAAAACATGGGCGTCATTCTTAATAAACAGGATGTCACATTTAGTAATCAATGTTATCTCATCCAACAAAGTACAGCATTAATTATCCATAATATAAATGATATCACCGAGATTGGCTCTGGACCTTCTCAAGACATCCAGATCTCTGGTCCTGAGGCTGAGTGTGAACATTGTGTGATCCGGAAGACAGAAGAAGGAGAGGTTTTTCTAACTCCAGTTGACAATTCAAAAACCCACGTCAATGGCTTCTTGTCCAAAACATTGACCCAACTGTGGCATGAAGATAAAATACAGATAGGAAACAATGTATTTATTTTACACCTTCCCAACAGACCAAAACCAGAATATATGAAGACAAACGTTTCTATTGAGGCTGAGGCTCAAACATATGATGAACTGAACACAGAAAAATACATCCCACCCATATTATCTAAAAGAGACAGCTGGAATGGTAGCATGACTGAGGGTGAGAAATCCAAGACTGACTCAACAATGTCCGAAATACACAAGACAACTGAAGGCTTCACACAAACCATTCCAGTCTCTGATGATGACTGTAACTCTTCTAAAAACAAACAAATATCTGATATCTTCACCGAAATCTCTAATAAGACCAACAGCCCCCATAATAATGTTAATACCACTGGAAATACCCAATCGGAATACCAGGAGATAGGTGTGGGCACACAAGTACAACACTCCATGGTTCAATGTTCACTGCAGTATGGGGAGGCCAGTTCTCAAACTTCTAAAACTTTACAGAGCAGCAATTACTTTCAGAACACTCCACATCAGGAATATAAATGTACTTTACCAAGGTATTTTTATTTTTGATAAATATATTTTTTATTTTAGGACATATGCAATAGCAAATGACAGGCCATATACTGTATAACACAAAAGATAGGCAATAGAATTTGCTCTCTTTGGGGATCTGGCACAAATAGTGTTGCAAATTGTTATCCCCTTTAGCCTGACGCATTTCGGGAAAATGTATCCCTTCTTCATGGACATTGGAGAAGATAATTTAAGAAACATTCAGCATAAGGTCATGAAATCGAAAATTTATAAAAGTAAAACTTTTAATATAGTTTAGATGGAAAAAACAAGGAAGCTTTCTGTTGCATGTCCAAAAACCCGGTGGACAGCACCCTCTGGGTCTGGTACGGCCCTCACAAGGATCCCCAAGGGACGCTCCCCACACCTCACCCAAGATGGAGGACCATCTATGAGGTAAGCCGGCTGAGTCGTTTCAAATCCCGGAACAGCAGCGCATGCTGCTGTTCCGAGATTTGAGACGACTCACCCGGCTTACCTCATAGATTTAATACTCTACCAAGGGCCACTCATCATTTTTCAATGATCCTCCATCTTGGGTGAGGTGTGGGGAGCGTCCCTTGGGGATCCTTGTGAGGGCTGTACTGGACTCAGACGGTGCTGTCCACCGGATTGGTGGACATGCGACAGGAAACTATCTTGTTTTTTCCATCTAAAACGATATTAAACGTTTTTCTTTTATACATTTTCGATTTCATGACCTTATGCTGAATGTTTCTTAAATTATCTTCTCCAATGTCGCTGAAGAAGGGATACATTTCCTGAAACGCGTTAGACCTAAGGAGATAATCTTCCAATTGCCAACAGGCAATGTTCGAGTCGAACATAAGTTTGACTCGAACTCGAAGCTCATCCCTAGTGGCCAGCATTTGTACCCCCACTGGGTTTATTTGTACATTTCTGCATAACATGCTCACAATCACACATTTTAGAGATTTTCCAGCATTCTCTACACTTGATAATGAGCACTTTTGATTCTCAGGGGTTCTCAAAATTAATGCTGATAAGACTGGTCCCTTGTCTGTGTGATTATCTCTAGTCAAGTTCAAATTTGTTGCATCATTTGGGTCAAAACATCCTTTATATTGGTCATACATGAGAACATCTGAGGGCTTGTAAAGAGTTGATTGGCCTTTGCATGATTCTCTGCTCGCCTACAGTAGAATTCAAATAACCCTTTTGGTGAATGTCAGTCATCTTACCATTACACAGGCCCTTTTTTTCAGCTGGAACTTGGTGGAACTGAGTTCCACCACCTCTGGCTCAGGCCCTCTGCTCCCTGCTGACCACTATTACTTGAAAACACAAACGTCTGGCTTCTATGCTTACAACAGACTTGTTCCCCAACAGCACTCACATGTCAGATATCCTGAGCGGCTCCCACTGTGTGAAGGATGGGGACAAGGGAGATGCAGGTACACAGGCTGCAGTGCAAATGCCAACATCACCACTGGATGATCTCCCCGCAAGTGAGAGAGGTGGAGCCAACTACAGTATGCGGGGAGGTACTAGAGCTGGCTGGGGGCTTCAGCTTAATACAGCAACAAAAATAAGACACGTGGAAGATGGTGGAGCTTTTAAGGAGATGGGGAGAAGATGGTGGCAGTAGAGGGGGGGTTGCATACAGAGGTCAGAGGTGAAGAGGGGTAAACATGAGATGTGGATGGGGATGCAGAGGGAAACAGCTGTGGAAGAAGGCACTCTGCACTCTGTACATAATGACCCTGTTAAAACCCTCCCACTGTTAGCGAAATTTGACCACACCCACTATTTGATGCGGTTTTGAGGGTGTGTGTAAGGGACGGGGGGAGGGTTATGATTGAGTTACTGTACCTATTTTCCGAGAAAAAAAAGCTCTGTCATTACAGATTTGTACTGAGGTGTTGACAATAACAACTTGTATGATAACAGGCTTGTTTTATCTCCCCTTAAATATCTCAGTTTTAAGGCACTACTTTCTCCTGTCTATATGTTTCAGTGGTGGTGGAAGAAGGAACACACATGGGATCTTCTGTTGGGACAAGGATACTGATCTACAATGGCTGACAGATCTCCTTCCAAGGACCTCCATCTCAGACGCCTCTATCTGCTGTATTTCACATCCTCCTGGAGATTACTGGAAAATTGAGGTTCATAAATTCTCTCCAATCATTTTCTGTCACTCATTCACTACACGGGCTAAGTGGACTCAGCTGGAGGAATTTCTTAGACATTGTACAGACGTATGTGGTAAGTGATGTACAGGATGAAATAAATAAATATCATTGCAAAAGAAACAACTACGACAGCAATTTCCACCATGCCGAGTGGCTATCCAGCTGCCTTGTCACCACAGGGGGTTGGCCATCATTTCCAGCTTCTAGAGCAGTGGTCTTCAAACTATGGCCTAAGGGCTGGATGCGGCCTTTTGCTTTCCTTTATCTAGCCCTTGGGGCACTCAGTGGCGTCACTAGGGTTGGTGTCACCCGGTGCGGGAAAACATGGTGTCACCCCCCTCCACCAAGTATAGTCCCCACTCAGTACAGACCCGCCTCCCTCAGTCCAGACCTCCCCTCTACACGAAGTATAGATCCCCTCTCTTAGTACAGACCACCCTCTCCACTATGTATAGACCCCTGTCCCTCAGTCCAGACCCCCTCCCTCCTTACAGACCCCCTCTCCACCAAGTACAGACCCCCTCTCCTCTAAGTACAGACCCCCTCTCCTCTAAGTACAGACCCCCATCCCTCAGTAAAGATCCCCTCCCTCAGTACACACATCCCTCTCCACTTGTGCTTGTTTGGGGGTGGGGGGGGGTTAGATGTGCTGGGGGTGCTTTGGGAGGTGAGAGGGCTTATTCTTGTGGGAGGTTGGATTTAAAATCCAACCTCCACTTCTAGCATAGGTTCTTTCTTCTCCAAAGTGTCCCCCACATATTCTGGGGGGGTCTTAACTCCCCCCCACACATATCTTAACTCCCCCCACCTCCAATTTAACGCAGGTGTCCCTCTTCTGGTAATAGTTCTGGGGACCCCACCACCTCCACACGGCCGGGCTCAGCTCCAAGCAGACGCCACCAGTGCAAGAAACTGCCTGGCTGGGGGAATTCTGCTCCCCACCTCATCCTGAAAGCGCTGGCGGCGGTGCTCCTGCCTACGGGTGTCACCCCTCTGGCGGGTGTCACCCAGTGCGGACCTGCAACGTCTCTGGGGGCACTATTCCTCCCAATGACACCAAGACGGAGGCACTATTATTTTTACTGACACCTACAATGGGATATTGTTATCCCTACTGATACCAACAATGGGGCACTATTCCTTCCACTGACACCATTAATAGGGCACTATTCCTCGGACTGACATCAATGATAGAGCACAATTCTTACCTCTAACACCGAAGATGGCACATTATTTACTCCCACTGATGTCAAGACATTTTAATTCTGCTGGCCACACTTCAACCCTCTATGTTCTGAAGCACAGTAAACTTGACCCGACCCTTTGTTTTGAAAATTTGGAGACCTCTGTTCTAGAGGGATCACATAGGTATGGCATAATCATAGTTACATTGGTCCAAGCTGGATCAATGTAACTATGTAAAAATTGCAATTTCTTTTTTTAAATCCAGTGCTGTAAGTGTTTAGAGGAGTAGTAAAGGGATTCCTATTGTTTCAATAATACTGCAGCAAAGGGTGATCCGATTTTCTAACTAACTGAACTTTCTGTTCATCAAGAAAAAACATCTAGTTGACTCCTTTGGTCAACAAGTGCTAGGCAGACACATCCTATATGCTAGGTTCGAGGACAAGTTTGCTTTGCACAGTCATTGATCTACAGAGGAATGGATTGACTTGTATTTAGAAGATAAGAGGTATATCTTGATCATCCCAGTCTTGGTTCTTGGTTTAGATGTTCCTATCCACTCTTTTTCCCACTCTAGGTAATAAAATACAAGGTCTGGAGATTTGAGTGCTCCTATCTTGATGCTGAAGAGTTGTGTCCTTAGGTGATGGTCCTCTTCTCCCTTATGTGGACGTTTTTTTATTCCTAACTAGTTTTCTTTACTTTCCCTTTATTTTATTTTGGATTGTTCAATCAACTCTTCACTGCCTTAAACTATAACAATAGAAGCAGTGTATCTGGGGAGGTGTCACCTCAGTTAAGACCTTGGGAACTGGACCTACACCCCACGCTGCTTTGGCCACTAAATCCTGCTTGGGCACACATTGGCACTGAGTGTAATAAGGGTAGTTAGCCACAGTGTGCTTTACAGGTCCAGGGCCGTGGTCCATTTCTATGGTTGCATTTTCTGATTAGAGGTCAATAACGCCTTATCAGCAGCACAGCATCAAACAATTTTTCATAGTGACTGGAAAGTAGAAAGATAAATGCTCAGAAAAGTTTGTTTACTGTTGGTTTTAAAGAACAAACAACAAAAGATTAATTTTGGCTACAAACCATTTGAGGCATACAGTACCTTGAAAAAGTCATAAAAATGTCTATGCCAGGGATCCTCAAACTACAGCCCTCCAGCTGTTGCGAAACTACACTTCCCATGAAGCATTGTAAAACTCTGACATTCACAGACATAACTAGGCATGATGGGAATTGTAGTTCCTGAACACCTGGAGGGCCATAGTTTGAAGACCCCTGGTCTATGCCGTGGCTTGTGATTAAAGGATTCATTGCGAAATCATAGTCAAAGCATTCCAAAAATGGAAAGGGTTAAAATATTGCTGACATACAATCAATGTTAAACATCATGCTTGGGCTGACTCAGGCATATCAGGGCTGGTGTTGGGGGCAACCAAAAGTTGTTTAGGCGACAGATGTCGCATGGGAATCCACCCAATGGAAGGAACAGACCACTAGTTGAACCCGTAAGGGTCAGTGATGTGGATTGGACCCAATGGATCTGGCAGAGGACTCCTAACCACCGGATGGTGCAGCTGGTGTAGTTGGGCCATGTGCTGGATATGATGTCCCCAACACAGAGCGTTGTCGGACCGACTCACTTCAACGAGGCTTGGGATGGAATGCAGAGGCATTAGTAGAGCATATAGAAGGCTGTCAGTAGTCTGTAGTCACGATAAAGTGTTTTGGGTGTGGCCCTAAAAATCATCAATTCTCCGAACAGTGCCGGAACTTTTTTTAATTACTTTTATGCCCCGTACACACGGTCAGAATTTCCGGCAGAAAAGTCCGATGGGAGCTTTTGATCGGAAATTCCGACTGTGTGTATGCTCCGTCTGACTTTTTCTGTCGGAAATACCGACAGCAATAGATTGAGAGCTGGTTCTCAAATTTTCCGTCTGAGTTTCCGACGGAAGTTTTCCCGTTGGAAATTTCGTCCGTGTGTACAGGGCATTAGTGTTGTCATCCAACAAGAACAATTCAAATATTTTTATATACATTTAAATACTGTATGAGTGCTTTTCCATTTGATTGCAATGTATCTGTCTGAAATGCAGGGATTTCACATGAAGCTCCTTATTTTCACCCACATTTCAGGGAAACAAAAAACGTCAAATTCACTCATCCCAAGTTATAAATACAGTATGTACATTTTTTTCTTACACTTTACAATTGTCACATGTCCAGGTAAACGTGTAATCATTATCATGGCGGATGTAATGGATGGAGACGCTGAGCAGACAGTGAGGAAAGATTGGGGAAAATGGAAATTCTTCGACTGTGACCTCGTGACCCTGACACGCCAAGAAATAGACTCGGTCAGTACAAACAGGTCAGCCCTACAGAGAGCATTGACTGAGAAGATTGAAAATCTGAAAAGAATTCTACAAACATCTACAGGTAAATGTATAATTATTTCTACTTTATCCATTATCCATATCCTCACTGTCTATAGAATTCAGACTTCTTCTTTTACGTATTTGTGTAGTACTACAGTATAGTCAAGTAAAGTCCAGAGCATGAAAATTCCATTAATCGGGTGGTGGTACTATTCTACCACTTCTGAATTCTGGACAGTGTTGTCACCCTCAGATCAGCGGTACCTGCAAAATCTATAGAGGCTCATGGTGATGAGGCAGGTGGTGTGACTATCGGCATTGTCACTACTGATAGGCAAGTTTATTGGTCAATGGCTTCCCACACCTAACCCACTCTCATTTCTTTTAAGCACTTCAGCCCCGGAAGAATTGGCTGTTCAATGACCGGGCCATTTTTTGCGATACGGCACTGCGTCACTTTAACTGACAATTGCGCGGTCGTGTGACGTGACATGGAGATCTTAATACCTACCTCACTCACACGCTTAAAGATACATAAAATAAGTGATTAAAACCTTTTGTCTATATAAGAATTAAAAACAAATGATAACTTATATATATTTATACAGAAAAGAAACTTGTATAAATCTGATATTAGCAACTATAACATAAATGATACAACGTTAAAACAAAGATGTTACCAATGATACAAAGTAATACAAATAGGAATATTACTATAATGGACACATCATTATATCAGGAAAAATTGTAGGAAAGGAAGAGTTACAGAAAAGATGAAGAAAATGAAGGAGGTACATTTGCAGAGAAAAACCTTACGTCACCATGCTCCTTAGATCAGATCATCAGGCTTAGATAGAGCGGGGGTGCCTTTCTGTACTGCTTTATACCCCCCATGACCCTACTTCCCCCCTATCCAGGTTCCAACTCCCCTGGGACCTTGTCATTGGTCCAGAGTTTCTCAAATTCTGATTGGCTGTAACTGAAGCATCCTAAATCTTCATGATCAGGTCTAAAACTTCCGGTGCCTCTCGGTCTACTACATGTCTATGATTTAATAAACAACCCCTTTGATCCCCAGCCCAACCAGTTACCACATTAGCATGTTAACGGGCCCCCTGGTGAGATGGAGCCTCTACATCTCAGAGGCTGGGTTCACACTTGTCCGACAAATGCTTCGACATCGGGAGCTCATGTCGCATGACGTGTGAAAATCAATGTTTTCTTATGGAAGTCGTCTTAACTGGTCCGACACAAGTCGGTCTGACTTTGAAAATGCTCCGTGTACTACTTTGGTCCGACTTTGATCCTACTTCAGCCCATTGAATATCATTGAAGTCGGATCAAAGTAGGATCCTTGTCCTTACCAACTGACTTTTGACATCCGACATGGTGATTATAGCAGCAGTAAAAGGAATTTATCTCACACTGGGATTGTTTTGATTGGTCAAAGGACAAGTCAGACTATCACAAAGTTGTATCAAAGTAGTATCCTGTTCATTCAAGTCGAATGGATGTAGGACCGATGTCACAGAGCAAAGTAGGATGAAAGTCGAATGACTGTCGTGTCGTACCAGTGTGAAAGGGGACTTAGGCTGGGTTCACACTGATACGACACGACAGTCAGGCCTCGTACACACGTCCGAGAAACTCGACGAGCAAAACACATCGTTTTGCTCGTCGAGTTCCTTGTGAAGCCTAACGAGGAAATAGAGAACATGTTCTCTATTTGGCTTGACGAGTTCCTCGTCGGTTTCCTCAGCCAAAAGTGTACACACGACTTGTTTCCTCAGCAGAATACGGCTCCAATCGAGTTTCTGGCTGAATTCTGCCGAGAAACTCGGTCGTGTGTACGGGGCCTCATACGTATTGTCTGTCTCTGGCTGGTTTTGGTGTACCAGTCCTCTGCTTGTGTTTTTACATTATTTCTTTCCACAGACAAAATTACTGTGCCATGGATGTGGAAAATGTCAAGAAAGGAGGTAAGAGAGTTATTTATGTGAAAATACAGCAAAAATCGAATGTAGGTTCGATTGAGACTTAAAGTTTTTGCTTTGCTGGAATCTCTGAGAAAATCAGAACACTTTGGTGAAGTTTGTCGTTTTTGTGAAATGTAGAACATTCGTTTGGGGAAGGTGAAATTAAGGTGTCTGTGTGGTTTGTAAGGGTGCGATAGGCTTTTAATAGTTTCTAGGGAACTTATTTTTAAAAACTGACCTTTTCTGCAAATTAAAAGTCTACTTATATAGAGTATATCCTCCACTCCCCAAAATCAAAAAGTTTAAAAAAACAATTATAAAGTTTGCTAAAAAATAAAAAATACTTACATTGGCGCACGTTCCAACACTTCTGGGAGCCACTGTCAGTGCACTTCCTGGGACAGCTAGATACTCAGAATGACCCAAGAATGTATTCTTGCAATAGATTGAAGCACATTCTTATGGGATTTTGAGAACTCAGCTTAAAACCTAACAAGCTCAAGGCAATATGCTTTTTCTTTGTAATGAGCAGAAATCAAGAGGAATCTACTGAAATTTCACATTTGATTTGCTGCACTTGTAACCAAAGGAAAGGCCAACACCCCCTTGGGTTCTGGGGTGGGAAAGAACCCTTCAGAGGTCATAGGGTTCTGCTCAGTTTCAAGTGGCCTAAGCCCTACACCCGAAACTCACAAAACACACTTTAACACAGGCCACTGGAAAGGAGTTCCTTACCCCAGGACAACCCTCAACAAACATAGGTTGTCTTCCTTTGGTTCCCTCTACATGAAACTCAAGGATCTTTTTTCCAATTTAAACCCGACAAAGCCCACAAACGGCCTACACCCGAAACTCACAAAATACACTTTAACACAGGCCACTGGAAAGGAGTTCCTTCCCCCAGGACAAACCTCAACAACCTTAGGTTGCCTGCCTCTGGTTCTCTCTACACAAAACTCAAGGATCCTTTATCCAACTTAACCTCGTCAAAGCCCACAAGTGTAGACGTAATCTCTAACTTTGCCTTTTCCTAGGACAGAATGGACATCGGCTCCTGAATCAGAAACAGAGCCCACTCAGATGCTAAGCTTCTCTCTTTCTCTTCATCTAAGAAGCACCCAGCAGGAGAATGTCCAGCCAGGCTCCTTTAAAAAACGTTACTTTCCGAATCTGGCTAACAATCATTGTAGTAAGAAATAGATGTGCATTCGTTTTCGTCCGAATGCATTTTCATCCAAATTTCAGTTCATTTTAACAAACAATAAAAAACGTGCAGAATCCAAAATCTGAAAGATCCAACATAAAAAATGCTTTATTTTCGTTTAGTTGCGACAACAGTTGGATATAGATAGAAGATTCGACATGACGGTGACAATAGCGATCTGTGTCTATCGAACCTGCGGTCGAATGTGCCTAACCTAACTCTATTAGTCCAAGATTATTCGAGAGAGAAAAGATTTTTGACATTCTAGAGACATGAAGATTCGACGAACCAGCTAAAAACATACGATCGCAGCGAGCAGACATTTATGGTTAAATGCTCCGCCCATAGGCTAAAGAAGAATTCTAATGTTGGTTGACTAGTAATAATAATTAATAAATATAATTATTACTAGTGTCATACAACATTAGAATTATACTATAGCTTGTGGGCGGAGCATTAGACTGGAAATGTACGATCGCGGCGTCGTACAGTTTAGCTGCTTCGTCTAATCTTCTTAGAACATCCGACGGACACCATAAGCCTTCAATGACAGATTCAACCTTAATTAAACCGGATTTTCGGACGAATGCATTTTTTTTACGAAACAAAATAAATAAAAATTAATTTCGGGAGTAACTAAATAAATTTATTTTCCAGACGAAACCGAAATTCCAAAACTAAATATTTCAGTGTGCACATGTCTAGTAAGAAAAAGTAATCAGTTATTACCTTCTCCAGCAAAGTAGAAATCTAAGGCCCCGTACACACGACCAAACATGTCTGCTGAAACTGGTCCGCGGACCAGTTTCAGCAGACATGCTTGGCCGTGTGTAGGCCCGAGCGGACCATTTTCGGGGGGGGTTCGGACAGACCTACCGTACATGTCCGGCCGCCTGCCATCCCTCGCATGCGTCGAATGACTTTGACGCATGCGTGGAAGCATTTAAAAGGCAGGCCCGCCCACGTCGCCGCGTCATTGTCGCGGCGACACCGCGTCATCGACACGCCCCGCGTATTGTTTACGCACGGACTTCTGTTCGATGGTGTGTACAGCCATCGAACAGAAGTCCCCGGGCAGACATGTCCGATGAAAACGGTCCGCGGACCGGTTTCATCGGACATGTCTGCTCGTGAGTACAAGGCCTCACACTTTTTTAGGTGGCAACGTTTTTTTTTCTTCTAACCTGGTGCTTAATCAGTTCTCATAAATAGGGTGTTTTCTCTTAATTCTTTCTGCCCCTCTCAGTCCCAAGGGTATTTCATCCCCAAGTGGTATTTACAGCCCATGACACAGCATATTTTCTAGCTCATTTTGATAGGGAATATCTATCTACATTTTCCACGAGCAACACTCTACTCCCTGACCTCACTCGTCTACCTTAGTCCCATCGCTTGGTCTCCTCCTTAAGTCCAAATGACTGGCCCGCCGCCCAGGACTCTAGAGGCAGGACCCACTCTTTAGGGGACCTGACACCCTGTTACACACTAACTTCATCTCTATACGTGCTCCCATTGTCCATTCAGCATATAGCAGAGAAGACATCATACAATGATTGAACCTGAGAACAAGACAGAGCAGAATGAAGCCTCGTACACACGATCAGTCCATCCGATGAGAACGGTTAACCGATGAAGATGACTGATGGTCCGTCGCGCCCACACACCATCGGTTAAATAACCGATCGTGTCAGAACACGGTGACGTAAACCACAATGACGTGCTTAAAATAAACGAAGTTCACTGCTTCCAAGCATGTGTCGACTTTATTCTGAGCATGCGTGGATTTTTAACCGATGGTTGTGCCTACCATGTGCCTATCAGTTAGGAATCCATCGGTTAAATTTAAAGCAAGTTGGCTTTTTTTTAACCAATGGTTAAATAACCTATGGGGCCCACACACGATCGGTTTTGACCGATGAAAACGGTCCATCAGACCGTTGTCCTCTGGTTAACCTATCGTGTGTACGAGGCCTTAGTGATGCCAACATCTGCAAAATATTAGTGAAGCAAAAAAGTAAATGCTGAAAACGAATTTTCATAGTACATATCTGTAGCTTTCACCTTTTAATGTGTTTGCCATTTATTTCCCATCTGCAGCTTCACGTGAAGAAAGTTGAGGTTGGGATCTTCTCCAGATCGAGTGAGAGTGATTACTCCTGGTTGGTGAACCTGCTGAGATCGGCAGATTTCTGCGGTTGGGTTCAGAGCGTCACCCCGTGTTATATATCCAATAATGGATTCCAGAGGTTCAGACATGACGTGTCTCAGTGCACATTTGGTATTTTGTATCACACAAAGAATTGGGGAAGAGTCAATGTGACCGATGTGAATGATTCGGTGTATGACGAGGAGCTGCAATATCTTCATGACAGACTTGGTAAGAGAAGATTGGTCATATCATTATATAATAAGGATCACACAAAGTAAGCCTGTTTTTTCTTTACTTGGCTCCCAAACAAGATTTAAGTCCTTTTTCCCCACAAATAGAGATTTCTTTTGGTGGTATTTGATCACCTCTGTGGTTTTTATTTTTGCGCTATAAACAAATAAAGAGCGACAATTTTGAAAAAAAAAAACAATATTTTTTACTTTTTGCCATAATAAATTTCCCCTAAAAACTATATAAAAAAACAAATTTCTTTCTCAGTTTAGGTATTCTTCTACATATCTTTGGTAAGAAAATCGCAATAAGTGTCTATTGATTGGCTTGCGCAAAAGTTATAGCTTCTACAAAATAGGGGATAGATTTATGGCTTTTTTATTAATGTTTTTTTTTTTACTAGTAATGGCGGCGATCTGTGATTTGTATCGTGACTGTGACATTATGGCGACACATCTGACACTTTTGGCCCTATTTTGGGACCATTGTCACTTATACAGCTATAAAAATGCACTGATTATTCTGTAAATAACACTGGCAGGGAAGGGGTTAAGTGTGTCATAGGGAGTAATTCTAACTGTGTGGGGGGATGGGCTAGCAGTGACTCGCCATTGATCACTGCTCCCGATGAGAGGGAGCAGACGATCAGTGTCCTGTCACTAGGCAGAACAGGGAAATGCCTTGTTTGCATAGACATCTCCCCGTTCTGCAGCTCTGTGACAAGACTGTTGGTTTGTGTCTACAGGGAAGGACAATGTGATTGTGGTGATTGATGATATGAATGAAGTCCGTGATCTGGAGAAGAACAGGATCCTGGAGAACCAGCCCAGTATCCGGGGGCTCGCCCGGGATCTCTTCCTGTTTAGTCTTAATGAAAAAATGGCAAAGTCTGATCCCCGACACAAGTCAAATCTCAAGAGAAAAATGGCACACCTGGAATCCATAATAAAAGGTACGATTTTTGAAGTGGGCTTTTCGTGTACCTCTGCTTTGTAGGGAGATGTCTCATTTACATAAAATTACATTTTTTTTTCATTAAGGTAATCTTTATTATTGAAGAACAGAGTCCTTCTGACGTTTTAATTTTCATACAACAGGAAGCGAACATGTATAGTGGGAGAAACAGAAATGGTCTTCTTCAATCCATCTGCTTCGAAAGGAGTCCATGGCCACTTCCAACATGATCTTCAAATACAGCCACATATTATACAGTGTTATGACATGGAGAAGATGACCCAATCAGATGAGTTGTATGTGAGACATGCATAGAATGTTATTTCTGTACAAATCATTAGGAAGACCTCATCTGGAACATCCAGTTCAGCTTTGGGCACAAAATCACAAAGAAAGGATATCGGGGAACTGGAGAAAGTACAGAGAAGGGCAACCAAACTGATAAGAGGCATGGAGGAGCTCAGCTATGAGGAAAGATTAGAGGAACTGAATTTATTCTCTCCTGAGAAGAGGAGATTAAGAGGGGATATGATCACCATGTATAACTTCATAAGGGGGGATATGATCTCCATGTATAAATACATAAGGGGGGATATGATCTCCATGTATAAATACATAAGGGGGGATATGATCTCCATGTATAAATACATAAGGGGGGTATGATCTCCATGTATAAATACATAAGGGGGATATGATCTCCATGTATAAATACATAAGGGGGATATGATCTCCATGTATAACTACATAAGGGGGGATATGATCTCCATGTATAAATACATAAGGGGGATATGATCTCCATGTATAAATACATAAGGGGGGGTATGATCTCCATGTATAAATACATAAGGGGGATATGATCTCCATGTATAAATACATAAGGGGGACATGATCTCCATGTATAAATACATATGGGGGATATGATCTCCATGTATAAATACATAAGGGGGGACATGATCTCCATGTATAAATACATAAGGGGGATATGATCTCCATGTATAAATACATAAGGGGGGGTGTGATCTCCATGTATAAATACATAAGGGGGGGACATGACCTCCATGTATAAATACATAAGGGGGATATGATCTCCATGTATAAATACATAAGGGGGGATATTCTAATCATGTATAAATACATAAGGGTGGGCTGGAGCAACAGGTGGGGGGGTCTGTGGTCAGGTCTGTCTGCCACCCCCTCCCCCTTTCCCCCCCCCCCGACTGATAGGACACCAGCCACCACTGGGATCCATATACAAAAAGGACAACAATTTCAGTGTTACACACAAGTATATTTAAATATGTCTATACATATATTACACTGGCACTTGTTAACCTCCAAGGTGGAAATAGGAGATACAGGGGGTCATTAACTATAGCACCGCGGTGCTAATTACCGCAAATTAGCACTAATTAGCGCTAAAATAGTATTCACTATGGGCCATATTCTTAAACAAGTTACGTAGGCGTATCAACAGATACGCCTACGTAAGTCCCTTTCCTATGTTTAAGTGTATTCTCAAACTGAGATACACTTAAACATGCCTAAGATACACCAGCCTGCGCCGTTGTATCTTAGGCTGCAATATTTACGCTGACCGCTAGGTGGCGGTCAGCGTAGAATATGCAAATGACTACTCACGCCGATTCTCGAACGTACGCTTGCCCGCCGTAGTGTTTTAACGTCGTTTCCGTAAGCGATACGCGGCGTAAAGATAAAGATGCCCCCTAGGTGGCGTACTCAATGTTAAGTATGGCCGTCGATCCCGCGTCGAAATTTCAAAATTGAACGTCGTTTACGTAAGTCGTCCGTGAATGGCGCTGGACGCCATTTACGTTACAGTCAAAACAAATGACGTCCGTGAGACGTCATTTAGCGCAATGCAAGTCGGGTAATTTACCCGACGGAGCATGCGCATTACGATCGGCGCGGGAGCGCGCCTAATTTAAATGATCCACGCCCCCTGCCTGGATCATTTGAATTAGGATGGCTTACACGGGTGGACTTTACGCGATGCCGCCGCAAGTTCACAGGTAAGTGGTTTGGGAATCCGGCACTTGCCACTTAAACTTGCGGCGGCGTAACGTAAAGTACATACGTTCCGCCGCCTGAAATGTATGAGAATATGGCCCTATAGCTCTGGTAGAAAAAATACTCCCAAAATCAAATTTACTCTAGTTCCCTGAAAACAAATAGCGCCCAAACTCTCATGCCGCATACACACGGTCGGAATTTTCGACAAGAAAGTTTGATGGGAGCTTTTGGTCGCAAATTCTGACCGTGTAGGCTCCATCGGAGCTGGCTTGAGAGCTGGCTTGCTATAATAAATATCCACACATTTTTTTTTTAAAAAGAAACAAATTTCTTCATCAATTTAGGCCGTACGTATTCTTCTACATGTTTTCGGTAAACAAAATCACAATAAGCGTTTATTGATTGGTTTGCGCAAAAGTTATAGCTAAATTCAAACTGTGGCACTGACGTAAGTAATTTTTTTTATTAAACTTTAAGAAAAACGTAGAAAGTACGTTTAATTTTAATTATAAAACTTATCTAGTATATTGACTGTCAGTCACTTTATAGTAGGCAAGTAGGCATCACTTTAGCCCGTCGCACAGACATACCCGAGTGTTTACATTTTCTGGAAGCAGACATGATCACATTTTATTGTCGATATACCCTGAAGAACTGAACAGTCTTTCGCACGGAACAAATGATGTTGCCGATACACAAAGAATTGTCTGCGCAAAACTGCTTAAGACAGGAAAACAATGGTTATTTTTACCCCCTTCCCCTGATGGAGCCTGATGCATCCTCCTGCTCCACAGATGCAAAGATACCTCAATCCGGTGGGTGCAATTTTCTCGCATCCAGCAGAGTAAGGCCTTGTACACACGATCGGACAAACCGATGAAAACGGACTGAAGTTCAGTTTCATCGGTCCAAACCGACAGTGTGTGGGCCCCATCGGTCAGTTGTCCTTTCGGTCCAAAAAAAGAGAACTTGCTTTGAAATTGATCCACGCATGCTCTAAATGAGGGGAGGGGATTGCTCGTTCTTGTAAAACTAGCGTTCGTTTTGGAGATAGCACATTCATCAAGTTGTAACAGACAGAAAAGCGCAAATCGTCTTTTACTAACACAAAATCAGCTAAAGCAGCCCCAAGGGTGGCGCCATTGGATTTGAACTTCCCCTTTAAAGTGCCGTTGTACGTGGTTTACGTGTCCGCGTTCTGACACGATCGGTTTTTAAACTGATGGTGTGTAGGCACATCAGACCATCAGTCAGCTTCATCGGTTTCTCATCGGATGGACTGATCGTGTGTACGCGGCCTAAGTCTCACTGTCCAGGCTGTCCGGTGATGTCATGGACATCGACGTCACTGGACTCCTCCCCCCTTCCTTTCGTTAGCAGATGGAGGCACTTGGGAAAGTGGGGAGGAGACTGGTGACGTTGATATCCGCGACGTCACCGAATCTCCGACGGAACTCCCTGAAGACCCGGAATCCGGCGGAGAGGTGAGTACCGATCAAAAGAATTTTGATCGATCAAAATAATTAACGATTAATCGAGGAATTTATCTTTCATTTCCCCAGCCCTAATATATATACACCGTATTTTTCGCTCCATAAGACGCACTTTTCCCTCCCCAAAAAATGGGGGGAAATGTGTGTGCGTCTTATGAAGCGAATACTGACCAGGAGAACCGCTGATAAGGGGATCGTTTTGACGGCAGAACGATGCCCTATGCATCTCTCTGCCCCAGCTAAATCCTGTTTCTCCTCTGCCTTCAGCTGCTACAGGGAGAGAAACAAAAGGGCATTGTTCATTATTTAACCCCCACAGGATTGGCATTGATATGTAAATTGCACTGGAATTGTTATGTTAATGAGGTTGACCACCGCGATTCATATGCAAATTACGCTCACACCTCTGCCTGCCGCCCACCAAGAAGATGTAAACAGCATGCAGGTGAGCTTAGGTGCAGAGTTGAACGGGAAGGAAGGGTTGGAGTGCAGAGGTTAGAAGATGAGGGGTTTGGGGGACAGAGGTTAGCAGATGAGTTAGAAGGGGCAGAGTTGTACTGAGAGGTAGATAAGAATACAGAGATTAGTAGAGCGATGGGCAGGGCTGTCTAAATGAGAGGGCACTCCTGGGCAATGCCCAGGGGCCCCTGCACTTCCCCAAAGCAGCTGGTCCTTGAGCCCATGCTGCCCCGAAAATGGGGGGCCCCCATGATGGCACTGAGAGTGATGGATACACAGGGGAGGCAGCCTCCAACCTACTTGATGTCTGTTTACCTGCACTGTCGTAGTAAATGACTAAACACTATTATAGTGTGAAACGTGTCAGTTTATCGGTGTGCTGTGACATGTAGTGCTGTTTTGAATTTTACAAATTATGGCAATCTTTTATTCGGTGTGCGGCTGTCCAGAAGAATCTGTTCTTTTGTTTTGCAATGTCATGCTTCAAAGTTGCGTCCGCTCGTGGAATGGCGACAAACCAGTTACCCATAAAAATCTCCATAGGCGACCTTTAAAAAATTCTACAGGTTGCATGTTTTGAGTTACAGAGGAGGTCTAGGGCTAGAATTATTGATCTCACTCTGCCGATTGCGGCGATACCTCACATGTGTGGTTTTAACACTGTTTTCTCATGCGGACAATTCCACAATTAGTGGTGTTAGCGAGAAGTGTCAATAGTTTAAAAAATCTTAGATAACACAATATACAGGTATATGGGAAATGGTAATGACATAAACCCACACACATTAAACTGGATGGACTGGTGTCTTTATTCAACCTTGCCAACCATGTATGTAAGTATGCAAAGGACAAGTAAACCAAATACATGTATTATTTGCATTGTATGTAAAAAATGCTGATTATATTGCCTTCCATGTAATACATAACTACAGTAAATAACGAAAAATAAAATTATTAAAACATTTCCTTTCCATTGTCCATGACTCTTTAATACTACATTACATTTTTATACATCCGATATTTCCAAATACACCTTCAATCTAATCTATTACCGTATATACTCGAGTATAAGCCTAGGGTGAGAAATGCAGCAGCTACTGTAAGTGGAAAAGAGGGTCAACAATGCCCATCTGCAGCCACACTGTGCCCATTTGCTGCCTCACTCTGCCCATTTGCATCCTCACTGTGCCCATGTGCAGCCACACTGTGCCCATGTGCAGCCTCACTGTGCCCATTTTCAACCTCACTGTGCCCATATGTGTTGTAATATGTTGGCCGAATTATGTAGGATATTGTATTAAAGTACCATATTGACCAGGAATTCAGCTGAGTTGTCCAAGCCAAATGAATTTTAACATATCAAAGGGACAGCTGAAGACCCTATGAGGTGTTAATCTTATGCAAGTCTACCTAGGTTTGTGAGGTATTGCCTGTTAACGTAATTTAACATTTAAAAGGGTATATTGTTTACATACTTAACGATGATATAGGACCATAGAAGAAGTATTTATTGATGGTAACTAGACTTGAGGGGGTATTCATGGAAAACTTTTGGTTGACCTAGCAGACCCCGTCCCCCCATCCAGTGTCAGACCAGTATTTGAGAGGACATTCAAGCTGGCATTCTTGTCTCTCTCCATGATTATGAAGGCACAGGTCTAGGAAATATGGGGCTCTGAGTTTTCTACTCTGTTGGATTTTTGTCATCTGTTGCAAGTTTGTTCTGTGTTGGAAGTCAAATAAAGTGTCTCTCTCTGGAAGAATCGGGTTGCTGTTGGAAAATGACTTACATCATAATAATACCTAAATATTAATTATCTAACCACTATACTATATCACTACAATTTGCAGCCTCACTGTGCCCATTTGCAGCCTCAGTGTGCCCATTTGCAGCTTCACTGTGCCTATTTGCAGCCTCACTGTGCCTATTTGCAGCTTCACTATGCCCATGTACCTTTGATGAGGAGGGAAGGGATTTGCACCTGATTACCCTGTACATTGTCCCCTCTGATTCACAGCAGCGCTGTATGTATAGGAAGTCTGCGCAGTCCACTGTAACAAAGCCCCACCTGATGAGGAGGAGGCGGGGCTTTGTTACCGTGGATGGTGCGGACGTCCTATACATACAGCCTGCCGTGAATCAAAGGGGACAATGTACAGCGTAATCAGGTTTCCTTCCCTCCGCATCAAGACTGACCCAGCGGGAGAGGAGAACCTGACTCGAGTATAAGACGAGGGGGGCTTTTTCAGCACAAAAATAAAAAAATGTGCTGAAAAACTTGGCTTATCCTCAAGTATATACAGTATTTTCCTGTTTGTGTTTGGAAGGCTTTATTATTATTATATGATAAAGTAGAACTGGGTAATACAACAAATAATATGTGTTCTTTTTAAAGCTAAACCAAAAAAGACACGGATGAGCTTGAATTTTATCCTTTTATGTGGTCGTATTGTGGAATTCTATGCATAATTTCCAAATATGTATTAATTTACTCATTAATTATTTGTCGTTTTTTAAAAAAAAATGTTATTTAGGATCTTCAGTACAACTCTTTATTGTCTTCTTCCTTTACTTTATGACAACAACCCATTTTTTTTTATTTTTTTTTTTTTTTAAATTCCTTTACTTTATGACAACAACCCAATTTTCTTTTGAAAATGTAAACTCTCCTTTTGGATGTCCATATTTGAGTTATTGCTGTCTTGATCTCTTGGTTCCTCAAGGTATAAATGAAGGGATTCAATAGTGGGGTGAGAACTGTATAGAGAAGTGATAGAACTTTGTTTACCACCAATGAATGTCCAGACGGGATCTCGTAGACCATAATCAAGGTAGCATAGTAGATGGAAACCACGCCAAGATGGGAACTGCAGGTGGAGAAGGCTTTCTTTTTCCCCTTCGCCGAAGAAATCCCAGTAATGGCTTTGATGATGAACCCATAAGTAGCTATGATTAGGAGAAATGGGAACACAGTGGCCGTAGATGAAAGCAAAGACACAACGATTTGAACGGTAGAAGTGTCAGAACAAGACAACTTCAATAAAGGAACGAAGTCACAGAAGAAATGATCAATAATATTTGTGCTGCAAAAATTCAAGGTTTTCAAAAAACTTAAAAAGATGGACATGATCAAGAATGCCGACATCCAAGAGACAAGAATCAGAGATAAACACGTCCTGGGATTAATAATTAAACTGTAATTAAGAGGTTTGCAGATAGCAAGAAATCTATCATAGGACATTGCCGAGAGGAGGAAACTTTCCAGCGCACCCAATGACCCAAATAAATAAAACTGAATGAAACATCCAACAAGAGAGAACATTGCACCATCTCTACTTATTACATGGAGCATGGGGGGAGCAATGTTACTGGTAAACAAGATCTCCGACAGGGACAGGTTGGAGAGGAGCACATACATAGGGGAATGAGAAAGTTTGGAGAAGAACATCAACAAGATGATCAAGAGATTGCATGACAAAGTCAGGATGTAGATAATGAGGAACATGTTGAAGAGAAAAAGTCTGTAGTTAAGGGGAATTCTGAACCCAACAATGAAAACATCACTGATAGAAGACTTGTTATTAATGTCTAACAATTGTTGGGGACTAGATCCCTCTTCGTCTTCAATCATCTGGAATCAAATTGTATATTTAGACATTGATGTCACTGTTTTCATGTCTATCATGTGAAGTTTTTTCCCCCTCATAACTTGTTTTGATTTACTGAAATCTATGTCATCCCTGAAAATGACACTGAGGCCCAGATTCACAAAGGACTTACGACGGACGCCGGTCCGACGCCTTACGTAAACGACGTATCTTGATACGCCGGGCGCACGTACGTTCGTGAATCGGCATATCTATCTCATTTGCATATTCAACGCAGAAATATCCGGAAGCGCCCCTAGCGGGCAGCGTAAATATGCACCCCAAGATACGACGGCGTAAGAGACTTAAGACCGCGGTTCTTTTGAAAGGAAAGAATGCGGTGACGTCATCGCGTATGACGAGCATGTGCTCGTCACATTCGATGCCGTCGCCACCAACTTGCTTCACCCTACCTATGCCGTGGAAGCTACCGCGCATGCGTCAAAGTTATTTTGAGCATGCGCTGGTTTCCACGGCGACCAGGTAAGTATACACACTCTCGGGTTTCTCGTCAGGAAACAGGCCGACAAGAATCCCGACGAGAAAATCGAGAGCAGGATCTCTATTTTTCTCGTCGAGATTCTGGCCAGATTTCCAGACGAGAAACCTGAAAGCCTCGTACACACACACGGTATACCGAGCGTGTGTTCGAGATTTTCGGTGGTTCAGAATAATGTGGTGTGGGGTTAAAGAATATATAAACCCAACATTTTATATTCCTGATATTCATCAAAAGATCAACTGATCTTTTGATGAACGAATACCAAGAATGTGGCCTGGATCATTATTTCATTCAATTGTTTTTTTATTAGGATTTATAAATGAATACAAAATTATACTTAGTAGATGCAGTATTGTTAAAAAACAGGTAGAACATCATGTAAGAACAGTGTACAACATACATTTCATACAGTAGTAGACCGAAAAGAGAACACACCTAGTGGTCAGTAGACATGTGAATTTTTTTTTCCAAATTCGTTTTTTTAACGAATTTAGACAAATTTGTTAATTTGGGAAAACCAGAAAATTCAAAAATCTGAAATAATAACTGACGATATCATAATACAAAAAGGTTAAGTATAGCCTCAGATAAATAGGATAGCTAATAATAGAAACGTACTATCATCCGGGTTGATATACAAATGAAGGGGGTGGGGACAGGGACAGGGGACAGTGGCCGATGCTGGTCCTCCAACATTCCCTCTCCCCAAAAAGTTAGTGGACTATCTCGGTACTTAGTAGAAAACACATTGAAGAATCAGATATTTTACTGGCTTACAATTTTACAGTTTGGTGGCATCAAATGTGTGTCCCCCCCTCTAACAGGCTTGACCTCCTAGATTTTATTATGTACTTCATACCAAGAGGAAAACCTCTCAGAGGAAGAGCCACCTGCACTAGTCACACTGCACCCTATTGCCTTTTGCTTAGACTACAAACTCAAGATGCTGTAATTTCTTTAGTTTTTTTAGTAATAAGAATTATAAAAAAAAAAATAGCTCTTAAAAACTTTACACACCTCAAAAAGCCTTCCTCATTGACTTCTAAATGCCATCACCCCATTTGGATATGTGGACATATAATAAACCTAAAGGGGTTGTAAATGTTCATGTTTTTTTCACCTTTACGCATCCTATGCATGAAGGTGAAAAAACATCCGATGATTACGGCCCTCCCCAGCCCCCCTGTTTTATTTATCTGTGCCCTGGAAAGTCCCGCGTCGCAAACGCGCTCGATCGTTGCCCAGGCTTCTTAGCTCTTCATTGGATAGATTGATAGCAGTGCAGCCATTGTCTTGCGCTGCTGTAAATTTAAATCCAGTGACACGGGTGCCGGGGGCGGGGCCGAGTCCGTGGTAAAGAGCCTCCGGCTGATCACGATGTAAACAGGGAGAGCTGTTGATCGGCTCTTCCTCACTCGCGTCTAAAAGAACACGAGTAGAGGAGAGCCGATCTGTGGCTCTCCTGACAGGGGGGGGGTTTGCTTTGATTGTTTATCAGCGCAGCCCCCCCCCTCGGATGCCCACACTTAACCACCAGGGAAGCCGCCAGGACCACCAGGGAAGGGGGGCAACATGTGGATGGCCAGGTACATCCCCCATGGCCATCCACATGTAAATAAATAAGCACAATAGATGCCAATCAGTGCCCACAAATGGATAAATGTGTACCCTGGGAGTGATTCTTACTGTGGGGGGAGGGGGACTGACTGGGGGAGGTGACCGATCTGTGTCCCTATGTACAAGGGACACGCCATCGGTCTCCTCTCTCCCTGACAGTACGTGGTGCTGTGTGTTTACACACAGAGATCCACGTCCCTGTTATGTCACTGCCGATTGCGAGCACCTGGCGGACATCGCGGCCACCAGGCACACGCATCGGCATCTCAGTGATGCGCCGGGTAGGCTGGCGCGCCGCCGCCCCCCCAGTGGCCGGAGGAGCCGGGGCCGTAAAAAGACAGCCTCCCGGCATTGTAGAGCCACCTTGTGGCCGTTTTTTTTTACAATGTCCCGGGTGTGAAGTAGTTAAAAAAAATAATAATAATAAAGAAAAATAAATAACATCAGACTGCATTTTCTGTCCATATATCCCCATTTATTGCATCATAATCTTAAAAATGATGAATGATAGAAATTTAAAGATGAATAGGTCAGAACCAGTCTTTTCTCTGGAAAAAAATAACATAAAAACACATTTGTTTCACTTTTTTATAAATAAGTCTCAAAGATTATGGCATGTGAATATCATAAAATGTATTTGTTTCTATTGCTCCCTGCTACCCAATAAAACGAATAATGTGGTATAATTATAGAGAAACTTGGACATCCTTGTATAGAGGTTTTGAGATTTTTTATGTTCAATAACAAAGAACTAACGTGAATGCTTTGTGTTTCTGGGAAATCAATTAGCAAGGCCAAAGGTATAACGTGTTTTCTTTTTTAAAATATTATCTTTATATGACATTTCTATAGATAAGCTAATGATCTGCTTAACATGACACGATGCAATCTTATCTTCCAATTTTATTGATGTATTTATGGGTTTCAGTTCTGTGTTTGGATATAATATTTTCATTACTATGGCAAAGGGATGTTTGTTGGGTATTGTGTTAGTGCTAGGCCCTGCCACCTTAAAAAAAGAGGTAAACGGCACACAGGGTTCTCATGTATGCAGGTTGAGGGGCTCCAGAGTGTTGGTTTTGAGGTAGAGAATTGGTTTTTCATTTTTTTCCCGGTTTTGTAACTGTAAGGTAAACCAGATTAGCAGAACCAAAAAAAAAACAGTGCAGGCTTCCGCTCATATTCGTACAGATGTGCATTACTCACATGCTAATATTTCTAGGCAAAGAGGCAATAGATTTACTATTTCAGGCGATCGTGCTCCCATTCGTGCGTGCACTCACAGATGTACATGTGCATGTGCTCATGTGAATTAGCGTGCGTACCTGGCTCCCAGTTGCCTATTTAAACTGGCCTGTCTACATGAGCAGTTGCTGAGTGGTATTCAGCTTGGATCTGTATTCCGGAGACCAGGGGGGGACTTAGGGTGGTGGGGGCCCCTGGGCTTAATAATCGAAGGGGCCCCCTGGAGCCGTGAAGCGGGAGGGGTGTTATCACCGACCGATCATTGTTGATCAGGGGTGGGGGGCTGGATCCGCCGCTGACCGACCTATCGATGTTATTGAGTGGGGGGGCAGTGCGCCAACTGATCATACTTGTTGAGACGGAGGACTCTGGACGGAGGGCCACCTTCAGTAATTTGGGGCCCCTTACACAGCTGCAGTGAAGGGGCTGAGGTTGCCGTGGCTGCCGCAAAATTGCAGGAGGGGTTGCCGCGGTTGCCACGAGAGGGGATTGCCGCGATTGACGCAAAATTGTGGGAGGGGATTGCCGCGATTGCCAAGAATGGGGGGTTGCCACGATTGGGCCTGGGGCCCCCTATTGGGCGGGGCCCATGGGCTTGAGCCCAGTCAAGCCCAATGGTAAGTCCGGCCCTGCCTGAGACCAAATCCATAGAACCTGCTTACCTGTGTATGACCCGGCTTCCTCCTGGACTTTTCCTTTCCTTCTGCATTAACCTTGTTCCTCTGATCTCTCTGACCTTGGCCTGTTTACTGGTTTCGTCCTTGCCTACTGGTTCTGTACTGCGCTGCCCAGCTGTTACCGACCTAGGCCTGCTTCCTGGACTTGCTCTGCCTGCTGACTCGGTCCATTGTTCCCCGGCTGTCGCTGCTCGCTGCCTGCATACCGGCTCTGCCACTATCTCCTGTTCTGATGCCAAGCTGCTTCAGTATCCTGTTCTTAGGACTGCGACCTCCAGCTTCATTCACCTAAGAAGGGAATTCACTAGCCAGCTACTAGTTCCTTTCCCTCACACTCTCTGTCTCCACCTTCCGTGTTGAGTGTTGAGCACGAGGTGCAAGAGAGACCTTTACAACATTCCAGTCCTCACCAGGCATGTGATAGTAACTCCCGGTTTGGGTTCTGGAGTTCAGAGACTTTGAAGAGCATTGGGAGGGAAGAGGCCTCTAACTGTGGGTCCAAGCTTTACTAGGGATCATCAGCCTATAAAAATATATATATATACAGTATATATATAAATCTATCCCCTATTTTGTAGACGCTATAACTTTTGCGCAAACCAATCAATAAACGCTTATTGCATTTTTTTACCAAAAATATGTAGAAGAATACGTATCGTCCTAAACTGTGGAAAAAATTGTTTTTTATATATTTTTGGGGGATATTTATTATAGCAAAAAGTAAAAAATGTTGCTTTTTTTCTTTTTCAAAATTGGCGCGTTTTTTTTTTGTGTATAGCGCAAAAAAATAACAATAAACGCAGAGGTAAACAAATACCACCAAAATAAATCTCTATTTGTGAAAAAAAAACGTCAATTTTGTTAGGGTGCAATGCCGCGCGACCGCGCAATTGTCAGTTAAAGCGACGCAGTGCCGAATCGCAAAAAGTGCTCTGGTCAGGAAAAGGGGTAAATTCTTCAGGGGCTGAAGTGGTTAAATAAAAAAAGTGGATCATCGGCCGAAGAGCAAACTTAAACCTGCCTGGTTGCTAAACCTAAGGAAACAAAGTACAGGAACATATCAGGAACACGCCTAGTACAGGGGATTTCTAATGATTAACTCGTCTCTAGTCATAACGAAAGTGAATTTGCTACCAACAGGAGAGCAAACAACCCGGGTAGAGCAGAATCAGATGCCATTGTCCAGGATTTCGAGAATAAAGATAGAAATAACACTTTTACTGTAGACAACTCAGAAGTGGAAGAATTGCGGAATACAAACATCCCAATCTGCTCTGTTGTACCTACATGTCCTCATCATACAGGGAGTGCCTAAGGGTGACAACCAAAACAAAGGAACTTCTGACGCAGGAGTGACGGGTGAGCTGAAAATCCCTGATGGTGAGTTCATTATTTTCTATTAAAGGGGAGTTCCAGGCTTTGTTTATGTTTATTAAGACCCCTTTCACACTGAAGCATTTTTACAGCGTTTTAGCGTTAAAAACAGCGCTATTAAAACGCTCATAAAACACTCTCCATGCATCTCAATGGACCCTTTGACACTGAGTCCTGCAAGCAGCATCTTTTGAGCATCTTTTGGGCGCTGAAAAAAAAACCGCTCCAAAAACGCCCCTCTCCATTGAAATGAATTGAAAGCGCTGTAAACACGCCTTACCCTTTCACACTGAGGCACTGCAAAAACGCCCTAAAACGTTAGGGTCTTAGCGGTGCTTTACCAGCATTTTTTTGGGCGCGGGCAGTGTGAAAGGGCTCTGAACGCACTGAGACCTTGTACACACGACCGAGGAACTCGTTGGAAAAGACACATTGTTTTCCTCGACGAGTTCCTTGTCAGGCTTGTGGAGGAACTCGACAAGCTTGCTTTGCGTACACACTGTCAAGACAAAATCTCCTCGTTCTCAAACGCGGTGACGTACAACACATACGACGGCAGGGGAAGTTCCATTCCACTGGCACAACCCTTGGGGCTGCTTTTGCTAATCTCATGTTACTGTGTGTTAAGTAAAAGTTTGGTGAGAGACGATTTGCACTTTACAGTCTGTTACAGCTTTAAAAATGTGTTATCTCCATTACAAACGCTACTTTTACTCCCGTCTCATACTTTATGCTGAGCATGCGCGGGTTTCTTAGCATACACACGCTCGAGTTTCTCGTTGAAAACCAGCCCGACGAGGAACTCGACGAGCAAATTCAGACTCCCGTCGAGGAAAAAGAGAACTTGCTCTCTTTTTTGCTCGTCGAGTTCCTCGACGGTTTCCTCGATGAAAAATGTACACACGACCGGTTTCCTCGGCAAAAAAGCTCTGCCACCAAGTTTCTTTATGGATTCTGCCGAGGAAACCGGTAGTGTGTACGAGGCCTCAGGCTTTCACATTGGGATTGCAGATGAGGCTTCTTTCAGGTGCTTTACCGGCTTTTTTTTAAGGCCAAGGCGCCTGAAAAACGCCCGAATAACGCCAGAAAAATGCCCCAGTGTGAAAAGGGCCTTAGAGTCAGCAGCTACAAAAAGCATAGCTGCTGGCTTTTAATAAACAGACACTTACCTGCTCCACTGTCCAACGACGCGACGCCCGGAGCTCCGCTCCTCTCCCCCCCTCTCCGGCCGGCGCCTTCATTCCTACTGTGGGCACCCGGCCGTGACAGCTTTTGGCTTCACGGCTGGGCACTCACTGCGCATGCGCGAGTGGCGCTGCGCTCTATGAGTGGTCAGGCGATCACCTACAGGAAGGGGCCTTCGTAGGCGATATGACGTATCGCCTAAGCGGTCCCTGGGCGGAAGGAGGAAGTGGGACAGGAAGTCCCACTCTTACTGAAGCCTCCAAATGTGGCATGTAAGGCCTCGTACACACGAGGGGACATGTCAGATGAAAACGGTCCGCGGACCGTTTTCATCGGACATGTCCGCTCGGAGATTTCAGTCTGATGGTTGTACACACCATCAAACCGAAATCCGCGCGGACAGGATACGTGGTGACGTGGCCGCGCCGTCGCCGCGACGATGACTCGGCGACGTGCGCGACCCTGGAAGGTCAATGCTTCCACGCATGCGTCGAATCACTTTGACGCATGCAAGGGCTTTCGGCCGAGCGGACATGTCCGGTAAGTCGTACAGACGACCGAACATGTTCGACGGACAGGCTTCCAGCGGACATGTTTCTTAGCATGCTAAGAAACATTTGTCTGCTGGAAACCTGTCCGATCCGCCGGAAAATTGTCCGGTCAGCCGTACACACGACCGAACATGTCTGCTGAAACTGGTCCGCCGGACCAGTTTTAGCAGACATGTTCGGTCGTGTGTACGAGGCCTAAGGGGGCGAGGAGTGGATTAAGCGGAAGTTCCACTTTTGATTGGAACTCGGCTTTAAATAAAGACCCACATAGTACTATAGATCTGAACCATGGAACATATTGTATATTATTATACAGGATTTATATTTCGCCAACAGTTTGCGCAGCGCTTTACAATATAAATGGGGACAATACAATAACAATACAGTTCAGAACATAAGGAATAGGAGGTCCCTGCTCATGGAGCTTTTAAAGGAAGGTGGATGTATTTCTCTTCTATCCCTCTTCCTTTTTTTATTTGCGCCTGATTTTGTGCCCCCCTCCCCTCCCCTATTGCCACTGCCAGTACAGAAAGCAAGCAAAGGGATATCTTTCACCGAAGAGGACACAGATAGAAATAAAGAAGCTATAACCCATCCTCACCCTAATAAACCTGCACCCTAATAGGCCTATATGTATTTAAAGCGGTGGTTCACCCTAAATAACAAGTTTCTACCATGAAATCCAGCATACTAGCTTGAGCTACAGTATGCCTTTATTTTTATTTTTTTGCGCCGTACTCACTGTTCAATCCCGTAGTTAAGTTTCAGACTCCCCACGGGGAATGGGCGTTCCTATGCAGAGGGAACATGATTGACGGCAGGCTATGGCTCGGCTCTTCATGGCGCTATACGGCGCCTGCGCACATGCTAGGAGCGAACTGCGCAGGCGCCGTGAAGAGCCAAGTCCTATTTCAGCTATTTCCGGGAAGCGTGACGCGCCATAGCCGGCCGTCACTCATGTAACCCCTCTGCATAGGAACGCCCATTCCCCTCGGGGAGTCTGAAACTTAACTACGGGATTAAACAGTGAGTACGGCACAAGAAAATTAAATAAAGGCATACTGTAGCTAGTTTTTTTGGGTGAACCCCCGCTTTAATACTTACCTTTTTTCAGATACCTTCAGTTCTGTCATGTGTAGAGTTGCCACCTGGGCTGAAGCCAGTATTTTTTTCCCCCCCAAACAATTTGGCAACCTTAGTCACATGGCACACTTTGGGGATTATTTACTAAAGGCGAATCCACTTTGCACTACAAGTGCAAACTACAAGTGCAAAGTGCACTTGGAAGTGCAGTCGCTGTCTAATCGAGGGGGACATGCACGTAAAATAAAAAAACAACATTTTAGCTTGCACATGATTGGATGATAAAATCAGCAGAGCTTCCCCTCATTTCAGATCTTCCCCTCAGATTTACAGTGACTGCACTTGCAATGCACTTGTAGTGCAAAGTGGATTTGCCTTTCGTAAATAACCCCCAGTGTCTTCTTCTTTCCCTCTTTTTTAGAGCTAGGAAGTCTTCAATGATGCAGAGATCATGATGACATCAGCACTGTTCTCTGTATTATTATAGGGCACCATCGTGACAACCCCCTGGGGGGAGTCCTTGGTGCTCTATGCGGAAAGTGAGGATTTAATAAAAAGGGGTTTGAATGAATCAGCGTGTCGTTCAAACCAGAAGACCAGTGCTTGATCACAGAACGCTGCCGGGGATCTCACTAGAAAGGGGCAGCTGGGAAGCTAATTATGAATAAATAATAAAAAAAAAATTGCCTTTACTGTACCTTATTTGTATGTACTACAAGTTATGACTGCAAGCACATACTCTGGTCTTTGGTAAATTTTTCATGTTCAGTATTCATGTTGTTTGGCAGGTATTATGTTCATGCTTTCCTCCTGCCCCCCTCCTGCCTCCCTCCGGTGCTTCTCCTGGCTCACCCGTGCGAGCCAAAGAATGAAACCGCCTGTGGCGGTGGTGTACAGAACAGATGATTCATGGCCATCTCTATAACCCTTGGAGGCCAGAAGCACCACTTCTGGCCAGGGGCGGCCCGTCCATTGAGGGCGCCCTATACCTTCCGCCACCCCCTATTAATACGCCCGACCCCTTTCAAGACACCGGGCGCATGTACAATTTCGGGGGTGGGTGGGGTGTGTTTTTTTGAGGCACTGATTAGAGCCACAGTGCGAAACGTGTCAGATGTTCACCCCTGTGTCGTGTGCTGTGACTTGTAGTGCATTTTTCTTTTTTTAAATAAAGACAACCATCAATGTTTTTGGAATGCGGCTGTCCATATTTCCTCTTCCTACTTGCAGCCAGAGGCTCTAATAGGCTTCAAAATAGGATGGGCTCGGGGGGGGGGGGGGGGGGGGTTAGTGCGCTCTCAGCCCACACAGGTGTGTTACAACAGCAAATAAATATTGGCCAATCACGTAGCAGGTTTTGACACCCGTCACACGATTGGCTGAAAGGACAGGCGATCCTATTGGATTGATTCAATCTGTCAACTCACAAACAAATTAAAGGGAAATTGTAAAAAAAAAATATAAACAATACAAAAAAAATGTAAACCACCCCTATCCCAGCACGCAGAAGCAATCACATACACAGGTTGCCCCCGTATATGTAAACAGCATTCAAACCACACATGTAAGGTATCACTGCGAATGTTATAGCGAGAGCAATAATTCTAGCACAAGATCTCCTCTGTACTCTAAACTGTATACTTGTAAAAAAAAGAAAAATTAAAGTGTCACCTATGGAGACTTTTAAGTACCAAAGTATCCAAAAAAATTGTGATTTTTTCATGTAGGAGTCAGAATTGGCCCAGTATAGAAGTGGTTACCTAACAGGAGCATCTGTTTGTATAATCCTAAGGATGTCAAGTGCATCCTATTGAGACAGATTTTTGTTTGTTTTATGCATGTGAGTCCGCAGGTCAGTATTATAAGGATATTTAGATCTCAAAGACTGTTTTCATCCTTTCTTATATTTTCTCCCCACAGGTTATCTAAAAACTGGGAAAATGAATAACAGTAAAGTGAAAGTGGCTGTGAGGGTCCGTCCTCTAAATCAGAGGGAGGAAGGACTAAACTCAGAGTGTGTTGCTCGGGTCAGTGGAAACCAGATTACCCTTCTGCCACCCATTTCCTGCAAGGAAAAAGCCAGAAAAGAACCTCATATCTTCACATATGACAACTGTTTCTGGACAGAGGGCAGACATGAGACTGGGCAGGAAGATGTTTTTAAACATCTTGGAGATGGAGCTCTTGAGAACATATGGCTTGGTTTCAATGTGTGTATCTTTGCTTATGGCCAAACCGGATCAGGAAAAACATTTTCTATGATGGGAACACATGACCAACCTGGTATTGTGCCAAGAATCTGCTCTGCTTTATTTAATAAAGAGTCCAATGACTTGGACACAATCAGGATTGAGGCATCCTATTTTGAGATATATAATGAAGAGGTGAGAGATCTTCTAAGGTCAGATGAAAAGCAAGGAAAACTCAGAGTTAGACAAGACCAACTACTCGGTCCATATGTAGAGGAGTTATCTTGCCATGCTGTTCAAAGCTATGAAGAGATTAAATTGCTGTTGGACCAAGGTAACAAACAGAGGGCCATTGCAGAAACCAAGATGAATGAGCAGAGCAGTCGGTCCCATTCTATACTAACACTGACCGTTACACAAACATGTAATGATCACAAGTCTGGAGCCTCCAGAGAGTTGGTGAGTAAGGTCAGCCTAGTAGATCTGGCGGGAAGTGAGAGGTCCTACAAATCTGGAGCCCAAGGCAGTCAGCTTAAGGAATGTTGTAATATCAATAAATCCCTCTTAACTCTCGGTCTAGTCATAAATTCATTGGCTGAAATCTCGGAAAATAAAAGGAAAAGTCAATACGTGAGATATAGAGACTCTGTACTCACCTTGCTGCTAAAGAACAATCTTGGAGGAAACAGCAAGACGATTATGTTGGCCACAGTCAGTCCTGCAGCAGATAATTATCAGGAAACGCTCTCTACCCTAAGATACGCAGAGAGCGCCAAACGAATAGTCAACCAAGCCGTGGTCAATGAGGATGTGAAATCCAAAGCCATAGAGGAGCTACAAGAGGAAATTAAAAGACTCAGTGAGCAGCTGACAACAACAGAACACGTCAAAACAGAAGTACAGAAACTGAAGTCACAGTTGGAGGAAAAAGAAAATCTTCTCAGTGATCTGAAAACCTCGTGGGAAGAAAAGCTGAAAAGGACCGAGGTCGCCACTCAGGAATGGAAGAAGAATTTAGAGAACATGGGGGTCATTCTTAAAAAACAGAATGTCACATTTAGTAATGACTGCTATCTTATCCAACAAAGTACATCATTAAGTATCCATAATATAAATGATATCATCAAGATTGGCTCTGGACCTTCTCAAGACATCCAGATCTCCGGTCCTGATGTTGAGTGTGAACATTGTGTGATCAGGAAGACAGAAGGAGAAGTTTTTCTAATTGCAGTCAACGACTCAAAAACCCACGTCAATGGCTGCTTTTCCAAGACAAAGACCCAGCTGTGGCATGAAGATAAAATACAGATAGGAACAAATGTATTTGTTTTACACCAACCTAGCAGACCAAAGCCAGAATATATGAAGGCAAATGTTTCATCTGAAGCTGAGGTTCAAACATATGATGAATTGAATACAGAAAATGGCAGGTCACCCATATTATCTGAAAGGGAAGGCTGGAATAGTAACATGATTGAGAATGAGAAATCCAAGACTAAATCTGGATTTTACAAGGCAACTAAAAGTTCTGAACCAACCATTCCAGCCTCTGATGATGACCTTAACTCTTCTGAAAACAAACAAACATCTGATATGTTTACCCAAATCTCTAATGGGTCAAGTCAACCTTTTGATATCAAAGTTAATACCACCGGTTTAGAATATTTGGAGATAGGTGAAGGCTCAAAAGTACAAGATTCCATGGTTCCATGTTCACTGCAGTATGGTGAGGCCAGTTCTCAAACTTCTGAAATTTTAAGGAACAGTAATTGCTTGCAGAAAACTATAGATCTGGAAGACCATTCTACTTTACCAAGGTATTTTATTATTTATTTCATGACACATTTAATAGTAAATTTCAGATGATATATGACACATAAAGGCATACAGTATATCAGAAATTCCTTTTATTTTGGGTATCCTGTAAATACTGGTGTTAATTGTTACTAAACTATGCTGTACCTCGGTCAGGTCTTTGCAGCTGGGCATGCATGATCCTGCCAGTTTCTAACCCTCCCATCTGTAAACTGATCACGGCGTATCATGGCTGCTGAGCCCTGACACCATGGTCAGTTTACGTTCCTCTGTCATCTGCAGCCCTGCTCTCTGCTCTCCCTGTGTCTCCTGTGTCCTCCTCCCCTCCCCTCCCTGTCTGTCAGCTCATACCAGTGCCCCCACCCCTCCTGCTGCTCTGCTGGAATAATATTTACATTACCATACTAACCTCTCTGTCTCCTAATCATGTGTGCCCCTTTGTGTGTGATTTATAAAAAAAAGAGCCAATTATACCTAATTTCAGAGCGACACTTGGCGATCGCATGACTGGCCAGGCTCTCTCCTCCTCCCCTCCCGGCTGACGTCAGCAGGGGAATTTCTTTATATCACTTTTATATTTATATTAACCAAACTAATTTCTTATTACGTTTGCTCTGTGTTCTTTCAGTGATACAACAATTTGTAAGGAGTGTACAGAGCGCCTGGCCGTCTTCACCTGGGACCCTAAAACAGATGTAACTCCGCTATTAAAGCTTTTGTCAGAACTTTCAGTCTTTGAATATTGGACTGTGTGCGGCTGCATTTCTCATCTTGAAGAAGATAAATGGAAATCTTATGTTGATAGATCCTCCACCCTTTTCCTGTATCACTCATACTCTCCGGAAACCCCTCTGCTGGATCTGTTTTGTCTGAAGAAATTCCTTGATTACAGCAGAGAGAAACATGGTAAGAGAGCCATACTGAGTCACAGGTGATAAAGGGATCTAATGGATTCTGAATCCACTCTAAATGGATCCACAGAGCAGAGAGGTCCCATCACTCTCCATTTCTCAGCTAAATATAAATATTCTGATCTACAAACTATTAACACATCAGAGATCCTGGATTATTTAAGGTGTATGTAAAGGCAAAACCTTTTTATAGATTGTGGTAGAGTTATGCCGCGTACACACAGTCGGAATGTGCGAGGGAAAAAGTCAGACAGAATTTTTTCATCAGATATTCGTGTGTATGCCCCATCAGACTTTTTCCATCGGAAATGTAGCCCCACTCTTCCTCTACAAGAGTGCAATGTTTGTTGTCCGGGGGCCCTACGGCCGCGGAGCACCGATTTTTCAAATCCGGGCACCCCTTCTATAGACTCCCATGTTAAACGTTAATTTCTCCGGTAAATTTAGGGACCCGGTACCAGCCGGTCATAGGTCCCCTGCACCCGGAACTTGGCACACATGTAGCCCCATTTCTTCTCTACAAGTTTGCAAAGGTTGTTGTCTGGCAGACCTACGGCTGGGGAGCACCGATTTTTCAAATCTGGGCACCCCTTCCATAGACTCCCATGTTAAACGTCAGTCTAGTCATGAACACAGTGAGGCATGGGCACAGTGAGGCATGGGCACAGTGAGGCATGGACACAGTGAGGCATAGGCACAGTGAGGCATGGGCACAGTGAGGCATGGACACAGTGAGACATGGGCACAAGAGGCATGGGCACAGTGAGGCATGGACACAGTGAGGAATGGACATGGACACAGTGAGGCATGCACATGGACACAGTGAGGCAAAGTGAGGCACAGTGAAGCATGGACACAGTGAGGCATGCACATGGACACAGTAAGGCATGGACACAGTGAGGCATGCACATGGACACAGTGAGGCAAAGTGAGGCACAGTAAGGGATGCAGATGGACACCCTAGGCTTATACCCGAGTCAATACGTTTTATCAATTTTTTGGGGTAAAATGAGGTACCTCTGCTTATATTCGGGTCGGCTTATACTCGAGTATATAGGGTAATTCTCTGACAGGGTATTTTATCCTTTCCTTACTTAACCAAAAATAAAACAAAGACAAGTTTTGGCTATATATGGCTATATATACACAAAAAATGTTTTAAAACTACTTTGCAGATAATTGGCCCATGTCTGGAGCAGACATGACTCCTCTGAATTAATTTATGTCTTTTGAAAATGAGATGGAAAGTCTGATTGTTTAATAATGAAATCTGCCAATGTGTATGTAGCCACCATATGTTTTTTTCTTTTGTTCCTCCAAATGATCCTAAGGTGGATCTAAACACAGTCTTAGAACAGTCTTAGCTTTTCCTCTTTTTCAGAGCTCTTGTAATGTTGAGATCTGTAGCTCCAAAGTGCTCTGTAGCACCAGGTACAATCTCTCTGGGGAGTGGACTACACCTCCCACAAGTTCTTGAACCTCAATTATTGCTTCCTTTGTTTCCCAGCTTGTGGGCTGGTGACTTGTCCTTAAGGTTCCCCTAACGAGAAAGTTCCTTCAAGGACTGCGCAGGCGCAAACTTGCAGACGGAAATCTCCGAACCTCGCCCGGCATCCAGGCTCATTCTTTAACATCCCCGTGGATTGGAGGATGTTAAAAAAAAAACAGGAGGCCGAGCGAGCGGAGCGAGCCATCTGAGCGAAGCGAGGACGTGAGGCCAACTGGCCACTTTCCTCAAAATCCACGTCGCCCTGGATGCCGGCCGAGGTTCGGAGATTTCCATCGGCAAGTTTGCGCCTGTGCAGTCCTTAAAAGAACTTTCACGTTAGCCGGAACCATATCGGCAGATCACCGGGCTTTCTGCTGCTCTCTGCGGCTGCACACAGCCCCAACAATGTTCAATGTTCACTGGCAGGAAAGGAGAAGGAGAACAGCTTCAGTACTGGCTATGTGTGAGCTGCAACAGCATGTTTGACACTGTCAGTGACAGCCCGATCTGTGCAGCTGTAGTCCAGAGTGTGCGTTTGACTGCGGCTACACGATGATAGGCAAATCCCAAAGTATTGAAATTAAAGGAGGTTATACAGCAACCAAGTACCAACCAGCAACTCAAAAATTGGTATGAACCTCACACAGAAACCACTTATTTTGCCAACCAAAAGAAGTGTCCTCAGCGGCACAGACATCCTCTTGATAAAACCTAGCAAATTTCTGAACTGAAGTCCAGGTAGCAACATTACAAACCTGACTAACAAAATCTGAAGATGAGTAATCTGGGATGCTCCAACACTTCTAGTAGAATGAGCTTTCACCAGAAAAGATCGGCCCTCACCCTTTAAGACATAAGCTTGAAAAATATATTGCCGGAGCCATTGCAAAACTGAAGATTTAAAAAAAAAGCTGTGTGACCCTTCCTAGGGCCTTCAGGAAGTACAAAAAAGAGGAAATATAACTGTCAAATAGTCGAATTCAGGTAAGACCTGATAGTAGACATGTGCACACTGAGATATTTTGTTTCGGAGTTTCGTTTTCGTCCAAAAAATAAATTTATTTAGTTACTCCCGAAATTTGTTTTTATTTATTTTGTTAGAAATTGCATTCGTCCGAAAATCTGAATTAATTAAGGTTGAATCTGTCATTGAAGGCTTATGCTTATGGTGTCTGTCGGATGTTCAAAGAAGATTCGACGGATCAGCAAAACTGTACGACATTTCCCGTCGAATGTTCCACCTACAAGCTAGCTATAGTAGAATTCTAATGTTGTATAACACTAGTAATAATTATAATTATTAATTATTATTACTAGTCAACCAACATTCAAATTTTTCTATAGCCTATGGGCCGAGCATTTGATCGGAAATGTAAGATTGCGGCGTTGTACAGTTTAGCTGCTCCGTCGAATCTTCTTAGAACTTTTGACAGACACCATAAGCCTTCAATGACATATTCGACGTTTGTATGTTTTTTCGATGCTTTGTCGAATCTTCATCATTCATGTTGAATTGTCAAGTTAGTTCTAGCTATTTTACTGCTCCTCCTATTTGGTTGCAATCAGCCAATAACATTCATCATCATCATTATTTTTATTTTACTTCCCCCACCCAATTCCAGCAGCGATCTTTTCTCTCTATAATGTTGAATCTTTTCTCTCTATAATGTCCAATCTTTCCTCTCTATGTAGAATCTTTTCTCTCTATGTAGAATCTTTTCTCTCTATGTAGAATATTTTCTCTCTATGTAGAATCTTTTCTCTCTATGTAGAATCTTTTCTCTCTATGTAGAATATTTTCTCTCTATGTAGAATCTTTCCTCTCTATGTAGAATATTTTCTCTCTATGTAGAATAATCTCGGACTAATAGAGTTAGGTTAGGCAAATTCAACCGCAGGTTTGATAGACACAGATTGTTATTTTCAGCGTCAAGTCGAATCGTCTATCTATATCGAACTGTTGTTGCAACGAAGACTAAAATAAAGCATTTATTCATGTCGGATCTTTCGTTTTTCATATTCTGCGCTTTTGTTTTCGTTTGTTAAAATGATAACGAAAATACCTGAAATTCGGACGAAAACTAATGCACATGTCTACTTGATAGCACAAACAGCATACAATGAATGCAAAACTTTGTCCACTATCGTCTGAAGGCTTAAACAAAGAAGCCACCTATGACAGGAGTCACTTTGGGGGGGGGGGGGGGGGTTTGTGCAACTCAGTCTACCTTAGAGAGCTCTGGAAACTTTGGCCCGGATTCACATACATTGGCGCATATTTATGCCGGCAACGTAGCGCAGAGAGGCAAGCACCGAATTCACTAAGCACTTGCCTCCCAAACTGCGCTGGGTTCCCTCGGCATAAGCCGTCGTAGGTGGAAGTGGGCGTGAGTCATGCTAATGAGGCGTGACCCCATGCAAATGATGGGCCGAGTGCCAAACAAGTACTTAAAAAGAACGGCGCATGCGCCGTCCCGTGGACGTATCCCAGTACACATGCTCAGAATCACGTCGCAACTACTCCTTAAGATACGACGGATCACTACCTACGACGTGAACGTAACCTACGCCCAGCCCTATTCACGTACTACGTAAACAACGTAAAATACGACGGCGCATAGATACGACGCCGCATATCTACACTTACGCGGCGTATCTCGAGATACGTAGGCGTAAGTGCTTTGTGAATCCGGGCCATTGTGTGAAGCTTCCCCAGCCCTCTTATGTGTAAATCACCCTGTGTCTCTAATAGGGGCACAGGGTGACAGAGAAATCCAGTCTTGTCTGTACTAATTGGACTTACGGTACAGCCACATTGGAATGTTGTGTGTGTGTGTGTATATATATATATATATATATATATATATATATATATATATATATATATATATATATATATATATGCATATATACACAGTATATTGTACATTGTCTAATTTTGTTGTGTACTCTTTGCTGTGATAGTTTGGGGTGTGACTGTATTCTATTGTTCTATTGTGGCTGTCTGCCTCAAATATTATGGGATGTATAAGTGTGTTTTCTGTGAGGAAAGAGGGAGGGGGCAGAACCCCCCCTGCTGATAACACTGTTTACTGATGAGACATTTGAATACACCTGACCTGTGTGTCTATTGTCATTGGACAGTTTAACCTGCCCTGAATCCAAGGGTGGGTGGAAGTGTCTCTGTTACATATCTGTGTACATGTGTTATTATAATAAAGCAGTTTGATGTTGTTGTTCACCCTACACTGAAGTACGGTTGGTGACTGGGTGAGCTAAGGGATCTTGGATAGTGGATAGTGCTGGTTCTGGACAGAGGAAGCATTGATGGTGGACATAGTCCTGTTGAGGACGAGGGTTCATCACACCACCTTAGGCAAAAAAGGATGGCTGGGGCCATAAAATCTTCTTGTCCCGGTGGAGCACCAAGAATGGCTCCTTATCCGAAAGAGCAGTCAATTCTTAAACCCTGTGATCTAAAGTAATTTTACCTTCTAAGTAGGGAAACTAAAGGAATATTCTAAATGGGTCCAAATGGAGATGTATGCAAAACATAAAGTATCAAGTTGAAGTCCCACAACGTCAACAGAGTTTGAACTGGCAGAATTATGTGTGTAATGCATTGAACGAAGGAGGATATCTAATAATGTATCCACAGTATGGAGCATTGTGATGGGCTTTGTAATAAACAGCTTGCAGGCAGGAAGAGGGTAAAGTGCTGCAAAACATTTGTGATTGGAATGTAGAGCTAACACCAGCCACTCACTATAGAATCTTTACAATCTATTTAAATTATACATTATAATGTATTGCTCGTTTTTACACCTATTGTGTAATCTTTAGTCTTGTTTACTCTGTAGGTTTAGAAAACATAAAAGTTGTGATAGCTGATGTGGAGGATATAAATTCGGAGAGGAAGATTACAGAATGGTGGATGGTGGGGGATTACCGGGACTGGGAACTTCTGACTCTCAGCAAAACAGAAATGAGATCCCTGATTAAACATAAAATAAACCCTCTATCAGCGGAGAGAAGAATGGCCAATAAACTCCGACACTTCTACCAGATCCTACAGGAGGCTGCAGGTAATGGAGACATTCCACTGTTTTATTCCTCTATCGTCTTACTATTAATACATTGGGTTTGTTTTTTTATGAGTATTACAACTATAGCAGGATTAGGTGTGGTTTTATTATCCGACTTTGCCCTATGACTTGAAGTACGACTTCAATGACCAGGGACACGACTTTGATCCCCCAATAATTAGGGAGAACTCCACTCCAATTTTTTTTTTTTAAACCCGGCATGGGTTCCCCTTCATGAGCATACGAGGCCCTTCGGTCCGGTATGGATTTTAAGGGTTCCCCCAAAATCCATACCAGACCCTTATCCGAGCTGCCTAATAAATTAATTTTTATTTGTGTTTTTTAGTGTGTTTTATTTTTGACACTTATTTATTCCAGGTGAATGGGTACCCCATACTCATTCACATAGGGTGAGGGGCCGGGATCTGGGGGCCCCCTTATTAAAGGGGCTCCCAGACTCCAATAAGCCCCTCGCCCACAGACCCTGACAACAAACGGCCAGGGTTGTCGAGAACAGGTCCTTGTCCTCATCAACATGGGGACAAGGTTCTTTGGGGTGGGGGGTGCCCCAAAGCACCCACCCCCCATGTTGAGGGCATGCAGGCTGGTACGGTTCAGCAGGGGGGTAGCTCGCTCATCCCCACCCCCTTTCCTGACCTGCCGGGCTGCATGCTCGGATAAGGCTCTGCTATGGATTTTGGGGTGGGGGTTCCCCTTAAAATCCATACCAGAATAAAGGGCCTGGTATGCCCATGAAGGGGAAACCCATGCCGGTTTAAAAAAAAAAAAAAAAAAAAAAATTGGCGTGGAGTTCATGTGCCAGTCGCATGCCAAAGTCGGATCTGTTAATACGGGATACGACTTCAGAAAAAAAGTAGTGCAGGAAGTACTTTGAAGTTGGCATGACTTAAAGTCGTGGCAATATGAATGGTAGTCATTGAAAATCATAGAGAATGATTGTCATGCGATTTTCCTGGGACAAGTCGTATAATTGTGAAAGGGGCCTTGAGGAAACCTGTCAGGGAAGTATAGAGACTGCCAATGCTGGCCTCTGCTTCTTAAAATGTGTTTCCCCCTCATTACCTTTCTATGTCACATATTTGTATTATTTTTTTTTACAGAGGAATACTTTAAACAGAATTTAAAGAAGGTAAGAAATAGATAGTTATTTTATTTACTACAGGTACTTGTATAGAACTGTCAATTTACGCAGCGCTTTACTTATGCATTGTACATTCACATTAGTCCCTACCCTTGAGGAGCTTACGATCTAAGATCCCTAACTCACATTCATACATACTATGCTACGGCCAATCTAGGGGTAGATTCAGATAGATCAGCAGATCTTTAGATCCGCGTAATCTATCTTATTTACGATCCGCCAGCGCAATTTTTTGAGGCAAGTGCTGTATTCCCCTAGTCGGCGGAATTCAAATTCCGCGGCTAGGGGAGTGTATTATTTAAATCAGGCGCGTCCCCGCGCCGATCGTACTGCGCATGCGCCGGCCGTGATTTTTCCCAGTGCGCATGCTCCAAATGACGTCGCTAGGACGTCATTGGTTTCGACTTTAACGTAAATTTCGTCCGGCCGTATTCGCGAACAACTTACGCAATCGACGTAAAAAATTCAAAACTCGGTGCGGGAACGACGGCCATACTTAACATAAAATACGCCGCATATAGCAGGGGTAACTATCCGCCGGAAAAAAACGAACGCAAACGACGTAAAAAAAAAGCGACGGGCGGGCGTTCGTTTCTGAATCGGCGGAAATCGGAATTTGCATATTCATCGCGTAAAAAACCGAAGCGCCACCTAGCAGCCGGCGGGAGATTACAGCCTAAGATCCGACGGTGTAAGTCACTTACACCTGTCACTTACACCTGTCGGATCTAAGGAAGATCTATGCGTAACTGATTCTTATGAATCAGTCGCATAGATCCGACCGTCGGATCTCAGAGATACGACGGCGTATCAGGAGATACCCGGTCGTATCTCTATCTGAATCTACCCCCTAGACAGGAGCCAATTGACCTACCAGCACATCTATAGTGTGGAAGGAAACACACGCAGGCACAGGGAGAACATGGAAACTCCAGGCAGGCAAAAAAAAAAAAAAATGTGTAAATTGAATCACATTCCATATAAGTCTGTTCAAATGGTTGGTAATGCAGTACTTACAACAATCACCCAATCATAAGTCCATATAGAAAAAGTCCACACAACAACAAAAAAAACACACTAATAGATGATTAATAAATGGTTAATAAATGTTGTAGACTGAGGTCTTGAACCCCTCTTATCCTTACTCCAACACCACAGTGACTTCACACATGAAAAAGTGACCAACACTGCAATATATAACCGCTTACCAGATGGCAAGCACAAAAAGCGTTAGGCTATAACAAGCCACGGCCTTTGGCTTGCAATGTAGATGTAAACGACACAGGAACAAACTGGACAGCTGGATACTTCCGTACACTTGCGTACAGTCAATAATGTGGTGTGCAGAAGGACCCAAGGAAAGAGATACGGACCACAGCGTAATAACGTCAACGATGAAATTTATTAAAAAAATATATTGCACTCACATGTAAATAGAACAAGGAACGCATGTATAAAAAGTTGCCGGCTGGCAGATATGGAGCCCTTCCTCCACTAGAAAGACTTGGTGACGTCACTACGTGCCCTTCCAGACGCGTTTTGTCACAATCTGACATTCTCAATGGGGGTAGGGATAGGGCTTTAATTTGCCAATATTTACACTTAAAGGAAAATTGTACTAGTACTCGTTACACTTTCTTAGTATGTAGCTTTTCTTTTATATCAGCACTGTGCATTCACACCAACTCGCTTCTGTTTTTTTTAAATTAGGTTTCTTTAATGTATCCATTCTGGGTAAGTACTACCTCTCTCCTTCATCCAATTTAATATTAACATAAAGAAATGAAGATAATTTTGTAGCTGCACAAATACCAAGATTGTCACAAAGTTCATACCAATATCTACCTGCTGTCACAAAGCTTTTACCATATCTGAAATGCTGAGTAAGGGTGAGGACCACCGCTAGAGAGGAATGCACCACAAGTTCAAAGTATACTCCTAGGTTGGGACCAAATATTTCTCTGTCGAACATATATAGCCAGATTCAGTAACACTTACGATGGCGTATCAGTGGGTACGCCGTCGTAAGTCCGAATCTGCGCCGTCGTATCTTTAAGCATATTCTCAAACTGAGATACGCTTAAATGTTGCTAAGATACGACTGGCGTAAGTCTCCTACGCTGTCGTATATTAGCTGCATATTTACGCTGGACGCTAGGGGCGTGTATGCTGATTTACGCCTAGAATATGTAAATGAGCAAGATACGCCTATTCACGATTGTACTTGCGCCCGATACGTTTACGTAAGGCGTTTTTCAGGCGTAAAGATAAACCACCAAAAAGATGGCGCAGACAATGTTAAGTATGGACGTCGGAACAGCCGTCAAATTTCACGTTGTTTACGTTGTTTGCGTAAGTCGTACGTGAATGGGGCTGGGCGTAGGTTACGTTCACGTCGAAAGCATTGACTATTTGCGACGTGATTTTGAGCATGCGCACTGGAAAACGTCCACGGACGGCGCATGCGTGGTTCGTTAGGCGCGTAATTTACGTGGGGTCACGATTCATTACCATACAACACCCCCACTACCAGCCTACTTTGAATTACGCGGGCTTACGCGGGCCCATTTACACTACGCCGCCGTAACTTAGGACGCAAGTTCTTTGTGAATACGGTACCTGCCTCTCTAAGTTACGGCGGCGTAGTGTATCTGAGATGCGCTACACTCGCACAAACTTAAGCCAGTCTTTCTGAATCTGGCTAATAATCTCCCGGTCCCTGACATATACAGGTCCAGGGCTTTTTTTTCAGCTGGAACTTGGTGGAACTCAGTTCCACCACCTCTGGCTCGGCCCCTCTGCTCCCCGCTCCACACTATCACTTGTGAACACAGAAGTCCGGCATCTGTGTTTACAAGTGACAGTTTGGCTCCCACAGGTCTGATCTCCTCAGCTTCTCCCACTGAGTTCAGGATGGAGACAAGAAAGATGCAGGTGCCCAGGGTGGAGTGTGGATGCCGACAACCCCATTGAATGATCTCCCTGCAAGTGAAAGAGGAGAAGCCAGCTACAGTGTGTGGTGAGGTACCAGAGACGGCTGGAAGCTTCAGCTTAATATGGAAACAAAATACATTTGGAAGATGGTGGAGCTTTAAGGGTGTAAGGGGGTTGAATGCAGAGGTCAGAGCTAAAGAAGGGTGAAAGTGAGATGCGGATGGGGGATGCAGATGTAGGCAGCTGTAGAAGAAGGCCAAACTCTGCACTCTGTATGCAGCACAACTCTAAACTCTGCACTCTGTGTGTAGAGCACCCCTGAACTCTTCACTGTGTGTAGACCACCCTTGAACTCTTCACTCTGTATGCACCAACCCCCCAATCTCTGCCATTTTTTTGGCATGGGGGTTCACTTTAAAATCCATACTAGACTGAGGGGGCTGGTATACTTATGAAGGGGGAACCCATGCCGTTTTTTTTTTTTTTTTTTTTAATTGGCGTGGACTTCCCCTTCATGCACAAGTCGTATGCCAAACTTTGATCCGACTTCAGAAAAAAAGTAGTGCAGGAACTACTTTGAAGTTGGCACGACTTAAAATTGTGCTAATATGAATGGTAGTCGTTGAAAATCATGGAGAATGACTTGTCATGCAATTTTGCAGTTCAACATCATGGGACAAGTCGTATAAGTATGAAAGGGGCCCAAGACAGTGTGTGGTTGCTTTGTCTGTGGCCCCATCTGCACAAAGGAACCCTTTTTTTCTCTCTCACTCTTGGGCCACTAATTCTCACATTTACTCACATTTTTCCATTGTGGGATCGTTCCAGTCTCACGCAGCTGCCGGATAGTTATATGATGGAAATTCTTTATTTAGTTTTGCCTTTAATTCTACTTTAATCCTGGTTATATATAGTTGATATGTAGTGTTCTCTTTGTATCAGTTCTGTGCCGGATCACCAATTCACTTTTTTTTTTTTGTTTCATAATAATTCACTTTTATTTCTTCATTAGGCCACTGGGAATTTTACAGCCTGGGTAAGTAAAGCTCTTTATACTTCCTATCTATATCTTATTCAACCTTATCTTCTCCACTTTACTTATCCTTTAATTGTTAGGTCAGTGATGAATTTGTTTGCCTCTACAGGCATAAACCGCTTTACGGACACTCATTTTACGTACACTCGCGAGTACGGACATACCCGCAAATGTACGTAAAGTGCCACACAAGTACTAATATTCTCGCTCCATGCACCTGCACTAGACGGAACTGAAGCTCTGAGCACATAGCCTGCCCTGTTCCAGTGTGCTCTTCTTGTATCCTGGCCGTGTCTCCACCTCCAGTGACATCACACCCACTCAGTGGTTCTTCCGGGCTTCCCTGTCAGCCACATAATGCCATCCAGCCTCTCCACAGCACTGTGCTCTGTGCACAGCGCGATGTCCGGGGGGATAGATTGGAGCGGCCCCCCTTGCATTTGATGAGCTTTTTTACATGTGAGTGTTCCCCTGACACCCCCACTACAGCCCCTGATGCCCACACTACAGCCCCTGATGCCCACACTACAGCCCCTGGCGCCCACACTACAGCCCCTGGCACCCACACTACAGCCCCTGGCACCCACACTACAGCCTCTGGCACCCACACTATAGCCCCTGGCACCCACACTACAGCCTCTGGTACCCACACTATAGCCCCCGGCACCCACACTACAGCCTCTGGTACCCACACTACAGCCTAGAAGTGAAAAAATGTATTGCTTCGCTTTAAGTACAGTACATTTTCATTTTACATACATGCTCCGGTCCCATTGTGTACTTAAAAGTGGGGTATGCCTGTATATAGCCCTCTATGAATGCATGACCTGCTTGAAGCAAGTCAACCGCATGTCGTATGTACTGGCCAATTAATTCTGAATGATCTCAGAAACACCTCAAACTGATCTTATCAAGACAATCCCAACAAAAAAGTAGTAACATATGGGACTTTTTGAGGCACAACGTTTTAGTGAAATTTGGAACATTTTATTTAATTTCTTTTAAATAAGTAAGCATATAATAAATTAAAATGATAAAACTGTCTTTTTAAACCACTGCAGTGATTTATAGCAAGTCTTTCCGCTCAACGCGTTTCATGGACATGGTCCTCTGTAACAGGAGTCACTTTTGGGCACAGATTGAGCCAGGAGATAAGGGACATATGTTGGATTCTTTTAGCATGGACAATAATCCACCATACATTCCTTATTGTCTGCAAAGAATATTCTGATCCTATCGGTCAATAGTGACTAATTTCTCTGTGTAGACTGTTGACATGCTAATTGAGTCTGCTTCTGAAAGGCCTTTCATTGTGTGATAACACTGTTTAAAGCCTATTGATGCTCAGGTGTGAATACCTTTCTGTCGGAGACAGACCGTCTGTCTAAAGATGTGGATTGAGGAGAAATCATTGTGTGATGGTGTTTTGTTTGAATTCTGTTAATGAAGGAATGTGACCTCTCATGTGAAGTGATTAGGTCATGTTAATTATAGACCGGCGCCGAAATGTCTGGAATGTTTAGCAATTAGCCCATCTGAAGGTGTATTGAAGCCCCCCCCCAGTGTGTGGGTGGAGAGTTTGATTGTTCCTGTGATCACTGAAACATGCCTTGAAAACGGTATATAAACTTGAGAGCTAACCATTAAAAGTATTCATATATTTGAAACCAGTAACAGAGCAAGTCTTGTTATTCTGGGAAATGGGATGTCTGATGTCAGTTGGATGGTCGGAGTGTCAGATAAGCTGTCGTGGGTGGTGACCATTACATCCTCCTTATCAGGAGCTAGCAGACTTGAATTGCTGCCATCTAAATAGAGTGACAAATTTGATCTTAAATAGTCATACATATATAGTGCATTTTCATACATCATGCCATAATTCCTCCCCGTGGACTGCAATAATGTGTATCCAGATATTCCTCCCAGTTCAACTATATGTGGCACAGGGGTCCCAAAGATCTCCTCCTCCTTCAACCTCCAGCTTAATTCATTCTATTTAATACTTTATTCGTTTTTTTCAATTGGTGGGTGACAAAAATATCACCCAAACCTTCATTTAATTATTTATTTATTTTATATTCAAGGTTGGTTATGTGTGTTCCCCACCCAGGGGGGCTCCACCAAGGGTTAAATTACACATGCCTTCATTCCAGAAATGTCTTCGATTCAAAACGTAATGTTTACCTTATATGTTGCAGTCAAAGGAAATGATTTAGACATCTAGGTCATTTCTGTTATCGAGGTGACACGGGTGGTCCATTACCCAGGTGATTGGTAAATAAACTTCTCTCATCTACCGTATTTATTGGCGTATAACACTTTTTACCCCTGAAAATAGGGGGAAAATGACGGGTGCGTGTTATAAGCCGATAGTGTACCTCGGACTTGGAGGGGAACGAGCGCCGCTGGAATTCACCGAGCTGTCATCTCCTGTTTACTCGGCTCTGACGTCACACACACAGTCCCGCCTCCGCCACTGGAATTGGACCAGTGTTCTGTCAATCTATCAATCACAGGAGCTGTTCCAATGCCAATGGCAGAGGCGGGACTGTGTATGTGACTGCCGACGTGACTGAGAGCCGAGTGAACAGGAGATGAGGCCTCAGTGATTCCCTCACTGCATGAGAGATGGTGAGGCTGCAAATGGGCATCAGGCTGCATTGATGAGAAACAGGCTGCAAATGGGCACATAGGCTGCATTGATGCTGTAGATGGGCACATAGGCTGCAGATGAGCACATAGGTTGCATTGATGCTGTAGATGGGCACATAGGCTGCAGATGAGCACATAGGTTGCATTGATGCTGTAGATGGGCACATAGGCTGCAGATGAGCACATAGGTTGCATTGATGCTGTAGATGGGCACATAGGCTGCAGATGAGCACATAGGTTGCATTGATGCTGTAGATGGGCACATAGGCTGCAGATGAGCACATAGGTTGCATTGATGCTGTAGATGGGCACATAGGCTGCAGATGAGCACATAGGTTGCATTGATGCTGTAGATGGGCACATAGGCTGCAGATGAGCACATAGGTTGCATTGATGCTGCAGATGGGCACATAGGCTGCAGATGGACACATAGGTTGCATTGAGACTGCAGATGGGCACAGATCAGGCTGCAGATGGACACTGACCATTATTTTGCTTCAAAGTGGTTTATTTGATTTTTTTACATTTTTTTTACTGACACTTCCCTCTTAAATTGAAGGTAAGTGCTATACGCCTGTGCGTGTTATACGCCGATAAATATTGTATTTAGTTTTGGTTCTTATATTTAGGCAATCCCAACACTGTGTCCACATGTGTTGTAGAGAGATATGTAGATAGCTGTATGGAAATATTCAGAATGCTCCATAAATCTGTTCATCTATGTTCTTTTAAATGTACATTAATACTAAATACTTTCTCATAGTGAGATATATGCTGTCATCAGTCACAGTGTTCTGAATGATGCTTTCACTCCATGCCCTAACCACTGGAAGACTAATGCCCTGTACACACGATCGGTCAATCCGATGAGAACGGTCTGATGGATTTTTCCATCAGTTATCCAATGAAGCTGACTGATGGTCCGTCGCGCCTACACACCATCAGTTAAAAAAACGATCGTGTCAGAACGAGGTGACGTAAAACACAACGACGTGCTGAGAAAAATGTTCAATGCTTCCGGGCATGCGTCAACTTGATTCTGAGCATGCGTGGATTTTTAACCGATGGTCGTGCCTACAGACGATCGTTTTTTTTCTATCGGTTAGGTATCAGATAATTCTATCAGTTAGGCAGCAGATAATTTTAAATCAAGTTCTATTTTTTTTAACCGATGGATAAATAACCGATGGGGCCCACACATGATCGGTTTGGTATGATGAAAACAGTCCATCAGACCATTCTCATCAGACAAGCCGATAAGCCTTTTTCTGACACTTGTCCCTTACAAGTTAAAATCAGTATTTTTTGCCCCCAAACATTATGTATATTTTTTTTAGCAGAAACACCAGAGAATAAAATGGTGGTTGTTGCAATATTTTATTTCATACTGTATTTGCGCAGCGGTCTTTCAAACTAAAAAAATACACTTTCATAAATAAAAAATAAAAAAAAACAGTAAAGGTAGCCCAATTTTTGAATAATGTGAAAGATGATGTATATAGATACCTAACATGTCATGCTTTAAAGTTGTGCACACTCGTGGAATGGCGACAAACTACAGTACTTAGAAGTCCCCACAGGAGTTGCTTTAACAAAATGTAACGGTTACTAGTCTACAGTTAGGCCGCGTACATACGGTCGGTCAAAACCGATGGAAACGGACTGAAGGACCGTTTCATCGGTCCAAACCGATGGTGTGTGGGCCCCATCGGTCAGTTATCCTTCAGGTCAAAAATTTTAGAACTTGCTTTAAAATTGAACCGATTGGGCGCCTAACCGATCGGTCAAAACCGACGTTTAGTATGCAAAAGCATCGGTTAAAAGCCCGCGCATGCTCAGAATCAAGTCGACGCATGCTTGGAAGCATTGAACTTAATTTTTCTCAGCACGTCGTTGTGTTTTACGTCACCGCGTTGGACTCGATCGTTTTTTTAACTGATGGTGTGTAGGCACATCAGACCATCAGTCTGCTTCATCGGTTAACCGATGAGAACGGTCCTTCGGACCATTCTCATTGGATGGACTGATCGTGTGTACAGGGCTTTACAGAGGAGGTCTAGTGCCTGAATTATTGCTCTCGCTCTAATGCCGCGTACACACGATCGGAAATTCCGACAAGAAAAGTCACATGTGAGCTTTCGGTAGAAAATTCCAACCGTGTGTAGGCTCCAACAGAATTTTTCTGTCCGAATTTCCGGCAAGAAAAATTTGAGAGCTGGTTCTCAAATTTTCGACAGGAAAAAGTTCCGATTGTCTGTATGCAATTCTGCCGGAGAAAAATCCTACGCATGCTCAGAATCAAGTCGACGCATGCTCGGATGCATTGAACTTAATTTAGGCTCATCGTAACGTGTTGTACGTCACCGGGTTCTTGGCGGTCGGAATTTGGTGTGACCGTGTGTATGCAAGACAAGTTCGAGCCAAAATTCTATCGAAAAAAAAATCCACGGTTTTCTTGTCGGAATTTTCGAGCTTGTGTTTGTGGCATAAAAACTGCGGCGATACCTCACATGTGTGGTTTTACATTTTTCGGGGGCGACTTACGTATACGTTAGCTTCTGCGTGCAAGCACGGAGGGATGGGGAGCTTTAAATAAAAAAAATAAATAAAAAATTCTTGTATGAAAATATTTGTACAGATTACAAGACTACAACATGTTTTCCATACATAGAAATATTTGTCTGTTCATTTCTTTATTTTAGTCAAAGTACAAACTTGGGATCTTCTCCAGATCAGCAATTAGTGATTATTCCTGGATAACAGAACTGCTCCATTCAGATCCATTCGGGGTTCATGTTTCAGATGTCAGACATTCTGATTTCAGCAATGACCCAATCAGCACCCCCGGGACGTGCACCTTCGGTATTTTGTACTTCACCAAGAAAAGAGGACAAATCAATGAGATAGATGACAAAGATGTTCAACTGATACAACAGTACAGAAGTCGTCATGGTAAAGATTTTATGATATCCGTTAGACATGTGCACAGAAAAAATGTTTTTTTTTTTGTTCCGTTTCGTATCGTTCCGTAGGTTCGTATCCGTTTGTTTTTCGTAAGACGCCCATTTTCCTGTTAGTTCCCGTTCGTTTTTCGTACGACGCGTTTTTTTCGTATTCCGATCGTTTCGTATTTTGGTTACCGTTTTATTTTCGTACATGCGGGATGGTTCGTTATTCTGTATAATTCATGTTTGTTACTTGTTAGACAATAATTTTCGTGAATTTTCGTCATTTTGTACTTTCGTAAATATATCGCGGGATTCGCGGCACTTTCAACACGCGGCTCATCCATATTAACTATTGTTAAGCCCCATACACTTGGTCAGACTTTTTTAACAACAAACATAAAAACGATCGTTTTACCGAACGTTCGTTCGTTTTTAAACTCCATCAGAAAACCATTTTTGGGTTCCAGGTTCAAAAGTCTGGCCAACTGATCTCTCCCTTCAGACGAAAATCCACAGAAAAGTTTATTTGGCTCTTCTGTACTACTCAGCACAAAAGAGAAGCTGCTTCACTAACTAACTACACTCACTGCCCATTCAAAAAAACGAAAATGACATCTTATAACAAAAGATTTGCATTCTGTATTTTGAAATCAAATTACGAACAGAAAAAAGGAATTCAGAATACAAATCTTTTGTTATAAGATGTCATATGAACATACAAACAGAAAAAGGATTCAAATAAAATACAGAATGAAAATCTTTTGTTAGATGAACATACGACTGAAAATCAAAATACGAACAGAACAAGGATTCAAACAAAATACAGAATGCAAGTCTTTTGTTATAGATGTCATTTTCGTTCTTTTGCCGTTTTCGTTTTGTCGTATTTTCGTCGGATCGTTCGTTCGTATTTGCGGTTGTTCGTTATGCGGCTCATTCGTAATCCCGGAGTTTTCGTATTTTGGTGCTTTAATTTTTTCGTATGTATACATTATTCTGCGGGTACGAAAATGAACATTTTCGGACGAAAATAACATTCGTACGAACGGGAATGCACATATCTAATATCCGTATTTATTAAATATATGTTCACCCAATCAGTGAAATGTCATATAAGATTTAACATGCTGATGTCATTGCAACCACCAATCAGGTTAGAAAGCCCCACCCCCTAACATTTACCTAACATTTTAACCCTAATTAAATATCCAAAAACATTGTCCCGTTACCTTTAACATTGCCATTAATGGCACCTTTGTAATTGTTATTGTTATTGATATTCCAACTCATTTTCAAGTACTGGATAACATCTGCTACCTATCTATGGTTTTAATATAACATTGTTTGTTTTGATAACTTAAAATGTTTAGATGTGCCGGGCATTGGATTTTGTATGTGAAACATTGCTTCTTAGCTACCGGATATTTCTGGATTACTCACTGGTTAAAGCGGTGGTTCACCCTAAAAACTACTTTTTCTTATTCCACTGCCCCCCCCACATTACAATACGATTAAGGCTCTTATTATTTTTTTCATGCTGTACATACCTTAGTACAGCATATTCACCCGTGCATCCAGGTTGCGAGTCCCGCGGGAGTGGGCGTTCCTCACATGCTGGTGATTGACGTTTTGCCCAAAAAACGAGCTCCCCCGTCGCGTAAGCCACGTCACGGTTGGCGAAAGGAGCCGAATGGCGAGTCGGCGCTATACTGCGCATGCGCATCGCCGTTCGGCTCCTTTTGCCAATCGTGACGCGGCTTACTCGACGGGGGGAGCTCGTTTTTGGGCAAAACGTCAATCACCAGCATGTGAGGAATGCCCACTCCCGCGGGACTCGCAACCCGGATGCACGGGTGAATATGCTGTACTAAGGTATGTACAGCATGAAAAAAATAATAAGAGCCTTAATCATATTGTAATGTGGGGGGGCAGTGGAATAAGAAAAAGTCATTTTTAGGGTGAACCACCCCTTTAATATCACTTATCATGATCCAATAACTGACTGAATTGAAACTAAATATAAAAAAAAAACATAGGCCCAGATTCACAGAGTGTGGGCGCACATTACGCCGCCGTAGAAAAAACACTGTACGCTATGCCAACGCAGCTCAGAGAGGCAAGCATGGAATTCAGCAAGCCAGTGCTCCCTTCGCTGCGCCAGCGTAGCATTGGTTTGGAAGGCGTACGCCGGCGTAGGTGGAAGTGGGTGTGACCCATGCAAATGAGGCGTGACCCCATGCAAATGATGGGCCGAGCGCCAGACAGATACGTATCACAAACTGCAAATGCGCCGTGACGTGGATGCATCCCCCTGTGCCTGCCCACAACCACGTCGGAAAAACTGCCTTAACTACGCCGGATCACTGCGTACATCGTGAACGTAACCTACGCCCAGCCAGACACACGTCCAACGTAAAATACGCCGGCTTGTGTTCCCTGGTGCAGACCTTTGCATGTCTGCTGCTGGGTTGCACCTCCTTTATGGGGAATAACTTTACGCCGGACGTACAACTTACGCGCACCTCGCGTAGCCTGCGTCGGGCGCACGTACGTTCGTGAATCGCCGTATTTCCCTCATTTGCATGTTTGAATGGCTAATCAATGGGAGCGGCACCATGCACCCAGCCTAAATGTGCGCCCATCCTACGCCGGCGTAAGCAAGCTACGTCGGCGGGGTGTAGCCTGTTTTTAGGCGCATATCTTTTTTTGGGTCTGGCTCACAGATACGACGGCGCACATTTGCACTTACATCGGCATAACCTGTTATACGTTGGCGTAAGTGCTTTGTGAATCTGGGCCACACACTATATTACCAAAAGTATTGGGACGCCTGCCCTTACACACAAACTTTAATGGCATCCCAGTCTTAAGCCTCGGAGACACGGTACGATTGTTGGCCAACCTAATGTCTGATTTTTGTCAAAAGGGCGTGTGCCAGTATCTTGTCTTGCATACTAACGTTACACAAATTGTCGTGCCACAAACGCAAACGTAGTGACGTACTACGAGGTATTTCAGCTCTTGAGCGCCACCTTTTGGGCCCCTGTTTGGTAGTCATTGATTCTGAGCATGCGTGTTTGTACTTTTGGCTTGATTTGTACTTACAGAAGGAAAAATTTAACTCTTATTATTAATACTTTGTGTGTCTACAGGGAAGGATAATGTGATCATAGTGATGGATAATGTGGAGGACAGCAGTGATCAGGAGAAGATCCGGATATTGGAAAGTTACCCTAACATAGGAGATTTGTACCACAATCTCTTTTTATTCAGTCAGCAGGAAAAGTCATCAGAGTATAAGAACCTTATTGTCAGCTCGCCAACAACAGGCTTGTGTAGCTAGAACTATAGAAGGTAACATTTCAATACTTTAATCTTATATAATTCTAGTTTATTGGATGATATTTTTTTACTTTCTCAGTTGATGTCTATTTTCTTTAATTAAAAGTAAACATTTTACTTAATCTGAGGCCGGTGGTTGATAGACTTAAGGAACACTGCTCGCGCTGGAGTAATTTACCATTGAACCTCCTTGGACGCATAAACGTTCTGAAGATGATTTTTTTTGCCCAAATTTTATTATTTTTTCAGGAATTGCCCTGTTGGCTCGCTCTTTTTTTCGGGACTTGGATAGCTGTATTGGCTCTTTTCTGTGGCGGGGTTCGTCCCCTCGGTTGGCCAGATCCACCCTTCAGCTACCTGTTAGTTTCGGGGGGCTGGCGCTGCCCAACCTACTAGTGTACTACTGGGCTGCTGTACTGGTTACGGTGCGGTGGTGGTTTGAGCAGTCCAGGGCCAATGCAGCGGTCTGTTTGGAGGCGGCTATCGTGGGGTCCCTTACCGAACTTAGTAACCTGGTTTACCGGGGTCCATCTGGATACCCCCTGTTGCCGGGCCCGTCTAGGACTACGTTGAGGGTGTGGGGGGTGGCTAGGCGTCACTTTCAGTCCCCTGGCAGATGGTCCCCCTTTACCCCATTGTGGGGGAACCCTAACCTCAGGCACTTTCGTACCATACTGGACCCGCAACTGTGGGCACGCTTGGGTATTAAACTCCTGAGGGATATTGTTGGTAGTGGGTCCCTGCTTCCCTTCTCGACCCTGTCCAGTCGTTTTGGTTTGGCGCCCTGGATGCTATTCTGCTACCACCAGTTGCGGCATGCTTTCAGGGCCCAGTTCCCTACCCCGCCTGTCCTTCAGGCTGACCTGGTTGAGGACTTACTGGCCTAGAGCTCCTTAAAAAAGGCACTGTCCACTCTGTACCTGATGATTCTCAGTAAGGAATCCCCTAAGATAGATGCCCTGTGGAGCAAGTGGGAGGTGGATGTCCCGTCCCTGGACAGAGGGGCGTGGGAGGAGTGCTTTGAAGATGGGTATAAGCTGGTGATCTCTTCTAGGGATAAATTGATACAGGCTAAGTTCCTGCACAGGGTGTATTTCACCCCTCAGAGACTGCATGGGATATATCCGCAGCGTTCTCCTAACTGTCCAAGATGCGGCACCTCGGAGGGTACATATATGCATATGTTCTGGACCTGCTCTAAGCTGCTGGACTTTTGGTCTGCTGTTTTTGAGACTGTTAATGTTCGTCTCCACCTGAGTCTTCCAGTCTCCCTGGAGCTGGCGCTCTTGGGAGTACAGCACGATGAGCAGAGACCTCGGTATACCAAGCTGTTGATGTCTTTATTATTTTTCTATGCAAAGAAGGCGATCCTATTGAAGTGGACCTCTAGGGCCCCTCCTACGGTGGGTGCGTGGATGGATGCGGTCAATGCTGTTCTCCCCCTGTATAAAATGACTTACATGAACAGGGGCTGCCCATTGAAGTTTGAGCGGGTATGGGGGCCGTGGATAAATCCTCTTTGACCTTGCCTGGCTAATGACCCGTTGCCCTTTGCTGGTTCTTCCCCCCCCCCTCTCCCCTGTCCCTCCCCCTCCCCCCCTCTTCCCTCCCTTCCCCTCTCCCGGTCCACTTTAATCGTTATTATTCATGATTGGTATGCTTAACTGTACTCTGTTTGAAGTTTGACCTGCAGAATGTTCTTCTATGGGCTGTGACTCCTGTGCTTCATGTCTGCTCATCATGCTGATATGTGTTTTATTTCTTGTACCTTATGTTGTACCACTTTTGCCTTAATAAAGACCAACCTTGTTGTTAAAAAAAAAAGTAAGCATTTTAGCATCTTTGATTGTGCATAAGTGCCTGTCTGTGCAGTGGTGATTAGTGCAGAAGTGTATGCGGGTGCAGTGGTGGCAATTGTATACGAGCATGTCAGTGCCGGGGTAGTGAATTCTGAAGCACTTGTCAGTGCTATGGAGGTGAATACAGAAGTTCATTTTGGTGCAGTGGTGGAGAAGCACACCAGTGGCGGTGAATGAATGAATGAATGAATGAAAAATTTATATAGCGCGGCACATGCGAACTGAATCGCCTCTGGGCGCTGGTTGTTTGTGTCTCATGCCTTCAGAAAAGCAGGGTTTTGATCTGCTTTCTGAAAGACAGATGGTTTTGCTCCAACCGAATGCTGGTTGGTAAAGCATTCCAAAGCCTGGGGCCCTGGAAAGCAGACCTTCTTTCTCCTTTGGACTTGTATTTGGTTTTAGGAACCTTGACCAGATTTTGGTCGGTGGATCGCAGAATGCGGTTGCAATTGTGCGGTTTGATCTTGTCGCATAGATATCTAGGAGCCTTCCCATGGATGCACTTATGTGTCAGGCAGAGTGCTTTGAATGCAATTCTGTCTTTCACTGGCAACCAGTGAAGGGATCTCAGTGAAGGTGAGATTGATTCCCAAGATTTTTTCCCAGTCACCAGTCTAGCGGCCGTATTCTGTACGACTTGAAGACGAGCGATTTGGTACTTGGGGAGCCCGAGGTAAAGGGCATTTGCATAGTCCAGTCTGGAATTCATGATTGTTCCCACCACGACTGCTACGTCTTCTTTGGGGATAAATGGAATAAGTCTGCGTAGTAGGCGCATCAAATGGTGCGCCCCGCTGACTACTGACCCTATTTGTGCGTCCATTGTCATGAAGGTGTCAAACGTGACTCCTAGACTTTTGACTTTGGAGCTAGGGGCGATGATTTGTCCCAGAATTGGCGATGGTGTCCAGTTTGTTGCCGGTTGTCTCTTCCGACTGGCATCGAACATAAAGAGTTCTGTTTTAGCGCTATTGAGTTTGAGATAACTCTTAGTCATCCAGTTTTCTATTGAAGAGAGACATTTCTCTAATCTGAGATGATGATCCTTTTTATGGCAGATGCGAAAATACAACTGCGTGTCGTCTGCATAAGAGTGATAGAGTAGTTCTTGGCTACTGATAATATCAAAGAGAGGACGAAGATAGATATTAAACAGCACCGGTGATAGGGGGGATCCTTGGGGGGCCCCACATGGCATCGTGCGTTTTTCTGACGTGAAAGATCCCAGTTTCACTGTTTGTGATCGGTTTCCGAGAAAAGAGGAGAACCATGGTAAGGCATCTTCTGTGACTCCGGCGACTTCTGTTAGTCGTCTCAGTAGCAATTTATGGTCTACTGTGTCGAAGGCTGCGCTTAGGTCCAGCAGAACCAGGAGACACGATTCTCCTTCGTCTGCGGCCTCGAGCGCATCGTCCCATATTTTCAGTAAGGCCGTTTCTGTCCCGTGTCCGGGACGGAACCCGGATTGAAATGGATCAAGTAGGTTGTGGGTATCCAGATGCTGTTGCAGCTGATTTACCACCACTTTCTCCATTATCTTGGAGAGAACATTTAGACCTGTTATGGGACGGCGGTGAGTTGGGTCCATAGGATCCAAATTAGGTTTTTTCAAGATCGGCAGGATTGTGCCCTCTTTCAGCAGGGAAGGCACTATGCCTTCCTTAAATGACTGATTTATAAGCTGTGTGATTGGAGGCGCCAGGATTTCGGCACATTCCTTCAGTAGCTTGGTGGGAATGATGTCATTGGGTGCTGTGCTGTTCCGCAACGCACCAATGAATTTTTTGGTGGTATCGATGGAGATGGGTTCCAGAGTGAACTTAGTTGATTGTAGAGGCTTTCTGTCGGTGTTTTGTAGTTGATTGAAGAGGGGGCTGAGTGGAGTGTTGTTTTGCCGAATACTTACCCGAATTTTTTCAATTTTGTTGATGAAGAAATCCGATAGTTCATTGCAGAACTCTTGGGTGTCTGAAGTGGGGACTTCAAGACATCCCGGATTCATGGTCTGGGTGACCATCCTGAAGAGTTCGCGTGGGCGATTAATTGCGCTGTTAATCACCATGGAAAAGTGAAGTTTTTTGGCTTTGAAAATTTCCTTGTGATATCGTGTTGTTACTGCTTTGTAGAAGTTGAGGCGGTCTTCTGAAGGACTTCTTTTCCAGGCGGCTTCCGCCCTTCTGCGCTCTTGCTTCAATAGCGACAGCTGGTTATTGAACCAGCTGGACTTTTTTGCCCGGCTGCGGACTTTGCGTTTTGGTGCTGCTAAGTCGGCTGACTGTAGCAGAGCTGCATTTATGGCATCCAATGTATCTGAGGCTGCTAGCTGAGGAGAAATAACCCCAATTCGGTTTCCCAGGGTAGATCTGAAGAGTTCCGAGTGGAGCTTCTTCTGAGATCTAGCCCAGTGTATTGTCACCGGCTTGGGTACTTTCATAACTAGTGGAATTCTGGGAATTATGAAGCTAATTGCATGGTGGTCTGTCCATGGCAAAGGTTCATTACCCAAAATGTTTATTTTCAGATTTTGTCTGAAAATTAGGTCGAGTGTGTGACCTGAAGCATGCGTGGGTCCGCATATAAGTTGCTGAAGTCCTAACCCTTCCAGGTGGTCGATGCAGGCCTCCGCGATGGGATCCTGTGAGGAGTTGGCCCACAGATTGAAATCCCCGAGCAGCAAAAGATGATTGCTGTTAAGGGAGTAAGTGGATATGAACTCCGTTAATGCTGGAAGCAACTGCGATTTGGGCCCAGGGGGCCTATAGCAGAGGAGAATGTGAACGGTCTCCTGGGAGTGAGCTTGAAGTTGAAGCGTAAGGGTTTCCATAAAAGGTAGAGGATTTTGAAGGACCGGTTTAGTGATTGCAATATGAGACTTATGAATCACCGCCAGGCCTCCTCCTCTTTGCCCTATTCTATTTTCCGTTAAGATGCGATAATTTGCTGGTACCAGTTCTCCGAGAATGGTGTTGCAGTCGTCTGACAGCCAACTTTCTGTAATAAAGAGGCAGTCTAGATCGTTTTGTAGTAAGAAATCATGGATTTCTGATCGGTGTTTAACTGCCGATCTAGTGTTAAGCAACGCACATGATATGTGCTTGAGCTGTGTTGAATGGTTGAAATTTTTGATGATCGATCGACAATCGAATCTCAAAAGTTGATCTGATTTTAAGGCTTTTGTGGTGACGGCAGGTAATATTGTTGCGAATTGTCTCAGACCCCAAATGGTTTCTGCAGAGTATCGCAATTTAACCATTGTTGCCAGTCACCGTGGGCGGGGGTGCGGGTGTTGGGTGAGAGAGGATTCGCAGAATCCTTGCTCGAGGGAATTTTGGTCCAGAGGAAGGCAAAAAAAACCCTGGGCAAGCTGGCCAATGTGCTGCGGCAGGGAAAAAAATTCCTTCCTGATCCCTGAAGGCGATCGGATCAAACCCTGGATCAAAGACTGAAGGCTATGGAGGGGAAAAGGGGGGGATGCTGGGTGTCACTGCTGCTGGGGTGTACCAAAATGGCCGCCAGGCAAAGCAGAGGACCCAGGCTGGGGGGGGCTGTCAGCTTGGTAAAAACAGTAATTTTACCGATGAGGTTGCTGAACAGGGGGTGGAGGGGACCTCTAGGGGTGAGGGGGCGAAAATCCAGAGCGATCTGCACTATTGGAAGTAAATGCAGGGAGAACGGTCGGCGCGCCGGTAGGCCGCGGCTGAAGCCGCAGACTTTCCTAAGGTGCGGCGGCCGCGAAAAGGAGCAGGCTGGCGCGGGCGTGTAGAAACGCCGAAAAACCCGGAGAATACACCCAGGGGGGGTGACTTGGGACCACCACAAACGTGGGTGGCCGTGCGGGCGGCGATGCCGGACGAAAGATGGGGCAGAGAGCCGCAGTGTGGGGTCTGTGTGACGGCTGCCCTGATAAGGACGGCCGTCAGTGGTTCCCCAGGATGTCAGGCCCTGAGAGGCAGGGTCTTACCTGCGGAGGAAAGAGGAGTCCACGAGGAGAGAAAGGAGCTGGTTCCTGGTTCCAAGGAGCTGTTTCTTGTGCAGCGCAGGTATGGAGAGTCTGCCTAGCTTCTGACTGCCAGGTCTGGGTGAGAGCAGGCTCGTAAGCGGAAGGTCCGAAGCACCCTACTCCACCGCTGACACATACTGACTGACTGACTGACTGACTAGTGCAGTGAATGAGTCTGCTCAAGTATTGGTTGTAACAGGCAAATATTTTTGCAGAGTGATTGCAGAAGTTCATTTTGGTGCAGGGTAAAATGAGTGCAGAAGTCCATGCCGGTGAAGAGTTGGTGAGAGCAGAAATCCATGTGGGTGCAGTGGTGGAGAATGCAGAAGTCCATGTTGGTGTAGTGGTGGTGAGTAGGGATGAGCCCGATGTTTGAGTCGAAATGTAAGTTCGACTCGAACATCGGGTGTTCACCTGTTCGCCGAATAGCGAACAATTTGCGGTGTTCGCGGCAAATTCAAAAGCCGCAGAACATGATTTAAAAGTCTATGGGAGATTAACATGAAAAATCAAAAGTGCTAATTTTAAAGGTTAATAATCAAAGTTATTGTCCTAAAAAGTGTTTGGGGACCCGGGTCCTGCCCCAGGGGACATGTATCAATGCAAATTTTTTTTTAAAAAATGTACGTTTTTGTGGGAGCAGTGATTTTAATAATGCTTAGAGTGAAACAATAAAGTGAAATGTTCCTTAAAATTTCGTGCCGGGGGTGTCTATAGTATGCCTGTAAAGTGGCACATTTTCCCCGTGTTTAGAACTGTCCCACAGCAAAATGACATTTCTAAAGGAAAACAGTCCTTTAAAACTACTCGCGGCTATAATAAATTGTCTGGGTCTTGGCAATACAGATAAAACTCATTGAAAAAAACGGCATGCCCCCCCCCCCCCAGTCAATAACCAGGCCCTTTGGGTCTGGTATGAATATTAAGGGGAACCCCGAACCAAAATTAAAAAGAAAAATTGCGTGGGCCCCCCAAATTCCATACCAGGCCCTTCAGGTCAGGCCTTCAGGCACAATGTAACAGTCTTTGACTTGTGGCAATCCGTTTACTGATAGCAGTGTCCAGATCCTAAAGAGAGGACATGCGAACCACTGTTAACTGACGCGTTTCAAAGGATTACCTTCTTCCACAGAGCCTCTCCAGGCTGTAGTCTGACTCAGCTGAAAGCATTACATCAACAGACGGGCTTGATCACTAAATATTAACCACCTCAATACAGGGGACTTTCACCTCCTTCCTGCCCAGGCCAAGTTTCAGCTTTTAGCGCTGTCGCACTTTGAATTACTCAGTCATGCAATACTGTGCAGTGTCCAAACGGTAAATAGTCTTCCCAAAACTATTGCCACAAAGCAGGAAGCACAATTGTTAACATTCTACTGCTAGTGTTTGTCGGTAGGTGTAGCCAATCTCACTAAATTGAGGTGATAGTTGAATACTTTTGGCCACATAGAGTATATTCAGTGTCATGGGGGGGGGGGGTAATATTTGTTGTTATGATACTGTATTACAAGTCTGTGCAAAATAGTTGGTTAAATTAGTTCAAGCTGTTCTCCTTGTTTTTTTTATTATTATTATTATTATTATTTTAGAAGATACAACAAAATCATAATAGAGGAACTGTCAATGAAAAAAAAAACATGAAAAAAAGAAAAACATGAAAAATTAAATTAATTAATTAATGAATTTCTGTTGGAATTCCATGTTCAGAAAAGAAGCCAACTAACTCAAATTTACATTACTTTTTTCTGTAAAGAAGAATGATGAAAATGTAATACATGTATAAAGGAAAAAAACTTTTAGGAGTGAGGTTTAAGAAAAAAAGGTACATTTTAAATGCCCATCAATGCAGCCTTACAAGTGTCCATCTGCAGCCATGCCTATCCATCTACAGCCTTGCCTATCCATCTGCAGCCTTGCCGCCTTGCCTATCCATCTGCAGCCTTGCCTATCCATCTGCAGACTTGCCCATCCATCTGCAGACTTGCCCATCCATCTGCAGCCTTGCCTATCCATCTGCAGCCTTGCCTATACATCTGCAGACTTGCCCATCCATCTGCAGCCTTGCCTGTCCATCTGCAGCCTTGCCTATACATCTGCAGCCTTGCCTATTCATCTGCAGCCTTGCCCATCCATCTGCAGCCTTGCCTATCCATCTGCAGCCTTGCCCATCCATCTGCAGCCTTGCCCCCATCCAGTGTCAATCTGCAGCCTTGAGGGAACGAGCGCCACCGTGATACACAGAGCCGGATGTCCTGGCTCGTCCCGGATGGCCGGCTCGTCTCGCAGTCCCATCCCTTGGCCCGCCTCCTATGATGGACATAACACCGGTCCAATGGTGGGAGGCGTGACTGCAAGCGGAGCCGAGTACACTCGGCTCTGTGTATTTCGGCGGGGCTCGTTCCCTCCGAGGCAGCCGTTCAGTGTATAACACACACTCACGATTTTCAACTTATTTTAAGGGGAAGAAATTGCGTGTTATACGCCAATAAATATGGTATGTAATAAAACATGTAATATGTAATGAATCTAAAGCAAAATATTGTTTCATCTTTTTTTTTTTTTTTTAATGCATGGTAATTTATTTAGGAACTTCTGGCCTAATTTCCCAATATGTATTAATTAGTCATCATTTATTTGTTGGCTACAATAAATTGTTTTAGATCTTCTGTATTTCTTTCTTTACTTTACCACAACAACCAAAAAAAGTTTTGAAAATTTAGATTCTCCTTTTGGATGTCCATATTTGTGTTATTGCTGTCTTGATCTCTTGGTTCCTCAAGGTATAAATGAAGGGATTCAATAGTGGGGTGAGAACTATATAAAGCAGTGATAGAACTTTGTTTGCCACCAATGAATGTCCAGATGGGACCTGATAGACCATAATCAAGGTAGCATAGTAGATGGAAACCACGCCAAGATGGGAACTGCAGGTGGAGAAGGCTTTCTTTTTCCCCTTCGCCGAAGAAATCCCAGTGATAGCTTTGATGATGAACCCATAAGTAGCTATGATTAGGAGAAATGGGAACACAGTGGCCGTAGATGAAAGCAAAGACACAACGATTTGAACGGTAGAAGTGTCAGAACAAGACAACTTCAATAAAGGAACAAAGTCACAGAAGAAATTATCAATAATATTTGTGCTGCAAAAATCCAAAATATTCAAGAAAATTAAAGGGATGGACATGATCAAGAATGCCGACATCCAGGAGACAAGGATCAGAGATAGACACATCCTGGGACTCATAATTAAGCTGTAATTAAGAGGTTTGCAGATAGCCAAAAATCGATCATAGGACATTGCCGAGAGGAGGAAACTTTCCAATGTACCCAATGATCCAAATATGTAACACTGTATAAAACATCCAACAAGAGAAAACATTGCACCATCTCTACTTATTACATAGAGCATGGGGGGAGCAATACTGCTGGTGAAAAAGATCTCCGACAGTGACAGGTTGGAGAGGAGCACATACATAGGAGAATGTGAAAGTTTGGAGAAGAACACCAACAAGATGATCAAGAGGTTGCATGACAAAGTCAGGATGTAGATAAGTACACACGATCGGAATTTCCGACAACAAATGTCCGATGTGAGCTTTTGGTCGGATAATTTCCGACAACAAATGTTTGAGAGCTGGTTTCCAAATTTTTCCGACAACAAAAGTTCTTGTCGGAAATTCTGATCACCTGTATGCATTTCCGACGCACAAAAATCCCACGCTTTTTGCTCGGAATCATTGAACTTAATTTTTCTTGGCTCGTTGTAGTGTTGTACGTCACTGCGTTCTTGACGGTCGGAATTTTCGACAACATTTGTGTGACCGCGTGTGTGCAACACAAGTTTGAGCCAACATTCCCTCAGAAAAAAATCCATGGTTTTGTTGTCGGAATATCCAATCGTGTGTACGCGGCATAAGGGTTTTCTAAACAATTTCTATTTAAAACAAACATCCTTTATATTAGAATTTTCCATTTTCCAGGGGTTTCAAACATCACTTAAAGGGGAGTTCCACCCACAATTACACTTTTTAAATATAAATACCCCTGTAATACACAAGCTTAATGTAGTCTAGTAAAGTTAGTCTGTAAACTAAGGTCCGTTTTGTTAGGTTGTTAGAGCATTTAGTTAGTTTATAATCTAGAAATAGACCGTGGCCATCTTAAGTGTGGGCATCATGAAGCCAGACTGTATGACTTCCTGGATTTCAGCCTTGCAGATCTCGCACATACTCAGTGCTGCACAAGCGATGTAATAGGTTTCAGTCAGGTTTCCATAGCAACGGGAGTGTCAGAGGAAGTTGCCACCCCTTCTCTATGCAAATAGGCTATTTGCAAGGACTACTGGGATACATAACGCCTATCCCAGAAACCCTTGCGAATAGCCTTGTGACTTAATAGCCTAGGCTAATAAGGAGGAGGAAGTAATGAAGGACTACAAAATAAAGGTATTTACAAGCAACAAAATAAATAAAAATTGTCCATTCTGAACACTATGAGATTAGGGCATGCAGCACAGACAAACATAAAAAAATGGGTGGAACTCCACTTTAAAAGCACAAAGTACTGTAATATGGTTTGCAGCCCCCTGGCTTCCTTTTGCAACATCTCTGCTCTGGCCTCAGTTTTAGGCCTTTCATCTGTTCCTTCAGACTGTCTCACAAAGCCTCGCATGGACACTCTTCATAGCTTTCTGCACTTGTCCCCACCATGATGACTGGTCAGGGTCCTCCTGTCATCCAAGTAGATCCAAGAACTTTACTAATTTCCCATATCATAGGAACTTTGCATAAATAGGGAGTGCTGGTCACAATCAGGGGTCAAGTCCTGGGGAAAAAAGTGTGGGAACTTCCACCCAAGATCCACTCCCCCACCAAAAAAAAAAATTATACACTCGTATGCATAATTATTAAACCGCAAGAAGCTCTTTCTAAATCCCGCGATAACTTGCGGCAGACCTCCACAATGTCTCCTGGGAACAATGACAAAAGCTCCCAGGAGACATTGCGGCATCGAGGAAGTGACGGAATACCCGCACACTACCCGATGTATCCATATAAGGAAGCGGCCAGTAACATAAAGGATTACTAAGGTTCGCCTGCCCCTGACAGTGACTCGAGCTGGGCATCGCCACTTAGTGAAGGATTGGCTCTGGCGGCTCGGCTGCTCTCGACTGCTCTAGTCCTGCAAAGGGAACTGAGTTCCTGCTGTGAAAAAAAGGGCAGGAACTCTGTTCCCACGCGTTCCCGCAGGACTTGAGCCCTGGTCACAATCAAAAGGGCGGATCCAGGGTTGTAAGCTTCATCTCACCCAATATGCTACAAAATATCCATGCTCTAGAACCCGCACCAGGATTTTCCAATCTTGGCAAAAACTCAAAAGCCTGTTTTTTCCTGATAAGACACACAACCCTGAGCCCCTCAACTTGCATGTGTGAGAACCCTAAAAAAAGAGATGATCTTTTCAAAGTGAGAAGATATTCCATCTTAGACAGTTGTCACAGAAACACAGTTTCCGCTTACCTCCTGTTCCTCTGACAACTCAGACATTTTGAATTTCCCATCACTTTCTATACCAGAGACAACAGTTACCAAAACCAGTCAAAAAGGATATTCTCCCATGCAGGGATGCAAGTAACAATGAAAACCTGACACTGATTTGAACCCTTCCACATGCTTTCCAAAACTACAAAATAAAGAGATTTGGCTTTAAAGATGGACATAAACATAACATGTAACATTAGTCTCCTAGTCCTTATTTATGTCAATAATAGTCACATAGTTACATAGTTAATCTGGTTGAAAAAAGCTGCAAGTCCATCCAGTTCAACGAACACAGAAAAAAAAAACAGACATACACAAATAGAAAACGTTCATATACACTATCACTATTAAATTAAAGGAAATAAATTAGCATTGGCTTAATGTTTAAAAAAATATATATAAACAGTTATGACATGTGCACATTGACAGATGTATTTGATTCTATTGTTCTTTGTTACCTAATAAATCTATTACTTTGGCTCACCCATAGGAAAGCTCATCCCAGTTTCATAGGCAGTGATGTGGCAAATTCTTACCATTGACATTGCAGTAATATGCCTGGTTCAGATTCCTTTCATTGGATTAAGTAATGTAACAACGAGATATGAAGGAAAACATTGGAATGGGAAAAACAAGTGTATTCCCCTGTAAGCAAAACATGTGTTCCTGTTATTATGTCAAATAATAGTTATTGTAAAGTCAGAATGACGATTCCAGACCTGTGCAACTAATATACCTTCAGATCAAGTGATACAAGTCAGAGGCGTGGAGACAATTGGTCCCAAAGGGAATCAATACCCAGCGTGTATTTACAGCTTTCCGTCCTTCAGCTATACATAATATATTTATTAACTGACTAGAGAGAGATTATTTATTCCCCAAGCAAAGGAAATTCAGTACACAGGAAATAAAAAGAAAAGATTTATTGAACAAAGTACAAAGATTTAATTCACTTTTATGGTATACATACAGGGATGGACTGGCCATTGGGACTACAGGGAGTTTCCCGGTGGGCCGATGGCTCAGTGGGCCGGCTTCAGTGACAGCGGACTACCGCCCCCTCCGCTCCTCTGTCTCTCCTTCCCCGCAGCGCTCACCTGGGGGGAACAAATAAGCAGGAGGAGGACCAGAGGAGCAGGGGGGAGGACAGGGGAGCATGGGGGGAGGGGACAGATAGCTGACTCAACAGCTATGGCCTGGGAGTTTCTCACTTCTGCCTAATCATGTCCCATAAGGGGGGCACCGAACTGATTCTTTACCCTGGGTGAAATAACGTCTAGCTTCCCCACTGGTACTTAAAAACAAACAGTGAAAGATTACGCCTAATTCCACTATCTCGGCACTATGGGGCTACAGGTATCAGCAACAGTGCAGGGTTAAAGCAATATTAAATAATCATTGAGCAGCCACTTAAAATGAACAAATATTGAATATAGTAAAAAATGATAAAATCAACCAAAGTCTTTATCAAATAATACAGCATCGCTAGTTGTCACTAGTAACTAAATGTGACCACTCTTTTCCATGTGTAATCATACATAAAAGCAGGAAAGTTCTCCAGAAGTCAGAGTGTGAGCCAAAGTCCAGTGAGAGAGGTGTTCCTAAGAAAGTAGTGAGCTGTCCGCAGCTGGTGACATCAAACGTGCACACAACACCCTTCCAACGTCTCCCGTGTCAAACTACCCCTAATGGGGATCTACTCACCAGAAGGTAGAGTTTATTAGGCTTCAGAGCCTAATAACTTCCCCACTGGTACTGCCTAAAAGAGTACCAGTACCAGCTGTTCTACTCTAATAAAATAGAATGGCTAGTGGCTAGTGAAGGGGTAGAGGGGGCTTGGGTGGCCGGGGGAGGGGGGTGTGGGAGTTGTCCGGCCGCCATGGTAGAGACCTGTCAAAGTGGGCCAGTCTGGATGAAGTCCAGGGCCAAATTTCTGTACCAGTCCAGCCCTGTATATATATGTAGCGGCCTGCTACTTTCTAGCCTGCGCTGCTGTAAACTTAGAGGGCAGTCTAAAGCCTCGTACACACGGTCGGACATCAAACAAACTTCCCCTTGGATTTTTGTCCGAAGTGAATCGTCCTGTCACACCCATAGCATACACACGCTCTGACTTTTCTGCAAACTTTTCTAAAACTTTCCCAACATCACGTGTTTTTTCTGCTGTTTTCTGCTCTTTACCGCCACCCTTTGGTTAACTTCTGCTATTGTTGGTTGATTTTAACATTGGTTCTGAGCATGCGTATTTGCACTTTGTACAAAAGTCCGATGGCTTGCTGTGCACACGGTCGGACTAGGCACCATCGGACTTTTGTTGCCGAAAAGTTTGTCCATTCGCAGACCGAACTTTTTGTCCGATGAAACCCGAAAAAGTTGTTCCGATGGAGCGTACACACGATCGGATAAATTTGAAAACTTGTTGATTTTGAAGTTTGTTGGCCGAAAGTCCGACCGTGTGTACGGGCCTTAAGAGTTAGTTGACTCAGACTGTGTTGTTTTTCACTAAATTGGGCCTCTCTTCCAGCCATGGCTGTACTGTGAGTGACCACTATTGTTGTCTGGGGTGCCCTCACTGCCCCAGGCAGAGGGTGGCAGCAGTCAGGTCAAGGTGTTTTGGGTGTTCCCCTTCAGCAGCCAATCAGAGGGAGTTAATCGTCCCGCTGTGCATGCTGGGGAGGAGTACTTAAGGGACAGACGTCATTAGTCTGGGGTCGTCGTCGATCCTGGGTCTGTCGTCCCACCACCCCCCGTGTGTGGCCCTCCTGGCCGGGGGTGCGTGTTCGTGTGTTCCTGACTCCGGGACCACGTTGGTCCGGGGGTTGTGATCTAACAAGTAGGCCGGTAGTCAGACTGACTGTACATTTGTTCATTATAGCAAAAAGTAATAAATATTGTGTTTTTTTTTTTCAAAATTGTCGCTCTATTTTTGTTTATAGCGCAAAAAATAAAAACAGCAGAGGTGATCAAATACCACCAAAAGAAAGCTCTATTTGTGGGGAAAAAATGATCAAAATTTATTTGGGTACAACGTCGCATTGATAGCCCAATTCTCATTCAAAATGTGACTGCGCTGAAAGCTGAAAATTGGCCTTGGCCAGAAGGAGGCGAAAATGCCCGGTATGGAAGTGGTTAAATATGGGTTGTAATTATGAAAATTATTCATAGAGTTATTATTTAGCTAACAGAGACATGCTGATAATGCAACATTTTACCCGGGTTTTTAATCGCCCAAGCATCTGATTACTCCTGGACTGGTCACTAAAAGGAATAATAAAAACCTTTCCTTTTTTCTCAAATGTTTAAGACTTTTTCGCAGTACTGTATGATGTTTACACTGTGCAAACCCACACACAAGCAACCTCACAGACCTACATGTTATTGTCCTAATGATTTATGTCAGGATATTCAAAAATTCAAGAGTTTCAGTTAACATTGGCCATACAAATGAATGGAAACAAAAGCCTTTCGTCCTTCCGATACATTACCTGAAAGGCAAATTATTTCATTGTGTATCTGTTCAAAAAACAAATAAGCTGCATTTCATTCTATTGCAAATGTGTGTCTGAACAAACACTTTGTAAACACGCCATATTCATTCATTTCTATACCGTATTTTCCGGCGTATAAGACGACCCCCTAGTTTTCCAGCTAGAATGTTGGTTTTGGGATATACTCGCCATATAAGATGACCCCTTCCTACTAGTCATGCCTCGCCTCACCTCACTGTGCCTCTACATGCCTCACTGTGCCACAATTACATGCCAGACTGTGCCACCATAGGATGCATTAAGGTGAAAAATGCGAAGCTTTACAACCCCTTTAACAATACCAGGGGTCTGCCGTCAGAGTGCCTTCTGGTCATGGAGTCACTATATCAGCTGCCATATCCACATAAAGTCCAAGCCCTTTTTGGCACTTTTTGTTTACAAATTTAAATCAGTATTTCTGCCTAGAAAATCACATATAACCCCCCCAAACATAATATATATTTTTTCACCTAGGGAATTAAATGGCGATCATTGCAATTTTTTAGGTCGCATGGTATGTGCACAGTGGTCTTTCAAAAATAGTTATTTTTAAAGATCAAATACACTTTAATGAATAATAATAAAAAAAAGCACAATATATACCCCAATTTTTTTTGTTGTAAAATATGAAAGATGATTTTACGCCGAGTAAACAAATACCTAACATGTCGTGCTTTAAAATTACGCACGCTCGTAGAATGGCGACTTACGTATGCGCTCGTTTCTGTGCATGAGCAGGGAGGGATGTGGATGCTTTAATTTTTTTTCTCATGAATTTTCTTTTTTCTTTTTGCACTGTCCCTTTAATTATTTGTTTTATTATGTTTATTCCTATTACAAGGAATGTAAAAATCCCTTGTAATAGAAATAGGGAAGCCAACTCCTTTTTATGTAGAGATCTGGGGTCAAAAAATACCCCAAATCTCTTCTTTACCTTTAAAAGAAAAAGATTAAAAAATAATGTGATCTCTGCTTTTCCCCCCAAATTTTTTTTACTTCCCCCCCTAGACCGGGAGTGACATCAAAACGTTGCCCTGGTCCTCCAAGGCCATAGAGGCAATCAGAGATGATCGAGTCTCTCATTGCCTCTGTGACCAACCGGCCGCATCGTCGGATCATTTCTCGAGCATGCCGGAGAAAGAGGTAAGCCTGGGAAACACCAGCGAAAGGCAGGAGGGGGAATGTTCCCTCCCACTGCTTCGGAAAGCGATCCAGTGGCTAATGAAGCACTCGGACTGCTTTCATGAGAAGATATCAAGATACAAGGGTTATAGTGATAGTTTGAGCCATAACCCCGGTAAATCACTTATAAAACCATAACTTATATATGCGTATGGCAGTCGGCAAGTGTATATAGGTGCCACATGGAGGCTGAAGACTTCATTGACCAAAAAAAAACTATTCATCTCCAGATGCCTTTGCTGTATGTGAGTGACTGTATGCTTTTTTTTAATACTGTAATTATCAGATACAATTACAATAATAAAAACGAATATTACATTATATACAGTATGGGGCAGATCCACAAAGATCTGCCCCGGCGCATCGTATCTGAGATACGCTACGCTGCCGTACCTTACCTGGCTTTGGTTCGAATCCATAAAGATTTTGCGCCGTAAGTTACGGCGGCGTAGTGTATCTCAAATGGCATAACGGCGCGGAATTCAAATGCGGCGAGTAGGGGGCGTGTTTCATTTAAATGAAGCGCGTCCCCGCGCCGAACGAACTGCGCATGCTCCGTTCCTAAATGTCCCGCCGTGCATTGCGCTAAATGACGCCGCAAGGACGTCATTGTTTTGACGTGGACGTAAATTACGTCCATCCCGATTCACGGACGACTTACGCAAACGAAAAAAAAAAAATTCGAATTAAACGCGGGAACGACGGCCATACTTAACAAAGCAGGTTTAACTATACGCCACCAAATAGCAGCTTTAACTATCCTTCGAAAAAAGCCGACTAGAGACAACGTAAAAGAATGCGACGGCCGCTCGTACGTGGAAATTTGAAAGTACGCCGGCATATCAGTAGATACACCGGCGTACTCGCTTTGTGAATCTGCCCCTATATGTTTAAAAAAAGACAGGGCTTGTAATTTTGGACATTATTTATAGAGTTATTATTTAGTTAACAAAAACATGCTAATAATGCAACATTGTGCCTGGGAATTGAATCACTCGAGCATCTAATTACCTCTGGTCACTAAAATTATTAATAAAAACATTTCCTTTTTTGGAACATTTTCTCAAATGTTTAGGACATTACTGTAAGCTGCATACACTGTATACACATAACAAACCCTCACAGCCCTACAGGTTAATGTCTTAATGATTTATGTCAGGATATGCAAAAGATCAAGGGTTTCAGTTAACATTGACCATACAAATGAATGGAAATGAAAGCCTCTCGTGCTCCGATACATTACCTGAAAGGCAAATTATTGCATTGTGTATCTGTAAAGCAAATAAGCTGCATTTAGTACTTTTGCAAATGTGTATCCAAACAAACACTTTGTAAACACACCATATTGAATAGTTTTTATATTTTATAATGTAATAAAAAAAAGCTCTAAACTATCTTAAAGTGGTTGTAAAGTCAGAAGGTACATTCTATGCATTAAGATAACAAACCGTCTGTATGAAACATATGGGATATAATTATTAAATTGTTTTTATTTTATTTTTTTTACTAGTAATGGCAGCGATCTGTGATTTTTATTGGGACTGTGACATTATGGCGGACACATCGGACACTTTTGACACATTTTTGGGACCATTCACAATAGTACAGCGATCTGTGCTATAAATATGCACTTATTACTGTATAAATGTGACTGGCATGGAAGAGGGTTAACACTAGGGGGCGAGGAAGGGGTTAAATGTGTTCCCTAGGAGTGATTCTTACTATGGGGGAGGGGACTTACTACTGGGGGAGGTGACTGATCTGTGTCCCTATGTACAAGGGACACAGCATCGGTCTCCTCTCCTTGACAGACGTGGATCTGTGTGTTTACACACACAGATCCACGTCCTTGGCTGTGTAACAGGCGATCGCGTGTACCTGGCAGACATTGAGGCCCCCGGGCACGCGCATCTGCACCTCAGTGACGTGGCAGGCACGCGCACGCACCTGTAGTCCAAGGGAGGGTGTGAGCACCACACTCCACACCAGGGAGAAAGCCTCGCATTACTGTGTGGAGTTACAGACAGAAGAACAGGAAGTGAGGATTTCTCACAAGAAATAAGGACATTTAAAAGCAAAATGGAAGGATGAAGTAAGTGAAGGAGTAACGAAAGCACAGATAATGAAAACCAAAACATCCGACATAAACAAATGCTTTATTTTCGTTTTCGTTGCGGTCGAATGTGCCTAACCTTAACCCTAGTAGTCCAATATTATTCTACATAAAGAGAAAAGATTCTACATAGAGAGAAAAGATTTGACATAGAGAGAAACGATTCGACATAGAGAGGAAAGATTCTACATAGAGAGAAAAGATTCTACATAGAGAGGAAGGATTCTACATAGAGAGAAAAGATTCTACATAGAGAGAAAATATTCTACAGAGAGAGAAAAGATTCTACATAGAGAGGAAAGATTCTACATAGAGAGGAAAGATTCTACATAGAGAGAAAAGATTCTACATAGAGAGAAAAGATTCTACATAGAGAGAAAAGATTCTACATAGAGAGGAAAGATTCTACATAGAGAGAAAAGATTCTACATAGAGAGAAAAGATTCTACATAGAGAGGAAAGATTCTACATAGAGACATGAAGAAGAGTCGACATAGAGAGAAAAGATTCGACATAGAGAGAAAAGATTCTACATAGAGAGGAAAGATTCTACATAGAGAGAAAAGATTCTACATAGAGAGGAAAGATTCTACATAGAGAGAAAAGATTCTACATAGAGAGGAAGGATTCTACATAGAGAGAAAAGATTCTACATAGAGAGAAAATATTCTACAGAGAGAGAAAAGATTCTACATAGAGAGGAAAGATTCTACATAGAGAGGAAAGATTCTACATAGAGAGGAAAGATTCTACATAGAGAGAAAAGATTCTACACAGAGAGACATGAAGAGTCAAAAATATATATATTTTTTTAAAGATTCTGTCAAATCTTCTTTTTTTTTTTTTTTTATCTTAGAACATTCGACAGACACCATAAGCCTTCAATGACAGATTCGACTTTAATTTGGATTTTCGGACGAATGCATTTTTTTTTACGAAAAACAAAATAAATAAAAACGAATTTCAGGAGTAACTAAATAAATGTATTTTTCGGACGAAAACGAAATTATGAAACAAAGTGTTTCAGTGTGCGCATGTCTAGTAAATAATAATTGAATAGTAAATAATAAAATTCTGCAGATCATTCTGATGCCTGTAGAGAAGCAGAATCAAATTTCAAGCACTTGCAGCAGCTTTTACATAATATGAATCTCTTGCTCGGATTCTGTTGACTTGCCTGTCAATCAGCAGCTCCGGTATCCTACAGTCTGGCCAATCGGCTTTCATCACATTCTATTTAAAGCCAGAACCCGCACCCAACATTGAAGAAGATACAACACCTGTATGTGCGCACATTGCCTATTTACAGAATCTTGAAGCTGATTCATAGATGTTGGTGGACCTTCAGCTGCACCATTAATGGTATCCAAAGCCCGATAATAATCCCATAGAGGTTCCTTCAGACAGAATTTCTTGTATTCAATTTTTTTCAGTTCTGTTTTTTTTCCTGTGTGGCCGATTCATGGCACTCAGCATAGATTTGGCATTTTTTTTCATAACGTCTCTGGAGTCCCTTATTGGAATTTTCACAAATTCCTTCATCATCTTCCGAATTGTGTTCACCTATTGGAATCACCGGGATGTAAGTGGATGTGAGAAAATTATCGTGGCTTTGTGCATCTCCAATCTCTGTTATACTTCTGCAAATTTTGCCAATATTCTAACATTTACCCTTTGGCCGAGCCTAATTGTGATCATTCAGATCTCTTCCACTCTCTTTGTTTTCACCTTTTTTATCATCATCACTTCGGCTTGGCTGACGGCCTCTCTCTGCTTTTACTATTACGTCAAGATAAAACATTTCAGCTCCGACCTTCTCTCTCGGCTGAAGCTGAAGATTAATTCTCTTGCGTCATGGATGATCGTCGTGTCAGTTCTACTGTCTGTTCTTTTTTCCTCCATCAATATATTACCAATGGTTGGTCAAAATAAAGATTCTGCAATTTCAACAGTCGGCAATACATCACGGGAGTCTTCCCAAGTTGTTATAAGAGATACCCACCTTTATATATTCTTTGTTAGCACTTTTATACCTTTCTTTATTAGTGTCTTCACTACGGCTTCCACCGCCTGGTCTCTACACCTCCACAAACTAAACATGGCGAAGAACCGAACGTCACCCACCAACGGCAATGTGAGAAAATACGAAGGTGCCGTAAAAATCATGATGTGTCTGTTGGCTTTCTATGCTCTGATCTATGTGGACATGTGCCTTTTCTTTTTTAAAGTTCTCAATCCAGCTAGTAAATGGTTCTGGGTTTTTCTGGTCATTTTATGCTCATATAGTCCAATCCAATCTATTCTTCTATCTCTATCCACAACAATGCTGAAGAGAGCCTGGATGAAAATGTTCACCTGTAATGCCGGATCCAGTGATGGCGATGAAAACAGACAATAGTAGATTCGGTATTTTTGCTGTATCTTCTTGTTGTGCTTTTACCATTATAATTGCTATTATTGTTTTTTTTTTCCCACTAAATTGTCTATACATATCAAAGATATATGTATAATTTTAAAAGGTCTTTAACCACTTGCTGACCACCCTCTAGCACTTTTAATGGTATACATGGAGAACTGAGATATGCCTATGTAAACAAGGCTTATCAAAGTTCTGACAGGGGGGGGGGGGGGAATCCTTGTGCCTCTGCTAAGCAGGGACTAGAATCGATATCGTCCCCTAGTGTACACAAAAACATTGGCTAGGCACACATCGGCCAGTGTCATTAGTACAGTGACAGTGCATATTTTTAACACTGATCACTGTATTAGTGTCGCTGGTTCCAGCAAAGAGTTAAAAGTGTAATTTAGTGTCCGATAGTCCACCACAATATCACAGTCCCTCTATAAGATGTGATCTCTGCCAATACTAATATAAAAAATAAATAAATATAAATTCCATATATTCCATATATCCCATAGTTTGTAGTCGCTATAATTTCACCTAAACCAATCAATATACGCTTATTGGGATCTTGTTACCAAAAATATATAGCAGAATACATATTGGCCAAAATGTATGAAGAAATTAGATTTTTTTAATTTTTTATTGAATATGTTTTAGAGCATAACGTAATATCTATCTATCTATCTATCTATCTGTCTATCTATCTATCTATCTATCTATCTATCTATCTATCTATCTCTCTATCTATCTATCTATCTATCTATCTATCTATCTATCTATCTATCTATCTATCTATCTATCTATCTATCTATCTATCTATCTATCTATCTATATAGATAGATATATATCTATATATATCTATATATATCTATATCTATATCTATATATATATATATATATATATATATAATAGTTATTTACAGCGCCAAAAAAATGCAGTGGTGATTAAAAGTATAATTTAGTGTCTGATAGTCCACCACAATATTGCAGTCCCTCTATAACAGGGATCCTCAAACTACGGCCCTCCAGCTGTTCAGGAACTACAATTCCCATCATGCCTAGTCATGTCTGTGAATGTCAGTGTGTTACAATGCCTCATGGGATGTGTAGTTCTACAACAGCTGGAGGGCCGAAGTTTGAGGATCCCTGCTCTATAAGATGCGATCTCTGCCATTACTAGTATAAAAAAGAAACAAATACAAATTATATATATATATATATATATATATATATATATATATATATATATATATATATATATATATATATATAATGTTTTTATTTTTTTTTATTATATATTTAAATATATATATATATATATTTAATTGTTATTTACAGCGAAAAAAAAAGTAAAAACGCAGTGGTGATCAAAATTGTCATTTAGTGTCCGATAGTCCACCGCAATATTGCAGTCCTTTTATAAGATGCGATCTCCACCATTACTAGTATAAAAAATAAATAAATACAAATTCCTTATATCCCTTATATGCCATAGTTTGTAGATGTTATAATGTTCGCTTAAACCAATCAATATGCGCTTATTGGGATTTTTTTTTACCAAAAAAAAGTAGCAGAGTACATATTGGGTAAAATTTATGAAGAAAAAAAATAGATTACATTTCTTATTGGATATGTTTTAGAACAGAAAAAAATATATATATTTTAATATATATATTTTTTTTATTATCATTTTCAGCGCAAAATAATAAAAATACAGTGGTTATCAAATACAAACAAAAAAATATATATTTGTGTGAAAAAAAATGACATCAATTTTATTTGGGTAAAAAAAAAAGTAAAAAAGTAACGCAGTGCCGCATCGCAAAAAAATGGCCTGGTCATTGAGGGGGGTAAATCCTCTGGAGGTCAGGTACAAGCAGGGTTGCCAACCTCCCGCAGCATTTTTTTACTGACAAAACATGGACAATTTACTGGCAGAGCACATTTTTTACTGACAGCCTAAAAAATTACAAAACTCCTAAAAACTCCTGCGTTGGACACGATCGGATTTTTAACCGATGGTGTGTAGGCAAGACTGATGAAAGTCGGCTTCATCGGATATCTGATTGAAAAAATCCATCGGTTCGTTTTCATCAGACGAACCGATCGTGTGTACAGGGCATTAATCTTGCTTTAGCAAGATTTAAATCTAAAGAAGCTAAGGGCCAGATCCTCAAAAGAGATACGACGGAGTAACTGCTGTTACTCCATCGTATCCCTTGTCCTAACTATGGAACTGATCCACAGAATCAGTTTTCCATAGTTAGGACGAAGATCCGGCATGTGTAATTGAATTACACTGCCGGATCTTAGGATGCAGTACCGCATCCGCCGCTGGGGGCATTTCGCGTCGAAATGCCGCTTCGGGTATGCAAATTAGGACTTACGGCGATCCACGAAGCTATTATGCTTCGTTTTGTCGCCGTAAGTTTTAGTTTGCAAGTGCAAAATTAGGGCTGCTTTTACAAGGTGTAAACTGTTTACACCATGTAAAAGCAGACCCTTCTTCCTCGCGCCGCGCTTTTTTTTTCGATTTTGAATTTTTTTTTTGCCGCCGTATCTTTTTTTTTTCCCGACGCAACTTTATTGACCCCGTCGCGATCCACAAAGCCCGACGTAACGTAATTTCGCGCTATGCCCGTCGGGAAAATGACGTCACGAGCATGCGCAGTACGGCCGGCGCGGGAGCGCGCCTCATTTAAATGGGATTCGCCCCCTGATGATGAGGAACGCCTTGCGCCGGCCCGATTTAAGTTACTCCACTCAAAATTTCTAGGTAAGTGCTTTGTGGATCGGGCACTTAGGTAGAAATTTTGCGGCGGTGTAACTTAAATCGGAATATTTAAGTTAAGCCCGTTTTTTGAGGATCTGGCCCACAATCTTTTGCACATGAAGTCGTTTTTACATCTCTGCATTCTAGTGTAGAGATCTTTTTAAGACCATCAATCAGCAGCTCCAGCGTCCTACAGCCTGACCAATCAGCTTTGACGACATTCTATTTAAAACCACAAGCTCCGCCCAACAGTGCTTAAGAAAACATTACTCGCACGTTGGTGTCTGTTGAGGATTTTCTTCATCATTGTTAAGCTGATTCTTAGAAGTTGGTGGTCCTACAGCTGCACCCTTAAACACCCGCTGATAACTCGAGGGAAATATAAGAGACCCTTCGGGGGCAGAACTGCTCACCTTTCAGCTTTGGCCGATCATGGCAATCACCGCAGACTGGACATTTTTTCCCATAACAATTCTGGAGTCCGTTATCGGAACTTTCACAAATATTTTCATCATCTTTAGAATTTTCCTCACCTATTGGAAACATCAACATGTGAGCGGATGCGAGAAGATTATTGCGGCTTTGAGCGTCTCCAATCTCGGTTATACCTACGCCATGTTCACCAATATTTTAGTGTTTACCATCTGGCCCGATCTTTTGTCGATCGCTCAAGTCTACGATTCTCTCTTTGTTTTCACCTTTTTTATCGTCATCACTTCGGCTTGGCTGACGGCCTCTCTCTGCTTTTACTATTACGTCAAGATAAATCATTTCAGCTCCGACCTTCTCTCTCGGCTGAAGCCGAAGATTAATTCCCTCGCTTCGTGGATGATCGTCTTGTCGGTTCTACTTTCTCTTCTTTGCTCCTCGCTCAATTTATTACAGATCATTGTGAAAGAAGACACACAGTCTGTCATTTCAACGTTCGGAAATACGTCGCAGGTGTCTACCTCATTATTAACATCTGATACTAAGCTTTACATCGCCTTTGTTAGCAGTTTTATACCTTTCTTTATTAGTGTCTTCACTACGGCTTCCACCGCCTGGTCTCTACACCTCCACAAACTAAAAATGGCGAAGAACCGAACAGCATCCACCAACGGCAATGTGAGAAAATACGAAGGTGCCGTAAAAATCATGGTGTGTCTGTTGGCTTTCTATGCTCTGATCTATGTGACGCTTTGTCTTTTTTATTTCAATGTTTTCACAATCTATAGCCGTGGCTTTTGGGTTTTTCTGATCATTATATGTTCATCTAGTCCTCTTCAATCAATTCTTCTGTCTCTTTCCACAACAATGCTGAAGAGAGCCTGGATGAAAATGTTACACTGCAATGTTGGATCCAGTGATGAGGATGAAACTAGAAAAGAGTAGATGTATCTTTTTTTTTGTTTTATTGTGTTTCCACTCTATTTAATTATCCCTTCCATGCCTAAGCCTATTTATGACATTTGGTGTTTACAAGTTAAAATCCGTATTTTTTGCTAGAAAATTACTTAGAACCCCCAAACATTATGTATATATTTTTTAGCAGAGAATAAAATGGCGATTGTTGCATTATTTTATGTGACACTGTATTTGTGCATACGTGTATTAAACTAAAATGCCATTTTAGTCCTAAGATTCATGCCGCGTACACACGATCATTTTTTCGGGTTGTAAAAAAACAAAGTTTTTCAGGCTCTAGAAAAAAAAAAACATTTCCAACCCGATTATTAAAACGGCCTTGCCTACACACGATCGCGAAAAAAAGCGAGGTGACGTACAACACGTACGACGGCACTATAAAGGGGAAGTTCCATTCGGATGACGCCACCCTTTTGTGTTAGTAAAAGACGTTTTTCTGTCTGTTACAGCGTGATGAATGTTCTTACTCCATTACGAACGCTAGGTTTACCAGAACGAGCGCTCCCGTCTCATAACTTGCTTCTGAGCATGCGCGGGTTTTTCACGTCATTTAAGCCCACACACGATCATTTTTTACAACCCGAAAAACGACAGTGTTAAAAACATTGTAAAAAACAAATAGAGCGTGTTCGAATGTTTTTATGCCGTTTTTCAGAACCTGAAAAATGCTCTGGAGCCCACACACGATCGTTTTTAATGACATAAAAAAAAAAGTTAATTTTTTTACAACCCGAAAAATGATCGTGTGTACGCGGCATAAGTCTCATGCCGCGTACACATGATCATTTTTCAGCATGTCCAAAAAACAACGTTTTTCCAACTTCATCATTAAAACGACGTTGCCCACACACCATCGTTTTTGAAAAATGATGAACAAAGTGCGTGACGTACACCACATACGACGGCACTATAAAGGGGAAGTTCTATTCGCCTTTGGGCTGCTTTAGCTGATTCCGTGTTAGTAAAAGACGATTCGCGCTTTTCTGTCTGTTACAGCGTGATGAATGTGCTTACTCCATTACGAATGGTAGTTTTACCAGAACGAGCGCTCCCGTCTCATAACTTGCTTCTGAGCATGCGCTGTTTTTTTTCGTCGTTTTAGCCCACACACGACCATTTTTTACAACCCGAAAAATGACATTGTTTAAAACATTGTTAAAAAATGCAGCATGGGGCAGCCCAGTTGGCCTAGTGGTTAGCACTACAGTCTAGCAACCAATCACGTCTGTGGGTTCGAATCCTGACCCAACCACGACACTGGTTGCCTGGAGTTTGCATGTACTCCCTGCGTCTGCGTGGGTTTCCTCCGGGTACTCCGGTTTCCCCCACACAAATAAATCAAAAGACATGCTGATAGGGCGTAACGGTAATACAAAAAATGTTCAATTATTTTTTTTGCCGTTTTTCAGAACCTGGAAAATGATGTGTAGCCCACACACCATCATTTTAAATGACGTTTTTGAAAAACTATGTTTTTTTTAATGCCGAAAAATGATCGTGCATACGCGGCATAAAACAACATTGAAATTTCTGGCCAAAATGAACACTAAATATCTATAAATAGCAAAGACATATCTTTCATTTTTTCTCTGCAAGTTTTGCCTAAAAATCCCACGTTTCCCTACAGCTGATAATTTTCCCATTATGACTTACCTTGCCTTGCTCTGTATAGTGTCTCTGTGTGAAGATGACCACCTCGGTAGGGGATCCGGGGCTTTAATTCTTCATATCAGGGCTCCTCCTGGATGTGCGTCCGTCTGATGGCCGGTGGTAGAATATTCCGGAAGCATCAGAAGTCACGGAGGAAGGGCAGAATGGATGAAGCAGGGAAATGGTTGCACTGCAGATTCTTCTGTCTCTTTCCACAACAAAGCTGAGAAGAGCCGGGATGAAAATGTCCACCTGCAATGCTGAATCCAGCGAGGAGGTTACGATGTGGGAGTGTCCAGGCAAGGGAAATGTACGGCCATATTTCAGGAGGAATTTAAGACACAAATGTACTTTCTCAGGGCACCTCTTGGGTACAATTATTGCTGGATGTTCACCTTTGAAACCAGATTCCCTCGTTTACATAGGTATCTGTTTTACAACTTGAAAACTATTAACATTGGGAGGGATATTTACGAAAGGAAAATTCGCTTTGCACTACAAGTGCAAAGTGAACTTGAAATTGCACTGAAAGTCCACTTGGAAGTGCAGTCGCTGTAAATCTGAGGGGAAGATCTGAAATGAGGGGAAGCTCTGCTGATTTTATTATCCAATCATGTGCAAGCTAAAATTCAGTTTTTTAATTTTCCTTGCATGTCCCCCTCGGATCTACAGCGACTGCACTTCCAAGTGCACTTTTCACTTGTGGTTTGCACTTTTCTTAAATAACCCCCCAATGTATCAACTATGCAAATCTTATGTTACTGTTAACCGCTTCAGTCCCAGAAGGACCTCACTCCTTAACCACTTCAGCCCCAGACCATTATGCAGGTAAAGGACCTTGCCCCTTTTTGCGATTCGGCACTGCGTCGCTTTAACTGACAATTGCGCGGTCGTGCCTCGTGACTCCCAAACAAAATTGGCGTCCTTTTTTCCCCACAAACTTTTGGAGGTATTTGATAACCTCTGTGGTTTTTATTTTTTGCGCTATAAACAAAAATAAAGCGACAATTTTGAAAAAAATAGGGGATAGTTTTATTGCATTTTTAATAAAAAAAAATGTTTTACTACTAATGGTGGCGATCAGCGATTTTTTTCGTGACTGTGACATTACGACGGACACTTCGGAACAATTTTGACAAATTTTTGGGACCATTGTCATTTTCACAGCAAAAAATGCATTTAAAATGCATTGTTTACTGTGAAAATTACAATTGCAGTTTGGGAGTTAACCACAAGGGGGCGCTGAAGGGGTTATGTATGACCTAATATGTGTTTCTAACTGTAGGGGGGTGTGGCTGTAGGTGTGACGTCATCGATTGTGTATCCCTATAAAAGGGGATCACGCGATCGATGAAGCCGCCACAGTGAAGAACGGGGAAGCTGTGTTTACACACAGCTCTCCCCGTTCTTCAGCCCCGGGGACCGCCCACGGGACTCCAGCGGCGATCGGGTCCGCGGGTCCTGCGGCCGCAGTCATGGAGCTTTGGACTGGGCTGGGCACTTAAAGAGGACGTACAGGTACGTGCTTGTGCCCAGCTGCGCCATTCTGCTGACGTATATGTGCAGGAGGCGGTCCTTAAGTGGTTAAAGTGGATGTAAACCCATATCAATGTACAGAATAATAGCTAGATTCAGGTAGCCCAGCGCAACTTCAAGGCGGCGTAGCATATCGTATTTACGCTACGCTGCCTTAAGTCAGAGAGGCAATTACTGTATTCTCAAAGTACTTGCCTCCTAACTTACAGCGGCGTAGCATAAATGCGGCGGGCGCAAGCGCGCCTAATTCAAAATAGGCTGAGGGGTCGTGTTTTATGATAATTTGCTTTAACCTGACGTGATTGCCGTTTTTTTGGAACGGCGCATGCGCCGTCCGCCTACATTTCCCAGTGTGCATTGCGGCTAAGTACGCTGCACGGTCCTATTGATTTCGACGTGTACGTAAATTACGTAAATCCCTATTCACGGACGACTTACGCAAACAACGTAAAATTTTCGAATTTCGAAGCGGGAACAGCGGGCATACTTTAACATTACTATTCCAACTATTTGATGGAATAACTATAGGCCTGATAATGCGTTCCGTAAACGGCGTATCTGTACTGCGGCGGCCGGGCGTACGTTCGTGAATAGGCGTATCTAGTGATTTACATATTCTACGCCTACCGCAATGGAAGCGCCACCTAGCGGCCAGTCTAAATATTGCACCCTAAGATAGGACGGCGCAAGCCGTCATATCTTAGATAGGTTTAAGTGTATCTCAGTTTGCGAATACACTTAAACTTAGGTCGACGCAGATTCCGAGTTAGGTCGGCGTATCTACTGATACGCCGACCTAACTCTTACTGAATCTAGCTATAAGATTTCCTATTCATATCATTCCAAAAGGGTTCACATACTTTTTATTGCAACTGTACATTTTAAATAAAGTTATATACTCAATACCGTACAATATATTGATTCTAATATATCATTTTATATCTCAACAGACCCCTTGATGGGGTGAAAAGAATTATGTAACTTTTCCTAGTAAATGTTGGCTATAAGCCATACCACAGCTAATCACATGATATTTGTAAAAGATAAAACAATGGATCCTCGAAATGACTCGAGTACCAATGTAATTTTCTAACATTTTGGTGATTGTTCTGAACAAATAAAAATAAAAAGGAATAACATAGATCTGACTTTTGTGATATTATGGCCTGTCTGTTTGTATGTATACATTAACCCCTTGATGCCGACCTAACACAAATATGCGGCCCCGCTAGATCAAGCTTTTTTCCGCGGGGCTGCATATTTGTGTATCTCCCTTTGTAGCTTCCTGTAGCCTGCTCCCAGAACAGAGACCAGGGGTCTCACCGTCTCACCAAGAGCCATGGGCCCCATACTAATGATTTGGACCCAGAACGCACGATTTTGGGTCAAATGAAATCTGAAGATCCGGCACTACTGGAGGTTCAGTCTTGTACCTTTATTTTATATGACCACGTTTAAAAGAAAACGCAGATGCGTTTTGGCACAAGCCTTGTTCACAGCTCTGATTGGCTACCACAGTATTCAGTCACTGTGAAGTCCGCCCCCATGTTTTCTCTCTCTGTAAATGGATTAGAGAGATACATCCAGGGCCGGACTTACCATTGGGCTTGGCTGGGCTGAAGCCCATGGGCCACGCCCAATAGGGGTCCCCCGGAGGAGGAAGCAGGAAGAGCCCTGCAGCACGGGAGGAGGAAGCAGGAAGAGCCCTGCAGCATGGGAGGAGGAAGCAGGAAGAGCCCTGCAGCACGGGAGGAGGAAGCAGGAAGAGCCATGCAGCTGTGGATGAAGAGGTAAGAAGTCCGGCCAGCGGTAGCACCCCCCGCTCAACAACTACGATCGCCACCCACCCCTCAGACACTATGATCGTGCCACGGCCCCCGCTCAACAACTCTGATCGCCTCCACCCGCTCAACAACTTAGATGAGAACCCCCCCAACAACTATGATCAGTCGTCGATCAGCGCCCCCCCTCGCTCAACAACTTTGTTAGCGGTTGGGGTCCCTTCAATCAACACTCAAGCCCAGGGGCCCCCACCATCCTAAGTCCTGCCCTGGATACATCATATCTCTCTCTTTCCTTGCAGAGAGTAAAAAAAAAAGCGTGCATAAAAATAATAATAATAATAATAATAATAATAATAATAATATTAATAATAATAAAACTACAAAAAAATCATAGATCAAGGTTAGATCTATGTCAGTGCCAAGGTCAGGGTCAGTATTTTTTTTTTTGACAGGGGTTTTTTTCTAATTAGTATCAGTGTCAGTTAGTGTCAGTGTGTTTTAGGTAGGATGAAAATTTTTAGGCTGTACTACAGGTACAAACAATAACTAACATACTCTATATTACCAAAAGTATTGGGACGTCTGCCTTTACACGCACATGAACGTTAATGGCATCCCAGTCTTCGTCTGTATGGTTCAATATTGAGTTTGCAGATATAACAGCTTCAACTCTTCTAAGGGCAAACTAAATAATGGTAACTTATATAAAAATAGAGAGTTTATCCCTTCTTCAGGGGCATTTGAAAGAGAAGATCAAGAGTAGAAAACATTCAATAGAACGTGTCAAAAGTTAACCACTTCACATCCTGCCCAATGTCATATGATGTCCGCAGATGGGATCTCCCATCCTGGGAAGGCGTCACATGACGGCCTCAGCTTCCCGGCGTTATAGGGGGTGCGTGTGTCCCTGCATCACCGAGGAGCAGGGGAACGTTAATGGCATCCCAGTCTTCGTCCGTAGGGTTCAATATTGAGTTGGCCCTCCCTTTGCAGCTATAACAGCTTCAACTCTTCTGGGAAGGCCGTCCTCAAGGTTTAGGAGGGTGTCTATGGGAATGTTTGACCATTCTTCCTGAAGAGCATTTGTGAGGTCAGGCACTGACGTTTACAACCTATTTCTGGGCTTTCCATGTTGTCTGTGTCCTCACTAGGTAAACTTCTGCCAAGGGACCCAAAAGAAAGTGGGAAAATGGGAAGAAATCTCCTGAGTAGATAGATAGATAGATAGATAGATAGATAGATAGATAGATAGATAGATAGATAGATAGATAGATAGAAGAGAGCAGTGGCTGCCCCCTCCATCAGGGGGGGTTGCAATGGCGGTGGGTGTTTTTTTTTTTGATTCACATGTTTAAAGCCAGAGCCTCTAATAGACTTCAAAAAAGGGTGGGGGCTCAGGGCCACTGCGCTCCGACCCCACCCAGTTGTGTGACAATAGCGAATGAATATTTGCTATTGTCACACTGATCCTCCTCCCAGCCAATCAGGAAGTGGGTCTTGAGACCCATCACCTGATTGGCTGAAAGGACAGGTGATCCTATTGGAAGCCAAAGAGGAGGCGGGAGGAGAAGCACGGTGGAAATCCATAGGAGTGCTGCCCACAACCTAGATAGGGTAAGTGCGGGGCTGGATGACCAATCGCGAAACCCCCGGAAGGTGGGGACCTGATCGCCAGCGGGGGTGCTGCCAACCGCAATTTTACTATATTTTACCTAAGACTAGAAGGTTTTTTTTTATAGTTACAAGAACACCACTGTCATACTTACATCTGTAGTTGCATATGGAGTAGCTATATCGAGAAAAAGGATGTATCAGACTTTACTGGTACAGCGAGCCTTATGCCGCGTACACACGATTGGATTTTTCATCAGAAAAACCTTGGATGGTCTTTCCACCGGAATTCCGCTCAAGCTTGGCTTGCATACACACGGTCACACAAAAGTTCTCTGATCTTTCGACCGTCAAGACGGCGGTGACGTACAACACTACAACAAGCCGAGAAAATGAAGTTCAGTGCTTCCGAGCATGCGTCAAATTGTTTCCTAGCAGCATTCTGCGTCAGAATTTTGCGCATCGGAACTGATACAGACGTTCAGAATTTCCGATCATAATTTTTTCCGTCAGAAAAATTGAGAACCTGTTTGTCAATCTTTTTGCTGTTGGAAAATTCGACCGTGTGTACGGGACATTAGTGTACCAGTAAAGTCTGATAAATCCTTCTGCTCGATATAAGGATTTTTTTTCACTGCCGCTCCATTTTAACCGCTTGCCGACCGCCGCACGCACTTTTACGTCGGCAGAATGGCACGGCTGGGCAAATGGGCGTATATATATATATATGTCCCCTTTAATTTGCCGGCCGTTCTTCCAAGTGGCATGTCACTGATTGTCTGTTCTCTGTTATCGGGAACATCGATCAGTGATGTGTCATGGCAAGCCATGCCCCCTAAAAGTTAGAAGCACTCCCTAGGTCACACTTAACCCATTCAGCGCCCCCCTACAGATTAACCCCTTCACTGCCAGTGTCATTTTTACCGTAATCAGTGCATTTTTATAGCACTGATCGCTGTAAAAATTACAATGGTCCCAAAATGGTGTCAAACACGTCCGATGTGTCAGCCATAATGTCGCAGTCACGATAAAAATCACTGATCGCCGCCATTACTAGTAAAAAAAAAAAATATTAATAAAAATACCATAAAACTATCCCCTATTTTGTAAACACTATAACTTTTGCGCAAACCAATCAATAAACGCTTATTGTGATTTTTTTTTACCAAAAATATGTAGAAGAATACGTATCGCCCTAAACTGAGCAAAAAAAATACATTTTTTTATATTTTTTTTGGGGGGGGGGGATATTTATTATAGCAAAAAGTAAAACATATTGATTTTTTTTTCAAAATTGTCGCTCTATTTTTGTTTATAGCGCAAAAAAATAAAAACAGCAGAGGCTATCAAATACCACCAAAAGAAAGCTCTATTTGTGGGAAAAAAAGGACGTACATTTTGTTGGGGAGCCACGGCGCACGACCGCGCAATTGTCATGTTAAAGCGGCGCAGTGCCGAATCGCAAAAAATGGTCTGGTCTTTGGCCAGCAAAACGGTCCGGTGCTGAAGTGGTTAATACTATAAAAAAAAAAAACAGTGCTAAATAATTTCATTAGGAATTCAATGGATCATGGATGAGCCATCAATGAGATTGTTGTACATTACTCAGTGTGTGATCTCTATACCAACTATATCCGGATCGAAATGATGAAATAAATCACACACCATGTCATTTATTTATTTGCAAAGCCTTAAAACCAAAAGCCAAAAATTTGCATTGGAACTCTTCTACTGTTGACATAACTGAGCGGTTGTTGAGGTAAACAGTAAACCTACACGGTCAGATATTTGAATGTTTCCAAGCTGATGTAAATCAGATCCATCCATTGGCAGGAGCTAGAAGTTTTCTGTAAGGCCTCGTACACACGATAGGTTAACCAGAGGACAACGGTCTGAAGGACCGTTTTCATCAGTCAAAACCGATCGTGTGTGGGGCCCATAGGTTATTTAACCATCGGTTAAAAAAAAAAAAAACTTGCTTTAAATTTAACCGATGGATTCCTAACCGATAAATCCACGCATGCTCAGAATCAAGTCGACACATGCTTGGAAGCATTGAACTTCGTTTTTTTCAGCACGTCGTTGTGTTTTACGTCAGCGCGTTCTGACACGATCGGTTAATTAACCTATGGTGTGTGGGCGTGACGGACCATCAGTCAGCTTCATCGGTTAACCTAAGACAACGGTCCTTCAGACCATTCTCATCGGATGGACTGATCGTGTGTTACGAGGCTTAACAGTGTATACACATAATGAGCATCGTACGTTGCTAAATATTTTTTTGATACACAACACAGGAGACAGGTAGCACCAAACCCATACATGCCGCTCAATATATGAAGCTGAATCGGAACAAGCCAAGGGTCAATCACATGTGGTTGTAGGTACAGATGGCAGCAGGAAAGACAACAGCAATGCACTGGCATGAAAGGCACAATAACCTGGCAAAGAGGAAGTGCTGAGACAAGGCTTTTATAGGAAGTTCATGGGAGGAGCAAGGGGTTCAGGGTTCAAGGTTCAACAGCAATCAAGACACCAAGCAGAGTAGTCTGAGGCCTCGTACACACGACCAGACATGTCCGATGAAAACGGTCCGCGGACCGTTTTCATCGAACATGTCTGCTGGGTGATTTTGGTCTGATGTGTGTACACACCTTCAGACCAAATTCCCCACAGACAGAATACGCATGCGTCAAATCACTTTGACGCATGTGCGTGATTTCGGGCCAGCGGACATGTCCGATGAGTCGTACTGACCATCGGACATGTCTGACGGACAGGCTTCCAGCGGACAAGTTTCTTAGCATGCTAAGAAACTTTTTTCCGCTGGAAACCTGTCCGCTAGGCCGGAAAACTGTCCGGTAGGCCCTACACACGGTCGGACATGTCCGCGGAAACTGGTCCGACGGACCAGTTTCAGCGGACATGTTCGGTCATGTGTACAAGGCCTGATGGATCAGGTTTATCCAGCAGATCAGGCAGGGAACTGTCCAGCATCCCAGACAGCTCAGTGGGGAGAGTCAATGCCAGACACAGAAGAGGTCCCAGGTTCAAGCCCAGGTCCTGACAGGGGGATACCGGATACCAGATACTGGATACTGGAAAGCGGAAGTTCTGTATATGGGTGGAACTCCGCTTTAAGTAAGAGGATTTGTTCAATCTCTGTATCACCTGAGGCCAGTCACTTCACTGGGTTACAACGACTTTAAAGCTTTAACAATGCAGACAGCATATCATAAGCTTTCTATGTCAATTATCATTCAACGTGTTCATGTAAATTCACATAATCAAATTCTGTGGCTAAAAATTATGCAGAATCGTGTTATTGACGTCATAAACAAAAAACATTTTGTTTTGTAAAATGTGGATTAGAAGACGATGCTATCAAGCTAAACGTTGTGTGTGTGCAGAGCATTACTCCGGTCCATTCACCTTCGACTATGATTGGAACTGGATCAATGGCTTCCATTCTTCAGGATCCCTTTACTGCAGTGTGCATTTTTATTCTCTCACTTGAAATGGTCATTGGGATATCTTCCGCTACATTTATTTTAGGTGCAATAGCCATTGAAAGCAGTCGAAAAAAGTCCATGAAAACAGGGAACAAAATACGTATAGCCTTGTATATATCAAACGCTTGCTACTCATTCACCGTGTTTGCTGCAGCGGTCAGCGGCTTTCTTGAACCTTCAAATAATCAGATCACTGGTTTTACCTTGGCATATGTTGCCTACTCTGTAAACATGTTTACAATGAGCTCCAGTTCCTGGCTCACAGCCATTCTCAGCGTATTCTATGTCATGAACATTACGGATTTCCAAGCCAGGGCCATGGTGTGGCTGAAGAAGAACATCAAGGCTGTCGTACCATGGATGATCCTGGGAGTAGAAGTCTTAGCTCTTTTTAGTAGTTTTTTTGGTGTTCTTCTCTTTATTAACCCTTATTCCTCTTCTATGAACAATTCAACGTTAAGTCGAAACAACTCGGTCTCCACCTCTCCTGCGGGATTTTTGAGCATTTCTTTAACTTTAAGCTGTGCTCCATTTCTCATCATTGCGTTCTCCTCCTACTGTATTGCTAAAGTCTTGAGTAAGCACCACCGTAGTATTGCGGAAAGCATGAGTACTTCAGACAGCAAGAAAACAAAAAGCTTTGGAAATGTAGTGTCCAAAGTAATGTGCGTAATTCTAACCTATATGTTTTTTTATCTATGTGTACTTCTTTATTATGTGGCCACTCTTTTCAATTTGAGCGTTGAAATTTGGGTATTTCTGATAATAATGTCTTCATTTAACCCACTAATGTCTCTTCTAATGATTGTCCAAACTCCCGAGTTGAGGAAAATAGCGAAGGAGATGTTGAATTGCACGCTCTGCGTCAATAAATACAACCTCATACCTTCTATAGTAAACATATGTAGCCAGATTCAGGTAGCCGGTCGCATCTTTCCGGCGGCGTATCGTATCGTATTTACGCTACGCCGCCGTAAGTAAGTGAGGCAAGTACTGTATTCACAAAGCACTTGCCTCCTAACTTACGGCGGCGTAGCGTGAATGGGGCCGGCGTAAGCGCGCCTAATTCAAATGAGGATGGGGGGGCGTGTTTTATGTAAATGTTTGGTGACCCGACATGTTTAACGTTTTTTACGAACGGCGCATGCGCCGTCCGTGTACATATCCCAGTGTGCATTGCTCCAAAGTACACCGCCGTATTGGTTTCGACGTGAACGTAAATTGCGTCCAGCCCCATTCACGGACGACTTACGCAAACAATGTACATTTTTCAAATTTCGACGCCGGAACGACGGCCATACTTAACATTGACTAGGCCAGCTAGGGGGCAGCTTTATCTTTACGCGGCGTAACTCTTACGGAAACGGCGTATCTTTACTGTGCCGGGTGCACGTACGTTCCTGAATCGGCGTATCTAGTCATTTACATATTCTACGCCGAACTCAGCGGAAGCGACACCTATCGGCCAGCGGAAAAATTGCACCCTAAGATACGACGACGTAGGAGACTTACGCCGCTCGTATCTTAGCCTAATTTAAGCGTATCTGGTTTCCAGAATACGCTTAAACTTAGGGCGGCGTAGATTCAGAGTCTACTGATACGCCGGCGTAACTCTCTATGAATCTGGCTAATAGAAATGATTGTTCATTTTGAAAAACTCAATGTGCAAATACTGAAAGTAAATACAATAACTAAAATGTAGCTTGCCCATACCATTTACTCCACCGGTGAGCCTCCTGGAGTCGATCGACACTGAAATGTATCCAAAGGGTACTTATATAATGATGACTAGATTACAGGGGGTCCCCGGGTTACAAACAAGACATGGTCTGTTCTTAAGTTGAATCTGTTTGTAAGTCGGAACAGGTACACTTTTCAAGTGTAGCTCCAGCCCAAAAAAATATTTTTAAGCTTTTTGAATAGCATAGGGAATGGTTAACACCCCTGTAACATTTGTTTTGATGTCTGTGACCCTGTTCAGAAGATTTCACCTCACTTTCTGTCCCAGTGACAATTGGATTTTGAAAATGTTGGGTTGTTGTGGAAACAAGGATTGGTGATTAAAGCGGAGGTTCACCCTCAATAGACAATGTATCTGATTAAGACTGCCACACTAACTACATTTTAAGTCCGCTATTATTATTTTTTATTTTTTTACAGTACCTTTATCCAGCTGGGAATACCAGGCACTTCCGGATATCCCTCCCACGGGAGTGGGCGTGTCATTAATGTCGCAAGCGCCCCAGTGTTTTCTGGGACTCGATTGCCATGTCTCCTGGGAGCACAGCGTAATGCTTCCCAAGAGACGAGTTATGAGGCAGATTCATAGTGACGCTGTGGCTACCGTCACAAGGGGGTGTGTACTTTTTAGTACGCCGGCCGTTGTGATGGCAACCATGTAGTGTTGGCGGCGCCGCTCGCGGTCAACACTACACATGCGTGGGATAGAGCGTGAATGCTGGGACATCAGCATTCACCATATCCCGGAAGTATTTGCTCGTGGGCTTCAGAGTGCCCACAAGCAAGATGGAACCATACAGGAAACATTTTTATAAATTATTGTTTACGGCCGAATGTCCGTGCGGATGGCTAGAAATCTCAGACACGTGAGTACAATCAGAAGTATATTAACAGCGGCAGATGCACCTAAAAAAAAAGTATTTCCCACGGAACCCCCGCTTTAAGCATCAGTAGAGACACCTTTTTCCCAAAATAACTCTTACAGGGGAGAATTTCCCTTCCTAGGGGTAGATTTCCTCTCACTTCCTGTTGTCTCCCTCCGTTTGTAAGTAGGAGTCGTTTGTAAGTCGGATGTTTGTAACTAGGGGACCCCCTGAATTATACTTGGCTAGAAAACTCATAGCACACTACTGGCTGGCGTCTAATTTGCCTACAAGGGCCCAGTGGATTGTCAACTCTCTTCTCCTCAGGGAACAGTTGACGTATCGACACCTCTAACCTTGCTCCCCCTCAGTTAGTAATGGATAGATTGCTACGGTTCTAGACCCATCTATAGGATTTCCTCCTGAGCTTGGTGCTACTCCTACAATACATGTGCTGTATAGAGGAAAACTAATGCGGTACATACTGTATGTCTATGAACAAGCCCGGAGGAAGGTGTCCTTTCCTCTCCTCTCTTTTCTTTCTTTTCTTTCTATTATTATTATTTTTTCTTTTTCTTTTTTTTTCTGTCTGTTTCGAGTTTTGCCAGAAACAAGTTTATCCCCTTCGTGCTGACCGTACACACATTTGCGGCCTCGGCTTTAGGGGATTATACTGGGATGATGCCTGCAGCTGCATCATCCCAGCTTTCCAGGGTTGGCAACCAATGTGGCTAAAAGCCGCTCGGCTGTTATACCGGAGGAGCGGGAGGGGACATCCCCCTTCCCGCCGCCTTCTTCCACTCTTACCGGGCCTACCGTCCCACTGGGGCTAGAGACACACTGGCGGCTAGAGACACACTGGCACGAAGCCGGAAACGGCTTTGTTCCAGTCTCCTGTATGTAAACACGGAACCGACGTCACAACGTCACTTCCGGTTTACTCGGCTGCCAATGGCGCCGGTTTTAAAAAAATATACACTATATAGAATCGCCGTATTTGGCAATCTGAATACTTTGAATTTCAAAGGAGGGATTTGGGGTTTTTAGACCTCCGATCTCTCCATAAAGAGTACCTGTCACCACCTATTATTGTCACAAGGGATGTTTACATTGCTTAGGCATGAAAGGGATATTATATGAGCCTGATACCAGGTAACTGCTTACTATGTACTTGGATGTTTAATATGTATACAACCCAGCTGAATATGTATACCTTCGTATTGTATCTCAGTTAGGCCTTGTACACACGACCGGATCTGTCCGCTGATACTTGTCCGCGGACCAGTTTCAGCAGACAAGTTCGGTCGTGTGTACGGCTGACCAGACAGGTTTCCAGCGGACATTTGTCCAGCCGACCGTTTTCCAGCGGAAAAAAAATTCTTAGCATGCTAAGAAACCTGTCCGCTGGAAACCTGTCCGTCGGACATGTGCGGTCGTCTGTACAGACTCACCGGACATGTCCGATCGGCCGCCATCCCTCGCATGCGTCGAAGTGATTCGACGCATGCGTGGAAGCATTGACCTTCCAGGGTCGCGCACGTCGCCGCGTCATTGTCGCGGCCACGTCGCGACACGTCACCGCGTTTGTTTTCCGCGGGGATTTTGGTCTGATCAGACCAAAATCTGGCAGCGGACATGTCAGATGAAAACGGTCTGCGGACCGTTTTCATCGGACAGATCCGCTGGTGTGTACGGGGCCTGACCCATTATTCCTGTCAATAAAAAAAGTTTGTATTAAAAAAAAATAGCTAAGTGAGAAATTAAAAAAATTATTAAGCAGACATGGCGGCATTTGTAACAAATTTACACTTGCTAAAAATGCACATCTGGCTTTGTGTGTTCTAATGCCCAGCTAGGCTCTACGCTTTCATTAGCAGTCAGAATTGTAGAGCATTATATTTACTGACCTTGTATAAACCTAATGCTTCGTACACACGATCGCGATTCCTGAAGAGAAAAGTGCGATGTGAGCTTTTTGTCGCAAATTCTGACCGTGTGTATGCTCCATCGCACTTTCTCTGTGAGCATTTCGGTCAAGAAAAGATTGGGAGCAAGATCTCAATTTTCGCGACAGGAAATGATGCTCATGATCGGGAATCGCGATCGTCTGTATGCAATTACGATGCGAAAAAAAACATGCATGCTCAGAATCAAGCAGAAGAGCCGAACTGCCTATTGAACTTCATTGATCTCGGCTCGTCGTACGTGTTGTACGTCTCTGCGTTCTTGACGTTTGGAATTTTGTCCAAGATTGGCATGACCGTGTATGCAACACAAGTTTCTGCAGTTTTCCTGCTGAAAAAAACAAAACAAGTTTTTCTTGGCGGAAATCGCGATCGTGTGTACGAGGCATTCATTTTCTGTACCGTATCTGTAATTATTATTGCTGCAATTATATTATACTGTTTTTTTCATCATCTTTTTGTTTTAATACATGAGATATCTAAATCAACTTAATAAAGAGATGTGGCCAATAAAGTGAAGGTCCTTGGGGTTTTCTGTCTTTTTTGTAATGGTGTATTGCTAAGAATGTAGAAAATGCAAGAAATACCTTTCTTGTGGCTAATTAAATATATTTTGCATTGCAATAGCTTTTCCTGACTCTGCTTCAGAACAGCACAACCTCGGGTCAACCCCACCCCTTGACCCCGTATAGGACACCCCGTGTCTAGAGAGGTAAAAGGCAGGAAGTACCTGGTGCAGGTGTGCTAGTCCCGCGGTTGTGCTGGCATGAGGCTGAGACAGGAAAATGGAAAATTGTTATCCATACTTACCATAATTTTCCTTTCCTGGTTCTGTCTCAGGACAGCACACACCCTCCTTGGACCGTCACAAGCTATTCATAAGAACACCTGCACCAGGTACTGCCTGCCTTTTATCTCTCTAGACAGGGAGTGTCCTATACGGGGGTCAAGGGGCGGGGTTGACCCGAGGTTGGAAACAGCCGCAAGTTCATATCGCGGTGGGGGGGGGGGTTGTATCTGCCTGTCATGGTGCGCTTTGTGATACATACTGTACCTGTGCTGCCGAGCTAGATGAGAGCAGGGGCGGCGGCAGCGTAACTTTTCTTCAGGGACAGTCACCCCCGGCTTCAGTACTCTCCTGGCACCCTAGCAGCTGCCGGCTCTGTGTGTGACACAAGGAGAGGAGGGAGGGGAGCAGTCTGACACGCCGGTGCCCCCCCCACCCCAGAGCACCCAGCGCACCCGCCCAGGATCGGCCCTGTTGGGTCGAACATTTACCTGTGAAATTTGCAGGGTGTTCTGCCCCTGCATGAACTTGTAAGCAGGCCCTCTTATAAAAGTGTTGAATAGATACCCTTATATAAATATAGGGAAATGAGATAAGCACAATTTTGATGGCTAATGGAATTTTAGTGCCGCTACTGGAACTTTTCTTGGGGTAATTTCTATGTTCTAATCATGAGAGCTTTAAGAATGTAGCCAGTTTATCTAATGTTGTCTATGTCACAAGGATACTGGAAAGTCAATTATCGTTCCACGTGTTCATGTAAATCACATAATCAAATTCTGTGAGTTCAATTATGCAAAGTCATGTTGCTGACGTCATAAACAAATCGTTTTTCATCTCGTGAAATGGCCATTAGAAAATGATTCTGCTGCGCTAAGCTGTGTGTGCAGAACATATCTCCGGTCCATTTGCTTTTGTCTATAAGAGGATCTGGATCCATGGCTTCCATCCTTAGTGATCCCTTAACGACGGCATGCATTTTTATTCTCTTGCTTGAAATGGTCTTTGGGATGTCTTCCACTTTATTTGTTATAGGTGTTATAGTCAAGGAAAGCAAACAAAAAAAGACCATTAAAACAGCCAACAAAATACGTATAGTCCTGTACATGACAAACGTTTGCTACTCGATCACCGTGTTTGCTGGAGCGATCAGTGGCTTTCTTGGGCCCAAAAAGGAATATATCATCAATTCTCCCTGGGCGTATGTTGTCTACTCTCTGGACATGTTTACAATGACCTCCAGTTCCTGGCTCACGGCAGCTCTCAGCTTATTCTATTTCATAAAGATTATGGATTTCAAAACCAGGGCCATGGTGTGGGCAAAGGAGAACATCAAGCTGGTCGTACCATGGATGATCCTGGGGGCAGAAGTCTTATCTCTTTGTAGCAGTGTTTTTGGTGTGCTACTCTTTTTTAAACCTCATGTCTCTTCTATCAACAATTCGACGTTAGGTTCAAACAATTCGGTATCAAACTATGCGGCAGGATTTTTGAGCATCGCTTTGACCTTAAGCTGTGCACCATTCCTCATCATTGTGGTCACTTTTAGCTGTATTGCTATAATCCTGAATAAGCACCATCACAGTATGATGGAAAACATGGGAACCTCGACCAACAACAAAAAAATAAGCAATGGAAATTTAGTGCCCAAAATAATGCGAGGATACGTAACCTATTCGGTTTATTATCTACTTGTGCTTCTTTATTATGTGGCCGCTCTTTTATTTTTAAGAGCCGAGCTTTGGATTCTTCTGTTAATTCTCTCTTCTTTTACACCACTACTGTCTATTCAAATGATTATCACAACTCCAAAGCTAAAGAAAACAGCAGTGGAGATGTTGCATTTTAGCCTCTGCTAAATGATACCCTATACCAGTGACGGCGAACCTCGGCACCCCAGATGTTTTGGAACTACATTTCCCACAATGCTCATATTCTCTGCAGTTTAGTTGAGCTTAATGGGACATGTAGTTCCAAAACATCTGGGGTGACGAGGTTCACCATCACTACCCTATACCTTCTAGGGATAGAAGAAACAAAGAAATAACGACTGTTCACTATTGCAAAGCTTGGTTAGAAAATAAATAAATATGATTTCCATTTATTATATATACTAATTACACATTTCAAACGGGACAGATAATGGCTCTGTGCTATGTTAATGTGAATATGCAAGAATGCAAATTAGGGCAGTTCATAACTGCAGCTGTTTATGGCTCGGGGTCATTATCTGTCACTCTGAAAGACAGAAGCAGATCAATCACCCCGTCCCTGAGATCACTCCATTGGTTGCCCGCAAAAGACCAAGTCATATTTAAGGCCCTATGCCTAACGCACAAATGTGTACATGGAAGCGCGCCCCAATATTTAGGTGAGAAAATAAAACAACAAAACCCCAATCGAGTGCTTAGATCAACCAGCCAAAAATTACTACAAATCCCCAAAGCCCGCTACAAGACCAAAGGAGAACGTCGATTTGCAGTCCAAGGACCTCGACTGTGGAATGCATTACCAACTATCATCCGAACGGAAATTGATCACCTGGCCTTCAGTAAAAAACTTAAGACCCACCTATTCTGAGGGAGAAACAGAAGTAAAAGGGATACCAAGCGCCTTGAGGCGATTCAGTTCGCAATTGTTGCGCTATACAAGTTGTTCACTCACTCACTCAGATCAAAGGCCTAATGGAAATGGCCAATCAAATTGCTCAGCCCTTCCGTGTATAGGGGATATAACCTGGCGCTCAGTCTTTTCATTTTTTTTGGATATGAAGGCACAGGTCTAGAAATGGTCTAGGAAAAATGGGACTCTGAAGGCTATTATTCTTTGTCATATTTACTCTGTTGGATTTTGTCATCTGCAAGTATCTTATGGACTTTGTTCTGTGTTGGAAGTCAATAAAGTGCATCTCTCTGGAAGAATCGGGGTTGCTGCAGAAAATGTATCATCGTCATGCTAATAATAACTACTAATTAATTATCTACCCACTATACTATATCACTACAGGAGGCACCCCCCATTCTGGTCCTGGGTCCCCGGATGGGCATGTGGAGTCCGGGAAATATGGCGTGGGCATGCAGGGGGAGAACCGGCGCTCTCGGAAGTGTGCGGAAGTGATAGCTTCCATCTGACAATTCACAATCTTTAGCCACCAGCAGTGTGTGTAAAACCCTCTGCCGTCACCGAAGCACAGGACACTGCAGTAGCCATTAAAGGAGTAATACCTGAAGAGAAAATCTCATTTAAATCATGGAAATAGGAGACTAACTATTTGCATATGTCAAAACTCATAGAATGCTTCTGTGCTGCATCATCTCAGTTCCCTTCAGACTCCTATATCAGCATATTGACTGAAAGAATCTGTAGCTCTCAAATGCTTGGAGGAATACCGAGGAAAAAAGAGTACCTGGAGTGTAAAAGAATTGTTTGACTTTTGTTATAAAAGAAACCGGACAAAGGCGACTGCTATATTTAGGCACAGCCGACATCATCATGGTCCCTCCTCTGTATATTGTGTTAATAGTTATAGTTATATTAGAAAGTAGCACTGGGATTGCTTTGAACCTGTACATATTCAATGTCAATTTGAAAAGCATGAAAAGCAGGCAGAAAATAAAACCGTGTGATCTGATCCACCTGACCAAAGGATTGGTGAACGCCCTTCTACAGCTTTTCCTGACCATGGAGATTTTGATGGTCCTTGTATGGTTCCAGAAGTTCTTTGTGAAAGAAGTCTATCTGACCTGCTTTGTTTCTCTTACTGCCCTTGGATTCTTTGACTATTGGTTGACCGCCTTCCTCTGTGCATACTACTGCTCAACTATCTCTAACCTCAGTTTTGTCGTCTTTACTTGGGTGAAGAGGTCCATCGCAACGTTTCTCCCACAGCTTCTGCTGGTATCAGCAATGGGATCCATTCTCTTCAGTGTCCCTTCAATCTGGCAGATTTCTATGACTATTCATGAACAACCTATCTGGAATTCCACCAACGAGTCCATGATTATTGGTGGGACACTGTTTATTGGCCCTGTTTTTGAAATGACAGTAGGGATTTTTGGTTGCTATTTACCCTTTTTTCTTAGCCTCCTTTCGCTTACGGTAACTATATTTAGTCTTGTAAGACATATTAGGCATATCAGAGATATCAATTCTAATGTTGATGGTCCTAAACTCGGGCCCCTCATTAATGCAACAAGAACAATGTTACTTTTTCTCGCAATCCATGTATCATTTTACTTGTCTGGGTATTTTTGTATTTTATCTTCATCTGTTTCTATAGACTTGATGTCTATCATCAGCTGGTTCTTTTTGTTGTTTTGTCCAACTGCTGAAGCTCTCACTATTATTCAGTCCAGTTCAAAGCTGAGGGATATATTTCAGGTAACTTTTTGTAGCACTAAGACAAAAAGCTATAATTGAGTAAATGATAGCTTATATAATAAACATAAATGCTTTGTCCACCATTCAGATGATATTTTTTTTCTGCTCCCCATGTTCTGGCTTTGCTACAGTTAACAATGGAGGTTCTTTACTGACATCTAGTGTGAGCTTAAGAAAAAAAGTTATTTTATTTTTATAGTTTGGGTTAGAGTAGGAGTAGAGTAGAGTAGTTTGTTCATATTTTAGGTTTTTACTGATGCCTGTGTTATAACTGATGAGATGCTCCCTCTCAGGTTGTCCAGGAGACTGTGTGTAGGGGTTGGGGTGAACGTGGAATCACAAATACTCCTACAGAGGTACCATCCCCTAAGGCCCCATTTTTCATACGGGGGTGGCGCTTTACCGCCAATTTCGCGGCGCTATTCAGCCGCTAGTGGGTGGTTTGGGCAGGGTTATAATAGTTATTTATAACATTTCATCAGAGAAAGTGGCAGATGAGGCAACGCTGTTGAACAAGTGAGGGACTAGGATTTGGGAAAAGGCTTTGTAGTATTCTGACGAAAACCCATCCATGCCTGATGACTTGTTTGTTGGCAGGGCATGGATGGTGTCTAAAATGTCTTTGTCTGAAATTGGGACCTTAAGTGAAGTGAGTTTTCAGGCAGTGTAGGCAAGGCCACTGAGCTGAGAAAAGAGTTAATATTCTGAGCTGATGGTTAGGGTGTATCGCCATCTAAATTAAGATTGGATACTTCTCAGTAATATTTCATAAAAGCATTAGCTATCAACGATGGGTGGTGTTCCATATTTCCGTTATGGGGTCTCTAATGCTATTCAGTTTTGTACGTTGTTGTCTCTTTTTTATTAAAATACAGTAATGTTCCTGCTTTATTACCCTGTACATTGCTTTTTTTTCAGGAATGCACCGCTTGCTCTGATATGCACTTCCAAAGTCAACCAGCTGCCGTTATTCAGATGGCCGGCACTCACCAGGTGGCCGGCCATCTGAATAGTGGGCGGCAGCAACAATACACAGATTCATGCAATGCCACTGGGTCTCTTAGTGCATTCTGTCATCATTTTACTAACATGGACTGCTCAAGCCCTTAAGAAGGGGAAGTTTTTTTTTTAGGGATGTCCCGATACCGATACTAGTATCGGTATCGGTACCGATACTGAGCATTTCCCTGAGTACTTGTACTCGGGGAAATGCTCCGATGCCTCACCCGATACCTGGGCAGGCAGGGGAGTTGCTGTCGTGCTGTCTTTCCCCCGTGCTCCGTGCTGTTTTCTCCCTCCTGCTGTCTTTTCACCCTGCTGTCTTTTCCCCCATCCGTGCAGTCCTCTCCCCCCATCCGTGCAGTCCTCTCCCCCCGTCCGTGCAGTCCTCTGCCCCCGTCCGTGCCGCTCTCCCCCCTCAATTTGTCAGGATGGAAAGCGGAGGTAGGACCTGCTAAACCAGACTCCTACCTTTTCTGAATGAACAGAGTCAGTGATCATAGACTCTGTCCATTCACATAACTGAGCATTGTAACCTGTGTTTACGATGCTTCAGTTTATGAATGGGGAGGAGCTTCTCTCCATTCATTTCAGCTGAGGCTGAGAGAAAGGGACTGGGGAAACTGTGTCTTAAGTCCCTTTCTCTGTCTTAAAGTAGAGATGTCAGAGGTCTGTTAAGACCTCTGATATCTCTCCAAAGACCCCCAACAGGGCTGTTAAAAAAATAAAAATAAAAATTGCAATAAATATAAAAAAAAACAATGTAAATCAAAAAAATCACTGTAAAAAAAAAATAGTAAAAAAAAAAATAGTAAAAAACTGCAACTGTCACATGACATTAAAAAAAAGTATCGTTAATCGGCATCGGCAAGTACTTGAAAAAAAGTATCCGTACTTGTACTCGGTCTCAAAAAAGTGGTATCGGGACAACCCTAGTTTTTTTTCCTTGAAATGTAATGTTTCAAAAAGTCCTTTAAGTGAGACGTTTTACCTAATACACTACCATTGTGTTTTTTGTTATAACTCTCCAATATTTTTTCAGTCTTTTTTGATGTTCCGGGGGCCACGCTCAGCCCTTTTCATGCAAACATATCCAGTTTCCTCATTCGTTTTAAAAACATGTAACTAATATCCAGGGAGCATTTGCATCAGCTCTACTTTCATCTGGTGAACATTTCCTCCACATCCAAGCAGTTGTGTAGTCACCTTCACACGCTCGGCAATGTCCTCTCCTGTGTGGTTCTTCGCACTGGCCTTGACCATCCTGGATAGTGGGGCTGGTATAATGCTAAATGCCTGTATTGTCATTTTTAGTGTAAAGAATATGAAAAATGGATTTACAATGAACAGGTGTGACCAAGTACATTTCATCATGGGGCTGGTGAACATTCTTTTTCAGTGTACAATGACTACACAATTCATACTTTGGGTTAGTGGATTTCACGACTTTGCGAAGGAATTTTACTTACCAATATTCTTCTTAAATATGTTTTCAGTCTACTGTAGCTACTGGATGATCTCCTGGCTCTGTGTTGTCTACTGTATCAGCATTGCAAACTACACTTGCCGTCTTTTTTTGTGGTTGAAAAAAAGACTTTCAGCATTCCTACCCCACTTGTTGCTGCTATCAATATCTGGGTCACTCGTCATCTGTATACCGATGTTCTGGACTTTTACTTTGGACCCTGAGGAAAGAGCAGTTGGAAATGCCACTGAAGGACTTGCTAACATTAATGCGACACTTCAAGTAAACCTGATATATGTCATGACTGCCAATATTTTTGGTTGCTGTCTGCCCGTTGGTCTCACACTTATTTCACTCACACTCACAATCAGCTCCCTCATACAGCACATCCAGAACATGAAACAGAATAATATGGACTTGGGTCAGTCCAAGCTTCAAGCCCATGCTCGGGCAGTAAAAACAATGATGGCCCATCTCATACTTGCTCTGTTCTTCTTTATAGCTGAAATGTTTAGTATTACATCTAAAACGGTAGTTGTAGATGTTAGAGCACTAACTTGCTATTTTTGTACGTTATCATATCCGGTAGCTCAGTCTGTCGTTATCTTCCAGTCCAATTCCAAGCTAAGAAGTTTATTTATTGAGATGTTTTGTCTTAAAAATGTATGTAACAGATCTTCTCAAGATAACCTTACTGAAAGAGTTAAAGCTGAGCTCCAAGCAAATAGATAAATACAAAGATGATGTCATCTTTCTAAGGCTAGGTCCGCAGTAGCCTATGGTCTGAAAAGCTCTGTGCTGTGGCAGCGACCTTTTTTAACCACTTCCATACAGGGCATTTTCACACCCTTCCTGCCCAGACCAATTTTTATTGCCCCCCCCCACAAATAGAGCTTTCGTTTGGTGGTATTTGATCATCTCATGCGGTTTTAATTTTTTTGCGCTATAAACAAAAGAAGGGCGTCAATTTTGAAAAAAACACAATATCTTTTACTTTTTGATTTAATAAATATCACAATTTTTTTTTAAAAAAAGTTATAGGGCCAGATTCTCAAAAGAGTTACGTGTATCTCAGGAAACACCGTCGTATCTCTGTTTTTGGCCCCGGGTATCTATGCGATAGATACGGCCAAGATCCGACAGGTGTAAGTCACTTACACCGTCAGATGGTAGATGTAATTCGACGCCGGCCGCTAGGTGGCGTTTACGTTCAGTTCTCATTTGACTATGCAAATAAGCCTGATACGCCGATTCCCGAACAAATTTGCGCCGCGTAGTCGTCGTTTACGTCGTTTCCCTAAACGTAAGGTCACCCCTTACGCCAGTCCGCCGTATGCCATCTTAAGTATGGCGTCGGGTCAGCGTCGTCTTTTTCCATCGGTTACGTTGTTTTACTAAGTCGTCCGCGAATACGACTTTACGTCAATGACACTCACGTCGGCGTCATTGACGTTTTCCGTCGTGAGCTGGAGCATGCGCACTGGGCTCTTTTTCCGCCCAGTGCATGCGCAGTTCGATCGGCACGGGGGCGTGCTTAATTTGAATTCAAGCCGCCCCCTTTGAATTACGCGGCCATACGCCGGGCCATTTACACTACGCCGCCGCAAATTACGGAGCAAGCGCTTTGCAAATACGGCACTTGCTCCAGTAAGTTGCGGTGGCGTGGTGTAAATGGCTTACACTACGCCAACGCGGTATCTATGAGAATCTGGCCCATAGAGTCTACAAAATAGGGGATAGATTTATGGCATTTTTATTTGATTTTTTACTAGTAATGGCGGCGATCTGCAATTTTTATTGTGACCGTGACATTGCGGCGGACATATCAGACACTTTTGACACGTTTTTGTCTATTAGTGCTATAAAACTATAGAAAAAATATAGTTGCGCTGTGAGAAATTGGAAAAAAACTATATGAGCTATAGCAAGTGATGAAAAAAATGCAAATGAAGCAATAACAACTGTGTTAAATCATAAGTTCAGTGAAGCCCAAAGAAAAACACAATTAAAATAAATTCTTCTGTGATTCAAAACCACCAAGAGTGAAGACACCATGAGAAATGCAGGCTTACCAGATGGCAAGCAAAGATGGCTTGCGGCTGTAAACCCCAGCCTGGGCCTTTAGTCATGGACTGCAGCACACACCAGTGGAGTATATCAATGGATCCTCAGGTGGCACAGGTGTCACCAGGTAGATGAGATACCCAAAAAATAATAGGACTCACAATAGTGAAATACCGTAGAAAAAAAGTGTAAAATGTAAAGAGATAAAACACTTACAAGAGAACGATCATATAGAAGCATAAAATAAAGCCGGCCGGGTTAAGCGAACGCTCGTCTGCTCGGACTGTCACGCAAAAATGTCAGCACGTCTCCTCTCCCGACGCGCGTTTCGTCACACAAATGATGTTGTCTGGGGCACGGGCGACGCACTGACGCATTAAATACAATCTCAGGAAACCAAGCCTGGATGGTGGGTTTTCGGAGTTCTCGACTCAGATCGAGGCTTGGTTTCCTGAGATTGTATTTAATGCGATGCGTCAGTGCGTCGCCCGTGCCCCAGACGACGTCATTTGTGTGACAAAACGCGCGCCGGGAGAGGAGATGTGCTGACGTTATTGCGTGATAGTCCGAGCGGACGGGCATTCGCTTAAAGCGAAAGTAAACCCTTCTATTTTATAGTTTAAAAAAACTGTTAACATTCCCGGCATGCCGGAAATGCTAGCTGTCACATTGGTTGTGCTCTCAACCAAACTGTCAAACCATCCAATGACCGGTGTCATAATGGATCACATGTGCAGCATTATGGCAGTTGCAGATTAAACAGAGGCAAAGATGGCAGCTTCCTTGGCTGAAAACAATAGTAGGGTTTACTTCCACTTTAAGCTTATTTTATGCTTCTATATGATCGTTCTCTTGTAAGTGTTTTATCTCATTAAATTTTAAAAAAAATTCTACGGTATTTCACTATTGTGAGTCCTATTATTTTTTGGGTATCTCATCTACCTGGTGACATCTGTGCCTTTGAGGATCCATTGATATACTCCACTGGCGTGTGCTGCAGTCCATGACTAAAGGCCCAGGCTGGGGTTTACAGCCGCAAGCCATCTTTGCTTGCCATCTGGTAAGCCTGCATTTCTCATGGTGTCTTCACTCTTGGTGGTTTTGAATCACAGAAGAATTTATTTTAATTGTGTTTTTCTTTGAACTTCACTGAACTTATGATTTAACACAGTTGTTATTGCTTCATTTGCATTTTGTTCATCACTTGCTATAGCTCATATCGTTTTTTTCTCACAGCGCAACTACATTTTTTCTATTGTCCATTTTGTGTGTATATCACTTCTTAGTTGCTGCTTTTTATTGGTGTTCACTTAGCGCAGTATTTTTTTCCCATATCTTGTAGTGCTATAAAACTGCACTGATTACTGTGTAAATGTGACTGGCAGGGAAGGGGTTAACACTAGGGGGCGTTGAAGGGGTTAATATGTTCCCTATTGAGTGATTCTAACTGTAGGGGGAGGGGACTCACAAGGGGAGTAGACTGATGTGTGTTCCTCTTTACTGGGAACACACATCTGTCTCCTCACCTCTGACTGGAAGTGGATCTGTGTGTTTACACACTCAGATCCAAACTCCTGCCGTGATCACAGGCAATTGCGGGTGCCCGGCGGAACATCGCGGCCGCCGGGGACGTGCACCGAGTCACGAGTGCGCGTTTGCCACCGGAGGTGTGCGCGCCCCCTAGAAGTCCGGGAGGAAAGAACGTCTATTGACGTCCACCCAGAGGGAGGGAGGGTTCCTGCCGGCATCATATTACTATGGCCCAGTAAGGAAGGGGTTAAGTCAGTTCAGTCTTAATAGCATCATGGGACCCTGGGCAAAGTAATGCACTGGGGCCCCTACCAGCTTTTTGTCCCAATTTACACACCTACTTTCAAGAAATAAAGTATAAATAGTTGATAGAATTAAACATATATTCATTCAATAAAATCGATTTTACAAAAGGAAACCATTCTATGTATCAAAGACTAGTCAACACAAAGGGCACAGTACAGGGGGGATGCAGAAGGGCACAGTACGGGGAGGGGGGTCAGAAGGGCACAATACTGGGGTCAGGAGGGCCACAGCCATATCAGGACAGATAGGTAAAAGGCATGACCGTCCCAGAAAATCCTGGGACAGTTGGCAAGTATGACGTAATGCAAGATTATTGTGGGGCCCCCATGTACCTGGGGCCCCTGGGCAGTGCCCAGGAGTGCCCTTGCATTAAGATGGCCCCGCAGGAGGTCCCCCTCTGCAAACCCATACCATTTCCCTACAGAATATAAACTTTGCAAGATCATTATTTATTTTTTATTTGATGGGTTTTTAAAAAGTGAGGATTTAATCATTGTTTGCACAAGACTAAAAGTAATTTAGATATTTTTGCACATAATATTTATATTTGTATAAAATTGTATATGGATTTTTATTGATTTTCAAAGCTAAAATCAACGCTTAAAAATAACTTTTGATGCCGTTCACGATGTACACAAGCATGTTCAATTTAAAGTGGAGGTAAATTTCCTCTTTTCTCATGAATTTAGAGATAATTAGGTTTGGTGTTTTATTAATAGTTCATGGTTTTCAGGTTAATACAATGTAAACTTTGTTATTTATACTAGGCTCGTGCTAATAAGGTTTTGTGTGTTTTACATTATTATTATTATTATTATTATTATTATAATTTTTGAGAAACATTTATATGGAATTAAAAAAAAAAACATAAAAAACATGGAATCTATCTGAACAATTATTTTGAGTTTTGCCTTGTGTGCTTTATTGGTATCCAAGGAAAGTGCATTATATAACCTGAGGATAGAAATAATGGCCCAGATTCTTAAAGGACTTACGACGGCGCAGCGCCATGTATGCCGTCGTAAGTCCTAATCTGACCCGTCGTATCTATGCGACTGATTCTTAGAATCAGTTACGCATAGATATCCATTAGATCCGACAGGCGTAAGTCTCTTACGCCGTCGGATCTAAACTGCAATTTTTTCGACGAATTCCGCGTCGAGTATGTAAATTAGCTAGATACGCGAATTCCCGAACGTACGCGCGGCCGACGCAGTAAAGTTACGACGTTTATGTTAGGCTTTTCCCGGCGTAAAGTTGCCCCTGCTATATGAGGCACAGCCAATGTTAAGTATGGCCGTCGTTCCCGCGTTGAAATTTTAAAAAGTTACGTCGTTTGCTTAAGTCGTCCGTGAATGGGGCTGGACGTCATTTACGTTCACGTCGAAACCAATGACGTCCTTGCGACGTCATTTGGAGCAATGCACACTGGGATATATTACTGACGGGGCATGCGCCGTTCGTTCAGCGCGGGGACACGCTTCATTTAAATGATACACGCGGACCATTTTCATCGGACATGTCCCCTCGTGTGTACGAGGCCTGAGGGTTCCCAAAACACTGATAACACAACTAAAAGTCTATAAAGTCCAGGAAGTATACATATGCAGCATTAGGCCCTGAACAAACGATCGATTTGTCTGATGAAAACGGTCCGATGGACCGTTTTCATCGGACGAACCGATCGTGTGTGGGCCCATCGTTTTTTTCCCCCATCGGTGAAAAAAAAATAGAACCTGTTTTAAAATTTTCTGATGGTTAAAAAAAACGATCGTCTGTGGGGAAATCCATCGGTCAAAAATCCACACATGCTCTTAATCAAGTCGACGCATGCTCGGAAGCATTGAACTTCATTTTTCTCAGCACGTCGTTGTGTTTTACGTCACCGCGTTGGACACGGTCGGATTTTTAACTGGTGGTGTGTAGGCAAGACTGATGAAAGTCAGCTTCATCGGATATCTGATGAAAAAAATCCATCGGTCCGTTTTCATCGGCTGAACCGCTCGTGTGTATGTGGCATTAGTGGCAGCTCCCTTGAGAGCAAAGCAGTCTTTGGGAGAACAATAGGATAAAAAAAGTTGCGCCAAAAACTAAGTGCAGTAGGAGATGAAACGAATGGTATATTTAATTAAAATCAGCCAAATGGCTACTCACACTTTTGTAAAGATCAATAAGCATATAAAAGTATAATACTGTAGTCATTCAGTGGCTCCCTGGTGGATGGTGGCATGTAGATATTAACACAAGAGGAGAGAAGAGGAACAACCGGCCGGACATCCGTCTTGTCGTCTCGGAACCAGCATGGAACACACTCAGAATCGCATCTGAAGTGACGTCAGAACATGCCGATAATGTTTAAATTTTCATTATATTAAAAAAAACATGCTCTACATATGAAATTGAGACATATTGCAACAAATACAGGAAGGTATAAAAGTGAAACAAAATGATTCTTACTTCTGTTTGGGTTGAATGGAGATCAGTCGGAATCATAACATAACAAATTAATCAAAAATTGAGTTTGTTCCATTCTTTACTATTGTGACTCCAGTCCATATCATTCCATTTCTCTTTGTGGGTTGGACTAGCAGGGATGACTCAGAGCGCAAAAATAATATCCCAAAATAATGAATTAACACGTTAAAATGAATATAACCAATCTTCCAAAGTAACTTCTGAAAATATGAATCGTTTTGGAACAACAAATATATGAAACAAATTAGACTATACAAAATGAATCCAAATATATGAAAGAAATTCCAAAAAGTTATAATTCTAACACAACAAATATGATGAAGTGAAATTATTTACTTAACAAAAAAATCTGAAACAAACCGAAAATATTTTTTTTCTTTATGCACATCTCTCTATCCACAACTCTTCCTGGACCCAATCTTTAGCTTCAACATCTGCAATGTAATATTATTCTTGTTAAACATGGGTGAAATATTGAGAACTTTTAGCTGGGTGATAAGTATGATGTTTCTTTCTCTTCAATTCATAATTTCCACTATAGGCAACTCTGAATTAACAAAAAAGCTGTTGGCTAAAGACAATGGTGCCATGACCTAAAAATAAATCAATTTTTCTCCTTGATAACAGGACTTAAAAGATAACTCCACTTTCTTGAGAAAATACAATAGTGAATAAAAAAAAAAATAGCATAGCATATGCAGTTGCGACACAAGTCATATTGTGATTAAATGTTTTTTTTAAAACGACCTTTCCTTTTCAATCTGTATGAATTCGTATTTGTTGCATTCACTAAAAGCCAAATATGAAGGGAATTTCCAATACCTATAATTAAATAGTTATTATTAGTTAGTTAATTATTCTTTCAAATTGTGTTTCTTATTTTCACATTTTAAAATTTTCAAATTTACGAGTTTTCTAATTTGCGAATTCACGAATTTACAAGTTTTAAAGTTTATGAATTTACGAATTGCGATCAAAACGAATGACCCGGAAAGAGATAAAAAATAAAAACAAATGAAACGAAGATGAACATATTTTTTTAGCAGTGCACATGTCTAAGGGAAAGTGGGCCAGATTCACAGAGGAAATACGCCGGAGTATTTACTGATACTCCGGCGTATTTTCAAATTTGCCGCGTCGTATCTTTATTTGTAATTCACAAAAAAGATACAACGGCTTTTGGCTAAGATCCGACAGGCGTACAGCTTCGTACGCCTTCGGATCCTAGGTGTAATTTTCCGGCGGCTGCTGGGTGAAGTTTGCGTCGTTTTCCAGCGTCAGGTATGCAAATTAGCTGATTACGGCAATCCACGACAATACGCGCATTCGTCGCAATCTCTTACGTCGTTGCTAGTCGGTTTTTCCCGTCGCAAACGTAGGCCTGCTTTTTCATGGCTTATATTTAGAACAGCCATGTTAAAGTATGGCCGTCGTTCCTGCGTCTAATTTAATTTTTTTTTTTTGCGTAAGACGTCCGGGAATACAAAACGACGTAACGCACGTCACCGTTCAAAATAAACGTTGGGGCGCAATAATTTCGCGCAAAGCACGTCGGGAAATTTTCACACGGAGCATGCGCAGAACGTTTGGCGTGGGAACGCGCCTAATTTAAATGGTGCCGGCCCCATTTGAATAAGGCGGGCTTGCGCCGAGCGGATTTACGTTACACCACCGCAAGTTTACAGGTAAGAGCTTTGTGAATCAGGCACTTACGCTGTAAACCTGCGGCGGTGTAACGTTAATGGGATACGTTACGCCGCCGCAGCGTAACGTATTTGTACCTGAATCTGGCCCAGTAATTTTAATAAAAGATAATGATAGTCAATTATAACATATTGGACAGACCTATAGCAAGACCATAGCATGTTCATGTTAAATATTCAGCACACATCAGGCAGAGAAAACAAACTGAGAATTTGCATCCCTGGCTGTTTTAGACTCAGCTATTGAGAGCAGAAACAAAAACACTTTGTAGTTGTGACTCAACAGACTGGAGATCTGTCTGAAAGACTTTCATCACCATGGAGGGGTCTTTGCAGATTTATACTTTTCCTTTCAGCGTAGGTGCATTAGGGATTATCCTAAACATCCTAATATTGACTATTTATCTCAGAGGTTGGTACAAAGGAAAACATCCCACAGCCTGTGATCTGATCCTGTCTTCTATGACATTCACTAATGTGCTTTTTCAGTGCATAATGATTGCTGATGGTCCCGTATATTATGTACAGTCACACACAATGATCCCAAAAGGATTTTATTTGTATGATTTTCTAATGTTTTTTTTTCTCATGGGCACAAGTTTTTGGCAAACTGCTCTCCTCTCAACCTATTACTGTGTAAAACTATTAGACTCTTCCCACCATTTATTCCAGTGGGTGAAAAAGATTGTATCAACTTCTACAAATCTGCTTTTGTTGGTGCCGGCAGTTTTTTGTTTTCTAATAAGCCTTCCTTTTATTTGGACCATTCATTTCCACAGTCCGATGAATGTAACAGAACCTATAAGAGACAGTGATTATAGTCTTGTTTTTAGTGACCTCTTTAATCTTTTGAACGTGGTGTTTGGTTGCTGTTTGCCCTTTACTGTGACTTTCACCTGTATCACACTCAGCGTAGGATCACTTCTGAAACACGCCTGGAATATAAGGAGGAACGCTCTCCAGCTCAGCTCCCCTCCGCAGATTGGTGGTCTAGTGTGGGCAGCCAGTACCATGGTGTCTTGTGCATTGCTGGATTTATTTTGTTGTGTCAATGTTGTTGTTGAGGTTTTAGAAAAAATTCAACTAGGAGATGTTGGAGGCACAATTAGGTGGGCACTTATAGCATCATATCCTACAGCTCGTTCCATTGTTCTAATAGTTGGAAACCCCCAGCTAAAAAAACAGCTGGGCGAAATGTGTGCATTTACCCTCGTCCTGGTGAAATCTTGTTGCTAAAATAAGATAAATACATTTCCAACAAACGCTGCCATCATTCTGCTGGGAGCCCTGACATTTATAGACGGCCTGGCACATTAGAAAACACCTGTTAGAAGCCTTCACTGCTTAGCATACTAACATACAGTATCTAATGAATGGGTTTGGATTTGAATAGAATAGTTGAGATATATATATTTGTTCTAGATTAGGAAAAGATTAATACATAGATTGTATAGTGTAGTCAAAAACATATATAGGTTTGTTTTTTCTGTACATCTGTATTGAGCAACATGTGGTGTCAATTAGTCATGAGTTGGCTAGCACCCCTCCTCCCAGTTTGTGGGAGGCTAAGATTTGCTGTGGATTATGGTATCACTATTGAAAATGTAAGAGTTTATTCTAGCAAATGCTATTGTCACCTCTCCTATACTCTTAGGCCTTGTACACACGATAGCCAGAGGACAACGTTTTTCATCGGTCAAAACCGATCGTGTGTGGGCCCCATAAGTTATTTAACCTTCGGTTAAAAAAATAGGAACTTGCTTTAAAATTTAACCTATGGAGGGTAACCGATAGGTTAAAACCGATCGTTAGTATGCAAAAGCATCGGTTAAAAACCTGCGCATGCTCAGAATCAAGTCGACGCATGTTTGGAAGCATTGAACTGACACGATCGGTTATTTCTATGGTATTATAATCTATGGTGTGTAGGCGTGACGGACCATCAGTCAGCTTCATCGGTTAACCTAAGACAACGTCCCTTCAGACCGTTGTCCTCTGGTTAACCTATCGTGTATACGAGGCCTTAAACTCACATCTTCAATCTCTTCCTCTCTTCTAGCATATTTCCCAACTCTCTAAAACCTAGAGACATAGAGACATAGAAACATATTCACCCCCATACTTTAAAATCCCTCATTGGACCCACCAATCTTAACAACCTACGCCCCATCTCCTTGCTCCCTTTATTTATTTACTCCTTGAACGTCTAGTCTACAACTGACTGAGCGATCACCTCACTGAGAATAACCTTCTTGCTCCCCTTCAGTCTGGATTTTGCCCCCAACACTCTTCAGAAACGTCTCTGATAAAACTCATAAACAATCTGCTAATGGCTAAAATCAATAAACTCTATTTTGTACTCATTCTTCTAGACCTCTCTGCTGCCTTTGACACAGTGGACCACCCCCTCCTGCTCAAAAAAAAGTCCATTCATTTTGTTTCCGTGACTGTACTCTTTGCCAGTTCATCTGTATCGGGCAACATGTGGTGTTAATTAGTCATGAATTGGCCTTGCACTGCTCCTCCCAGTTTGTGTGAGGCTAAGATTTCCTGTGGACTATTGAAAATGTAATAGTTTATACTAGCAAATGCTATGATCACCTATTCTATACTCTCAAACTTACATCTTCAATCTCTTCTAGCATCTTCCCCAACTCTCTAAAATCTAGAGACATAGAAACATAGAATCATGTGAGTGTACAGCTTGTATAACAATGTAAATTTGTTGTCCCCTCAAAATAACTCAACACACAGCCATTAATGTCTAAACCGCTGGAAACAAAAGTGAGTACACCCCTAAGTAAAAATGTCCAAATTGTGCCCAAAGTGTCAATATTTTGTGTGGCCACCATTATTTTACAGCACTGCCTTAACCCTCTTGGGCATGGAGTTTACCAGAGCTTCATATATATATATATATATACATACACAACACTCGTCATGATATATTTATAGAGAAATACACCTATTCCTCTTTACTGCACATCTCAAAAGTGAATATTTAGTAAAATCAACATCATGTTCTCTTTTGTAACATAAAACAACCAAGATTTGAATGAGGTGACGCAAATGATTTGAATCTGCAACATACAATTTGCTTAGAGATATCATGACATGTGAAAGAAAAAACTTGAGGCGGTGATCAGTATTGTGTTGAACTACAATAAGAGGCTTTAAGTTAGGTCAACATCATCTTTATTCAATTTTTAACTTTATATAATTAATCAAAATAAATTACATTATTGTTCTGTATGTATATATTTGTTGTCTTCAATGTTATGGTAACTGTCTGCTTGATGTCTCTGTTAATTTTAATGTGCATTGTCTTTAGCATTACATTGCTATTACATTGCTATACATTGCTATTACATTGCTATATACATTGCTATTACATTGCTATAGCAGTACATTACTGCTGAGACATGACAGGAGGATATGTACAAACAAAGATCAAATGTTCCCAGATTTAAGGCCATGTGTCCAAGAAACAAATAGTAAAGAATAGAAAAAAATAGTAAAGAATGGAACAAACTAAATTTTTGATTCCAAGGGGCGGGCACTGATTGGCAGCTGCCTGGGTACTGATTGGCAGCTGCCTGGGTACTGATTGCCAGCTGCCTGGGCACTGATTGGCATTTCTCTGGTGGTCTAGGGTGGCATAACTGGTGGTCCAGTGTGGTGGCCATCCCTGGTGGTCCTGGCAGCATCCTGGTGGTCCTGGGTGGGTCTCTGAGGGGACTGCACTGATAAAAAATCAGCACAGACCCCCCGTCAGTAGAGCAGCTGATCTGCTCTACTCTACTTGCATCTGTCAGACGGGAGTGAGGAAAAGCTAAGCAATGGACCTTCCTGTTTAAATCATGATCAGCCGTGATTGGACATGACTGATAACGTGGTAAAGAGCCTCCGCCAGAGGCTATTTACCGAGATCGGTGTAGTGGTGTGTCAGACTGATATGCCCCATGGGCGTGGTGTTGTTATCCTGCTGGATGTCATACTCATCCCGTCCCCACAGAGAGTGCAGAAGATAAAATCTCTCGAGGACACATTAACAAGGTTTTTTTGAACGTTTTTCCCAACTCCAGTAGGTTAACGTGTGGTGGAAAACTTAGTTTTGAGTCTTCTCCTGTTGGTCAAGAGAGGAGCGTTGGAGAAAGCGTCAACTTAAGTGAGGCATTTTGGATTTTTTTTAGTTGTCGCCAGCCAGGGCTGTCAGCTTCCACATCCCATTGGCAGCATCTGCATCACATGGTGGAGGATTACCTCAGGGCCAAAACAGAGATGGAGAGCTTTCCAGCTGATGATCCACTGACTTACTGGGTCATGAGATTAGACCTCTGGCCAGAACTTTCCCAGTCTGCTATTAAGTTGTTGGGCTGTCCAGCATCCAGCGTGCTTTCAGAACGGGCATTCAGTGCTTCGGGATGTTTTGTTACTGATCATAGAACGTGTCTGTCCACAGACTCCGTGGACCGTTTGACTTTAATAAAAAATGATTCAGTCCTGGATTATCAGCTATGAAGCCCCTGATGCCAATGTCACTGATTAAGTATTTTTGGGATGTGGAATCTCTGCAGGACTTCAAGGCTTCCTATCTTTGAGGGTGTTCAATCATTTAATCTGGAAGAATGTTTTTGTTATAGGTTTCATGGGCACAATTAACACCCAAAGACCAATATTTCAGCACCTGTTTGACAGGTGTATATAATTGCAATTTGTTTTGCCTTCATCAAGAGCACCTCTATAGGGTTACAGTGGGAAGGCACCACCGACACCCAAAGACCAATTTTTCTGTGCATTTTTTTACTGCAAGGCCAATTCTTGCTTTCATCAAGATTAACTCTATAGGATTATGGTGGGAAGGCACTACTGACACCCAAAGACCAATTTTTCTGCACCATTGCAATTTTTTACAGCAAGACCAATTCTTGCATTCACCAAGATTACCTCTATAGGGTTATGGTGAGAAGGTACCATCGACACCCAAAGACCAATTTTTACACACCCGTTACTTCTATCCAAAGTAAAAGTGACACCAGAATGTATCCCAAAAAATCTCTAATCTTGTTCCCAGTGCACTACATTGTGGCCTCATCATACACACTGGCTCACCAGCTGAGCTTGCATGTAAAATTTCATTTTTTTTTACTTTATAAATGCAATTATTCCTGCAGCAGATTCTATACATGGTACAGAGCTGCCACTTTTCAGGTAAAATAAGGGGACCCGCCCTCTCTCAGGCACTATATTGGAAGGATTTCTTTCATTTTTATGCTTTCACCTTAAAAATCAAAAAATCTCCGCTCATTTATAAATGAAGTTTTTCACAAACTTATTTTTTTTATTGATACATATCCCCCAGGGCAGGACCCAGACCCTTATAACCACTGTATGCCCAATTACAGGTACTTGCTAAAAGCCTACAAAATGGGCACTTTTGACTTTTGAAGTTCGGGTCCCATTGACTTTAATTGTGTGCGAAAGTTCTGATGCGAAACCGAACAGGGATCTGTTCGGCCCATCCCTATTAAAGGGCGCACAAGTTACTCTAGGCTGCTGTACACGGGCAAAAGTATTGAATTTGAGTTTACAACCACTTTAATCTATGGTCTGATGACACTGGATATTCTGAATAAACCACATACAAATAATGAAAGCTTATAGGTGTTGATCTCCTTCCTTGAAAGACCAACTTAACAGAGCCCTGCAGGTGCAACAGTTAATTGATAATTATTAAACCACTCCCATTAGGTTCACTTTCTACATGGACACAGACAAACAAACAGTTATTTCTTTAGGATAGAAAAAGGTAGGAATTCATTAACAAAGGTTGGTAAAATCCTTGCAATGTACATAGATCACCCAGAAAAAAAAAAAAAGGAAAAAAAAGGAAAAAAAATATAGGGAGAAAAAAAAGGGGTGGTTTTAAGTTATATAAGTGACCAGATCTAAAATGCTAATTAGGTGTTCTTATGGGTGAGTAAAATGAATCCCCCCCCCCCCCATAAGGGGAATTCATTTTAATAAAAGATAATGATAGTCAATTATAACATATTGGACAGACCTATAACAAGACCATAGCATGTTAATGTTAAATATTCGACACACAAATATTTAACACAGGCAGAGAAAACAAGCTGAGAATTTGCATCCCTGGCTGTTTTAGACTCAGCTATTGAGAGCAGAAATAAGAACACTTTGTAGAAGTGACTCAACAGACTGGAGATCTTTCTGAAAGACTTTCATCACCATGGAGTGGTCTTTTCTGATTTCTACCTTTCCTATCAGCGTAGATGCTTTAGGGATCATCCTAAACATCCTAATATTGACTTTTTATCTCAGAGGTTGGTACAAAGGAAAACATCCTTCAGCCTGCGATCTGATCTTGTCTTCTATGACATTCACTAATGTGCTTTTTCAGTGCATAATGATTGCTGATAATCTCGTATTTTATGTACAACCAGACGCAATGATCCCAATAGGATTCTATTCATATGATTTTCTAATGTATTTTTTTCTCATGGACACAAGTTTTTGGCAAACCGCTCTCCTCTCAACCTATTACTGTGTAAAACTATTTGACTCTTCCCACCATTTATTCCAGTGGATGAAAAAGATTGTATCAACTTCTACAAATCTGCTTTTGTTGGTGCCGGCAGTTTTTTGTTTTCTAATAAGCCTTCCTTTTATTTGGACCATTCATTTCCACAGTCCGATGAATGTAACAGAAGGTAAAAGAGACAGTGATTATAGTCTTGTTTTTAGTGACCTCTTTAATCTTTTGAATGTGGCGTTGGGTTGCTGTTTGCCCTTTACGTGGACGTTCGCCTGTATCACACTCAGCGTAGGATCACTTCTGAAACACGCCTGGAATATAAGGAGGAACGCTCTCCAGCTCAGCTCCCCTCCGCAGATTGGTGGTCTAGTGCGGGCAGCCAGTACCATGGTGTCTTGTGCATTGCTGGATTTAATTTGTTGTGTCAATGTTGTTGTTGAGGTTTTAGAAAAAATTAAAGTAGGAGATGTTGGAGGCACAATTAGGTGGGTATTTATAGCATTATATCCTACAGCTCGTTCCGTTGTTCTGATAATTGGAAACCCCCAGCTAAAAAAACAGCTGGGCGAAATGTGTGCGTTTCCACTTGTCCTGGTGAAATCTTGTTGCTAAAATAAGAAAAAAATAAATTTCCAACACACGCTGACAACATTCTACTGGGAACATTGACTTTTATAGTGAACGGGCTGGCACATTAGTAAACACCTTCCCTGCTTAGCACACTATCATGAATGTGTTTGGATTTTAATAGAATTGTTGAGATATTTTTAGATTCTAGATTAGGAAAAGTTAAATAAATAGATTGCATAGTCTATGCAAAAACATATATAGGTTTGGTTTTTCTGTACATCTGTATTGAGCAACTTGTGGTGTCAATTAGTCATGAGTTGGCTAGCACCCCTCCTCCCAGTTTGTGCGAGGCTAAGATTTCCTGTGGATTATGGTATCACTATTGAAAATGTAAGAGTTTATTCTAAAAAATACTATGGTCACTGTAACAGAATGACCCATGACACCCAGAGACTTTTGAAGGATGAGGGGTACTCCTGTGCCAGCGTCACTAATAACTCTTGGGTGTAGGGTCATCCTATGCCCCTTTTGGGCATAGGGTGACTGAGAAATATTAATTATAAATTACATGAGATGGGACATTACTGATAATTCATGTTTTGCAGGATCTTGGAATACTACAGTTTGATTTCATGCTGACCCACAACCGGTCAATAAGAGTGTCTACTTCAATGTTTAACCTAGGCTGTTGAGATGCTAACTAAGTACGTCTGCTCCTAAGACCTTTCATTGCGTGAAGATGCTATTGATGATAGATATGTGTTGTGAGTTAGCAGTCTAAAGGTCAGGTGTCTCCTTTCAGGGATAGGGAATTAGCATGTCATTTATGTTTAGTAAAGGAATGTGAATTCTCAGCTGTAGTAATTAGGTCATGTTAAATCGGAGACAGGACGTCTGGGGGATGATCAGTAATTAGCCCAAAATAATGTGATTGAAGCCCCATTGTGTGATGTGTCTTTGTTCCTTTGATTACTGTAACATGCCTGTAACTATATAAGAAAGCTAATATACCATTAAAAGTGTTCATACATTTGACTCAGTAACAGAGCTTGTCAGTCTCGTTATTGAGGGAATTCTCATGGATCGTGTCTGCTGGATGGTTGGACTGTCGGATAAGCTGTCGTGGGCGATGGAATGGGAATATCGTAAATGGTGGTGACCGTTACAGTCACCTATCCTATTGTCAGGACCTTGGCTTGAACCTGGGGTGAACCTCTTCTGTGTCTAGCATTGACTCTTCCCACTGAGCTATCTGGGATGCTGGACAGTTCCCTTCCTGATCTGCTGGATAAACCTGATCCATTAGACTACTCTGCTTGGTGTCTTAATTGCTGTTGAACCTTGAACCCCTTGCTCCTCCCATGAACTTCCTATTAAAGCCTTGTCTCAGCACTTCCTCTTTGCCAGGTTATTGTGCCTTCCCCGCCAGTGCCTTGCTGTTGTCTTTCCTGCTGCCATCTGTACCTACAACCACTCGTGATTGACCCTTGGCTTGTTCCTGGACTACTCTACTGCTTGATCCCAACTTGTTTACTGACCACACTGCTGTTTCATCCTTGTCTGTTTATCCACTATTGGCCCCCGGCTTGTTCACACCCTGGTGGGGCAAACTTGAGGACTGCGACCTGGTACTAGCTTGCAGCTAAATCCATCTTCACCATCAGGAGCTCTGGGGAAAACCAGCTAGTACTTAGACTCGGCACCTCAGGGGAGCCTGTGTTATCTACCAGAAGTGACTGCCTGTAGATTTCCCTAACAGTTCTCCTGTTAAGCAGGGGAACAAAACTATATTACACTAAGGCCGCGTACACACGGTCGTTCCAAACCGATGAGAATGGTCCGACGGGCCATTTCCATCGGTTCACTGCTGAAGTGGCCTGATGGTCTGATGTGCGTACACACCATCGTTTCAAAAACCGATCGTGTTAGAAAGCGGTGACGTCAAACACACGACGTGCTGAATAAAACGAAGTTCAATGCTTCCAAGCATGCGTCGACTTGATTCTGAGCATGCGCGGCTTTTGAACCGATGCTTTCTGTACTAACCATCGGTTTGGACCGATGGGGCAGCGGTCCATCGGTTCAGTTTTGAAGCATGTTTAGAAATTTTGGACCGAAGGAAACCAGACCGATAGCCTAAACACAGGGTCGGTTTGGTCCGATGAAAATAAACTTCGATTCATTCTCATCGGACCAAACCGACCGTGTGTACGGGGCCTAACTCTACTAATCCTAGTTTCTAACTAGGAGGGTGCTCTCTCTCTCTCTCTCTCTCTCTCTCTCTCTCTCTCTCTCTCTCTCTCTCTATATATATATATATATATATATATATATATATATATACAATATTTCACTAAAGTGAGTACACCCCTCACATTTTTGAAAATATTTTATTATATCTTTTCATGTGACAACACTAAAGAAATTACACTTTGCTACGATGTTGTGTAGTGAGTGTACAGCTTGTATAACAGTGTAAATTTGCTGTCCCCTCAAAATAACTCAACACACAGCCATTAATGTCTAAACCTCCTCTTCTTGAGTCCCTCACTTCTGCTATTGGCTCCTCCCTCCTGCTGAGTGCCGCCATAGCAAGCAGCTTGCTATGGGGGTACCTGGCCTGAGCCGCTGCTCTGTGTGTCCATTCAGACATGGAGCTGCAGTTTGGCCCCACCCCTTCTATCTTCTGATTGGCCAACTGATTTTAATTGATAGCAGTGGGAGCCAATATCACCCGCTGTGTTTCTCAGCAAATTGGGAGGGAGAGTCCCGGGCAGCCGAGGCACTCGTGCACATCACTGGATCAAGATGGTGCTCAGGTAAGCATTGGGCGGCTGAGGGGGGCTGCTTCACGCAGATGTTTTTTTTTTCTTTAAGATTAAATAACCTTCTGCCTTTACAACCACTTTGTCAACACACATTAGGCAGAGAAAACAAACTGAGAATTTGCATCCCTGGCTGTTTAAGACTCAGCTATTGAGAGCAGAAATAAGAACACTTTGCAGTTGTGACTCAACAGACTGGAGATCTTTCTGAGAGACTTTCATCACCATGGAGTGGTCTTTGCTGATTTCTATCTTTTCTATCAGCGTAGATGCATTAGGGATCATCCTAAACATCCTAATATTGACTGTTTATCTCAGAGGTTGGTGCAAAGAAAAACATCCTTCAGCCTGCGATCTGATCCTGGCTTCTATGACATTCACTAATGTGCTTTTTCAGTGCATATTGATTTCTGATTGTCTCATATTTAATGTACTATCACACACAGTGATCCCAAAAGGATTGTTTTTGTACAATTATGTAATGCTTTATTTTCTCATGGACACAAGTTTTTGGCAAACCGCTCTCCTCTCAACCTATTACTGTGTAAAACTATTTGACTCTTCCCACCATTTATTCCAGTGGATGAAAAAAATTGTATCAACTTCTACAAATCTGATTTTGTTGGTGCTGGCAGTTTTTTGTTTTCTAATAAGCCTTCCTTATATTTGGACCATTAATTTTCACAGTCCGATAAATGTAACAGAAGCTAAAAGAGACAGTGATTATAGTCTTAGTTTGAATGAGCACTTTCATCTCTTGAACGTGGTGTTTGGTTGCTGTTTGCCCTTTACTTGGACTTTCGCCTGTATCACGCTCAGCGTAGGATCACTTCTGAAACACGCCTGGAATATAAGGAGGAATTCTCTCCAGCTCAGCTCCCCTCCGCAGATTGGTGGTCTAGTGCGGGCAGCCAGTACCATGGTGTCTTGTGCATTGCTGGATTTATTTTGTTGTGTCAATGTTGTTGTTGAGGTTTTAGTAAAAATGGACGTGGAGGATATTGAGGACAAAATTAGGTGGGCACTTATAGCATTATATCCTACAGCTCGTTCCATTGTACAAATATTTGGAAACCCCCAGCTAAAAAAACAGCTGGGCGAAATGTGTGTGTCTTTCCTCTCATCCTGGTGAAATCTTGTTGCTAAAGTAAGAAAAAAATAAATTCCCGACACACTGACAACATTCTGCTGGGAACCCCAACTTTTATAGTGAAGGGACTGGCACATTAGAAAACCCCTGTCATGCCGCGTACACACGGTGGGAATTTCCAACAACAAATGTTCGATGTGAGCTTTTTGTTGGAAAGTTCAACCGTGTGTAGGCTCATTCGGTTTTTGTGGGAGGGGGTGGGCGTACTAAGTGCAGGCTTACCTCGCATAGCACACCCACTGGGAGCCGGGCTGAGACCACCAAACTCAATTCACATGTAGCCGAGACCGGGATTCGAACCCCTAGCTGCAGAGGTGAATGGCTTGTCAGCGCAGTGCCAATCGCGTTGAGCCACCGCAGCTCCTCATATATTATGTTTTTTACTTTGCGCTTTTTCAATGTGAAATGTGTAAATATATGTTAATATATATGTGTAAACATATTCACTAACAAAGCAAACAAAAAAAATAGCAGTTAAATAATAATTAAATGGCGGAGAATAGGGAGTTATTTAAGGCTGATTGGAGTAAATTAAGGGTTAAAAAGGGGTTAAACAGAGGAACATTTGTTCATCCCTTTAATCTGCAGATGAAGAAACAGAAAGATACAAAAAGAAATAATGTTTCTTTTTATTTTAGTGTTTTAGCAGGTGAGCAATGTTGTTATTTTTTTTCAGCTCTAATTACTGGACTTCTTTAACACTTCATCTGTCAACAGGGAAGACCCACTGACAGCTCAAAGAATCGAGCCTAAAGGTATTGGTTTCAGGTATCGGTGCATTACTACTAGTATCGGTGCAACCCTAATGCCCTGTACACACGATCGGTCCATCCGATGAAAACGGTCTGGTGGACCGTTTTCATCGGTTAACCGATGAAGATGACTGATGGTCAGTCGTGCCTACACACCATCGGTTAAAAAAACAATTGTGTCAGAACGCGGTGATGTAAAACACAACGACGTGCTGAAAAAAATAACTGCTGAATGTCAACAAACTGGCCTGGGTTACAATATTGACATCATAGGTCATATGATCATGAGCATAATAAGCATATTTGATCAATGATGTCTACCTGCATCATGCAGTGATTTAGGATGCATGTTAACAGCACCACAATTCCCTTTCTTATCTATAACACTCCAATAGACAGTAGACAGTGACAACATAACATATAACCACCAATCAACACAGTTCAGTTAAGGAGCGTAAGATAGGTACCCTTTGTTACGAAGATGCCTTACCGATCAAGTCTGATAACTCAAATGCAAGCAAAGAGCTTACCTCAGCCAACTGATTATCAGAAACTTTCTGATCATCTCAAGCTCCTTGGTTTGGACTCTCACCTGTAAATCATCTCCTGGTTGGCTCGCCAATTGTTCTGGAAATTTAGAGCAACTCCTTTCCTCATATTGTTTAATTGTTCCAAATGAATAACTACTGCAGTAGGGAACAGACACAAAAATACACTCAGCATCTTTCCAAATAAAACTGTTGTGCTTATTTGAGACAATTTTTTTTTTTTCAAATATAGTTTTTATTGTTTTTGAAAACATACATGCAGTCATGTTGCAAAAAATAAACATATTACAAACAAGAATTGGTTATCATAAGTTCATTGAGTAGAGTTAAGTACAGTTAGGCCTCGTACACACGATAGGTTAAGCAGAGGACAAAGGTCTGAAGGACCGTTGTCCGTCGTGCCTACACACCATCGGTTAAAAAAATGTTTGTGTCAGAACGCGGTGACGTAAAACACAACGACGTGCTGAAAAAAATGAAGTTCAATGCTTCCAAGCATGCGTCAACTTGATTCTGAGCATGCGTGGATTTTTAACCGATGGACGTGCCTACTAACGTTTTTTTTTTTTTATCGGTTAGGTATCCATCGGTTAAATTTAAAACAAGATTGCTTTTTTTTAACCTATGGATTAATAACCGATGGGGCCTACACACGATCGGTTTGGTCCGATGAAAACGGTCCATCAGACCGCTCTCATCAGTTTGACCGATCGTGTGTGGCGGCATAATTCTAACATACCTGTATATATGAATGTGTTGGATCTTAATAGAATAATTAAGTTGTTATATTTCTATTTCCAACACACGCTGATATCATTCTGCTGGGAACCCCAACTTTTAGAGTGAAGGGACTGGCACATTAGAAAACCCCTGTTAGAAGCCTCCCAAATCTAATATCTAAAACCTGCTTATTAACATTCTAACTAGGGATGCACCAATACCATTTTTTTTTACAGATAAATATTTTTTTAGTACTCGCCAATACCAATTACCAATACCTACCGCAACTGTTTTTGTTTTTACTTTCAGCTGTCACCAATGGTACAAAGCATTAAAAAGTTATTTACAAATTAAATAAATAGATTTTTTTTAACTTTGCGCTTTTTCAATGTAAAAATGTGTAAATATATGTTAATATATATGTGTAAAAATATTCACCAACAAAGCAAAGAAAAAAACGTTTATCGTTTATAAAATAGACGTGAACAAAAAAAAAACTGAAAAATAATAATTGATAAATGTACTCTAATCAGCCTTAAATAAATGAGTTAATTATGGCTGATTAGAGTAAATTAAGGGTTAATAAGCGGTTAAACCGAGGAACATTTGTTCATCCCTTTGATCTGCAGATGAAGAAAAAAGAAAGATTAAAAAAGATACAAAAAAATAATTTTTATTTTAGTGTTTCAGCGGCTGAGCAATGTTGTTATTTTTTTTGACAGCTCTATTTACTAACACAAACTCAGCTAAAGCAGCCCCAAGGGTGGCGCCATTGGATTTGAACTTCCCCTTTATAGTGCCGTCGTACGTGGTTTACGTGTCCGCGTTCTGACACGATCGTTTTTTTAACCGATGGTGTGTAGGCGCGACTGACCATCAGTCAGCTTCCTCGGTTAACCGATGGAAAAATCCATCAGACCGTTCTCATCGGATGGACCAATCGTGTGTACGCGGCCTAAGAGTTTATCCTATATACGTTAAGAATATACGTTTTATAACTTGTTGGAGGGGATGTGATTTCCCCCGGGGACCTTTGCGCACCTCTGGTGGGAATACATAAAGATCCAACCCTATTGGGAGGGAATCTTGGCAGCAACCTATCAAATTACAGGAGAACAGATTCAGAAGAATCAGTGGGACTGTCTATTTCATGATACAAGAAAAACGGCACCTCAATATAAAAATACCTTAGTCCCATTTCTTTTAAATACGGCCAAAAGCTTAATTCCGAGTCTCTGGAGGACTGGGTTGTAAGGGTTGAAATGATAAGAGTCATAGAAGAAACTATTCATATAGAAGAGGACTCACTGGAGAGATTCCGGAATATATGGGGGAAATGGTGGGAGTTCAGGTAATCAGGAACCTGGAGTAATTGTGAAGGTGTAGGCATTAGAGGAGAGGAGGGGGAGGGGGGGTATGATTTGGGTGTTTTGTTTTCCTTTGGGGGAGGGTTTTCTGGGAAGGGGGAATAAATGTTTAAATCATAGATAAAGAAATATGATGTTCTTAATGTGTGAATGTGTTTATACTTGTCTATACAATAAAAAAAGTGAATATAAAAAAAGAAAGAATATGGGGGGCGTGGACAACCACCGAGCTGTATGGAAGCCTGATCACACAGCTCCTGCACTAACCGGAGGAAAACCACAGCTATGACACTAATCCACGCTGCAAACATGCATCAACCCAATCCTCATACACTGGGGAATCTGACCGGGACCTCCCGAAAACAGAAAGATTACCGCCAGCCGCGGAAATTTACAGATTTCTTCTCTCTGCCTCACGGAGCTAGAATCCAAGATGGCGCTCGTAGAGAGGGCATACACTGACCTGCCTGATGATGATGGCTTGTCCATCCACCCACAATCATTCCCCCCTGATCCATCTTCACCTCCTGGGCCATCCTCCACTTCTAACAGTCCTGCAAAGGCGCGGATGCATCTGGATTCCAGAACCAAGGCCTCTGATATAAGGCCTGCACTAGACAGCCTCCCCACACTGTCGCCCACATCATCCCCCATAGCTGCCTTCCCCACTAACAACCAGCCGGTCATTGACACAATGTTAAAGGACATGCTGATCTCCCTGCACAGCTCTCTGCACAATGATATCTCCTCCATGTACTCAGCATTTAAGTTTAAAATTGTGCATATGGAGAACAGAGTAGGCCACATTGAACATCAATTGGGCGCCATTACAGTCACGATTAATGATTTGGTGGATGCGCACGATCACACCAGAGATGAGCAACAATGGGTGCGGGCCAAGATAGCAGACCTCGAGGACCGCTCGAGGCGCAACAATGTAAAAATATGTGGCATACCAGAAACGATTGCACCAACCGATCTCAATGCCTATGCCAGGAAAATGATTTCATCACTCCTGCCTGATCTCCCAGCAATGGAAACTGTCATCGACCATATTCATCGCCTACCAAAGCCCTCACACCTGCCGCCAGAAGTACCCCGCGACACTCTCATGAGAATTCACTTTTATCACACCAAATACATGCTCCTGTCCAAATCCAGGCGTCTTGGTCAGCTACCTGTGCCGTACGCAAAGCTACAACCTTTTGCCGACATTTCCCAATACACCCGCCAGCAAAGAATGCATCTCCAGACCATTACTAAACCACTGAACAACCATAAGATATCCTACCAATGGGGGTTCCCGACCAAACTTTTGATCACCAAAAATGGGGTTAAACATAGCATCCATACGGTGGAGGAAGGCATTCAGCTCCTCAGGAAATGGCATATTATTCCTGGAGATGCCGCACCGCACCAGGTGTCGGTCCCTGACATCCCACACTCCAACATCATGGGACCTCACCCCAGTGTCGAGATGTGATCATGTGGTTAGTGTACTGATTGCAATCAATCCTGAAACGCACTCCGGTTTAGTGCCTGCTCGTTGCAGATAGCCTACGAACTTTCATCCCTCAAAGTATTCAGTAGTCTTTCTGATATACTAAAAAAAAAGAATATACGTTTTAAACTGTAATATCTCTCGATTAAGATATGAATATGGGGACATATTTTTATTTGATATACAGTACATACATAGATGGTAAGGTTGAATAAAGACATCAATCCATCCAGTTCAACCTGTATAGGTGTGTGTAGAAATATAATTTCCCATACTCCCTTAAATTGTTTTCGTAAGATGCATGTCCAAGAGTCTTTTAAAACTATCCATACTTCCTGCCGACACCACAAATTGTGGAATATATACCATATATTGGTATTTGTATTATTTGATTTGGATTATAATTAAAGTGGAAGTAAACCCTCCTATTGTTTTCAGCCAAGAAAGCTGCCATGATGCTGCACATGTGATCAGTTATGACACCAGCCATTGGATGGTTTGGCAATCTGGTTGAGAGCACAACCAATGGGAGGGTTACATTGCCGGCACTTGCTGGAAATGTAACCTATTTAAAAAGGTTAAATGGATGGGTTTACTTTCGCTTTAAGCTATAAGGTGATAGGGAAATTGCATATTTCATATTCCTTATTAGAGTTAGGGCTCACAAATATCTACTAAAGCCTCTAATATCATGATTTCCATGGTTTGCTTAGGTAACTCGTAGCAAAGGAATGTCATTGTAAACTGACTATATGAAGAAGCCAGAGCATTCTCCTTTCAGGAATGTAACATTTTCCTTAGAAGGTTGTTTTTCTTCTGTGGGGGTGGGGGGCCATTTCCTTACATTCAAGTCCTATATTACCACAGCCAAAACATATAAGACCTCAGTCTCAAATCACAGCTTGCAATCATGCATGCATCTGTGGTCACCTGTGTGCCACGCCAATCATAGGGGACTCCGTGGCTAAACAACATCTTTAGTATTTTTGTCATATTTTCTACTATTATCTGTATCTGTCATTGCTTTTATTAAATGTTATACTTATAAGTATTTCTCTGATCTCTCTTTGCACATATATATATAAAAAAAAACTATCACAAGCCAGTGACGAAGCATTCCCTGCTTAACCACTTAAGGACTGCCGCACGATGATATACGTCGACAGAATGGCACGGCTAGGCACAAGGGCGTAGATGTACATCCCCTTTAAGAACCAAGGCGTGGGCCGCGAGCGGACCCGAACGCCGCCGGTGTCCCGCGATCGGGTCACAGGAGCTGAAGAACGGGCAGAGGTGAGTGTAAACAAACCTTTCCTGTTCTTCTCTGTGGCTTGTCACTGATCGCCTGTTCCCTGTCATAGGGAACGACGATCAGTGACGTCACACGTCCAGCCCTGCCTCCCTACAGTAAAAAACGCACATTAGGACAGACTTACCCCCTTTAGCGCTCCTTACAGGTTATCCCCTTCACTTCCAGTGTAATTTTCACAGTAATCAGTGCATTTTTCTAGCACTTTTTGCTGTGAAAATGACAATGGTCCCAAAAATCTGTCAAAAGTGTCCGATGTGTCCGCCATAATGTCGCAGTCACGAAAAAAAATCGCTGATCGCTGCCATTACTAGTAAAAAAAAAAATATTAATAAAAATGCCAGAAAACTACCCCCTATTTTGTAAACGCTATAACTTTTGCGCAAACCAATCAATAAACGCTTATTGCGATTTTTTTTACCAATAATATGTAGAAGAATACGTATCGGCCTAAACTGAGGGAAAAAAATGTTTTTTTATATATTTTTTGGGGATATTTTTTAAAGCAAAAAGTCAAAAAATATTGCATTTGTTTTTAAATTGTCGCTCTATTTTTGTTTATAGCGCAAAAAAATAAAAACCGCAGAGGTGATCAAGTACTACCAAAAGAAAGCTCTATTTGTGGGAAAAAAAGGACGTCAATTTGGTTTGGGAGCCACGTGGCACGACCACGCAATTGTCAGTTAAAGCGACGCAGTGCCGAATCGCAAAAAGGGGGCCTGGTCTTTACCTGCATAATGGTCCGGGGCTTAAGTGGTTAAACTCAGTCGAGACATTCCAAGATAATTTGAGTCTAGGAATGAATGACCTTATTGGCTGTTGGATGTTGGAAGAGGGATGACTTATACAGGGCCCAACAGAAGTAACTTAAAGCAGAGGTCTGCCAAAAAAAATAATAATAAAAGCCAGCAGCTTCAAATACTGCAGCTGCTGACTTTTAATATATGGACACTTACCTGTCCTGGGCGCGATGTCGGCAGCCAAAGCCGATTTGTCAGTCAGCTCTCGGCTGCTGACGCCGCCATCCTTGGTAAGGGAATCAGGAAGTGAAGCCTTGGGCTTTACTTCCTGGTTCCCTACTACTCATGCGCAAGTCGTGCTGCACGTCCTCACTGGTCCCTGCTGTCTTCTGGGACCCGTGTGTCTCCCAGAAGACAGCAGGGGAGAACAGAGTAGGCACCAGAAGTGGCATTGGTCACCTCATTTACCGAGGTGTTCTATGCCCGGAAGTCGGAGCAAATACCTGTATCACAAAGGTATCTGCTCCCTCCTCCCCCTGAAAGGTGCTAAATGTGACAGCGGAGGGTGGAACTCCACTTTAAACTCGTACTGATCTGAAAATGAAGCACATCCCCATTTTATTATATTATTATTAACATTATAATACTTAGATCTAAACTGGACATAAAAGTATGCTACACAAACCTGTTATACAATATGAAAACACACTATAAAATAAATAAAAGAAAAAAGAAAAACACTGAATTTATCAAGCTTGGACAGCTTATTTGTTGTGAATTTTTTTTTAGTGCACCAAAGATCAAATGTCAACCTCAGTAAAACCATTTTCCTGTTTTCTCTTTTACATTGTAACATAAACTCACTGAGATTTGAATGTGACATACACAATTTGTTTAGGGATGTCATCCCAGGTGGAAGGAAAAATCACAAACCTCGATGCTGTAAACGGTACTGTATTTGACTACAAAATGAGGCTTTAAGATATGTCAAGATTTATATAAAATCTTTTAATTTATAGAATTTTTCATTTATAGAATTCATTAACATAAATCTCACCGTGTTCAGTGTTGAACTGCCATTGACTTAACAATAAAGCAAACCCAACAGGGAAAATAAATATAACGTTTTAGTTTAGCATAATTTGGAAAAAAATGTAAAGACACATTGATGAAAAAGGAATACATTAATTAATTTTGTATTTTCTATTTTTTGTAATTAAACATTTTTGTGTTTTAATTTTTTTGGGTTAAATTGCCATCCTGCAGTGTGAAGTTTGTCAACAGTCGTAAACAAATTTTGATGCTAATTACATAGTTACATAGGGCCAGATTCACAAAGCAGATGCGCCGACTTAACTCGAGATGCGTGGCGTAATTGAAATTTGCGCGGCGCGTATTTTTGCGCCTGATCCTCAAAACGAGTTACGCCTGAAAAGCAGTTTTTTTCGTCCTACCTAAAAAAATTACTCCGGCGCTTCTTCGAGCGCAAAATACGCTAGACACGCCGCTGTTTTGATAGGCAAAGATGCAAAATTAAGTGTGTGCGGCGTAGATTACGCCCTGTGCGCTTCTGTTAGTTTCATGGTGTAAAATTACACTTTATAAAAGGTGCCCTAACTTTACACCTGCCGTGTAAATGTCAGCTAAAGCAACACCATTAAGGAAGAGCTGAGCACGCACACTTGCAGGACAACAATCTGTATGCCAACATGCCAGGGGCATCCATGCGCATAGCTAGACTAGTGACTTTAGTAACCGAGGGTACCCCCTCTTCTGAGGGAACAGCAGTCAGGAGACGCCTCGCAGAATGCATCTTTGCACAGTAAACACGCACATTAATCATGTCACAATGAGAATGCATGAATGCACACCCACTGTGGTCCCTAGCACAGACACATCACATGCACATCTAATTGGATTAGATCCAAGTACCCCCCCAATGGTACCTGGGAGCAGTAACGCCACGCCACGGCTCCAATTATGTCACTGTGCATTCATACACATTCACATGGACCTGGGATCACTTCTCCCTGGTCCTGGGAATCCCTACTCCACCAAAACTGAGGGTGACACCCTTATTTAATCAGGAATGCCCACCCCCACATGCATACATCATTCACACACATAAAACAAATCATAAGTACAGTATACCAAAAAAATAATAAAAATACAAAATCAAAAGTACCCTGCAAAATTAACGGCGGCGGCGTAAGCTACGCCTGGGCCACCCACAGGCACGGCCACGGCCAACCAGAGGAGCCTCCTGGGGGGGGTGAGCAGGGGAAGGAGGATCATCCTGGGGGGGGGTGTGAGCAGGGGAAGAAGGAGCCTCCCCTGGTGACTTTCCTCTTGCTGGCCTCCAAGGCCACTGCTATCCTGGTGAGACAGATTGTGAGGGCAGCCGCATTGGCCTGGCCAGCCCGGGTATTGTCCTGGACAGCCTGGGTCAGGGCACTCACCTCCTGGGCCACGCCTGTTGTGGCGGTCTGCAGGTCACACAAGCATGTGATGACCGCCAAGGAGTTTGTGGCCACATCAGTGATTGACTCCTTAATTGTCCCCAGGCTGGCCTCCATCTGGCTCAGAGTCACTTTGATCTGCAGATTGCCCGGCAGACGCTCGGCCACCCCCCTGGTCTCATGGGTCGCCATCCTGCCTGTCACTGAGGCTTGTGGCCTGGGAGGAGGGGAGAGAGAGACCCTTGTGGGTTGAGGCCTGTTGGGGGAGGAGTGGGAGGGGCTACCCCTGATGGTGGCCTGACTGCTGCCAGCCTCAGGGGTAGCCTCAAGGGTCAACATATCCAATGCCAAAAGGACTTGCCTGGCAATGTCCATATCTTCAGCCTCCACCCCCTCATCCTCCTCCCCCTCAACCTCCTCATGAGGGGAGGTGTGGCCACTAGTGTTGAGCAGAATATGCCATATTCGATTTCGCGATATATCTCGAATATATATTCGAATATTCGAGATATATTCGCTAAATTCGAATATTCGTGATATTTTATCGAAAGTAAATGATTGCGATTTTTCGCTATTGCGAATGCGAAAATAATTGCGATTTTTTGATAACTGCGGTAGGAGCACTCTGATTGGCTCAGAATATTCGTGATATTTTATCGAAATATCGCAACATGCGAATGCGATATTTATTGCGCAATTTCGAGAAATGCTGGAGGAGCGCTCTGATTGGCTCAGAATATTCGTGATATTTTATCGAAATATCGCAACATGCGAATGCGATATTTATTGCGCAATTTCGAGAAATGCTGTAGGAGCACTCTGATTGGCTCAGAATATTCGTGATATTTTACAATACAAAATAATTGCGAATATTCGGCAAATGCGGAAGGAGCACTCTGATTGGCTCAGAATATTCTTGATATTTTACAATACAAAATAATTGCGAATATTCGGCAAATGCAGAAGGAGCACTCTGATTGGCTCAGAATATTCTTGATATTTTACAATACAAAATAATTGCGAATATTCGGCAAATGCAGAAGGAGCACTCTGATTGGCTCAGAATATTCTTGATATTTTACAATACAAAATAATTGCGAATATTCGGCAAATGCGGAAGGAGCACTCTGATTGGCTCAGAATATTCTTGATATTTTACAATAGAAAATAAAAAGTGTTTTGCATTGGTGGTGATTCTTTACTCTATCCATCTGTCACAGCCGTTTGTCAATCAAACACCTTAAAGATTGAACACGTTCATGCTGCATGCTTTGGACTTTTTTTCACTTCACATATCAAAGACATTTTTATGAAAGATTATTTTTCTATATTGGGACTATATTTCTTTATATATTTGTTTCACTGTGTATTTCACAAGTTATTTGCGCTTGCTTATTTTATAATTTGCCCACATGTCTTGTCACTAGACATATTTTTTATTCTTGTAGAGCGACTCCATTTTCTGTCTTGTATTAATTTATGTTGTATAACATTTTTGAGTTGCTGCTGTATTCTCCCCTTTTTTAAGGTATGCGCAATTTTTTCCTTCTTACAAAAAATAATAATATCAAACATACAAATATTCATAACATACACATACACATACACAAAGCCCCCCCCTTTTGCATCAGAGACAATCAGAGTTCTCCTACCACAGTTATCGAAAATTCGCAATCATTTTCGCATTCGCAATAGCGAAAAATCGCAATTTTTTTTTTTCAATTTGGCAACATAATAGGATCGCCTCAGCTTAGCTACTCGGCCCAGGGTCTCTAATCATACCAGCAATGCTTTTAGACGTCGATAGGATGTGATCTGTTTTAAAAATCAAATTGAAAAAATGCGAATATTCGGAATTGCGAATATTCACCGCGAAATTCGAAATATAGCGCGATTTCTCGAATATGCTATATTCGAGTCGAATATTCGCAATGCGAATATTCGTGAGCAACACTAGTGGCCACTCCCCTCCCCTGGGGACTCCTGCCCTTCTTGGGACTCCTCAGCAGCCTCTTGTCCTGGGGATGGTGAAGCAGCCTGGCCTGATGGGCCAGCAATCTCCTGGCCATCTGTGGAGGACACAAAACAATCACAGGTTGGAGGATCCACACACTTGGCACATCTTCCCTTCCCCCACCCACACATGCTACTCACCAGATAGAAAAACCCAAAAATAACCTGTCCTCACAGGAGAATCTGATTGATAGCCAGGCAGGCCCACCACCTGCTGTGGGTGGAAACACCGGGCCACTGCCCATTCCTCCTCACTCAGCCTGATGGGGCAGGGTGCGCCTCCTCCAGTGCCCGTGGCATGGGCATTGATCTGTGTTAAGCACATCTTAACACATCGCGGACTGTACCATCTTTCAGCCGAATTGGAGCGGTCTTCCACTAAGTGTCTGCTGTTAACCTCTTACATCCCGGGTCCCCGAGGAGTTAAAGGCCGCAGCTGGGCTATAGCCAAACGTTTGATTTGCTTGCCCTCTGGTAAGCGGCCTCTTATTTCCGGTGGAGGGTCACCTAATTGCCATATATGTCACTTGGTGGTGTGTGTTTGGGACATTATCTACAGGATCTTATCAAGGAGAACCCTATGATTTAGTGCTGCACCTTGCCTTCCTACAGACTTGTTCCCCAATTAGAGGGTTTTATGGTGTAATATACATGCATATTGACTTTAATACACCAATCCTCTTGTCAAGAATTTGTAATATTTGTGGCGCGGCTTTTTTGTTTTTATCTAGTACCCAGTTATGTTATGTACATTTAGGAAAGAATCCAGGCCTTTCTTAAAGCAATCTACTGATCTGGCCAGATCCACCTCTGCAGGGAGTCTATTCCACATTTTCACAGCTCTTAGGCCTCGTACACACGGCCGAGGAACTCGACGTGCCAAACACATCGAGTTCCTCGGCCAGTTCAGCCCTGAAGCCGCCGAGGAGCTCGGCGGGACGAGAGCTCCCATAGAACAACGAGGAAATAGAGAACATGTTCTCTATTTCCTCGTCGAGCTCCTCGTCGGCTTCCTCGGCCGAAAGTGTACACACGACCAGTTTCCTCGGCAGAATTCAGCCAGAAACTCGGTCGGAAGCTGAATTCTGCCGAGGAAACTGGTCGTGTGTACGGGGCCTCACTGTGAAGAAACCTTTCCGTATTTGGAGGTGAAATCTCCATTCCTCTAGATGTAAAGAGTGCCCCTTGTCCTGAGTGTTGACCGTAAAGTGAATAACTCAACACCAAGTTCACTATATGGATCCCTTATATATTTGTACATGTTGATCATATCTCCCCTTAATCTCCTCTTCTCAAGAGAGAATAAATTCAGTTCCTCTAATCTTTCCTCATAGCTGAGCTCCTCCATGCCTCTTATCAGTTTGGTTGCCCTTCTCTGCACTTTCTCCAGTTCCCCGATATCCTTTTTGAGAACTGGAGCCCAAAACTGAACTGCATATTCCAGATGAGGTCTTACTAATGATTTGTACAGATGATATCTCTCTCTCTGGAATCCATACCTCTCTTATACAAGAAAGGACTTTGCTCGCTTTGGAAACCGCAGCTTGGCATTGCATGTTATTATTGAGCTTATGATCTACCAAAACCCCCAGATCCTTCTCCACTACGGATCCCCCCCAGATCCTTCTCCACTATGGATCCCCCCCCAGATCCTTCTCCACTACGGACCCCCCCCCCAGATCCTTCTCCACTACGGATCCCCCCAGTTGTATCCCCCCCTAGTATGTATGATGCATATTCTTAGCCCCCAAGTGCATAACTTTACATTTATCAACATTAAACCTCATCTGCCACTCAGTCGCCCAATTAGACAGAGCATTGAGGTTGGCTTGTAAATTGGCGACATCCTGTAAGGACGTTATTCCACTGCATAGCTTGGTGTCATCTGCAAAGACAGAAATTTTACTTTTAACCTCAGACCCAATATCATTTATAAAGATATTTTAAAAGTAAGGGTCCCAACACTGAACCTTGGGGTACACCACTGATAACCTTAGACCATTCAGAGTAAGAATCATTAACCACTACTCTAATTAAAGTATGATTGATGTCCAAAGCACAGGAAATATATATTTTTTTGTACCATGTTATACTGCTACAATATATCCACTAGGAATTTTATTTTCTATTTGTGATTTTTTTTTTAAATCTTTAAATTTGGCAGTGGTACCCAGGGGCAGTGAAAGATCCCAGATCACACCCCCTAGATACTCCCCACTGTGATCACACGTCCTCAGATAACCCCACCCTGATCAAATACCCCGTACTCACTCTGATCTCTACCCCGCCCACACATTACAACTCTAATCACACCCCCCCACATTACGCCACCCTCATTACACTCCCCACATACCCCCACTCCAATCACAGACCCTCACATGCCGCCACCTTGATAACACCCCTTACATATTGCCAACCTGATCACAACCCCCCACTTCAATCACACCTCCTACAGTACATATCGCTAACCTGATCACACATGCCCACATACCCCTGACCTCATCACACCCCCACACATACCCCCAACCTGATCACACCCCCACACATACCCCCACTCTGGTCACACCCCCCCCACATACCGCTAACCTGATTACACATGCCCAGATATCGCCGACCTGATCACACCCCCCTACATACTGCATACCTGATCACACACCCCCACACATACCCCCACTCTGATCACACACCCCCCCCATACATATAAACCTGATCACACATGCCCACATACCCCTGACCTGATCACACCCCCCACATATTGTCAACCTGATCACACACCCCCACACATACCCCCAACCTGATCACACCCCCCTTCCACCTCACATATCCAGGCACACACTGCCATCCCTGAGCTTGCTGAATAGCAGAACCCCGCCCCCTCCCTGCATACACATGGGATCTGCCTACCACTCCATCCTAATCGAAATCCTTGAATCTGACAGCGGGATAAGCTCACTGCCCCACTCAGCCTTACTGCACTTTCCTGCTCTTCCAGCAGCTTACTAAACAGCAGACAAACTAAAACTTCCACTCTGTTCCCTCTCTTCTACCAGGCACAGCATGGAAGTTTTAGTTTGCCTGCTGGAGGGGCAGGTATTTTTAAATCTGAATCACTAGCAAGTGTCTAGGGATCCATTATTTTATTGTCACAAGTGGGTGGGTTCTGCAGAGCACTGCGCCCAAGCCCAACCTTTTTCAAGACAATCATGTGGCTTGAAAAAAAAGTCTGACGCCCTGCATGTATCCCCGCATGCAAACTAGGGGAGGTGGCGCAGAAGGAGAGTTTCGTAGTCGGGGTCATAAGCCAAGGTCAATGCAGGAGGAGAGTATCGTAGTAGGGGGTCACAAGCCAAAGTAGTTTCCAAATAGCAGTAGGATCAGAGCACAATAATCTGGCGACAGGAAGTGCAAAGGCAAGGCTTATATAGGAAGTTCATGGGAGAAACAAGGCATTCAAGGTTCAAAAGCAATCAAGACACAAGGCAGGGGTTTGCAATAGATCAGTCAGGTAGCTGCTTGGCATCCCAGATAGCTCAATGCGAAATATCAATGTCAACCACAGAAGAGGCCCCAAGTTCAAGCCCAGGACCTGACACGTCTCTTGTTGATAAAAAAAGTCAGGAGATATCCATCACTATTTATCACCAAATAAAAGCCCATTTTTTTCCGAAAAAAACAAGGCATAATCCACCTGGATGCACAAAGTAGTTGATATGTCCGGTTTTACTAACACATAGGGATGAGCCGAACACCCCTCAGTTGCGAACACGCGAACACCCTTAAAGTCTATGAGACACGAATGTGACGAATCAAAATGATAATTTTAAAGCTTAATATGAAAGTTAGTGTCATAAAAAGTGTTTGGGGACCCGGGTCCAGCCCCAGGGGACATGTATCAATGCAAAAAAAGTAAAAAAAACTGCATTTTTTTCGGGAGCAGTGATTTTAATAATGCTTAAAGTGAAATAATAAAAGTGAAATATTCCTTTTAATGTCATACCTGGGGGGTGTCTATAGTATGCCTGTAAAGTAGCGCATGTTTCCCGCATTTAGAACTGTCCCTGCACAAAGTGTAATTTCTAAAGAAAAAAAGTAATTTAAAATTGATCGCGGCTATAATGAATTGTCGGGTCCCGGCAATACAGATACAAGTAATTGAAAAAAATGGCATGGGTTCCCCCCCAGTCCATTACCAGGCCCTTTGGGTCTGGTATGAATATTAAGGGAAACCCCAAACCTAAATAAAAAAAAAATCCATAGGGGCCCCCCAAATTCCATACCAGGCCCTTCAGGTCTGGTATTGATATTAAGGGGAACCCTGCGCCATTTTTTTAAAAAGGGCATAGGGGTCCCCTCAAAATTCATACTAGACCCTTCAGGGGTTTCCGGCGGTTTCCCCGTGGCATCACGGGTGACACCGCCCCCTCTGACACCACGAGAAACCCCTGTGGCATTAGAGGGGGCGGGGTTACCCATACATGTCACTGGGCAACTCCGCGGCATTTCCCCGTTGTGTCAGAGGGGGCAGGGTCACCCGTGCACATCACGTCACATCATGCGTCATTCAGTGGGCACCTCCCATTGAGGAGGATCGTGTCAGGGCAGCGTGTTTTTCCATATCCCGGGATGAGAAAGGATTAAATCGCTGGAATTTTTTTTTTCCTTTTTAATAAAGGTCTTGTCCCAAGCTGTGTCTGGTATGGATTTTTGGGCTGAACCCTACGCCTTTTTTTTTATTTTGGCGTGGGGTTCCCCTTAACCACTTAAGCCCAGGACCATTTTGCAGCTAAATGCCCAGGCCAGGTTTTGCGATTCGGCACTGCGTCGCTTTAACAGACAATTGCGCGGTCGTGCGACGTGGCTCCCAAACAAAATTGGCATCCTTTTTTCCCCACAAATAGAGCTTTCTTTTGGTGGTATTTGATCACCTCTGCGGTTTTTATTTTTTTGCGCTATAAACAAAAATAGAGCGACAATTTTGAAAAAAATTCAATATTTTTTACTTTTTGCTATAATAAATATCCCCCAAAAACATATATAATTATTTTTTTCCTCAGTTTAGGCCGATACGTATTCTTCTACCTATTTTTGGTAAAAAAAAATCGCAATAAGCGTTTATCGATTGGTTTGCGCAAAATTTATAGCGTTTACAAAATAGGGGATAGTTTTATTGCATTTTTATTAATTTTTTTTTTTTTTTACTACTATTGGCGGCGATCAGCAATTTTTTTCGTGACTGCGACATTATGGCGGACACTTCGGACAATTTTGACACATTTTTGGGACCATTGTCATTTTCACAGCAAAAAATGCATTTAAATTGCATTGTTCATTGTGAAAATGACAGTTGCAGTTTGGGAGTTAACCACAGGGGGCGCTGTAGGGTTTACTGTTCACTTAGTGTGTGTTTACAACTGTAGGGGGGTGTGGCTGTAGGACTGATGTCATCGATCGAGTCTCCCTATAAAAGGGATCACTCGATCGATACGCCGCCACAGTGAAGCACGGGGAAGCCGTGTTTACATACGTCTCTCCCCGTTCTTCAGCTCCGGGGAGCGATCACGACGGAGCGGCTATAAACGAATAGCCGCGCCGTCGTCCCGGATCGCTCCCCGAGGGAACCCGCCCGCCGCACGCAGCGGAGGGGGTCCCGATCGGACCCCCCACCCGCTAGAAGGCAAGGACGTATATATACGTCCTTCTGCCTGTCCGTGCCATTCTGCGGACGTAAATAGTCATGCGGCGGGAGTTAAGGGGTTAAAATCCATACCAGACCTGAAGGCAATTGCGCCACTTTACAGGCATACTATAGACACCCCCCCAGGTACGAAATTTAAAGGAATATATCACTTTTATTGTTTTACTTTAAGCATGATTAAAATCACTGCTCCCGAAAAAAGGTAGTTTTTAAAACTTACGTTCGGCTCGAACATTGCGCTCATCCCTACTAACACATGTCAAGGTTGTAAAATTGGGCTTAGGCATTTAGATTTGTTTTACCCTTAGGCACGAATGGGGTTAACAAATTGGACAGACCAATAGCGAATTCTAAACATGTTAATGTGAAATATTTAACACACACCAGGCAGAGTAAACAAATTAAGAATTTGCATCTCTGGATAGTTTAGGCTCACCCATAAGGAACAGAGAAAAGACCCAAGCACCACTCGTTGTTGTAGCGACTCAACTGAGTGGAGATCTTTCCGAAAAGGCGTTCAACAACATGCAGTGGTCTCTAGGGATTTTTATTTTTCCTATCATCTTGGATGCACCAGGGATCATCCTAAACATCTTAATTTTGACTATTTATCTCAGAGGTTGGTACAAAGAAAAAATTTCTACGGCTTGTGATCTGATCCTGTCTGCTATGACATTTACTAATATGATTTTCCAGTGCATAACAATTGCTAATAGTCTCACATTTTATGTGCACTCAAAAACGATGATCCCGAAAGGGTTATATTTATATGATTTTCTAATATTTTTCTTTCTCATGGGCTCAAGCTTTTGGCAAACCGCTCTCCTCTCAACCTATTACTGTGCAAAACTATTCAACTTTCCCCACCATTTATTCCAGTGGATGAAAAAGATCATATCAACTTCTACAAATCTGCTTTTGTGGGTGTCTGCGGTTTTTTGTTTTTTAATAAGCCTTCCTTTTATTTGGACCATTCATTTTGACAGTCTGGTAAATGTGACAGAACCTGTAAAAAGCATGGGTTATATTGTTGGTTTTAGTGGCCTCTTTAATCTCTTGAACGTGGTGTTTGGTTGCTGTTTGCCCTTTACTGTGACTTTCACCTGTATCACACTCAACGTAGGATCACTTCTGAAACACGCCTGGAATATAAGGAGGAATTCTCTCCAGCTCAGATCCCCTCCACAGATTGGTGGTCTAGTGCGGGCAGCCAGTACCATGGTGCTTTGCGCATTGCTGGATTTATTTTGCTGTGTGGATATTGTTAATCACGTTTTAGTAAATCTTAACGTTGGAGATGTGGCAAAAACAACTAAGTGGGCACTTATAGCATTATATCCTACAGCGCGTTCCATTGTTCTAATATTTGGAAACCCTCAGCTAAAAAAACAGCTGGGTGACATGTGTTGGCTTCCACTTGTGCTGGTGAAAGCCTGAAAAATACATTTACAGCACACACTGGCATTATTCTGATGGCTACCCCCGTCTTTTGTAGTGAGGGGACTTGCACATTAGAAACCCCCCTTTTTTAAGCTGCATGGCCACATTTTGAAGGCCAGGAAGTGCATTATCGGTTGCTAATTGTATCGGTTGCTAGTTGCTAATTGTAATGGTGGTGAAAAGGGTGCATCTATTTCCTGGGTCTATGAAATGTGAATGTGTTTGGTTCCCTTCAAACTCGTGCTGACCCCCAACACAAAACTCTTTCCTAATTTGAATACTGAATTTACCAAGCTTATGCCGCGTACACAAGATCGGTCAAACCGATGAGAACGGTCTGATGGACCGTTTTCATTGAACCCAACTGACTGTGTGTAGGCCCCATCGGTTATTTATCCATAGGTTAAAAAAAAGCAATCTTGTTTTAAATTTAACCGATGGATACCTAACCGATAGAAAAAAACTATTGTTTGTAGGCACGTCCATCGGTTAAAAATCCATGCATGCTCAGAATCAAGTCGACGCATGCTTGGAAGCATTGAACTTCATTTTTTTCAGCACGTCGTTGTGTTTTACGTCACCGCGTTCTGACACGATCGGTTTTTTAACTGATGGTGTGTAGGCATGACTGACCATCAGTCAGCTTCATCGGTTAACCGATAAAAACGGTCCATCAGACCATTTTCATCGGATGGACCGATCGTGTGTACAGGGCATAAGATAGCATATTTGTTCTGGATACATCTCTGTATATACTGTATATATACAGTAAATACAATATATATATATATATATATATATATATATATATATATATATATATATATATATATATAAAAGACATGTGCACACTGAAATATTTTGTTTCGGAATTTCGTTTTCGTCCGAAAAATTTATTTATTTAGTTACTCCCGAAATTAGATTGTATTTATTTTGTTTCGTTAAAAAATACATTCGTCTGAAAATCCGAATGAATTAAGGTCGAATCTGTCATTGAAGGCTTATGGTGTCTGTTGAATGTTCTAAGAAGATTTGAAGGAGCAGCTAAACTGTACGACGCCGCGATCGTACATTTCCGGTCGAATGTTTCACCTACAAGCTATAGTAGAATTCTAATGTTGTATGACACTAGTAATAATTATATTTATAAATTATTATTATTACTAGTCAACCAACATTCAAATTCTTCCACAGCCTATGGGCGGAACATTTGACCGGAAATGTACGATTGCGGCATCGTACAGTTTAGCTGCTTGTCGAATCTTCTTAGAACTTCAATGACAGATTTGACGTTTGTATGTTTTTCGCTGCTTTGTCGAATCTTCGTCGTTCATGTCGAATGGTCTACCCCAACACTGTCTCTATAATGTCGAATCTTTTCTCTCTATGTTGAATAATCTTGGACTAATAGAGTTAGGTTAGACACATTCGACCGCAGCTTCGATAGACACAGATTGCTATTGTCACCGTCATGTCGAATCTCCTATTTATATCGAACTGTTGTAGCAACGAAAACGAAAATAAAGCATTTTTTTATGTCGGATCTTTCAGATTTCAGATTCTGCGCGTTTGTTTTCATTTTTTTAAATGATAATGAAAATACCTGAAATCCAGACGAAAATGCATTCGGACGAAAACGAATGCACATGTCTAATATATATATATATATATATATATATATATAGCGAGAAAAAGAGAGAGAAATCAATCCTATTCACTGCAACACAGATCAAGCGCACTTTGTAAAATCAACATCCAATTTTCTGTTTTACATTGTAACATAAACCCTCCAGGATTTGAATGTGGTGACACAAATGATTTGAATCTGAGATACACAATTTGTTTGGAAATGCCATGACAGGTCAAAGCAAAGTCACAAACCTTGATACTATGATACTATGATCAGTACAATATTTAATTACAATAGGAGACTTTAATTTAGGTTAACAGCATCTTTATTTAATTCTTCTAAATTTCTGTAATAAGTCAATATACTGTAAATTACATCACTGGTCAGTTGTATAAAACTCCAGCTTCCACTGATCTAAAGTTAAAGCAATAGAAAGTATTTTTGTTAAGGGTATTTTTTTTCTCTTTTCACTTTCATTATGTTTATTGATGTTTGATAATTGAGAAACTTTAATTTTAATAACAGTATAGGTTATAAATGGAACAAATCAATTAGGATGACTTGGTAAAAAGTTTTTTTTTTTTTTTTTTTTACATTGCCATACAACAAATCAATGTGTTGACAACCATAAACAAAGATAAACAAAATCAAAGATAATTATCAAGTATGACTAAATTTCAAAGCACAGCAAATATCATTTTGTTTTGTATCATATCATAGTGATACATTGCCTCAGCAATTTTAGAATATTATTATTTGTTATTGTTATTATTTGTGAAATATTCTTTAGGCCTTTTAGAAATGAGAAACATTTGATTTCCTGTCAAATTAATGTATGCCTTGTTCAAGCAAAAATAATACAGTGTATAATGTTGATTTTGATTGTACATCTTTACATTTGATTAGAATAATTCATGTAAAACCAGTTCAGAGAAAACTAGTTTAGAGTAGCTAGAGGTACAACTGATAAAAGGGAGAGGCAGGGCTCAATATGCATTTTTATAATTCTAGTTGTTTTTTTTTTGTTTGTTTTTTTAGCTTGTCCTCTATTGTGTTTTTCTCCCTGGGCAAAGCTGCATCTTAAGCCAGTGTGAAATCTTTCCTGAACTTGTCATGGGGTTTGTTTGCATTGACTTTTTTTGTTGTTAAATTGCTGCCCATGTTAAAGGCAATATTAACCAAAGATTAATAAAAAAAAATTCTAGTTAAAGTATAGTTGACGTCCTAAGCACAGATTTTTTTTTTTTTTTTACCATCTTTTATTTTTATATTCTAAGATATTTTATTTTCTACTTGTACAATATGATAAACTTTTGTCTTCCAGACAAACAGAGGGGAGAGGCAGGGCTTGTTATGGGGTTATGGTGGGCATTTGCATTCACTTTTTTATTTATTTTTATTTGCTGTTTTGACAATACTAAAAAAAAAAGATTCATAAAATCAATGCTAGTTAATGTACGAATGATTTGTCTTAAGCACATAAAAAATATACATCTTTTTTTTACCATCTTTATATTTTTGTCCCCACAATCCTAGGATATTTAGATTTTATTTTGTATTTGTACAATATGATAACCTTTTGTTTTCCTGTCAAATTCGTTTATGCTTAATAGTAATTCATGTATTTACTAGACATGTGCACACTGAAATATTTTGTTTCGTAATTTTGTTTTCGTCCGAAAAATACATTTATTTAGTTACTCCCGAAATTCGTTTTTATTTATTTCGTTTTTCGTAAAAAAAAATGCATTCGTCCAAAAATACAAATTAAGGTCGAATCTGTCATTGAAGGCTTATGGTGTCTGTCGAATGTTCTAAGAAGAAGAAGAAAAAAAAAATTCGACAGAATCTTTAAAAAAAAATAAAAAAAATTGACTCTTCATGTCTCTCTATGTCGAATCTTCATGTCTCTCTACTTCGAATCTTTTCTATCTATGTCAAATCTTTTCTCTCTATAATGTCAAATCTTTTCTCTCTATGTCGAATCTTTTCTCTTTATGTAGAATAATATTGGACTAATAGAGCTAAGGTTAGGCACAATTAAGGTTGAATCTGTCATTGAAGGCTTATGGTGTCTGTCGAATGTTCTAAGAAGAAAAAAAAGGAAAAAAAGATTAGACAGAATCATTAAAAAAAAAAAAAAAAAAGAAATTTGACTCTTCATTAGGGTTGAGCGAACCCGAACTGTAAAGTTCGGGTTCGGTATGGACTTTGGGTTTTTCCCGGACCCGAATAGTTGGAAAAAGTTCGGGTTCGGGTTCGGGGTTCGGGTATATTTGGCGCGCGGCACGGCAGCCAATCGCCTTTCTTTTTACAACTGTGACTGTAATCTGATCACAGCCATGCCTACTTATGGCATGGCTGTGATTGGCCAGTGCAGCATGTGACCCATCATGTGACGTGCTTCTATATTAGATACAGGCACACAGCACAGATCGTCACTCTGCTTTACTCTAGATAGGGAAAGGCTGGTGGAATTTGCTGCTTAGGGAAAGTTAGGTGATCTGGCTATATTCTACTTATGTGAGGGCAAGGTTCCTGATTGTTCTTTAGGGAGAGTGTTAGGTGTGTGCTGTGATTAATTACTGCTCCAGAAATTTCAAGAGGGAACACTTTATTCATTTGAGATCTGCATCATCTTATCGTATCTGGCTGCTTCAGTTATGTGAGGGGATGGTTGCTTGCTGCTGATTCTCATAGGGACAGTTGTAGGTCTTAGTTTGTTTCTTAAATATCAAGAAGCACTGTATTCCTCTGACATCTGCTGTGCTGCTATATACTTCAGGCATTTGCTTCATCTATAGTGGCTGTTTGCAATCTATAGCTAACTGGCTGCATATTACAATAACACCAGACCTGCCACAGCAACTGTTCACCTGTCATATACTGAGTTTCTGTCAAGTAACAGTTCCATACTCAGTGAGATTTTTCAGGAAAAAAAAAATATTTCTGTGTTGTGGGGGCAGTCATTACTGTATAGGTGACTGTTCACCTGTCATATACTGAGTTTCTGTCAAGTAACAGTTCCATACTCCGTGAGATTTTTCAGAAAAATAAAATAATTTCTGTGGGGGGGGGGGGGCAGTCATTACTGTATAGGTGACTGTTCACCTGTCATATACTGAGTTTCTGTCAAGTAACAGTTCCATACTCCGTGAGATTTTTCAGAAAAATAAAATAATTTCTGTGGGGGGGGGGGGGGCAGTCATTACTGTATAGGTGACTGTTCACCTGTCATATACTGAGTTTCTGTCAAGTACATAGTCAGGCAGGCACAGGTTTCTGAACTATTTTTTCTATAGGGGCACCAGCACTCTATAGGTGACTGTATATTTAAAACAGCACTGCACCTGTCCCCTGTGATATACTGTCTGTGCAGTACATTGTTTAGTGCTGGCTTCCTGCTTCTTGCTATAGGTGGAGAAATATATAGTTGAATCTCTACCTATTTCACCAGCTTACATTTTTGTGTATTTAAAATTTCTCAAAATTAGGGCAAGACCCTAAATTTGAGAAATATGAGGAAACCGTCAAATAAGGGACGTGGACGCGGGCGTGGTGCTGCTGGTGGAGCTCCTGTTAGAGGGAGAGGACGTGATCGATCTGTGCCAGCTACAAGCACAAGTGAAACACCTTTCTCAGGTGCGAGTAGCCGACAGAGCCTGCAGCGGTATTTGGTGGGGCCTAATCCAGCTCTACGAATGTTGAGGCCAGGAGCAGAGCAGGCGGTAGTAGATTGGGTTGCTGACAGTGCCTCCAGTTCCTTCACATTGTTTTCCAACCAGTCTTGTGCTGAAAGCTCAGAGTTGGCGCCTGCAGCCGATGTCCACCATCAGTCTTTCACCTCACCCCCTTGGAAATCAGCCAAGCAGTCTGAGCCCCAAAGCATGCAGCAGTCTCTTCTTCTTTTTGATGAGTCTGTTAGCATGTGTTCCCAGGGCCATCCACCTAGCCCAGGCACAGAAGGGGAAGAGATTGAGTGCACTGATGCCCAACCACTTCTATTTCAGGATGAGTTCATGGGGGGACCATCACAGCACGTCTTGCATGATGATGATGATGAAACACAGTTGCCAACTGCTGGTGCTTTTGCAATTGTGCAGAGCGACAAGGAGGGCAGTGGTGAAGACTGGGTGGAAGATGATGTGCAGGACGATGAGGTCCTCGACCCGACATGGACGCTTTCCCAGACATGTTCATTCCCCGACTTGTTCATTCCCCGACTTAGTTGGGTTAGGCGGTACACTTTGGTGGGGGTGGGTCAGCCATGCCCTGTGACCTTTGACCTCTGGGAACCCGCCTTCTGACCTTTGACCTTTGGGGGAGGTCCCTGTTCAAATTCCTGAGTCCTAGCCATATTCTTCAATGGGAAACGCTAACCCTAACCCCCTAACCCCTAACCCTAAACCCTAACCCTACCCCAACCCTAACCCCTAACCCGAGTCCGCCTCGTGTGGAAGGGGCCTGAATCGACAGGATAAAAAATAAAAAAATATATAAAATTTGAAGTTACAGAGTTAAATTCATATTAATTTTATTTTCTTATTGTTATCAAATAAACCTGATAAAGTTACAGACAATCTCCCCAAAAAAAAAAATAGACGATCAACTGTAATAAAACTGGATAGTTGCATTAACTTTAAATTCTACATTTCTAGAAGTATAAAATCTCAAAACGAAAACATTTCTTAATAGAGATGTTTGTTCTAATTGTTTAAACTAAGCCATAGGACAAAACATTGTATCTATACAAATCTTCTCTGCTTAGAATGGAAATGACCAGTGATCTTAGGCAAATGTCCCGGCTTTGTGTTACATTGTGTGACAGCAGAATCACCGCTGATTTTACAAACAAATGTGTCCAGATATATGTTTACAGAACACTGTGCAGAATGACAACGCAATTCCACATTAGAAATAGATATATAAATCCTGCGCTTAGGACCAAATGTGTACGCCAAAGGCTGCTGCCCCCCCTAAAAACAATCCCCCTAGGAGGATGGTAAAAAGTGAAAAAAGTGTGGAAAGGGGGTAGTAGCGCTGCCTAACCCATCTGTGCCCCTAAAAGTGGGTGGGGGAATGGGACTCCTAGTAGAGCGTCCTATAGTGAACTATTAGGCCCCGTACACACGACCGAGTTTCTCGGTAGAATTCAGCCAGAAACTCGATCGGAGCCGTATTCTGACGAGAAACCCGGTCGTGTGTACACTTTTGGCCGAGGAAGTCGACGAGGAACTCGTCGAGCCAAGTAGAGAACATGTTCTCTATTTCCTCGTTAGTCAATGGGGAAACTTGGCTCGCCGAGATCCTCGGCGGCTTCACAAGGAACTCGACGAGCAAAACGATGTGTTTTGCCCGTCGAGTTTCTCGGACATGTGTACGGGGCCTTAGTAGGTGAACTAATACAATATACAATGTGCAGTAAATACCATAAATAAATATTGTTATGATAATAAGATATATGGGCCAGATTCACAAAAGAGATACGACGAAGTATCTCAGATACTCCGTCGTATCTCTCAGAGTATCTATGCGACTGATTCATAGAATCAGTTACACATAGATAGCCCTAAGATCCGACAGGTGTAATTGTTTTACACTGTCGGATCCTAGGATGCAATACCTCGGCCGCCACTGGGGGGAGTTCGCGTCGTAAACCAGCGTCGGGTATGCAAATCAGGACTTACGGTGATCCACGACGGTTTTTTTCGCGTTCGCTACGTCGCTGCTAGTCTAGTTTCCCGTTGCAAAGTTAGTCATCGTTTTTGGTGCCCTAATTTTACACAGCACACGTATGTGCTGTATAAAGTATGGCCGTCGTTCCCGCGTCGGAATTTAAAAATTTTCCCTTCTTGCGTAAGACGTCCGGGAATACGGAAGTACGCTATGCACGTCGGCGTTCGAAAAAATTACGTCACTTCGCGCAAAGCACAGCGGGAAATTCAAAAGGGAGCATGCGCAGTAGGTCCGGCGCGGGAGCGTGCCTAATTTAAATGGCACACGCCCCTTTGAATTACGCGGGCTTACGCCGGAGGCCGCCGGCGTAGGTTTTCATTGCAAGTGCTTTGTGAATCAGGCACTTGCGATTGAAACTTGCGGCGGTGTAACGTATCTACGTGTAACGTATCTACGATAACAACACACTTCCAATAACCATATTATAGTGACAACAACGCTGTATCCTGGCCTAGGCCAACAAGGCCCAGGCCTAGGGCAGCACTTTGCAGGCGGGCAGCACGGAAAGGGTCCCCGCCGGCTTGCGCTACACTGTTAGTGTACCACCAGTCTTATGGGGCAAACTGGGCTGAGAGACAAAAATAGTCTGGGGCCCCCATAGAGCGGCCGCTTCTGAAATGCGGACGGCCGGCATTCCGCAACTGTGGGCGGGGGGGGGCGCTGCTTATAATCTTGATTGCCATATCATCCTGGACCACAAACCTTCCTCACTGTGCTATATGTCTTCTGCTGCACCATTGGCATGGTCATATCTTCTTAGTCCTCTCCATAAAAGTATCAGAAATGTGTGCTTAAAGTAGAACTATAGGCAACACTTTTTTTTACGGGAGGGTTATTTTTTAGTAAATCCCTGTGCAATTGCAGAGATTTCCCTTCACTTCCTGCCCTATAGCCAAACAGGAAGTGAGAGGAAATCTATGCAAATTAAGGGAATTCATTGCCCCCCATAGGGCCTCAGAACCGCAGGGTGGGTCTTAAACAGCAAGGGGTGTATCCTTGACAGCAAGGGGTGGGTCATTTTTAAATTAGGGGGTGCACGAGTTTAGTGAGGCCTAGGGCAGCACAAAACCTAAATACACTACTGAGTGACAAAGAACCTTATTGACCATAGGTAAAATGTAGCACACCCAGTGCAATGAAATACACCCTATATCAACATAGAGAAAAAACATGCTCAGATCCCTGTTCTGGCTCTCTGTGGAGCGATCGCGGGTGTCTAGCGGTCATCGTGGCCGCTGGCCATGTATATTGAGTTCGGCATTAAGTCTGCGCACCCCCTATCGCTCTAAAAGCGGCCGACGTACACCTACGACGGTTCATGCAGCCCTGCCAACCTGTCGCAGTATAATGGCGATGGCTGGTCGGCAAGTCGCTTATCGCAATAGTACACAATTAAAGGCATGTAACAAAGCATTTTGTGGTGTACAACTGCCACGTGATCTGCTGTCATTGGGCACAGCAATCACATGGTACCAGCAGCAGGCCGGTATCATGATCTGTCATTGGCCCTGTCCATGTCTGTTGTCCTTCTTAGCTTTCTCTCACAGGTGGGTTAACCCTTTTGGTTGTAAGTACCCATAGTCAGGGTTGGAGGTTCTTTCATACCCAATATCTTTTTGAGTCTCCAAATTGTGGGTCCCAAATGAGGATTTGCCGATCCTGAGAGCACTGTAACCACCAAACCCTGAACCCTGCATGGGTGAGAATCCCTTTTTACTCCAACTGCTTTTATCATTCTCCTTAAGGGGACCATATCCCAAATAAAAGAGACACATACCTTTCATCCAGGACCCATCCCTGGCATCCTGTACAATACACACATGCACAGCAACTTATTTTATTATAAGTCTTTTTATAATTTAAATGTGTAAACAGGAAAAAAATTTATAAAATAAACATACCAATTTGTGTCTAAAGCCTCGTACACACGATCAGTCCATCCGATGACAACAGTCCGAAGGACCGTTGTCATTGGTTAACAGATGAAGCTGACTGATGGTTCGTCGTGCGTACACACCATCAGTTAAAAAAACAATCGTGTCAGAACGCGGTGACGTAAAACACAACGACGTGCTGAAAAACGAAGTTCAATGCTTCCAAGCATGTGTCGACTTGATTCTGAGCATGCGCAGGTTTTTAACCGATGCTTTTGCATACTAACGATCGGTTTTGACCTATCGGTTAGGCGTCCATCGGTTAAATTTTAAAGCAAGTTCTAATTTTTTTGACCGAAGGTTAAATAACCTATGGGGCCCACACACGATCGGTTTGGACTGATGAAATGGTCCTTCAGACCATTCTCCTCTGGTGATCCTATCGTGTGTACGCGGCCTTAGATTTGTCTATGTCACACGCAACATTACATTCAGTTTGCATGTTCTATATGAATTTAGCCATTGGATCTCTGAACGTCAGCAATCACATTTTGCATGTATTCAAATTCAGCCCCCTGAAATCATTAGAATGTGAATTCTAGAAGTGGAATTTACATGGTCACTGGGAAGAAGAGATACGTGGATCCCTGCTTCTTACAGAGGTGAACCTTTGACAAGAAAGAGACTTCACCAGAAGACATCGGATTCTCAGTTCCCTCTGTCTTTCAGAGAACATCCTCCTGAGCCAGCCATTCCCGAGAGAAAAGTCTTTGTTCCTTCTGAAGATGATTAGCTCTACCACAGTGATCTGTCTCGGTGTCTTGGCCATTGAGGCCATTGCTGGATTGTGTTCTGACATTTTTATTATAACTTCACTTATTCTCTCTGGTTACAAAGAGAAATATTTTGCACCCTACACCAGCATTCTGATTGCTCTCTGTGTCTCCAATGTTGGCTACACCATATTGATGTTTGCAAACAATCTAATAAGCTTTGTCTTCCCAACAATATTTAGTGATCCCTACATCACATACTTTGTCAACTATATGACCGTATTCAGCATTATCTCCAGCTCATGGCTGACTAGTACTCTGTGCTTCTTCTATTTTATAAAAATTGTACAGTTTAAGCCTGGATTCCTCGCTTGGGTGAAGATGAAAATAGAAACAATAGTACCTTGGATGATACTGACGGTGGAACTCTTCTCTCTGTTTGGGAGTTTCCTGGCCTTGCTTGTCAACAATCGAGAATCAGCTACAAATTCAACTATAAGTATGACTGAGGTGACCCCAAAGCAATTGCAGCTAAACCTGGAATTTGTGATTTTAGTCATCATAGTAATTTCTTTGCCTATCTCAATTTCAATTTCATCTATGGTTTTCAGTTCTTGGTTTTTGAAGCGACACAGGGATCATATTAAGAGGAATTTGGGAGAATCTCATGGTGGTTTGAAAGAATATCAGAGTGCTGTTCAGACCATGTTCTGTCTTATATTTTTCTATGCATTACTATACCTTGTTACACTTATGTTGGTGGTACCAATATTTGACAGTCAGAGTTGGGGGTACTGGATGTGTGACATGGTTCTCTTTTCTTTTGCTCTGGTTCAGTCCAGTCTTCTAATCGCTGGTAACCCCAAACTCAAAGAAGCCTGGAAACAAAAGTTCACATGTGCATAAACTCTTCAAACAATCACGTGGTTTTATTAAATGTGTCATGAAATCTTACAAACGACTGTTTTTATGTATATAATGCAATTTAATTTAACAAATGTACCTTCCTGAAATCCACAGAATGTTTTAGTTATAGTCTTATTATGAACACCCAGTGCATAAAGTGCTGTAGTTTATGTTCAGTATGGGAACATTAATTGGACTTAAAGCGGAGGTTCACCCCGACTTCCGGGTTCTCACTCCTGGGGCGTTCCTATGAAGAGGCGTAGTGTCATCTGGGACTTAGCCCAGATGATTGACGTGCGGATAAGGCGCGTCACACAAGTTTTGATGAATTCAGGATTATTGGGCATTCCGATATGTCCGCCCACACATTTATATTAATCATGATTAATGTTGTATGTTGGATTTTGTATAGACTTGTTTGGTGCTCACTTGATTGATGTATCTGACCAAATTAATTATTAATCGCTTTCTGTATGCTGGATAACTTAAATAAAGAAATTATAAAAAAAAAAAAAGATCCTTGCGCACTCCCTTTTGACAAAAATCATGACGTTCGGTTGTCTAACAATCATACCATGTGTACGAGGATTTATACTTAGGTGACCATGACTTCTCTTGGGCAGAAATCTACCCCAAAGCACAACAAATCAGACATTAGAAAAGAAAACAGAACAAAACAATAAGAAAAAATCACTGTTGATTGTAAAACTTCTTATGTACTGTGCCTTTAAATCAACAATTCCAAAAAAATTGCAAACACAGCAATGTGCAAACATGTGAATAAATAAATATTTTATCAATAAATAAATTCCATCACTGTTTGTAACGGAATGGCCCGTGATACCCAGAGACTTTTGAAGGATACGGGGTACTCCTGGTTCAGCTTTACTAATGACTCTTGGGTCTAGGGTCATCCTATGTCCAATAGGGGCATAGGATGACTGAGAAATTATATCTCGGATTACATGAGATGGGACAGTAATGATAATTCATGTATTGCAGGATATCTTGAAATATTACAAGTTGTTAATTCTGACCCCAACAGGTCAATAGTAGAGTGACTCATTCAATGTGGTACATAGACTGTTGAGGTGCTAATTAAGTCTACCTGGCTGTAGTGATAAAAGCTTGCTGTGATTGCATTCTATTGTCTATTGTGCTAATTAAGTCTGCCTCTCAAGAACCTTTCATTGTGTGAAGTTCTATTGATGATAATATGTGTTGTGACTTAGCACCCTCTAAAGGTCAGACGTCTGACTTACGTCTACAAAGGAATGTGTATTGTGTAGCAGGTGAGAATAACTTATTGCGGAGTCAGAACGTCTGGGTAATGATTAGTAATTCGTTTATGTAGATTATCTGAATGTCATTATCTAAAGGAATGTGAATTGGGCACCCATTGTGTCATGTTGTGGGTGGAGTTAAGCCATTGTTTCTTGGGGCTTCTAACTGTATATAACAAGCCTGAGTTTACCATTAAAGTATTCTATCTGTTTGGAACCAGAGAACAGAGCTGTGTCTCGTTATTCTGGGGGGGGGATCCAATGGGTCCTGTCTGCTGGATTGTGGAGTGTCAATAAGCTGTCTTGGGTTGGTGGAATGGCATATCATAACTGCGTTAACCCCTGACCGTTACACTGTTGATCATGGGCTTCTTGGTGACTCCATGTGATCCACTACCACAAAAAAAACATCAGCTTACGAGTTTTTACCAAAATATAAGACCCCAAGTTATAGGAGGTCTGTATGTGTGACTTTTGTGGTTTATTTCATTACCCTTGACTACTAGGTTTTCATTATGTGGATAATTAATTAAAACTTATAGTTCCACCTATTGTTCCTTCGTGACAAATTTCTTTGTGGAAGGTTTCTCTAGCTTTCGGTTTTCTACTGTATGGCGCTCAATGAGACCAGAAATCTGTCATCCATGATCTCCTGTATAGATGGGGTACTGGGAACCACAGGCCTTTCTAGCATGTATGTATTGCAATGCTGGCAAGGATATAGATCACAGAAGACCCATATTGTAAAACCAGTTTATTTCTTTTAGCTGCTTGCCGACCACATATGTAGGAGTACGGTGGCAGAGCGGCTCTCCTGTGCTGGATCATGTATCTATCTAGTATGAGATCCAGCACTTCTGAGTGGCTGGTGCTCACGTGTGCGGCAGCCGCTCTGGCTGTGCTGTGATTAGTCACAACACAAGCTGATAAGGGGGTCCTGGCCAATGGTTGATCAATAGCACCCGCTGATCGGTGAAGAGGATGACAGGAAAGAGCTCTGTGAATGGAAACAATATTGTAATCTTTCCTGTAAGCCGGGATGTGCCAGTTGTGCAAAGCAGAGAATCAAAACCGGCACATTCCTTAGTAAAAACAGCACCCAATGAATGCACCAAGCATTGATAGGCACACATTTAACCCCTTGATCCCCCTAGATGTTAACCCCTTCCCAGCCAGTGTCATTAGTGACAGTATATTTTAAGCAATGATCACTGTCTTGGACCCCTTTCACACTGGGGCGGGGGCGGCGCCGGCGGTAAAGCGCTGCTATTTTTAGCGTCGCTTTACCGTCAATTTCGCTGCGCTATTCGGCCGCTAGTGGGGCGCTTTTATCCCCCGCTAGCGACCGAGTAAGGGTTAAAACCATGCAAATCGCCTCTGCGGTTTAGCGGCAGTGCCCATTGATACGCACCTCTCCTTCACCGCTCCACAGATGCTGCTAGCAGGACTTTTTTTACCGTCCTGCTAGCGCACCACTCCAGGCCTCGTACACACGACCGAGTTTCTCGGCAGAATTCAGCCAGAAACTCGATCGGAGCTGAATTCTGCCGAGAAACCCGGCGTGTGTACACTTTCGGCCGAGGAAGCCGACGAGTTCCTCATCGAGCCAAATAGAGTGAGTGAGTGAGTGAGAAACTTATATAGCGCAAACAAATGCGAACTTAATCGCCTCAAGGCGCTGGCATCCAGAGTTGTACAGGTCTTCAGAAGAGGTGGGTCTTCAGTTTTTTCCTAAAAACCTGATGTTCTCTATTTCCTCGTTGTTTTATGAGGAAAGTTGGCTCGCCGAGATCCTCGGCGGCTTCACACAGAACTCGACGAGCAAAGCGATGAGTTTTGCCCGTCGAGTTCCTCGGACGTGTGTACGGGGCCCAGTGTGAAAGACCTTGGGGCTTTCGCACTTAAGCGACAGCATCAGCTGTTTCGGGTCGTTTTCCAGGTGCTATTTTAACCGTTATAGCGCCTGCAAAGCGATCCAGTGTGAAAGGGGTCTTAGTGTTCCCACACAATGTCAAAAGTGTCATTTAGTGTCAGATTGTCCGTCAAATACTATCACATTTCTGCTATAAGTCACTGATCATCACCATTACTAGTATAAAAAAATTCAGTATTTATACCATAGTTTGTCAAAATGTAATGAAAATATGTATATACCGCGCTAATTATTATCAAGTGAAAAGAAACCTGTGAAAGAAAAAAGCAGTGACACACGTGCGATATAATCATGTAGAACAAAATGCTAAATGGAAAATGTCGCGCTAAGTGGCAAAATGAAATCCGGTGACAATGTGAAAGACATTATGAATGTATATCCTTATGACTATACCATACAGTGGGCCAGATTCAAGAAGCACTTGCGCCCGCGCAACCATAGGTTGCGCGGCGCAAGGGCTTACTTGCTCCGGTGTAACGAGTGCTCCTGATTCAGGAACCTCGTTACACCGACTGCAGCCTAGGATGTGACAGACATAAGCCTCCTTATGCCTTCACATCCCAGGCTGCATTCTTGCGTTGGCCGCTAGGGGGCGCGGCCATTGTGATCGGCGTATAGTATGCAAATTGCATACTACCACCGATTCACAAAAGTTGCGCGGGCCCTGCGCACGCAAGGTACGGAGTTTCCGTACAGCGACTTTAGCATAAGGCTGCTCCTGCTAATAGCAGGCGCAACCAATGCTAAAGTATAGCTGCGCTTCCCGCTCGCGACGTTCAAATTTTACGTTGTTTACGTAAGTGAACCGTGAATGGCGCTGGACGCCATTCACGTTCACTTAGAAGCAAATGACGTCCTTGCGACGTCATTTGCCGCAATGCACGTCGGGAAAGTTTCCCGACGGAGCATGCGCTGTTCGCTCGGCGTGGGAGCGCGCCTAATTTAAATGATTCCCGCCCCCGGCGGGATCATTTACATTAGGCGCCCTTACGCAGGGCTAATTAGCATAGCGCCCGCGCAATTTACGGAGCAATTGCTCCGTGAATCGTGGGCATAGCGCAATATTTGCGTGGGCGCAGAGAAAATTTTTTGCTCTTTGCCCACGCAAATATTGCGCGAATCTACCTGAATCTGGGCCAATGTATGTAATAGTTGACGGCAATATACGGAAAGGTATAATAAAAACAGTGGGCCGGATTCAGAAAGAGATACGACGGCGTATCTCCTCGTACCTCTGAGTTCCGCCGGTCGTATCTATGCGCCTGATTCAGAGAATCAGTTACGCATAGATATTCCTAAGATCCGACAGGTGTAAGTGTCTTACACCATCGGATCTTAGGCTGCAATTCCAGGCTGGCCGCTAGGTGGCGCTTCCGTATTTTTACCCAAGGAATATGCAAATGAGGATTTACGCCGATTCAGAAACGAATGACCGCCCAACGCTTTTTTTTTACGTCGTTTGCGTTCGCCTTTTTCCGGCGTATAGTTATCCCTGCTATATGAGGGGTAGTTAATGTTAAGTATGGCCGTCGTTCCCACGCCGAGTTTTGAAATTTTACGTTGTTTGCGTAAGTCGTTCGCGAATATGGCTGGACGTAATTTACGTTCACGTCGAAAGCAATGACGTCCTTGCGACGTCATTTAGAGCAATGCACACTGGGATATTTTACGGATGGCGCATGCGCCGTTCAAATAAAACGTAAAAAACGCGGGGTCAACACAAATTTTAAATAAAACACGCCCCCTACATCCCCATTTGAATTACGCGGCCTTACGCCGCAACACATATGTTACGCCGCCGTAACTAAGGGCGCAAGTTCGTTATGTTATGCCGGCCGGACAGATACGCCATTGTATCTGAATCCGGCCCAATGTCTCTAGAAGGGTAAATAGTGACTCCTGAGGACAATATCCATAAACTGTGATTAATGGAGTCAAATTCGAAGACAGTATAAATCCGGGAACCGTAGGGGAATGGTCTGAACTTTCACTACCACCCAAGGGGAAAAATAATAGGATTTTTTGTGGGACACACACTGAGAGTAATAAAAACTCTTAGGCCCCGTACACATGACCGGATCTATCCACTGGGATTTATCCGCGGATCAGTTCCAGCAGACAGATCCGGTCGTGTGTAGGCCCGAGCGGACAATTTTCGGTGGACATTTGTCCAGCCGACGGATTCCCAGCGGATAAAAATTTCTTAGCATGCTAAGAAATCTATCCGCTGGAATCCTGTCCCTCTTACTTATCCGGTCGTCTGTACAGACTCACCGGATAAGTCCGTCCGATCCCCATCCTTCGCATGCGTCGGAATGATTCGACACATGCATGGAAGAATTTACCTTCCAGCGTCGCACACGTCGCCACACGTGACCGCGGATTGTTTTCCACGCGGATTTTGATCTGATGGTGTGTACAAGCCATCAGATCAAAATCCGGAGGAAAAATGTCCGATGGAAACGGTCCGGCAACCGTTTCCATCGGATAACCCCTCGTCTGTATGAGGCCTTACCGAAAGGAGTGGACCTTCTGCTGTAGCAAGGTCACCAGCGCCTGCAGATATATCCCACTGCGGGTTCTCAGATGGATCCGGCTTGTTTGATATTGGGAACTGTGGGCCAGATCCACAAAAGGGATACGACGGCGTATCTACTGATACGCCGTCGTATCCCTGTTTCTATCTATGCGGCTGATTCACAGAATCAGTTACGCATAGATATTCCTAAGATCCGGCAGGTGTAATACTTTTACACTGTCGGATCTTAGGATGCAGTACCTCGGCCGCCACTGGGGGCATTTCTCGTCGAAATTCCGCATCGGGTATGCAAATTAGCACTTACGGAGATCCACAAAGCTTTTTCCCTTCGTTTTTTTTCCGTAAGTGTTAGTTTGCCGTCGCAAAATTAGGGCTACTTTTACAAAGTGTAAACTTAGTACACCATGTAAAAGTAGACCCTTCTTTCCCGCGTCGCTGTCAAATTTTTTTTAACATTTTTTTTCCCGCCGCAACTCTTTTTTTTTCTTTTACGCCTGTCGCGATTCTCAAAACTCGGCGCAACGTAACTTTGTGCAAAGCACGTCAGGAAAATCGTGTCGGGAGCATGCACAGTACGTCCGGCGCGGGAGCGCGCCTAATTTAAATGGGACTCGCCCCATTAGATTGGGCACGCCTTGCGCCAGACGGATTTAAGTTACACCGCTGCAAATTTCTAGGTAAGTGCTTTGTGGATCGGGCACTTAGGTAGAGATTTTGTGGCGGTGTAACTTAAATCCGAATATTTAAGTTGCGCCCGCTGTACGTGGATCTGGCCCTGTCTGTTCACCTTAGTCACAAATGCAGTCTCTCAAATGAGAGTGAAGCATAAAAGGGACAAAAAAGGCCTAATTTTTGCCCTTTTTATGCTTCACTCTCATCTTCACAACCCGGATCCATCTGAGACCACGCAGAGGCCTATATCTGCAGGCGCTGGTGACCTCGCTACAACAGGAGGTCCACTCCATCCGGTAAGAGATTTTATTTCTCTCGGTTTTCAAAGAGTTGATTATGGACATCATCAGAGCTTCACCTCATTCACTGAAGCCCCGTACACACTATCAGTTTTCCTGCAGGTTTTCTCTTCAGGTTTACCAAAACCACGTAGTGCCAGGGCCTGCCTGATTGCATACAAATTGAAACTCTTGAGGTTTGACCTCATATTAGATGGTTTTGGTAAACCTGCAGGAAAACTGATAGTGTGTATGGGGCTTGAGTTCTGTGGAAAATTCCCTTTGCAAAGGGAGACTTCCCTTGCAAAGTGAACAGCCTATTTGCCTTTAGTAAATCACCCCCTAGTCTCTCCTTACAGGGTGAGCCAATGTTCCTTTAAATCCTGTAGTGATAGGGTCACTTTAAGGTTGACCACAGTCAAACAAAACTTTGGCATTTTCTCAGTAGAACATAATGGATTTTCATACGTTGGGATATACTAAAACATTTAATGTGAAAAAATGTTTTAGTATGTCCCCATACGTTCCTCCGAGCAGTTTCCAGTCTTTATTTGAATAGAGCCAATGCCCATAATTTGCATGCAGATAAAATGTCCTAAACAACCAAATGAACATGTACTCATGTTTATCCTTAATTTTTTAAATGTTAAATCTGGTGCTAGATGTAAAAATTGCTTCTGAAGGGAGGACAAGTATTTCCTGCACAGGTGGTGCTTCTGCACATGGCAGAGGTCTACAAGGACCTTGAGACCTCCCGAAACCTCCTGAGACTTCCTGAGACCTCCCGAGACCACTGGAGACCTCCTGAGACCTCCCGAGACCACTGGAAACCTCCTGAGACCTCCCGAGACCTCCCAAGACCTCCTGAGACCTCCTGAGACCACCTGAGAACTCCTGAGACCACCAGAGACCTCCTGAGACCTCCTGAGACCACCTGAGACCACCTGAGACCTCCAGAGACCACCTGAGACCTCCTGAGAACTCCTGAGGCCACCGGAGACCTCCTGAGACCACCTGAGACCTCCGGATAACACCTGAGACCTCCTGTATATCTTCTGCTAAGGACATCCAGTTATTTTGAACTATATTCCAATACCTCATCTCTCAGAATGATCACACCAAATACAGAAGCTTGTCTCATTGTTATGGGACTTGAGTGCATCGCTGGACTATGCTCTAGTGTCATCATAATACTTTATCTCACTCTTACCAGTTTCAGGGAAAGAAGAGTCACATCCTGCAACTGTATCCTGATATCGCTAAGTCTTTCCAACGTGTGCTATACCATTACATCATCTGCAAACTTGCTAGTCACCTTTGTTTGGCCGGAGTTTTTAAGCGTGCCGTATGTTTTTCATATTATCTACTATATGATCTTATGCAACCTCACCTCCAACTCGTCACTTTCTGCCATCTTGAGCATCTTCTATTTTATAAAAATCCAACAGTTTCAGACCAGATTCCTTTCCTGGATAAAGATGAAAATTGATACGATGGTCCCTTGGTTGATACTAACTGTCCTCTTTGTGTCTTTGCTTTGCGCTTTCTTATCAATACTCATGTTTTATTTAGAACCGCCTAACAACTCAACCAATGCCACAACCGGTCTTGGCTTAGAGCACCAGAAACGGAAGCTGCATTTGATGAAACCCACAGCCATATTAAATGCCTTACCATTCATGATTTCACTGTTGTCAGCATCTGGAAGTGCATGGTTCCTGAAGCAGCAGAGAAGTGCCGGAAAATTTGGCAACACCAAAGTTAAAGACTATCAAAGCGCCGTCCACACTATGATCTGCCTTGTTATTTTTTATGCCTTAATGTACCTGTTTTATGCTTTGCATGTGTTGCAAATATTTGCTTTTAAGAGCTGGGGGTACTGGATGTGTGTGATCGTAGGATACTCATTTGCTGCAATTCAATCTGGTCTCATTATCAGAGGAAACACCAAAATCAAAGAAGCATTGAGACAATTATTTAGTTTTAGATACATTCTGAATCTTCAAGATTGTTGAATTGCTCTTTACACTATAATACTGGCATTTTACAACTGAATGTAATATACAAATAATATATTTATTGACATTTTCCCAATATGTGCATGTAATTACTAATGGCACTGGCCCGGATTCAGAGAGCAATTGCGCCTGCGTAACCATAGTTACACAGCGCAATTGCTTACTTGCGCCGGCGTAACGAATGCTCCTGATTCAGGAACCTCGTTACGCCGACTGCAGCCTAAGATATGCGTGGCATAAGGCTCTTATGCCCGCATATCTTAGGCTGCATTCTTGCGATGGCCGCTAGGTGGCGTTCCCGTTGTGCTCAGCGTATAGTATGCAAATTGCATACTAACGCCGATTCACAACGTTACGCAAGCCCTGCGTACGCAGTTTACGTCGTTTGCGTACGGCGGTTTTCGCGTTAGGCTGCCCCTGCTATTAGCAGGGGCAGCCAATGTTACGTATACCCGTCGTTCCCGCGTCGTGAAATTTTAACTTTACGTAGTTTGCGTAAGTGATTCCTGAATGGCGCTGGACGCCATTCACGTTCACTTTGAAGCAAATGACGTCCTTGCGACGTCATTTGCCGCAATGCACGTCGGGAACGTTTCCCGACGGAGCATGCGCTCTACGATCGGCGCGGGAACGCGCCTAATTTAAATGATTCCCGCCCCCTACGGGATCATTTAAATTGCGCGTGCTTACGTCGGGCATTTTGCCAGAGCGCCCACGCAATTTACGGAGCTACTGCTCCGTGAATCGCGGGGGCGCAGGGCAAAAACGTTGCCCTGCGCCTCCGTAAAAACAGCGCAAAGGTACCTGAATCTACCCCACTGTGTTGAACCATACAAACAAGTGGGAAAAAAATCAAAGCAGTGATTAGCATTGAGAAAAACTTTATTTATAAATGCTTGAATGAAGCTACTATCTGTCTACATATACAGTAACCATATTCCAGTGACATGCTGTGAGGTGAGTGGCTGGTGAGGTGAGGCACTGGCTATTATCAGAGCCAGATACACACAGGTTACATACGCCACTAGGGATGAGCCGAACACCCCCCTGTTCAGTTCGCACCAGAACTTGCGAACACACCAAACGTTCGTGTGAACTTTAGAACCCCGTCTATGGGACTCGAACGTTTGAAATCTAAAGTGCTAATTTTTATAAGGCTAATATGCAAGTTATTGTCCTAAAAAGTGTTTGGGGACCTGGGTCCTGCCCCAGGGGACATGTATCAATGCAAAAAAAAGTTTTAGAAACGTCCGTTTTTTCGGGAGCACTCTGTCCCCCCTCTTTTCTGCGGCCGGCCAGGTTAACGTGCTCGGATAAAGGGTCTGGTGAGGATTTTTGGGGGAAATCCACGCCATTTAAAAAAAAAAAATTGGGGTGGAGTTCCCCTTAAAATCCACACCAGACCTGAAGGGTCTGGAATGGATATTTGGGGGGAACCCCAAGTCATTTTTTTTTTAATTGACGGCGGGGTTCCCCTTAATATCCATACCAGACATGAAGGGCCTGGTAAATGAATTTGGGGGCACCCCCACGCTATTTTTAATTTTTTTTTATGAATGAATCTTCTCTGAATTGCCGGGAGCCGACAATTCATTATAGCCGCGAGTCCGGTTTTGAATGACTTTTTTCCTTTCAGAAATGACACTTTGTGCAGGGACAGTTCTATGTACTGGAAACATGCGCTATTTCACATGCTGACTTTACACCCCCCCAGGTACGAAATTTAAAGGAATATTTCACTTTTATTGTTTCACTTTTAGCATTATTAAATTCACTGCTCCTGAAAAAACTGCAGTTTTTTAAAACTTTTTTTGCATTGATTCATGTTTCCTGGGGCAGGACCCGGGTCCCCAAACACTTTTTAGGACAATAACTTGTATATTAGCCTTTAAAATTAGTACTTTAGATTTCTCCCATAGACTTTAACAGGGTGTTCCGAATTGGCCGCGAACACCTCAAATTGTTCGTTGTTCGCCGAACAGGTGAACAGGCAATGTTCGAGTCAAACATGAGTTTGACTCGAACTCGAAGCTCATCCCTATATGCCACAATCGTTATGCCGCGTCAGTGTTTCCAACCTACCAGATTGAAATTTGCTGGCACGACACATGAAATTTACTGGCACAGCCACGTTTTTACTGGCATTTCACAAAAGTTACTATATTACATTTTTAGGTGCAACTTTCAGTATTTAGGCTACAAACAAGTACGCTGGGCAAATAGCAATGTGATTTAAGATAGATGTTAAAGCGGTAGTTCACCCTCTCTGACTTGATTTTACCATCGAGACAGGCATTGTAGCGCGAGCTACAGTATGCCTGTCCCGATTTTTTTAACCCCGGACTCACCTTGTAATCGTAGATTGTAGATTTCGGCTCCCGCGGGGAATGGGCGTGCCTATGGAGAGGGAGGATGATTGACGGCCGGCCCTGGCACGTCACTCTCCCCGAAGACAGCCGGAGTAGGTCTCGGCTCTTCACGGCGCCTGCGCACAGGCTATGCGCAGGCGCCGTGAAGAGCCAAGCCTATTTCGGCTATTTCCGGAGAAGCGTGACGCGCCAGAGCCGGCCGTCAATCATCCTCCGTCTCCATAGGCACGCCCATTCCCCAGTATCTTCGATCTACGAGTACAAGGTGAGTATGGGGGTAAAAAAATCGGGACAGGCTCGCGCTACAATGCCTGATTTTATGGTAAAAGAAAAAAAAATTTTTTTTTGCGTTGATAGGGTGAACCCCCGCTTTAAGGTAAAAAAACATATTTTTGTTATTTTCGATATAATAAGGGCAATTTATTTAGTCACATCACCCCCTGCCTCCATCCCCCTCTGCCACCAACACCCCCTGCCTTCACCCCCCTCTGCGGTGCCACAATCTCCCCCTGCCTCCAATCTCCCTCTGCCTCCAATCTCCCCCAGGCCCCCTGCCTCCAATCACCCCCTGCTTCCATCGTCCCCTGCCTCCATCCCCCTCTGTGGTGCCACCAACAACCCCTGTCTCCATCCCCCACCCTCTGCAATGCCACCATCCACCTCTGCGATGCCACCAACACCCCCTGCCTCCAATCACCCCCTGCCACTAACACCCCTGCCTCCATTCTCCCCCAGGCCCCCTGCCTCCAATCTCCCCCTGCCTCCAATCTCCCCCAGGCCCCCTGCCTCCAATCTCCCCCTGCCTCCATTGCCCCCCGCTTCCATCCCCCTCTGTGGTGCCACCACAGCCACCATCACCCCCTGCCTCCAATATTCATGCGCAGTTTCAAGCCGAACCGATCTCAGCTTTTTTTACTGGCACATTTCCGCAACCACAGACATTTACGAATGGGGGGGGGGGAGTGCCAGTTTTTCCAAACTGTCAGTAAAAATACAGACGGTTGGCAACACTGTGCCACGTACACACAATCAGAAATTCCGACAAGAAAAGTTCGATGTGAGCTTTTGGTTGGAAATTCAGATGGTCACCAGTCATCTCTATGACCGCCGGAGGCCCGGGCGCGATGTGATGACATCACGCCTGGGTACCCGTAAGTAAACAAACCGCAATTGCGGCTAGTAAGAATGAGATCTGTGAATTTTTATTCATGATCTCCTGCTTTCCAGCCTGGAGGAGAGATGTGGGGTCTTATTGAACCCGCATCTCTCCTTAAAGAGGACCTGTCACACACTATTCCTATTACAAAGGATGTTTACATTCCTTGTAATAGGAATAAAAGCGATAAAAAACATTTTTTTTAAAAAGTGTAAAAAATAAATAAATAAGTAAAAAAAAAAAAAAAATAATAATAAAAAAAAAAAAATTAAAACACCCCTGTCCTCGGTAGCTCGCACTCCGAAGCGAACACACATGTAAGTCCTGCCCACGTATGTAAACGTCGTTCAAATCACACATGTGAGGTGTCGCCGTGTGCGTTAGAGCGTGTGCAACAATTCTAGCACTAGACCTCCTCTGTAACTCTAAACTGGTAACCTGTAAAAAAATTCAAAGCGTCTCCTATAGAGATTTTTAAGTAATGAAGTTTGGCGCCATTTCATGAGTGTGCGCAATTTTAAAGCATGACATGTTAGGTATCTATTTACTCGGCGTAACATCATCTTTTATATTTTACAAAACATTTGGGCTAACTTTACTGTTCTGTTATTTTTTAATTCACGAAACCATTTAAAAAAAAAAAGGCGTTTGAAAAATGATTGCGCAAATACCGTGCAAGATAAAAAGTTGCAATGACCGCCATTTTATTCCTTAGGGTGTCTGCTAAAAAAACATATATAATGTTTGGGAGTTCTGAGTAATTTTCTAGCAAAAGAATGATAATTTGTACATGTAGGAGAGAAGTGCCAGAATAGGCCCGGTATGGAGGTGGGTATTAAAGCCCGGTATTGAAGGGGTTAACATCAAAGTACTGATGTACAGGTACGTTAATTTGTGTGAAGTGGTTAAATCAATGTTCTGCGTTACTTGAAGTGTAAAATCTAATTTCAAAATGTAAATATCCAGAAACTTTTCCTAAATAAAGATGTTTAAAGCGGTGGTTCACCCTTAGAGGGCACTTTTTCCCTTTAGATTCCTGCTCGTTTTTACTAGGGGAATCGGCTATTTGTTTTAAAATATGAGCATTACTTACCCGTTTACGAGATGCATCCTCTTCGTCGCTTCCGGGTATGGGCTGGGGGAATGGGCGTTCCTTCTTGATTGACAGTCTTCCGAGAGGCTTCCGACGGTCGCATCCATCGCGTCACGATTTTCCGAAAGAAGCCGAACGTCGGTGCGCAGGCGCAGTATAGAGCCGCACCGACGTTCGGCTTCTTTCGGCTACGAGTGACGCGATGGATGCGACCGTCGGAAGCCTCTCGGAAGACTGTCAATCAAGAAGGAACGCCCGCTCCCGAAGACCCATACCCGGAAGCGACGGAAGAAGATGCATCTCGAAAACGGGTAAGTACTGCTCATATTTTAATACAAATAGCCGATTCCCCTAGACCGAACGAGCAGGAAGCTAAGGGGAAAAGGGGAAACATTTTATAAATGGGTGAACTCCCGCTTTAATCTATTCCAATTTTGTTTTAATAAATGGCTGCTCAGATCAACTACGTGGGCGATGTGTTTGTTGTCCCGTTGCTTAGTTTGTAAAATTGTTTCTATACAAATCTTTTGTACTTACAAGGGAAATGAGCGGCGATCCTACGCAAATGTCCCGGCTTTGTGTTACATTCAATGACTACAAAATCTCAGCTGATTTTACAGACAAATGAGTCCTGACAAATGTTTACAGAGCTCTGTGCAGAAGGACCGGGCAATTCCACGTTGCTCATCAGAGGCGGCTCTCTAATTAGGCAAATTAGGCGGTCGTTTAAGGCATCGCACCCACAGGGGCCTCGCGGCTGCCTAATTTGCCTGTGATCAATACTAATGTTGGCGTCATCGGATCTCTCTCTCTATCTCTCTCTTTCTCCCGCCAAGCGCCTTGAAATTTCGGGTGCTCACCCAACACTACTTCCATCCCGGGTGACCTTGCAGTTTAGTATAAAGCCGCGTACACACGGTCGGTCAAAACCGATGAAAACGGACTGAAGGATCTTTTCATCTGTCCAAACCGATCGTGTGTGGGCCCCATCGGTCAGTTATCCTTCGGTCCAAAAATTTAGAACTTGTTTTAAAATTGAACCGATGGACGCCTAACCGATCGGTCAAAACCGATGGTTAGTATGCAAAAGCATTGGTTAAAGGTCCACGCGTGCTCGGAGTCGAGTCGACGCATGCTTGGAAGCATTGAACTTAGTTTTTTTCAGCACGTCATTGTGTTTTACGTCACCGCGTTCTGACACGATCGGTTTTTAACCTATGGTGTGTAGGCACATCAGACCATCAGTCAGCTTCATCGGTTAACCGATGACATCGGTCCTTGGGGACCGTTCTCATTGGATGGACTGATCGTGTGTACGCGGCCTAAGAGTTGTCACGCTGTGGTGAATATTGCGTAAAAATGTGCGGAAAACATTTTTAACCACTTCCCTCCCAGCCTTTAGCAGATTGGCGGCCGGGAAGTGGTTCTGTTATCCTGACTGGGCATCATATGACGTCCAGCAGGATAACATGCAGGCGCACGCCCGTGGGCACGAGTGCGGCGTGTCAGTCTGTCAGTTCAACAGGAAATGTACAATGGCGGCGTCGTACAGTTTAGCTGCTTCCTCAAATGTTCTAAGCCTTTAATGACAGATTCGACCTTAATTAATTCAGATTTTCAGACGAATGCATTTTTTAACTAAACAAAATAAATAAAAATGAATTTCGGGAATAACTAAATTTATTCATTTTTCGTCCAAAAATGAAATTCCCAAACAAAATATTTCAGCGTGCACGTGTCTATAATTTTGCAGAAAAATCGACTTCAGTCTGCTCATCCCTAATGACTTACATGAAGCTGCACTAAACAAACCTATACAAATTTTTAATTTTCACAGTTCAAGAAGAAAAACACATTCCAACTAGCCGCCTCTTCAACTGGGGGTTTCCGATTATTATAACAATGGGACGGATTTTAGTATACAACATAAAAACGACCCAGGCAAATGCATCCACAACATCTCCATTGTTAAAATTAGATAAAACCTGACCAACAAAATCCACACAGTAAACCAAGTCCAGCATCGCACAAAGGACCATGGTGCTAATTGCCTGGACAGGACCTCCAATCAGAGAAGATGAGCCGGACTGGACTATGTTCTTCCTGATCCGACACACATGTTTTAGAAGAGATCCTACACTGAGTGCAATACATATGAAATTGACAAGGAAGGGCAAACAGCAACCGAACATTATGCTAAAGAGATAATTAGAAATATTCAAATTCCAGATATAGTTCCTCATTTCCGCTGGTTCCGTCACATTCCCAGGGCTGATTAGGTCAATACTCCAAAAAAAGTTAATGTTAATAAGAAAACAAAATGCTGCAGATCCCAACAAGAGCCAAAGTGTAGAAGATGATATTATCCGGTTCATCCATTGGAAAGAAAAATGTGAGCCGTTGCTCAGTTTTACACAATAATAGGTGGAAAGTAAGGCAGTTTGCCAAAAGCTTGCATTAACAAAGAAAAGAGTAATGATATAATTCATATTAGCATATAAATATGCTTCTTTGCACCAAATATCGCAGGGTTTCAAGGTAAATATAAGGTCTTCAGCATTGAGCGAACACTCCATGGCTATGCTGGTGAAGGCCATAGAGAACAGGATCTGGTCGCAGACTGTGAGAGCTTTTCTTTTGCACCAGTCTCTAAAATTGCAAATCAATATCACCATGTTTAAAATGATCCCTGAAGTATCCATACAGATATACAGGACATTAAAGACCTCCATGCTGTAGAATGGAGTTTGGAAAAGGTTTCTGGTGAGCTGAGATGGAAGTTCAAACTATCCAGTGTTTTCTAGTCTTCGAAGGTCAACATTGTAATAGCCAAGGATGCAAATGTCCGTTGGTGTTTGGTTTCCTATCGTGCCAGGTGCTGAAAATTGATTACTGTAGTGACGTGTCGACTTGTAGAAAGTAATATTGCAATATAATGTGCTGTAATGCTATGCACCGTATTTTCCGGCGTATAAGACGACCTTTTGCATCTAAAATAATGCCCCAAAAGTCGGGGGTCGTCTTATACGCTGGGTACCTCTGTCAGAGGGTGTCAGACAGCGGCCATCCATTATTCAAACGCCGCGCCTCCTCCTCCTCAGACTGTTCTGTGATAGGCAGAACACTCATTTTTCCAGCAGAGCCTCTGTTCAGTGTTCCGCCTATCACGGATGTCCTCTCATCCTAGGCCTCGGGCGAGAGGACATCCGTGATAGGCGGAACACTGAACAGAGGCTCTGCTGGGAAAATTAGTGTTCTGCCTATCACGGAACAGCCTGTGAAGGAGGCGTGGCGTTTGAATAATGGATGGCCGCCGTCTGTACGCTGCAAACAGGAGAAGGTTGGGAATTGAATGGCACAATGAGGCATGTTATAATGGCACAGCAAGGCATGTTATAATGGCACAGCAAGGCATGTTATAATGGCACAGCAAGGCATATAATAATGGCACAGTGAGGGGTCGTCTTATACAGTGAGTATATCCCAAAACCAACATTTTAGCTGGAAAATTAGGGGGTCGTCTTATATGTTGGCAAGTACGGTACCTTGTGAAAACTATTCCTTCTTTGCCGCTTGGTATTACTGAATTATAATATAAACTAACTTAAACCCTGTACACACCATCAGTTTGTCTGATGAAAACGGACCGATGGACCGTTTTCATCGGACAAACCGATCGTGTGTGGGCCCCATCGGTTTGTTTTCCATCTGTGAAAAAAAATAGAACATGTTTTCCTATGGATAAAAAAACGATAGAAAAAAAACGATTGTCTGTGTGGAACTCTATCGGAGAAAAATCCATGCATGCTCAGAATCAAGTCGACGCATGCTCGGAAGCATTGAACTTCATTTTTCTCAGCACGTCGTAGTGTTTTACGTCACCGCGTTTGGACACGGTCGGATTTTTGACTGATGGTGTGTAGGGAAGACTGATGAAAGTCAGCTTCATCGGATATCCGATGAAAAAATCCATCGGATTAGATTCCATCAGATATCCGATCGTGTGTACAGTGCATATGAAGGAAATTTGGGACTTTATATGAAACATGCGATAAATAGACATGTGCATTCGTTTTCGTCCGAATGCATTTCAGGTATTTTCGTTACCGTTTTAACAAAGAAAATTAATGCACAGAATATGAAAACCGAAAGATCCGACATAAACAAATGCTTTATTTTTGTTTTCGTTGCAACCACAGTTCGATATAGATAGATGAGTTAACACACTTTAAAGGTCAGACGTCTGACTTATGTTCACTAAAGGAATGTGTATTGTGTAGCAGGTGAGAATAGCTTATTGCGGAATCAGAAAGTCTGTCTAAGATGTGGATTGAGGGGGACTCGTTAGGACCCATTGTGTGATGTTGTGGGTGGGGGGTGTCATTGTCCCTTTGATTCCTGCAGCATGCTTTCTAACTGTATATAAGAAACCTGAGTTTACCATTAAAGTCTATTCGTTTGGAACCAAAGAACAGAGCTGTGTCTCATTATTCTGGGGGGAAATCCAATGGGTCCTGTCTGCTGGATTGTGGAGTGTCGGAAGCTGTCTTGGGTTGGTGGAATGGAATATTGTAACGGCGTTAACCCCTGACCATTACACCTTCAATGACAGATTCGACCTTAATTCATTCAAATTTTTGGACGGATGCAATTTCTAACGAAAAACAAAATGAATAAAAACGAATTTCGGGAGTAACTAAATACATTTATTTTTCGAAAACAAAATTCCGAAACAAAATATTTCAGTGTGCACATGTCTAGCGATAAACATGGATACCAAACATGTCTGACAGGTAGTTTGTAGTAGTACAACCGCTATATATCAATGTAAACAAGGAATTATTGGTTTATAAAACAAATAGGTTTATCTCCATAACATGTAATACATACAAGCATAATAGCATGATACATGGTAATACATAAAATAACAGACTCATTTAATCCATGTGCATAAATTGTAGAGCCATATATCATAACAGCGTTATAACACAATATAAATTATTTCGAAATTCGAACCGTGTGTGGCCGGCTTTAGATTTCCATGTTGATTTTAGCCACCGAAAACCATTAAATAATGTTCTTCTTTAGGTGATTTCTTTTACATCTGTCACGTGTTATTAATGTCTAAACATCAATCTTGCACAGCAATTTTTACATAAGTGAAAGCAAATCCTGGTAGCGAAGATTTGTAAGTTATTTGCATTGTTTCTAATTCTAGCCTTCAGTTTGTCAAGGTTCACCTTCCAGCAGTCACTAAGACCTGATGGAACGGACAATCTGGAGGCAAGGAAATGTTGTCACCTGAGTGGATTGTTCTCTTAGTTCTCGGTCTTTTGGGAAGTTTGATGTCTTTTATATTAAACATCGGTATTGTCCTGGCAGACAGTAAGAGCTGGAGACAAGGAAAGAAATGGAACCCTTCTGATCTCATCCATCTCATCATGGGAGTGGTAAATATTATTATGCAATTCTCAATGACTGGGCAGGGTATTATTTATTTGTTTTGCCTCCCTGCCCTCCTTCATAAAGACGTCTATTCGTTTAATGTGATTTCTAAAATGACTTTAACATACTATAGCTATTGGCTTTCTGCCGGGCTCTGTGTGCACTATTGTATCAGCATCACTAACCTCCCTCACCGAGTCTTCGTTTGGTTAAAGAAGATCTTCTTGGTTTCCCTTCCTCATCTCTTGTTCCTCTCAATGGTTGCATCCTTCATCATAACTTTTCCAGCTTTCTGGAACATGGAATTAAAAATAATAAAACACTTTCCCGGAAACGACTCCTGTGATGCAGAAAATATCAGCGCCTCATTTTCCTTTAGTCTTGCTTACATCCAGACAGCCAGCTTTTTGGGTTGCTGCATTCCATTCCTCTTGACCTTGATTTCCGTAGTGGTGACCGTGTCCTCTCTTCTGAAGCACATGTGGAAGATGAAGAAGAATGACTCTGGTTTTGGTGGATCCAAGTTCGGGGCTCACATCAACGCTATAAAAACAATGGTCTTATTTCTCACACTCTTCATAATCTTCTATATTGATGTGAACTTGTTCTATTTGATAGACCTCAACTTCAAAGGCCCAGTGACTATTGTTGGTTGGATTATATTTATGTCCTTCCCACTAGCTGAGTCCATCATTATTATCCAGGCCAGTGCCAAGCTGAAAAAGTTTTTGTTTGGAAAATTCTTGATGAAAGCTAAAGGAACAATGACATAGGTTAGATTAGATAGAATGTAGACAGATAGATTGGGGGATACGATAGATAGATAGATAGATAGATAGATAGATAGATAGATAGATAGATAGATAAATAGATAGATAGATAGATAGATAGATAGATAGATAGATAGATAGATAGATAGATAGATAGATAGATAGATAGATAGATAGATAGATAGATAGATAGAAAAATAGAAAGTAGCAACCAATATTAATAGTAATTAATGTTTGAACCTATGGTTGTGTATTTTAATGTGTGTAGATTTGTATTGCACGTGTATTTTGGCAGACACAGCTTCTAACACCCAACACATTTTTTTGGAGTAAACTAATGCACCTGACCCTTCAACATACCACAATGCATAGAGGTGTATATCCCTTTCATGCTTTAGCCTATTTCTGACATTTGGGCCCGGATTCACAAAGGAGTTACGACGGTGTATCTCCAGATACGCCGTCGTAACTCTGAGTGTGAGACGTTGCATCTCTGCGCCTGATTCATAAAATCAGATACGCCTCACTGTTGCCTAGATATGAGTGGCGTAAACCATAAAAAATGTAATTGTAATATTATTGTGATACCCACATAATCATGTGTAGAAAAAACTTCAATTGTTCTCAAACAGTGTATTTCTGTTGGATATCCTCAGAACCAAAAGTGAACCAAAAGTGAAGGGTATTACGCTATTTTATAACATCATTCAATCTGAAATCATCTTTGTTAAAAATTAATGCCGCGTACACACGACCGTTATTCATGTCATGAAAAAAAAGTTTTTCTCAACGTGATTTGTCGTGATTCCTCTCAAGCCTGCCTTGCATACATACGTTTGTGAAAAAAATGCTTGAGCAAAGCGCGGTGACGTACAACACGTACAACGACACTATAAAGGGGAAGTTCCCTTCAAATGGCGCCACCCTTTGGGCTGCTTTTGCGAATTTCCCCGTCTCATAACCTGCGTCTGAGCATGCACGTTTTTCCCCCCTCGTTAAAGCTTACACACGACCGTTTTTCTCAACGTGAAAAAACTACGACGTGAAAAACAACGAGAAAAAATAGAGCAGGTTCTAAATTTTTAATGGCCATTTTTATCGTCATGAAAAATGCTCTGGAGCATACACACGCTCGTTTTTCATGAGCAATTAAAAAAATTGAAGACAGAGTTAAATATGTCACTCACTGACACCCAATGGCAAAAAAGCTATCTACCACAACTATATTTCCTTTAAATGTGTTAATTACTGGTAACTATCCCAAAAATTCCACCATAGATGGTACCTCACCCCCCCTATTCAATTAACCAAATTCTCAAATGTAGATGACAACAGATGCTGATGAGGCTGCTCATGTATAGGATCTCGTTTCCATATTTGTATGGGATTTTCCCAATCTATGAAGCTGTTGGAATAACATATTTACCTTAATATCAGATACCACAGGCCATCTAACAACTTCATCGCTATCCCTAGCTATTCTCAAAATACGTATAGTAACTCTCTCAACAAACCTCAGACCCTTAGTTATGAATATCCTGTTCACTGCTAGGCCAATGATTGCACGCAACTGAAGACATAACCTGGCGCCAAGTGTCTCAGAGGTCAAAAACCAAGTGTCCTTGATTCATAACTACGAAGAATGTCTTGCTGTTCAATCTGTTAACCTTAAAGCGGGAGTTCACCAAAAAAAAAAATTCTAACATTACATTGAGCTGAGTTGTGAGAATGACATTATGCTAACCTTTTTTATTCTCTTGCTGTACAACGGCAACGCTTTATCTATTTTTTCACCGCGGCTTCCGGGTATGTAATCCTGCGGGACTGGGCGTTCCTATTCACATGCTAATTGATTGACATGCTTCCCACCGGCGCATACAGCGCATCACGAGTTGCCGAAAGAAGTCGGCTCTATACGGCGCTTGTGCACCGATGTTTTGGCTTCTTTCGGCAACTCGTGACGCGCTATATGCGCCGGTGGGAAGCATGTCAATCAATTAGCATGTGAATAGGAACGCCCAGTCCCGCAGGATTACATACCCAGAAGCCGCGGTGAAAATATACATAAAACGGTATGTACCGCAAGTAAATAAAAAAGGTCAGCATAATGTCATTCTCACAACTCGGCTCAATGTAATGTTAGAATTTTTTTTAGGGCGAACCCCCGCTTTAAGAAATTTCATGACATATGGGATGTTTGACCCAAATTTGGGTAAATTTGGAAGCTTAAATTCATCCATGTATTACTTTACTTACTTACTGTACTTAACTCTACTCAATGAACTTATGATAACCAATTCTTGCTCGTAATATGTTTATTTTTTGCAACATGACTACATGGATGTTTTAAAAAACAATAAAAACTATATTTGAAAAACAAAACAAAAAAATAAATTGTCTCAATTAAACACAACAGTTATTTAGAAATATGCTGAGTGTATCTTTGTGTCTGTTCCCTACTGCAGTAGTAGTTATTAATTTGGAACAATCAATCAATATGAAGCTAGGAGTTTCTCTACAAAATTTCCAGAACAATTGGCGAGCCAACCAGAAGGTGATTTACAGGTGGCCCTGAGAATCCAAATCAAGGAGCTTGAGATGATCAGAAAGTTTCAGATAATTGTCATGGACATGCAATAATGTCTGGCAGCTTACCTTCTCCTCCATGTGTCCATTAGAGGCCTGACTCTCTTTCTGGTTGCCTTTTATCATCTCTCCTCCCAGTATGGCTCCACCCCAGGCCATCCCAGGAAGTCTATATTAACTAGTGCACTGCAGGTCTGCTTTGCTGTTCAACTTTGTTTGTTAGCTTGTGTTCCTGTCTGCCGTGTGCTGCGTTAACCTTTCTGTGTACCGATTGTGGCTCGTCTCTGACTACTCCTGTTTGCCTGTGACCCTGACCTTTGGCCTGTCCCTTGGTTACCCTTGTCTGCCTGTTGCCCGGACCTCGGCTTACCCATCACTATTCCTTGTGTCCTCAGTGGCTGCTTCCCCTCTCTCCCTATGGAGCATGACCTGGGGGACTCCAGGGGCCGTGACCTGGGTTCAGTTGCAGCGAAGGCCATCCTCACCACTAGAGGCTCTGGTGAACACCTGTTGGGCCTTAGACTCCATGCCCTGGGGAATCTTGGGTTCACGTTTCCTGTCCATCCACAGCAGTCTGCTATTGGATTCACTGCCTTGCGGTGCACCCCTGTCTCCATCGGGGTGCATTTGTCACCTGGCCACAGGTGACCTGACAATAATCAGCTGCCTGAGGTAAGCCCCTTTGCTTATATTTAAGTTATCAGACTTCCTTGAATGGTAAGGCATTTTCGTAACAAAGGGTACCTATTTTATGCTCTTCAACTGAACTGTATTGATTGGTGGTTATATGTTATGTTGTCACTGTCTACTGTCAATTGGAGTGTTATAGATAAGAAAGGAAAGCATAGTGCTGTTAACATGCATCCTAAATCCCTTCATGATGCAGGTAGACATCATTGATCAAATATGCTTATTATGCCCATGATTATATGACCTATGATGTCAATATTGTTACCCAGGCCAGTTTGTTGACATTCAACAGTCAGCCAAGAAGCTGTCAAATTTATGGCTGAGGTTGAGGAAAAAATGGATCAAATGGCCGCTCATCTCACAGCATGGACCCCACAATAGATACTTGGACAGAGGGGTGGTGGTGGACGTGATATACTTGGACAGAGGAGTGGCGGTGGACATCGCATACTTGGACAGAGGGGTGGCTGTAGACGTGGTATACTTGGACAGAGGGGTGGCTGTGGACGTGGTATACTTGGACAGAGAGGTGGTGGTGGACTTGGTATACTTGGACAGAGGGGTGGCTGTGGACGTGGTATACTTGGACTGAGAGGTGGCGGTCGACGTGGTATACTTGGACAGAGGGGTGGACGTGGTATACTTGGACAGAGGGGTGGCGGTGGACGTGGCATACTTGGACAGAGGGGTGGCGGTGGACGTGGTATACTTGGAAAGAGGGGTGGACGTGGTATACTTGGACAGAGGGGTGGCGGTGGACGTGGCATACTTGGACAGAGGGGTGGCGGTGGACATGGTATACTTGGATTTTGCAAAAGCGTTCGATACAGTTCCGCACACACGGCTAATGTGTAAGGTAAAGTCTACAGGATTGGAAATATCAGTTTGTAAATGGATAAAAAACTGGGAGAACAGGGAAAAGTCAGATGGAAGTCCGATCGTGTGTATGAGGCTTTATGTAACAGGCACCGTCGTGCAGCCTGTTCTCTCCTATGACAGACGCTTTAAGCACCGTAATGTGTTCCATGCTGGAACGCATACGGCGCACACGGGATGACGTCATCGCCCGGCGCCGTGGTGCGTTCCATCTGGGAACGCGAAAGTGAGCCTCACAGCCGGCTGGATTCAGTGCTGATGCACTGCAGCTGATACCTGCCTATAAAGGCATTGATTTTACACAGAAAACCTGTTCTATAATTGTCGGCCGTAGCCAGCTAGGCTACAATCAACTATAGCTACCAGTAATCCCTGGACTGCCTTGCTTCCCATGCTGCTACACCGCTCCAGGCAACAACTACTACTTAGGTGCTGTTGCACCTACTGCAACACAGAGCCATTGCTGGGGACAACCTTGAGGCCTTCTTGCTGAACACCTTACACCATGGAATCCATACTTCCTACACTGAAGCCTGCAAACGGATAAGTAGCTATTGTGTCACTTGTAGTGCCATAGGAAGATCTGCTGCTTATGTCCCATCTAATACAATTGCTGTTATTTATTAGGCCTTTTGCCTATCAACATACTGTTTGGGATATACTGTTGTGCCTATGGCTCATTGCTAAGGAATATCTTAAAGGGACATTTACTTCCAAATTACCTCCGCTATAATTGCATCTCAAATGCAACTATTATTACCTGAGCTATAATTGCCACTCTTAGGCAATTATTAGTTGTCGCTACAACTCCTATTTACTACGTGTACTCTCAAAGTACCTGAGCTATATTGCCTCCTAGATGCAACTATTAGTTGTCGCTATAACTCCTATTTACTACGTGTACTATCAAAGTTATAATTGCCTCTCATAAGTAATTATTGGTTGTCTCTACAATGCATATGTACTACGTGCTGACATACGTGTTACTTGTTTATGGGCCTATGCCCTAAGTTGCGGAACATGTTCGCCTAAACCTTCCTTTGCTAAGGGTTGACGTATTTCATACCTTCTCCCTTAGTCGCCTAATGCACGACACTATGTAATACTCATAATCACTAGCGCACAGTTGTGCATTGCAATCTTTTAGTGCATACTATTATTTTAAACGCTAAGCTCTGGTCGCATGTTGTAATGCGTCCAAGCTCAGTAGCTCAATGCCTATCTTTATGTGAGAGATAGAGATAATGTAGAGCAGTGGTCCCCAACCTTTTTGGTACCGGGAACAGGCTGCGTGGAAGAAAATTGTGCCAAGGACCGGAGGGTGGTTTCACGATATTTTGCGGGCAATGGCTGGTGTTAGTGCTTCAATCATCACGGCACCTTGCTTGATAGGGTGTAAGGATGATTGAAGCCCATTATTTCTATTATTACATTGTTGTAATAAATGAAATAGTTAGACTCACTATAATGAAGAATCAGTTGGAGCCCTGAGCGTGTCACCTGCCACTGTCGCCTGCCACCAGATGTGGTTAGGCACTTGCCACGTTGCCTGTCACCAGATGCGGAGTGAGTGGAGTGCCCCTTATGGTATGTCAGGCAGACAGCTGATGTGGTGAACTTCAAGTCCCAGCACACTTCACCTGTACTCCCACACACAGCTCACCTGTCACTGATGACATCACATCTCTGTGGGATCGCCCCTCTGGATGTAGCAGGGTGTTTCCCTCCTCATGCTGCAGCTGGTCTCACCTGGCAGAGAAGGAGTCCCGGGACTCCTTCGGCTGTCACTCTCTGGCTCCACTCTTCTGCCATTCCCGATTAGCTGTTCGGGGAAGGGGTACAGGCAATCTGCTCCACTGAACAAGGAAATGTTTTTACACAGTGTGGAGCCACAGGATAGCGGTGATGCGGGATGGGCAGTATGAGATGATGTCATCTCTCTGCTCCTCGGACACTAAGACAGAGCACTGGCTTTGAGGTCAGGGGGCAGAGAGAGATATCATCTCTGCTTGCCCGCCTGCTCGTTTCTTCAAGCACCCAGCGCTCTCATGCCAGCACCCCAGCATGTCTCTTGCCGGCCGCCTGCACCCACGGCCCGGCTGCAGAAGAGCCGCGGCCCGGTAGTGGGCCGGGGACCGGGGGTTGACGACCCCCGATGTAGAGAACCCCCAAACTCCTGTTTGTGTGGAGTGACGCCTGGGGCTTAATACTGAATTCTCACATAAGGAAGAGCATTGAAATCCTTGCATCCGCAGTTGTGGTTCACCCCCGTTCCCTAGAGCCGTTACATTTTACTGATTACTATTATCTACAAACCATGATTTAAAAAAACACAATTTTGGGCTGAAGTTAACTATGCAGCTGCATACAGAGACATATATTTTTTTTACCTTTGCAAAATATGTTTAAGAAAAAAAGTTATTTTGCATTCGCCTAATTTAAATGTATTCAAAAGCCTGCGTGACTAATTGCTTGTATTCAAACACCCGCACAACAAGTAATTCAATAGGTCTCCAGTTTACATATGAGCAAAGCTATCTAGAGTTTCACATGTACAGTGTATGTCAATCTGACCAAGTACAGAGGATCCGTCTTGTATTAGGAATTGCTCAGTGAACTCTAATTCTTACATCAGATAATCCTATTCTCAACCAAGTGGAGCGTGTCAGAGAGAGGAACTAAAGAGAACTAAAGATCAAAAGTGCTAATACTGCGGCCAACTTCATGGCTATCATCGACCGGAGTAGCCCCGTCACCGTGGCTTGTCTTATTGTGATTGTATGCGAACTCCTTGTTGGAATGTTCAGCAATCTATTCATCTTGTTTGTGTTCTTGACTGACTTTCATAAAGAGAAGATAATAAATTCTGGAAATAAAATCCAGGTCGCTATCAACCTATCCAACACGGTCCTCAATATTGTAACAAGCTTCAACTTGTTCTATTACATCTTTTGTCAAGAAATAAATGCAATTGTGATTTTTGTCAGTAATTTACTCATAATCTATGGCATGATCTCATGCTTGTTTCTCACCACCGTCCTCTGCTTCTTCTGGTTCCTAAAGATTGTCCAGTTTAACTCTGGTATCTTGAGTTGGATGAAGAGGAAGGTCAATTCTCAGATTTTCTGGTTAATAATGGCAGTGGAGGTGTGTTCATTCTGTTTAAGCTGTCTAAGTATTCTGCCCTATACTATCTCTCCGGAATCTTTAACCAACACCTCTGTTCTCGCAACTGAAAACGCTATTTTGATGGAAAGTTCAGGCTCAACGGCTGAGTTTATTTTTTGTACACTGACTTTGTTTTTGGTGCCATATCTCTTGGTGTTGGTGACCTCCGTCTCTGCAGCTGGGTTCCTCTACCTTCACAGTCTTAAAATTAAGAAGATGAAGACATCTCCAGATGTTAGTAGATACAAAAGAACTATCTATAAAATAATGCGTGTCTTTTTCCTGCACACACTTTTCTGTGGTGTTTGGTTTTTTGACATTTTTTCAGGCCTCAGCAAGCAAGGTCCTGGGTTCTGGTTTGTGTATATAATTCTGCTCTTTTATTCTCTAGCACACTCTGTTTTTCTTATGTTTGAAAACAATAAGCTCAGAAACACCCTGAAAATGACCTTCCATTGTGTTTTCTCCTTAACACTATTTGTTTGAGTTCAAATACATTTAAGCCTTTGATGTTGTAAGGAATATAAAATAAAATAAATGTTACTTCATAGCAGTTTTTTTTTTATGGGAATCACAATGACATGCATCAAATTTTCAGGTACCGGCACAGCACAATGCTAACTGAAGGTGTTCAATGTGCTCCCATGCTAATTAACCACTTCAGCCCCAGAAGAATTGGCTGCCCAATGATACGGCACTGTGTCGTTTTAACCACTTAAAGCGGAGCTCCACCCTAAAGTGGAACTCCCACTGATCGGATCCCTCCCCCCTCCGGTGTCACATTTGACACCTTTCAGGGGGAGGGGGGTGCAGATACCTGTCTAAAGACAGATATTTGCACCCACTTCCGGCCACAGTCTATGGGCAGACTGCGGGCAGGATGTCACCTCCCGTCCCCCATCCCCGTTGTGCTCTGGGAACACTCAGCTCCCAGAGCACAGTGGGAGCCAATCAGCAGGCGCAGCGCAACTCGTGCATGCACCGTAGGGAACTGGGCAGTGAAGCCGGAGCGCTTCACTTCCTGGTTCCCTCACAGAGGATGGCGGGGGGGCAGGAGAGTGATGAGCTATCGCTCGTCCTCTGCTGCGGACGGCGCTGGACTCCAGGACAGGTAAGTGTGCCGATATTAAAAGTCAGCAGCTGCAGTATTTGTAGCTACTTTGTCAGCTTCATCGGTTAACCGATGAAAACGGTCCATCAGACCGTTCTCATCGGATGGACCGATTGTGTGTACAGGGCATTACACTTGGATTTCTCAACTCAGGTCAATGAAATCCTCTTAGGGTGACCACGAGTCCAGGATTGCCCCGAAACAGTCCTGCATTTTGCATGTCTGTCCCGGGCACCTTCATTACAGAACAATACAGTGTCCCGGAATGAAACTGACACAGCTACCCCCCTGCGTCAATCTGATACCCCCAAAAATGGCTGCCACAACACTGCTTTACTCACTGACAGTACTTGTCCTGGCCGGAAAAGCCTGGAGGAGCACAATCCCTGCCCCCTGCTTGTGATTGGAGAAATCATAAATCCCACCTCTTGTGTCCAATCACTGTGCTGTGATTCGTTACAGCACAAGCTGATTTTTGGTAAGGGGGGTGTCCCTGAATAGTTTGGAAATGTGGTCACCCTACCTCCCTCGGGGAGGCAGTCCTCATCTTTATCTTGAGCTGCCAAATACAGGCTAATTAGGCTCAAATAATGACATTGCTCACACTTTGATAGCCTATGAAAATGCCTGTCCAATGCCCATTTAACACTACCTCTGGGATAAGGGGCAGAGTCAATGTAGAAGGGAGACACATAACAACTTAAAAATATACACAAACAAGTAGAGTATATATTACAAAAAAAAATAGGCAACACCAACAACAAGATTCATACTAATGAGGAGAGCAGGTATCTCTTCTGCAAAATGAGTCTAGTAAGCTAACATGTTTTTGTATGAAGAACCTAACATTAGCACAAAAGCACCTTATAATGTAATTTCATTATTTTATTTATTTATTTTTTAAGCATGCATTTTGCATTGAAATGTTCACAGAGAAGATCAAATAATTCATAGGCACATGCCAAGAAGTACATATGACATAAAGAAGAGGTATAACAGCTCCAACCTACAGATTATAGTACAGCGAATTAAACGATAGATACCTGTATCATGCCTATAAAAATACATTAGAGTAAGTAACAGCAACTAACAAGGCTGAAGGATAACACGTTATCAAAAAGCAATAACAATAACAGGATCAGTCATAGTACTGTATACAGGTCGTCTAATATTAATTTAGTATAGGGGGATCGGAGGATTTGTCCCCAAATCAAAAACTCAGAAGAACAAGAGAGAAGTGGGCAATTGGACTATCACGGTACAGATACATAAATAAAGTAAAGTATAAAGCACATATGTAAAAAAAAGTATTCAGTTTTATTAATAAAAATCAATAAAAGACAATGACATTCATACATAAAACCATTTAGTGGCAGACCACATGGATCACCATAAGAAGAGTCCCCACAAGGGGGAGATATCCCAATGGGACATGGGTCGCATAGGGCATCTCTACTAGTTTCACGGTGTGAACTGATTCATCAGGACTGAGGAAAAAAATTGTTTTTTAATATCTTTTGTGGGGGTATTTATTATAGCAAAAAGTAAAAAATATTGTTTTTTTTTTTTAAAAATTGTCGCTCTATTTTTTTATAGCGCAAAAAATAAAAACCGCAGAGGTGATCAAATACCACCAAAAGAAAGCTCTATTTGTGGGAAAAAAAGGACGCCAATTTTGTTTGGGAGCCACGTCGCACGACCGCGCAATTGTCAGTTAAAGCGACGCAGTGCCGAATCGCAAAAAGTGGCCCGGTCATTGACCAGCAATATGGTCCGGGGCTGAAGTGGTTAAAGTCGGAATTGCATACAGACGATCCGAATTTCCGACAAGAACTTTTCCTGTCTGAAAATTTGAGAACCAGCTCTCAAATTTTTCCCGTCGGAAATTTCCGACAGAAAAAGTCCGATGGGGCCTACACACGGTCGGAATTTCCGACCAAAGGCTCACATCGAACTTTTCTTGTCGGAAATTCCCGATCGTGTGTACGTGGCATAAGAGATCCTCATCCTTGTGTTAAATCTTTGTGAAGTGAGCTTATTATAAGAGAACTTATCTTTTGAAGTGCTAGCCGTAGTTTGGAATTACCAATGATAAGAACAGCAGAAAAAGCAGGGGGAAAAGACAGCAACATCCATGCAGTAAGACACCAGTAATACATGAAAAAATCATCAGAGGGTTGGGCAGTGGTGTTCATAATGAAAAACATACAAAACAGAACCCAGATCAGGAGAAGAGATAGAATTGATTTGGCAGCGTTTCGATGTTTCTTTAGCTTTGAATCATCTTCTGGAGAAATAATTTTCTTCATTCGATATGTGTGTCTACACAGTGACCAGATTACACACACTAAGGAGGTTATGATGATGAGTGAAGCAGGGAAGACATTGGTAACAATAGCCAATACAATATATACGTTATCAGACGTAAATGATACAATTTGACTGTCATTTTGGGCAGTTGTGACATTTTGTGGAAGAGGAGGACTATGGATGGACCATACGATTGGGATACTGAAGGACAAAGCTATCATCTCCGAGATCAGAATGAGCCAAACCACTGAAGAATCGATGGACATCTTCACCATAGCGAGGAAGGAGGGTTTAAACTGTATAATCTTAAAACAAAAGTACAGGCAGAGCCAGGCTGTGAGCCAAAAACTGGAAAGAGTCATCCAGAACAAGAAGGCGGCGGTTATTGGAAATGCATAGTCTTCCAGGATAAAATGGGGCCATGTAAAGAAAAAGAAGACAAAGTTTCCAAAAATATATGAAAATCCAGCATTGGAGAAAGACAGAGCAACCAGGAGGTGGTCAACAGGGTTCAGGTGCTTTTTCTTCAGCCAGTCGAGGAAATTCACAGCAACTATGAAGCCATTCCCGAGAAAAGAAGCAATGAGCTCTACAGCTACTATTGTCAGAGCAGTCACTGTTAATGGGCGATATGAGAAAACATTTACCTTCTCCATGGCGATGATAACTCAAGATCTTTTTCAACGTTAGTGCTGTTTATGGTAGTTTTCTTTTTTTTTAAACAGACTGCATTCAGACCTTATCTGAGAACAGACAAATTCTAAGATGAAAAACTGAGTGTTGATCGTACCTGTCCTGGTTACAGTTTGAATAGATGCAAAGTCATGTCCAGTCAGCTGATTTAGGTTTAGTTGACTAAAACAACAAAGTAAAAGTAGGTAATGGATCTTACCTGGCCAACCATGAACGCATCCTCCAGGTGGCACTGAAAACAATCCTTACATAAAATTACAAATTTTTATCTTTACAATAATTGAAAGCATTTTAATAATAATACAATTGCAGTGGTTGATATCTTTCAGTGTGTAGTACCGTATATACGCGAGTATCAGCCGACCCGAATATAAGCCGAGGCACCTAATTTTACCACAAAAAAATGGGAAAACGTATTGACTTGAGTATAAGCCTAGGGTGTCCATCTGCATGCCTTACTGTGCATCACTTTGCCTCACTGTGCCCATGCCTCACTGTGCCCATGCCTCACTATGTCAATGACTAGACTGACATTTAACATGGGAGTCTATGGAAGGGGTGCCCGGATTTGAAAAATCGGTGCTCCCCAGCCGTAGGTCCCTCAGACAAAAAACTTTGCACACTTATAGAGGAGAAATTGGGGCTACGTGTGTGCCAAGTTCTGGGTTCAGGGGATCTACGACCGGCTGGTACTGGGTCCCCAAATTCACCGGAGAAATGACTGTTTAACATGGGAGTCTATAGAAGGGGTACCCAGTTTGAAAAATCGGTGCTCCCCGGTCGTAGGTCCCTCAGACAAAAAACTTTGCACACATATAGAGGAGAAATTAGGGCTACATGTGTGCCCAGTTCTGGGTCCAGGGGATCTACGACCGGCCGGTACTAGGTCCCCAAAGTCACAGGAGAAATGACCGTTTAACATGGGAGTCTATAGAAGGGGTGCCCAGTTTGAAAAATCGGTGCTCCCCGGCCGTAGGTTCCCCCGAACGACAAACTTTGCACACTTGTATAGGAAGAGTGGGGCTACATGTGTGCCAAGTCCTGGGTCCCCAAAGTCTGGGAGATCGGGTGCAAAAAGGTGACTTGAGTATAAGCCGAGGAGGGCAATTTCAGCACAAAAAAATGTACTGAAAACCTTGGCTTATACTCGAGTATATACGGTATGTAAACTCTACATTCAGTAGGGTTTTTGGCATCATGTGTTGCAAATTTTTAGTGGATTTATTAATTAAAACAGTGAAAAAAATAAGATTACATTTAAAATTGACAAAAATAGGGTACCCGACTTCTAATGTCCAAACTGTTGCCTGCTAGCCCAATACTATTAGAAAAAAGGGGAAAGGAGACTCCCAGGGGCTTATGCGAAGCTGAAAAAATTGTAGACTCTTCAATAAAGTTTTTATAAATGTATTTATTAATAAGTATCAAAAATTGTTATACATAAAAGGATGAGGAAAAATGTATCCAATACATAAAGGGATAACATTAAAGCGGGGTTTCACCCTTAAAAAAAATTCTAACATTACATTGAGCTCAATTCCGACAATTATAAATGTTGCTGTTCTGTGAAGCCCTCAGAGGTGTGTTAGATAACTTTAGTGAACAGACAGCATCATGAAGGGCAAGGAACACACCAGACAGGTCAGGGATAAAGTTGTGGAGAAGTATAAAGCAGGGTTAGGTTATAAAAAAAATATATATCGAGCTTTGAACAACTCACGGAGCTCTGTTCAATCCATCATCGGAAAATGAAATGTCAGAACCATTGACGTATCTCAGCATAGTGCCTACATATACCGTCAAAATGTTTATACTGAAATATAAAATATTATTGTATTTATGGAAATATGTAATCTGTGCTTTGGGAGATATACAATTTTCCTACAATACAAGAAATCCCCCAAAAAATTATCCGTGCTATTTTGAGGACAAGTAACACAAATGAATATTTAAAATATATATATATATATATTAACTAAAGATATAGTGCAAAAATTTAAATCAGGTACAATTTGTGACAAAATAAACAATTGATATACTTCTACAATCAGAGATACATGATGGTTAAATGTTCAGATAATATTTATATTATATGACAAGGTAAATTCATAGCTCTTATTTAAAACATCCTGGTATATTTAAAACCTGGTGACTTGTAATATAACCTTCCCGTTATTTCCACAGACTCTAGTAATTAGCTTGTGTTTACCTTGACACTGTGTTATTTTATCTCTTCTCAATACCAAACAGATCTCTTGCTTAATACTCCTTATATAGGTGTACAAAACAAATGTCATATTGTACGCAAGCTCTGCAATGCAGACAAGCTTATTTTAAATTTAGAGAGAATTTATTTTCACAGACATCACCCTAAAACCATAGTACAACTGTTACCATTTAGCTTTTTAAAGACAAACATATAGCTAGATTCAGAAAGAGTTAAGCCGGCGTATCAGTAGATACGCCGTCGTAACTCTGAATCCAAGCCGTCGTACATTTAAGTGTATTCTCAAATTGAGATACACTTAAATGTAGCTAAGATACGACAGCTTGCGCCGTCGTATCTTAGCTGTCTAGTTCCCCCGGCCGCAAGGGTCGTGAACGCTGATTTACGCCTAGAATGCGTAAATCAGCGAGATACGCCTATTCACGAACGTACGCTTGCCCGTCGCAGTAAAGATACGCCGTTTACGTAAGGCGTTTTCAGGCGTAAAGTTAGTCGAACAAAAAGCTGGCCTAGCCAATGTTAAGTATGGACGTCGTTCCCGCGTTGAAATTTTGAAAATTTTACGTCGTTTGCGTAAGTCGTCCGTGAATGGGGCTGGACGTAATTTACGTTCACGTCGAAACCAATAAGTCCTTGCGGCGTACTTTGGAGCAATGCACACTGGGATATGTCCACAGACGGCGCATGCGCCGTTCGTTAAAAACGTCAATCACGTCGGGTCACGAGTCATTAACATAAAACACGCCCCCCTGTTCCTCATTTGAATTAGGTGCGCTTAGGCCGGCCCATTTACGCTACGCCGCTGTAACTTAGGAGGCAAGTGCTTTGTGAATACAGCACTTGCCTCTCTGACTTACGGCAGCATAGCGTATATGCAATACGCTACGCCTGCACAAAGTTAAGCCATTTTTTTTAATCTGGCTAATAATTTGTGTATGTCTCCTTTGGAATATAATTATTTTATACTGCAGTTAAAAATAATATAATCCAAATTATTTTTGCCAAGTATATTTAAATGATTTTAGTTATGTGTATGCGAAAAACCTCCAATTATCTAAATGGTAATAATTAAAATTATACATTACCAGTATTTAAGAGTTCTTTCTGTTTGAGAAGGAAAGTCCTACATCTTTGCGTTCAATCTCTCCTTCCAAAGATGGAGAGATAGCCTTCAGAGATAGAGTGAGAGCTCTCCCATCAGTGAACCTCAAAGATCCACCCAAGCTCTCTCCCAAAGATCATCAGAGCTCAGAGACAAGATCAAGAGCCCATCAGGCCCCCTTTGACCTCTGGCTTGGTATAACACCATATTTTGTTTTATATGTCAAACAAATGACAACAAACCCAGACACTTCTGCAACTTCTCAATTTATGATTGAGATAAGGTTTATGGTCAACACAAATGGTCTGGGAAGTTCCTTTGAACTGATACCGGAATTTAACCTAAGCAGTCTCTAATACGTTTAAGCTATTATAGGATCTTATACTTGGGACCCTTGTTACAATGATGGTTTATATATTAATATATATATATATATAATACATAGATATACCATGCAGATATATTTAAAAGGAACATTATTTAAAATAGACAATACCACAGGAATTGAATCAGCCCCATAGCATCATTATACAAAGACAATACTATGTTTTGTGTCATGCTGTGCAAGGCCTTTCATCTTGTTTATCTTACCAAGTGTCTAAAACCTTTGGAGTTATAACCTGGGAGATGTCACAGCCAGACATCCATAGTCTCTTGTAAAGACATAAAATCATTGTCTATTCATGGGCTCATGAACTTAATTTCACCCTTTGAAGAGAATATGTCTGCCCTCCTGCTCATAACATATATGAATAGGAACACTATGAAAAATATACAATGTGCGACTTTATATGTATTCTTTTAACCCAAAATGTCCCGACAGAAAAGATAATGGCACAACTGCAAACCTACCAAGACATGGCCATCCACCTAAACTGACAGGCCGGGCAAGGAGAGCATTCATCAGAGAAGCAGCCAAGAGACACATGGTAACTCTGGAGGAGCTGCAGAGACCCACAGCTCAGGTGGTAGAATCTGTCCACAGGACAACTATTAGTGGTGCTCTCCACAAATCTGCCCTTTATGGAAGAGTGACAAGAAGAAAGACATTGGAGAAAGAAAGACATGAGAAGTCCTGTTTGCAGTTTGTGAAAAGCCATGTGGGGGAGGGAACACAGCAAACATGTGGAAGAAGGTCAGAAAACTGAACATTTTGGCCTAAAACCAAAACGCTGTGTGGCCAAAAATGAACACACCACATCACCCTGAACACACCATCCCCACCGTGAAACATGGTGGTGGCAGCATTATGTGGCGGGGACGCTTTTCTTCAGCAGGGACAGGGAAGCTGGTCAAGGTTGATGGGAAGATGGATGGAGCCATATACAGGACAATCTTAGAAGAAAACCTGTTAGAGTCTGCAAAAGACTTGAGACTGGGGCGGAGGTTTACCTTCCAGTAGGACAATGACCCTAAACATACAGCAAACAGTCAAAAAGTGCAGCGCTCTAAACAAGGAAATATCCTAAGTATCAGTTGCAGTATACAGGAGGGTGCCTAGGCTACAAAGTCCTCACAACAGCAAGTAATCAGCAAATTGAAATAGAAGAAGCTGGCACTCCAAATCCTTAGTAAATGGTTTATTGGGTACACATAAAAGAGTACAAGGGGCTAACGTTTCGGCAAAACCATCTTGATCACACCTACTCTTTTATGTGTACCCAGTAAACCATTTACTAAGGATTTGGAGCGCCGGTTTCGTCTATTGGAAAAAACCCTAAACATACAGCCAGAGCTACAATGGAATGGTTTAGATCAAAGCATATTCATGCGTTAGAATGGCCCAGTCACAGTCCAGACCTAAATTCCATTGAGAATTGGATGAAGTGGTTAACATTTTAATACACTTCTAAACATCCTTCCTAATTTACCTTGTTTTTTTATTATTTTTACACATATTGTAATCTAATAACTTAATTCACAAAGCTAACACAATTTTTTAAAATTACAGTTATTTTCAGCAATATTTAGTGGTAGTAAACCCATAATTTGAACTTGTACCTACAGGTAAACCTATACTAAGGTACAGACATACCCACTTTTAAGTACACAATGGGGTTTATTTACTTACGCTGAAAAGCGCAAAATCAAACTCACTTCTGCATAGACACCAATGAGCTTCTAACCCCAGCTTGTTCAATTAAAGGGGTTGTAAAGGATTTTTTTTGTTCCCTAAATAGCTTCCTTTACCTTAGTGCAGTACTCCTTCACTTACCTCATCCTTCCATTTTGCTTTTAAATTTCCTTATTTCTTCTGAGAAATCCTCACTTCCTGTTCTTCTGTCTGTAACTCCACACAGTAATGCAAGGCTTTCTCCCTAGTGTGGAGAAAGCCTCTTGAGGGGGGAGGGGGCGAGCAGGAGTGTCAGGACGCCCACTAACACACAGCTCCTTTCTCTATCTGCAAAGTAGAGAATGTCCTGACTTGCCTGCTCGCCCCCTCCCCCCTCAAGAGGCTTTCTCCACACCGGGTACAAAGCTTTGCATTACGGTGTGTAGTTACAGACAGAAGAACAGGAAGTGAGGATTTCTCAGAGGAAATAAGGACATTTAAAAGCAAAATGGAAGGATGAGGTAAGTGAAGGAGGACTGCACTACAGTAAAGGAAGCTATTTAGGGAAAAAAAATCCTTTACAACCCATTTAAGTTTTGGTAATAAAACCTGGAAGCTCATTGGTTTTTATGCAGAAGTGAGTCTGATTTTGCGCTTTTCAGCTTTAGTAAATAAACCCCATTGTGTACTTAAAAGTGGGGTATGCCTGTACAATGAATATCTCCTAAACTTGCATTGTTTAGCAGATATTCACATGGGATGCAGCTATTGGATTTTACCGGTGCATTTGCTCTGAAAGGTTGGCATACCTTGTGTCGCCTTTAGAGTTCCGTGCCGTAAACCGTAACTCTTCTGTGCACATGCGCGGGTGTGACATCATTGCGGCTAGGCCATTTAATCGGTCGCAGCCCACAAACCCGGAAGGAAGACCAGGTGAAGATATAAGGCCTCGTACACACGACCATTTCCTTCAACAAAATCCATCAAGAAACTTGGTGGCAGAGCTTTTTTGCCGAGGAAAACGGTCGTGAGTATGTTTTTCGTCAAGAAAACTGTCGTGGATCTCGACGAGAAAAAAAGAATTCTCTTTTTTCTCGTCGGGAGTCTCAATTTCCTCGTCGTATTTCTCGTCGGGCTAGTTTACGATGAGAAACACGTTTGTGTGTAGGCTAAGAAACCCGCGCATGCTCAGTATAAAGTATGAGACGGGAGCGCACCTTTGGTAAAAGTAGCGTTCATAATGGAGATAGCACATTCGTCACGCTGTAACAGACTGAAAAGTGCCAATCGTCTCTCACCAGGCTTTTACTTAACACGCAGTAACATGAGATTAGTAAAAGCAGCCCCAAGGGTGACGCCAGTGGAATGGAACCTCCCCTTTATAGTGCAGTCGTACGTGTTGTACGTCACTGCGCTTGAGAACGACGAGATTTTGTCTTGACAGTGTGTATGCAAAGAAAGCTTGACAAGATTTTCGACAAGCCTGACAAGGAACTCGTCGAGGAAAACGATGTTTCTTTTACGACAAGTTTCTCGGTCGTGTGTACGAGGCCTAAGCCCTGTCAACGGTGTCAGCCCACCAATGGAGGGCTTTGTTTTAAAGTAAGTCTGCCATAATGTGCTAAATGGTGTAAAACACCCATTTATATTTTTAAAAAGCAAGTTTACTACATATTTAAAAGTCTAATTTAAAAACTGGTTGGACATTTGTTGAATAAAGCCTCATCCTTGGATTAAATCTTTGTGAAATAAGCCTGTTATAAGAGAACATACCTTTTGAAGTGCTAACCGAAGTTTGGAATTACCAAAGATAAGAACAACAGAAAAAGCGGGAGAAACAGACAGCAACAGCCACAAAGTGAGCCACCAGAAATAAATCAAAACATCATCAGAGGGTTGAAAACTGCTGTTCATAATCAGAGAAGTACAAAACAGAATATAGATCAGGAGAAGAGACAGGATTGTTTTGGCCGCGCTTCGATGTGTCTTTAGCATTGAATCATCTTCTGGAGAAAGGATTTTCTTCATTCGATATGTGTGTCTACGCAGTGACCAGATTATATACATTAAGGAGGTTATGATGATAAGTGATGTTAAAAACATAATGGGGCCAGCAACAAAGTAAATAAATAAGTTATCCAATGTAAACGATAACATTCCACTGGCAATTTGGACAGATGTGACATTTTGTGGAAGAGGTCTACCTAAGAACCATATCACCGGGATAGTGCAGAAGAAAGCTATCACCTCCGAGATCAGAATGAGCCAAACCACGGCAGAATCGATGGACATCTTCACCTTAGCGAGGAAGGAGGATTTAAAGTGAATAATCTTAAAACAGAAGTACAGACAGAGCCAGGCGATGAGAAATGAACTGGAGAGAGTTATAAAGAACATAAGTGTAATGATTACGGGAAGTGCGCATTCTTCTAGAAAAAACTGAGGCCATGTAAAGTAAAAGAAGATGAAGTTTCCATAAATGCATGAAAATCCAGCATTGGAGAGAGCCAGAACAACCAGGAGGTGGTCAACGGGGTTCAGAGGCTTTTTCTTCAGCCAGTCAAAGAAGTTCACAGCAACTATAAAGCCGTTCCCGAGAAAAGCAGCAAAGATCTCTACAGCTACTATTGTTAGACCGACCACCAAGAATAAATGATGTAGGAAAACATTTCCATTATCCATGGTGAGCATAAATGAAGATCTCTATGAAAGTTGGTGCTGCTTACGGTAGCTTTCTTGTTTTATTAAACTGACTATATTCTGGCTTATCTGAGAACAAACACCTTCTAAGATGGAAAGCTGTCTGTCGAGCGTACTTGTCCTGGTTATACTTTGAATAGATGCAAAGTCATGTCCAGTCAGCTGATTTGGTCATAGTTTACTAAAACAACAAAGTAAAAGTAGGTAATGGATCTTACATGGCCAACAATGAGCACACCCTTCTGGTGACATTGAAAACAGCTCTGACATCAAATTGCACATTTTATATTTACAATAACGAAATATTACAAGCCCCGGACCATTAGGCTGGCCAATGACCAGAGCACTTTTTGCAAATCGGCAAAGGGTGGCGTCATCCAAATGGAACTTCCCCTTTATAGTGCCGCCATATGTGTTGTACGTCACCGCGCTTTGCTAGAGCATTTTTTTTAACAATCGTGTGTAGGCAAGGCCGTTTTAATGATGAAGTTGAAAAAAAACGTTGTTTTTTCTAGAGCCTAAAAAACATTGTTTTTTACAACCCGAAAAATGATCGTGTGTACGCGTCATTACACTTATGCCGCGTACACACGATCAGTTTGTCTGATGAAAACGGTCTGATGGACCATGTGTGCGCCGCATCGGTTTTTTATCCATTGGTGAAAAAACTAGGAACTTGTTTTAAAATGATCTGATGGTTAAAAAAATGATAGAAAAAAATTATGGTCTGTGGGCACGTTCATCGGTTAAAAATCCATGCATGCTCAGAATCAAGTCGACGCATGCTTGGAAGCATTGAACTTTTCTCAGCACGTCGTTGTGTTTTACGTCACCGCGTTCTGACACGATCGTTTTTTTAACTCATGGTGTGTAGGTACGACTGATGAAAGTCAGCTTCAACGGATAGCTGATGAAAAAATCCATCAGACCATTTTCATCGGATGAACCGATCGTGTGTACAGGGCATTAGAGGCTCCTCTCTTCTTTTTTTATACTCAGTTGTGACATGACGCTACTCTTATATCAATACATCGCTTTTATATCAAGGAAAAATGTATTAAAACATTTAGTTGGACCATCATTTATTTTTCAACAGGACAATGACCCCAAACACACCTCCAGGCGGGGGAAGAGCTATTTGACCAAGAAGGAGAGTGATGGGGTGCTGCGCCAGGTGACTACCTCTTGAAGCTCATCAAGAGAATGCCAAGAGTGTGCCAAGCAGTAATCAAAGCAAAAGGTGGCTACTTTGAAGAACCTAGAATATGAAATATATTTTCAGTTGTGTTCACACTTTTTTGTTATGTATAATTCCACATGTGTTACTTGATAGTTTTGATGCCTTCAGTGTGAATCTACAATTTTCATAGTCATGAAAATAAAGAAAAACTCTTTGAATGAGAAGGTGTGTCCAAACTTTTGGTCTGTACTGTATATAATGGCATTTTAACATTTATACACTTTCTAATTTGACAACAGTTCATACCTTTAGCTATGTATCTTTAGCAACTTTACCAACTGTTTCAGACTTTCTGGCTCCATTATGATTGTAAAACTGAGAGCACAACCAATTGGAGTGTTATATTTGTGGCACGTGCCGGAAATTAAACTGTTTTATGGATGGGTCTACTTCCACTTTAAGGGGGTAAATCCTCCGGGGCTAAAGTAGTTAAAAACAAGGTTGCAAAGAGTTAATTTATTAGACATGTCTGTGTGTGTACTATTGGCATTGTTTGGAGTCCTTCCATTTACTTACTATTGTCCATCACTCATTCCATTGTCAGTTTTGCTGCTTTTAGGTTGAAAACATTTCTTGAAGATGAGCACACAAGAATATTTCCTCCCAGGCAGCCTTCAGTCTGGGGTTAGCAAGAACAAGGAGGGTTGACTGCACCGGGGTGAAGGAGTTTAGAAGAAGAAGCAAAAACCAGAATCCTGACTCTACCCATATAATGACCACAAAATAGACGATGGACATCACAACATAAAATATTACGTAGAAAAGCAAGTAATGTGTCATCCGGAGCACAACATTCTCGTAGGACCTCGCGTGCTCACTGCCCGACGTTTGAACATTCATCATTCTCTTTCTGTGTTTCTTCAATGCCACAAGAGTAAACAAAGTCGTGGTGAACACCACCAAGAAGGGAAGAACAGTAGCAATGATGACAGCGTTGACAAATGTTGTGCTTGACTGTGAAAGTATGGAGACCATAGATGGAGAGTAATCAGTGGTATTACCAGACAGTGCCGGAGAGAAAATAAAGAACACGTTGCTTAGAAGACTGTTGAAGAGAGACACCATTACAGCCCCCAATAACATCCTGGGGACAATTGAACTAATATTCGTCTTCATCCAAGAGAAACAGCCTGACTTAAAATCAGATATCTTTATGAAATAGAAGAAGCCCAGACTGGCTGAAAGCCACCCACATGAAGTCATGGTAAAAAGCAACAGGTAGAGATAAATATAAGTGGTATTAATAGTTTGGAAGATTCCAAGGCTGCAGAAATAATCAAGCAAAGCAAGAGACATCAAGATACCGAAGCACACATTGGAGATGGCCACACACAGCAAGATTTTGTAGCTACTGCTCACCGTTTTTGTTTTCAAAAAATCCAGATAAACTGCAAATATGATAAATGCGTTCATTAACACACCGGTGCTCATCTCTAGAGCTAGAACTGCAATTGTAAAAAAAGGCACGTGGTTTTGAATGTAACCTCCAGGATTCATGATGGCACAATTCGACAATTTTTTATTTTTGCCTTTTAAAATTCAGAGTCCAGATCAGATGTTTAAAAATGTCCTTAAATTAATAATGACCCCCATGGAGCCGTTCTGTGTCCGAGCTTTCTCCGGGGGGAGTCTCGGAGAGCTGTGAGCCTGAAAACGATCGGACCAGCGGCTAAATATCTGTAAAACAATCACTAAAGCATATCGGGAGAACAGGTGGTGGAAATGCTCGACGTCCCAATCCATCAGTTGGAAATGAATGTTCTAATAGATGGGTCCGTCATTTGAATGCATGCAAAGTGTTGAGATCTAAAATTGCTTCAACTCGAGCTTGTAAATTATTCTGCCTATTGTCTTCATCATGAGACACGGGCCTGTCAGGTTTATGTAAAAGATCTTTATCGTTATTGCCATAAATGCTTTCTTTAACCACTTAAGCCCCGGACCAATATGCAGGTAAAGGACCGGGGACCCTTTTTGCGATTCGGCACTGCGTCGCTTTAACTGACAATTGCGCGGTCGTGCGATGTGGCTCCCAAACAAAATTGGCGTCCCTTTTTCCCCCCCACAAATAGAGCTTTCTTTTGGTGGCGTTTGATCACCTCTGTGGTTTTTATTTTTTTTTGCGCTATAAACAAAAATAGAGCGACAATTTTGAAAAAAAAACAATGTTTTTTACTTTTTGCTATAATAAATATCCCCAAAAAATATATAAAAAAAATGTTTTTTTTTCTCAGTTTAGGATGATACGTATGCTTCTACCTATTTTTGGTAAAAAAAAATCGCAAAAAGCGTTAATTGATTGGTTTGCGCAGAATTTATAGCGTTTACAGAATAGGGGATATTTTTATGGCATTTTTATTAATATTTTTTTTTTACTACTAACAGCGATCAGCGATTTTTTTTTTCGCGACTGCGACATTATGGCGGACACATCGGACACTTTTGACACATTTTTGGGACCATTGTCATTTTCACAGTGAATGATAAAAATGCACTGATGGCTGTGAAAATGACACTGGCAGTGAAGAGGTTAACCTGTAGGGGCGCTGTAGGGGTTAAGTGTGTTCTAAGGGAGTGTTCTTACTGTGGGGGGGCGTGGCTGTGATGTCATTGATCGTCGTTCCCTAACACAGGGAACAGACAATCACTGATGGCCACACTAGGAAGAACGGGGAAGGTTTGTTTACAGTCACCTCTCCCCGTTTTTCCTCTCTGTGACTCGATCACGGGACACCGGCGGCGATCGGGTCCTGCGGGCACGGAGGACAGCACCTTAAGCTGTTTAATTGTTTATGTTGACTAACAACAATATTTATGAGACTATTAAAAATGCATGCTATGTTCTGCAATGGTTGATTTCCACCAAAAACATAAGCAGGTGTCAATTGGAGTCTTGCCAATTTTTGTAAATGTACTTGCTTCAGGAGAAGCAAGGCCGATCTTTTTATGTCAATGTAATCTGAAGCTGGAGAAGCTTTAGTGTACCCATCAACTAACATTTACTGTATAACCTCCACCTTAACTGCCTATGATAACCACTTGCCGACTGCCCTATAGCAATTTCTATAGCAGGATCATGTATATATATGTAATCCTGCACCTCTGGGTAGGGGGAACAAATGCAACTCAGTGTCTGCTGGCACCCGTCGATCATCAGCCTCAGAGACAGAACTGCAATCTGCCTATGTAAACAAGGCAGACTAAAAAGCTAAAAACATCAAAGTAGTGTATACAACCCATTAGTATTGGTAATTATTTGTAAAAAGGTAAATCTAGGTAATGAATATGAGTCAATCTTAGGGAGATTCTAAGGCCGCGTACACACGGTCGGTTCAAACCGATGGAAACGGACTGAAGGACCGTTTCATCGGTCCAAACCGATCGTGTGTAAGCCCTATCGGTCAGTTATCCTTCGGTCGAAAAATTTAGAACTTGCTTTAAAATTCAACCGATGGACGCCTAACCGATCGGTCAAAACCGATGGTTAGTATGCAAAAGCATCGGTCAAAAGGCCACGCATGCTCAGAATCAAGTCGACGCATGCTTGGAAGCATTGAACTTTGTTTTTTTCAGCACATGTTTTACGTCACCGCATTCTGACACGATCGTTTTTTTAACTGATGGTATGTAGGCACATCAGACCATCAGTCAGCTTCAGCGGTGAATCGTTGAAAACGGTCCGTCGGACCATTCTCATCGGATGGACCGACCGTGTGTGTACGCGGCCTAAGGCCTCATACACACAATAGGTCACCTACCTAAGGATACTTTCCTTTTAGCTGCTGTAAAGTATATGTGATGTTGTTTTCAAGCCTTAGCTATAGTCAATTTGGTTCCCAGAAGGATGAAGAAATTTATGATTGAGTTGTTTTGGATATATCTGGGATCCCCTCGTTGAGTAAAGCAGAATTATACTCTTTTTTACACAGTTTTAACCTGACTGTAAAACAAAGATGCCAGGAGCTAATAGGAATGTCCATGCCATTTCATAGAAATGTCCATATATTCTACCACCATGGGAAAAAAAAACAAGTTGCGCTAAACATTATAAACAATTAATGTGACCAAATATAAAAACAAAAATGAATCATATGGTCAATTAAAACTTGACAATCATCATATAATCATATAACATGCATGAAACCCTCGAACAAGAGTCTATGTGTAAAGTGATTGAAATGTTGGATCACAAAAGTGATCAAAGTGAGATGCTCCTTCACCAGTGAAGAAAAAGAGTCCTCAAGATATATAATCAGATGAACCACCAATACGGAGTGACAACTAGATAGCTAGGATCCTCCACCAACAAAGCATATGAATCTGCTTACCAGATCCCGGGGGTCCCTCTATATAGGGGACCCCAGGTAGCATGAATGTAAAAGGGATTACAAAGCCGCGAGCTGGATGGAAACAGTCTATTGGGGGATCATCACCTCGTTCCATTAGTCCAAAGCATAAATGATCATGTTTCATAAGTTGGAAAAAGAAAAAGAGGGGGGGCCCCGATAGTGTAAAACCTTTAAAACTTTTATTGTAAAAAATTGTACATGCTTATACACTTACAATTTTGCAGTGAAAAATAGTCTTTCAGTCCGATGTCCGGCCGGATACATACAGACGACCCATCCAAACAGGGAAACAAAGCAGTTCAGGGGGGTGATGCCGATGTACCGCACGTTCCGCCCTACTAGTTTCGCGAAAGATCGCTTCATCAAGGGGCTACCTTGGAATTCTACCACCAGTATTGCTTTAAATCCTTCAATTGACATGTTATTGTCTGTCATTGGGTTAACTGTCAATTTGAACACAAGAAAATGTCCATCCAGGTGGCCTTCAGACTGGGGTTAGCAAGAACAAGAAGAAAAGCTTGCACTGGTGTGTAGCTGCCTAGAACGAGAAGCAATAACCAAAATCCATACTCTTCCTGTGCAATGACTGCATAACAGACAATGGACATCGATGCGTAAAATATTCCATAGAAAAACAAGGACTGTGTCATCCGGCTCACAACGTTCTCATAGGACTTCAGACGTTCGCTGTCAGATGTTTGAACATTCTTCATTCTATTTCTGTGCTTGTTCAAGGCCATGACAGTGAAGAAAGTCATGGTGAACACCACCAAGAAAGGGAGAATAGTATCAATTATCAAAGTGTGGAGAAACGTTGTGCTTGATTGTGAGAGTGTAGAGATCATCGATGAAGAATTATCTGTCATATTGTCAGAGAGTTTTCGAGAGAAAACAAAAAACGAGCTGCTTAGAAGACTGTTGAAAAGAGACACCAGTACATTCGCCAATAACATCCTGGGGACAATGGAGCTGATATTCTTCTTCACCCAGGAGAAACAGCCTGACTGAAGATCAGAAATCTTCATGAAATAGAAGAAGCCCAGACTGGCTGAAAGCCACCCACATGAAGTGATGGTAAAAAGCAACAGATAGAGATAAATGTAAGTGAAATTAATAGTCCAGAAGATTCTGAGGCTGCAGAAATAATCAAGCAAAGCAAGAGACATCAAGATACCAAAGCACACATTAGAGATGGCCACACAAAGCAAGATTTTGGAGCTGCCGCTCACTGTTTTTGTTTTTAAAAAATCCCCATAAACTGCAAATATAATAAATGCGTTCATTATTATGCCAGTGCTCATCTCTAGAACTAAAATTATAAAAAAATGCATGTGGTTTTGTATGTAACCTCCAGGATTCATGATGGCACAACTAGACAAATTCTTCTGTTGTGTTTTAAAATTCAGAGTCCAGATCAGATGTTTAAATATTCTCTAAAATATTTTCTAAAATACATTGAAGCCATTCTTTGTCCAATCTCTCCGGGGGAATCGCAGGGAACTCTGAGCCTGAACAATGTCAGACCAGCAGCTAGATAGCACATGGTGGAAATACTTGACGTCGTGATCCATCAGGTTAAAAAAAAATGTTCCAATGTGAGGGTCCATCATTTGAAAACATGCAAAGTGTTGAGTTCTAAAATGACATCTGTTCAAATGTGCATAAAATGTGAAAACAAACATTATGCAAAAATATTTTGACTGCAAATGGTTTTCATCATCATGAGACACGGGCCTGTCAGGTTTATGGAAAAGTCTACAAAACGAAAAGTGACCTGGCACAGAGCACCAGGGAAAGGGTTATCTATGGCAACAGTAATTGGATCATACTAGATATATCGTAAAAAATCACAAATGTTATTGATATATTGCAAAAGATTTTTTTTTGGCACAATCAGAAGCCAAGTTTCACAAAAAAAAAACTGACCGGAACCTGTTAACGGTTATGAAATAATCACCACAGATACACAAACTGACAAAGGACACAACATATAACACATTTAAAAGGAATGTCCGGACGCTATGTATCAACACGCAGTCAGTCTACTGGATGAAAATTTCATCATAAGTTAAATGCTTTTTAATAAAGACATATGGGCAGGGCCGATCCTAGGGTCACAGGCGCCTGGGTGCAGAAATGTTTCTGGCGCCCCCAAATGGGCGTGATTATTTTACTAACGCCTCCCCTTTACAAATGTTTCCATGGCAATGACTCAACCACAGAGATGCTCCCCGACAAAGTCTTCATTACCCTGGGATTCTTACATGATCTCTTAACAATAAACAAAATACAGGAAGAGAAGCAGAGTATGTTATTGGGACCTGAAGGGGGGCCTCTCTGATGGACACAGAGAGGGCTTCTGTTAGAAAGAGCCCCCAGACATACTACAGACATGATACAGGAGATGGTCAGTGTCCGCAGACATAGTATAGGAGGCGTTCAGAGACTGCAGACTTAGTACAGGAGACGGTCAGAGCCTGCAGACCTAATACAGGAGATAGTCAGAGACTGCAGACACAGTACATGAGATGATCAGAGACTGCAGACACAGTACATGAGATGATCAGAGACTGCAGACACAGTACATGAGATGATCAGAGACTGCAGACACAGTACATGAGATGATCAGAGACTGCAGACATGGTACAGGAGATGGTCAGAGACTGCAGAGATAGTACAGGAGATGGTCAGAGACTGCAGACATAGTACAGGAGATAGTCAGAGACACATCAGTTCTGGACGGACACACACCTATGCTCAGAACACTAGTTCTGGATGGACACAAACAAGGAGAGAAGGAGGGAGGGGAAAACTCTGCCACTTTGGCGCCCCCACCTCTGCAGACGCCTGGGTGCAAAGCACCCTGTGCACCCTGCCTAGGGTCGGCCCTGCATATGGGTAGTAGCTAGTCAATAAGTGGCAGGCTGGCTGCGTGTGGCTCCAAGCAAAAGTGGCTCCTGGTAATGCCCTGTCCTAGGGTGAGCAGTATTGTAGGATCTGTCAGACTTTCTCCTTTCAGTGCCCTCTCCTGAGATGAGTGGTATTGGAGCAGTGGTAAGTCTGCCTCCTGGTAATGCCAAAATGTTACCCTTGCAGTGGGTTACCATTCACATTGTAAGGGTCGATTGCTTGTTTTGCCCAGGGGGATATTATTATAAAGTGATATACTCACGTTACTCCTTACTCTCCTCTGCTGTCCAATGCCCCTGGGTTATTGGCAGGTCCTTCGCACTCTCCTGCTTGTCAGTGATAGAAATTGTCTTTCCATGTAATGCTAAAAATTAAATTTTAGTTTAAGAAAAAAGCAGCTCCCTGATTCAGTACAATTTACAGAATGACATCTCGTGTGGGTGATATGTCTAAAGAATAATTTGTTTATGTGTCGTATCCTTCATCCAAATTCCACCAGCATAAGATTAAAATGATTTCTGCTCTGCAGTCAAATCTTGATGGGTTTATGTTACATAGAACTGCAGTGAACATGACATTGATTTTTAGAAATGTTAGACTTTTGCTTTTCATCTTCAGAACAGGGTCAATTTCTATCAGGAATCAATTTTTCAATATATGAAAATAGAAAGTTTGCAGCAGAAGTGACGCATTTTATTGGCTAACTTAAAGTGATATTAAAGGTTTGTGTTTTTTTTAAATAACAAACATGTTATCCTTACCCCTATTCTGCAGTTTGTTTTGCACAGAGTGGCCCCGATCCTCCTGTTCTGGGGTCCTCCTGTCCTGGGGTCCTCCTGTCCTGCTCTTGTGGCTCCTCCCCGCATTAGATAACCCCCTCTGGGAAGCTCTCTCCAAAGGGGGTTACATTGCGGGTACTCTCCTGAGTCATACACTCTGTGTCAAAAGACGCCAAGTGTATGACTCGGCACCCGCATCATTGGATTTAATTGACAGCAGCGGGAGCCAATGGCTGCGCTGCTATCAATCTATCCAATGAAGAGTCGCAAACCTGTGGAGAGAGCGATGCGGGATTGCGCTCACGGAAATTGATGACAGTGCGGGGGCCGCCCTGTCATCCGCCGGCTCAGCGGGGATCAACGGAGCGATCCCCGCTGAGCAAGCGGAGGTTCACAGGGCGGATCATCACTGATCCACCCTGTGTGAAAGGGCTCTTATGAGAGTTTTTGTCTGCTGTTGTAACAACTGTTTCCTTGCAGACCCTGCTGGAAAAAGACATCAACTTTGCATCCAACTAATTTTAATGTATTCAAAAGCTTCCATTGCATTGTAATTCGATAGACCTTTGCCTAGAGTTTACATGTAAGCAAATGAATCCAAAGGATTTTGTTTTCCACCTAGAACAGAGAATCATTCAGACTTCTGAACCGTCAAGATCAAAACAGCTCCTGCTCCAGCTTGCCTGATGGATATCAATCCTAATAGCCCCGTCACAGTGGGTTGCTTTACTGTGATCACATTGGAGGCAGTCATTGGGATATTTATGAATGCCTTCATTATATTTGTGTCTCTAAAAAATGGTTTTATAGAGAAAATCCTTCATTCAGGAGATTCAATCCGTGCTTCAATGGCCAGATCCAGCATCGTCTTAGTAGTGGTGCTGATTTCCTCCTTCTTCTGTTCCATTTTTTTCTCTAAAGTGTTTAATACTTTCATTGTTTTATTTAATGTATTGACCATTTACAGCATCAGTTCTAGCTTATATGTCACCGCCATCTTCTGCTTCTTCCTGTATATAAAGATTGTTCAGGTCAAGTCCGGTGTTCTGGCTTTGATGAAGAGGAAGATTACAGTAGTCTTCCCTCGGTTGGTGGCGGCGGTCGAGCTCTTCTCTTTCTGCTGCAGCTTTCTGAGTTTTGTGTTCTTTACCGTCGGCGGAGAAGTTCACACAAACAGCTCCGAAGTCTCAGCAGCCCGAGTTACTGAAGGAAAAAAAATTCAGGTTCAACAAACGTCTTTTTTGATGTTGGCTGTGTTTTTGGTGCCCTATTTGTTGATGGCCATGACCACCATATTAGCAGTCGGCTCCCTCATACTTCACAGTCGTAAAATGAAGATCATGAAGACTACTGGCGCTGTCAATAACGAGGCGTATAAAAGCACTGCGTATAAATTGATGGGCTTCTTAATCATCCACACACTCTTCTGTTCTATTTTATTTCTTGCCTATTTTTCAAGTGGTACTTATCAAGGTCCTGAGTTTTGGACAGTATCAATAATAATATTCTTTCTATCGCCAGCAAAAACGTTCATCCTCATTTACAGTAACACCCAACTGAGGAACAACTGGAAGATGATGATTGGTTGCATTTTCTGTTGCAAGTCATTTGTCCAAGCTACAAACACCTAAAGTTGATGTACAGCTTAAATGGATGAAATAAATTAGATTTCTGTGCTTTGTATCAGAAATTATTACCATTGTTTTTAGATAAAATACTGTTAGTAGCAAATTTTGAATAATTGCAAAGCTTACCGTATATACTCGTGTGAAAAGCCGAGTTTTTCAGCACATTTTTTTGTGCTGAAAATGCCCCCCACGGCTTATACTCGAGTCACCTTCTTGTGCCTGATCTCCCCAAATTTGGTGACCTTGGCACATATGTAGCCCCACTCTTCCTCTACAAGTGTGCAAAGTTTGTTGTCTGGGGGACCTACGGCCGGGGAGCACCGATTTTTCGAAGCCGGGCACCCCTTCCATAGACTCCCATGTTAAACGGTAATTTCTCTGGTGACTTTGGGGACCTGGTACCGGCTGGTCGTAGGTCCCCTGGACCCAGAACTTGGCACACATATAGCCCCATTTCTCCTCTATAAGTGTGTAAAGTCGAGTCACCTTTTTGTGCCTGATCTCCAGGACTTTGGGGACCTTGGCACACATGCAGCCCCACTCTTTTCTCTACAAGTGTGCAAAGTTTGTTGTCTGGGGGACCTACGGCTGGGGAGCACCGATTTTTCAAAGCCGGGCACCCCTTCCATAGACTCCCATGTTAAACGGTAATTTCTCTGGTGACTTTGGGGACCTGGTACCGGCTGGTCGTAGGTCCCCTGGACCCAGAACTTGGCACACATATAGCCCCATTTCTCCTCTATAAGTGTGTAAAGTCGAGTCACCTTTTTGTGCCTGATCTCCAGGACTTTGGGGACCTTGGCACACATGCAGCCCCACTCTTTTCTCTACAAGTGTGCAAAGTTTGTTGTCTGGGGGACCTACGGCTGGGGAGCACCGATTTTTCAAAGCCGGGCACCCCTTCCATAGACTCCCATGTTAAACGGTAATTTCTCTGGTGACTTTGGGGACCTGGTACCGGCTGGTCGTAGGTCCCCTGGACCCAGAACTTGGCACACATATAGCCCCATTTCTCCTCTATAAGTGTGTAAAGTCGAGTCACCTTTTTGTGCCTGATCTCCAGGACTTTGGGGACCTTGGCACACATGCAGCCCCACTCTTTTCTCTACAAGTGTGCAAAGTTTGTTGTCTGGGGGACCTACGGCTGGGGAGCACCGATTTTTCAAAGCCAGGCACCCCTTCCATAGACTCCCATGTTAAACGTCAGTCTAGTCATGGACACAGTGAGGCATGGACACAGTGAGGCATGGGCACAGTGAGGCATGGGCACAGTGAGGTATGCACATGGACACAGTGAGTCATGGACACAGTGAGGCAAAGTGAGGCATGCAGATGGACACCCTAGGCTTATACTAGAGTCAAAACGTTTTCCCAGTTTTTTTGTGGTAAAATTAGGTGCCTCGGCTTATATTCAGGTCGGCTTATACTCGAGTATATACGGTATATTTTAAAAATAAGAATAATAAAATATTTATTCTCAATACATTCTTGCTTTGTGTTAAAAAGTTGACAGGTGGCAGAAAATTTGGTGCAACGAAATACATCTTATACATTTTTAGAATCATATTGTATTATCAGTGTTATAAATAAAAAATAGGAAAATGTTTAGTAGGGAAAATACACATTAAAAATTATAGTAAAGATTACTTTTACTTTTACCTTCTTTCTCTCTTCTACTTTCCCCCCTATTAGGTAGCAGAAATGTTATTTCCTTGGTTATCATTATACCAATTGTACATAACGGTAGTTCCAATATGTAGTATAAGATTTTAGATTCTATAATAAATTATTTCTTTTTTTTTAAAACTATACTCTTGATAATAATTAAGACCCTCTTTTTTTTATCAAAGGTCATCTTATATTAACCTGGTCTAAGTTGGTTTTATCCTTTCTTATACAATGTATGACGTAAACTTTTGAGTAGTTAGATCCATGCTAAATTTGTTTTAGTTAAACTACTTTTAGTGTATGTTGGAACTACAACTCGATATTGTTAACATATATGTGATCTTTTGTTTTGCTGCCAGCATATGTAAATATGTATGCTACTGTAACTGTTAAAATTCAATAAACAAATTTGACAAGAAAAATGATAGTTGATAAGTTGACTTCAAAATAAATTGTGCATACCCTAGTAGGTGTAAAGGAGGGCCAAGACCTTACACAGCATAGCCCAGACCAGATTGGATGGTGAAGAATGGTCTTTTGTGAACACCATAGAGACCAGAATCCCATCACAAGAACAAATGTATTTCCATAAAATCTCAGAAATATCTACAGAACACAGGGTTGTGTATGATGGACCCAACTCTACACTTATACATTGCTATAAAATAATAATAATAATAATAATAATAATAATAATAATAATAATAATAATAATAATATTTGAAAGGTCATGCAACCAAGGGCCAGATTCACAAAAGAGATACGCCGTCGTATCTCAGAAACCCGCCCGTCGTAACTATGCGCCTGATTCATAGAATCAGGTTACGCATAGTTCTCACAAAGATTGGACAGGTGTAATTGACTTACACCATTGGATCTTTGGCTTCAATTCTAGGCCGGCCGCTAGGTGGCGATTCCATTGCGGTCGGTGTAGAATATGCAAATGACTAGTTACGCCGATTCACGAACGTACGCTTTTCCCGTCGCTCTAAATTTACGTAGTTTCCGTCGAGATACGCGGCGTAAAACTAAGCATGCCCTCTAGGTGGTCTAGCCAATGTTAAGTATGGCCGTCGTTCCCGCGTCGAAATTTGAAAATTCACGTCGTTTGCGTAAGTCGTCCGTGAATGGCGCTGGACGCAATTTACGTTAACGTCGAAACCAATGTTGTCCTTGCGACGTCATTTAGCGCAATGCAAGTCGGGTAATTTTACGGACGGAGCATGCGCAGTACGTTCGGCGTGGGAACACGCCTAATTTAAATGGTGCCCGCCCCATTTTTTTTTTTTTTATATTTTTGGGGATATTTGTTATAGCAAAAAGGAAAAAATCTTGGGCCAGATCCACTGGAGAGTACGCCGGCGTATCTACTGATACACCGGCGTACTTTCAAATTTCCAGCGTCGTATCTTTAGTTTGAATCCTCAAACCAAGATACGACAGCATCTGGGTTTGATCCGACAGGTGTACGGCTTTGTACGCCTTCGGATCGTAGATGCAATACTTCGGCACCCGCTGGGTGGAGTTCGCGTCGTTTTCCGCGTCGGGTATGCAAATTAGCCTTTTCCGACGATCCAAGAACGTACGCGCGGCCGTCGCATTCTCTTATGTCGTCTCTAGTCGGCTTTTTCCGGCGTATAGTTAAAGCTGGTATTTTGCAGCGTATAAATAGACTTGCCATGTTAAGTGTGGCCGTCGTTCCCGCGTCAAAATTTGAATTTTTTTTTTGCATACGTCGTCCATCAGTCGTCATTTCGCACAATGCACGGCAGGAAATTTCAAAACGAAGCATGCGCAGTTCATTCGGCGCGGGAACGCGCTTCATTTAAATGAAACACGCCCCCTACTCGCCGATTTGAATTACACACAGAGAGATACACTACGCCGCTGTAACTTACGGCGTGAATTCTTTGTGGATTCAAAGAATAAAAAAGTAAGTTACAGCGGCATAGCGTATCTCTGATACGCTGTGCAAATCTAATTGTATGTGGATCTGGCCCGTTGTTTTTTTTTTCCAAATTGTCACTCTTCTTTTGTTTATAGCAAAAAAATTCAAAACAGCAGAGGTGATCCAATACCACCAAAAGAAAGCTCTATTTGTGGGGAAAGAATGATTACAATTTAATTTGGGTAAAGTGTTGCATGACCGCGCAATTCACATTCAAATTGTGACAGGGCTGAAAGCTGAAAAATGGTTTGGGCAGGAAGGGGGTGAAAGTGCCCGGTATTGAGGTGGTTAAAGAAGCTCTTAGAAAAAGGCATGTATTTTGCATTCAACAAATACATTTTCCATATTTTCAAAGGTTTCCATGGTATAGCCATTTGATAGCTCTCAGCTAAGACTTTACATGTAAGCAAATGAATCTAAAGGATTTTGTTTAACACTGTAACCAAGAATACAGAATCATTCAGTCTTCGGAACCATAAAGATTAGAGCGACTCCAGCCTGTCTGATGGATATTGATTATAACAGTCCCTTCGTAGTGGCTTGCCTTACTCTGATTACAGTGGAGGTAGTCATTGGGATATTCATAAATCTCTTCATTCTATTTGTAGTTATAAAAAATTCTCATATAATTCAAACTGTTAAATCTGGAGATTCAATTCGGGCTGCGATGGCCAGGACCAGCATATTCTTAGCACTGGTGCTGATTTCATTCTTCTTCTGTTACATATTTTTGTCTAAAATGAATGTCACTTTAAAAGTTGTACTCCATTTCTTAATAACTTATGGCACCTGTTCAACTTTGCATGTCACCGCCATATTCTGCTTCTTCCTGTTCATCAAAATCGTACAGATCAAGTCCGGCGTTCTGGCCTGGGTGAAGAGGAAGGTCACTGCTGTCATCCCTCGGTTGCTGGTGGCAGCCGAGGTCTTCTCTTTCTGCTGCGGCTTTCTGAGTTTCGTGTTCTTTGCTGCCAATGGAGAAGTTTACACAAACGGATCTGCAGTCCCAGCTACCAATGTTAGTGAAGGCGAAAGTTTGGGTCGAAAAATTTTGTTTCTGACTTTGACTGTGTTTTTGGTGCCCTATTTCTTGATGGCCATGCCCACCATTTTAGCAGTCGGCTCCCTCATACTTCACAGTCAAAAAATGAAGGTCATGAAGACTACTGGCACTGTCAATACCGAGGCGTATAAAAGCACTGTGTGTAAAATGATGGGCTTCTTAATCATCCATACACTCTTCTGTTCTATTTTATATTTTGCCTATTTTTTAGGTTTTAATGATCTGGGTCTCGGGTTTTGGGCAGTGTCAATAATTATGTTCTTACTATCTCCAGTGAAATCTATAATACTTGTTTACAGTAACACCAAACTAAGGAATGAATGGAAAATGATGATTGGTCGTATTTTCTGTTGCAAGTCATTTGTCCAAGCTGAAAACACTTAAAGCACAGTAGGTACAAATCCTAAATGAATGAAATACAATTGCTCTGTGTGCTGTGTATCATAGTTATTTCCATTTTTATTCTAGACAAAATATTGTTTGAAGAAAACTCTAACATAAATAAGATATATCTGTGGGATATTTGCAAACAGAATTTGTGGAGAGCCACAGGCACCTTATACCACCATTTGAAGGTCATATAACCTTAATGGCCCGGATTCACAAAGCACTTGCGCCGACGTATCTCCAGATACGCAGCGTAAGTGCAAATATGCGCTGCCGTATCTGTGCGCCGTACTCACAAACTAAGATATGCCTAAAAACAGGCTTCATCCCGCCGACGTAACTTGCCTACGCCGGCGTAGGGTGGGCGCACATTTACGCTGGCTGCATGGTGGCGCTGCCATTGATTAGCCATTCAAATATGCAAATAAGGAAGATACGGCGATTCACGAATCTGCGCTCGCCCGACGCAGGCTACGAGAAGTGCGCATAAGTTGTATGTCCGGCATAAAGTTAAGCCCCATAAAGGAGGTGTAACTCAGCAGCAGACATGTAAAGGTCTGCATCAGGGAACAGAAGCCGGCGGTTTTTACGTAGTTTACGTTGGACGTGTGTGAATGGGCGTAGATTACGTTCATGTCGTAGGCAGTGATCCGGCGTATCTTAGATAGTTGTTCCGACGTGGTTATGAGCATGCGCACGGGGATGCGTCCACGACACGACGCATGCGCAGTTCGTTCAACGTACTTGTCTGGCTCACGCCCACTTCCACTTACGCCGACTTATGCCTTCCAAACCCAGCGCAGTTTTGAGAGCATTGGCTTAATGGCTTTGTGAATTCAATGCTTGCCTCTCTGCGCTGCGTCGGCGTAGCGTACAGGAGATACGCTACGGTGGCATTAATGTGCGCCGCTGTCTGAGAATCCGGGCCAATATCTTTAGAAGGTAAAGTAAACATTAATAAAATGTAATCAGTGTTTTATTCACACCTACTTTTCCTTCTACTCCTCCATTGCCAGTAGCCTCCAGAATTAATAAGGTTATTATTAGGGTTGTCCCAATACCAATTTTTTAGGACTGAGTACGAGTACCGTTACTTTTTTTCAAGTACTCGCCGATACCGAATACCGATACTTTTTTTTTAAAATGTGTCCCCAAATGCAGCCATGTCCCCCCACAAATGCAGCCATGTCCCCCACATATGCAGCCATGTCCCCCCACAGATGCAGCCATGTCCCCCCACAGATGCAGCCATGTCGCGTATAGACACTCCCCCTTGCTTGGGATTGGACAGTTCACCCAAGCAAGGGGAAGTGTCTATACGCGGCGTGGCAGGAAACACTACAGCTATTCAAATGAAAGCTGTAATGTTCCCCGCCCGTATTAACCAAGCGGCGGCGGCAGCGGGGATGCGTCATAGCGGCGGGATGCGGCATAGCGGCGGCGGCGAGGGGGGGTGCAAGTATTCTATTTCGGTATTGGGGGTATTTGCGGGAGTACAAGTACTCCCGCAAATACTCGGAATCGGTCCCGATACTGATACTAGTATCGGTATCGGGACAACCCTAGTTATTATACCTTCAAATGGTGGTATAAGGTGTCTGTGGCTCTCCACAAATTCTGTTTGCAAATATCCCATTTGTGCTGGAGTGGAGCATCAGATGGCATGCTCCTTCATATTTTCTGTTCTTTTTCTGCACAAGCCTTAAACCTTTTTTCGACAAGTTTGGGGTAAATCATTAAAAAAACTGATAGATCCACCTTGGACGACTCTGAGTCCTCCACCTTGACAATTGTCTGTTTGGTTAATTAATTACCAGTTAATGTTTGATGTATACTACCTTATGGAACTGCGATTCTGAACATAACATATGTTTTACATTTTTTGTAATATATCTGTATCGTGTACCATCCTCGTTTGTTACCCCTTTTCTCAATCAATAAATGTTTTATTTATTTTTTTCCCACTTCAGAGAATTCTGGTCGAGAGTCTTATTCAACTTTACGTTCATTTTCTGTCTCTATCCCAGTTTCACATCATAGTGGTATTTCTTCATTAATTTATTCATTTTTTTCTGCGTACAAAATATTCAAAAAATGTTAAAATTAGAAATCTGAATACACCCTTTCCCACTATTTCTTGTTTTCAAAATTATTTTCTTCTATTCTAGTCGTACCCTACCCTTTTTCTCCCACCCGAATGGTTTGTTCTCTTCACTCTCTTATTTCCATCCCTGCCATATTCCATAATTTTTTCCAGATATTTCTCAGATATCTTATAGGGTTACTAAAGGAAAAAAAAATGTCCTTTAAAATAACAAACATGTTATACTTACCTCCACTCTGCAGTTTGTTTTGCACAGAGTGACCCCGATCCACGTCATCTGGGGTCCCTCGGTGGCTGTCTCTGGTCCTCCCCGCAATTACTGACCACAGGCATGCGAGAGCTCGCATGGTGGTGAGTAATTGCAGGCGTGCTCCCGTGATATAGCAATCGGCCATAGCCGCTAACTGTATCACTCAGCCCCGCCCCTCGGCGCGCCGCGTCACTGGATGTGATTGACAGCAGCGCCAGCCAATGGCTGCGCTTCTCTCAATCCATCCGCTCTAGCCAATCATCGGCCAGGCTGAGCGGTGAAGAGGATGTCGGGACCGCGCGGGACTTTCGAGGGGTCAGGTAAGTATAACGGGGCTCGGGGGGGGGGGGGGGGGGGCGGCAGCATCAGATGTTTTTTCACCTTAATGCATAGATTGCATTAAGGTGAAAAAACATTTTCCTTTACAACTCCTTTAAATTCTGTCCATCTTCCCCAAGTACTACTATATTTTTTGGATTGCCCTGTTTCTCTACTGCATAGGTATTCCATTGTACTGTAATATTCAATTTGTTCAAACCAGTCCTTTATATTTGGTATTTCTGGGCACAGCCACTTCTTTGGTATTAGTCCTTTTGCGGCATTTAACAAAGTTGGAAATTACTATTGAAAAAACAAGTGGGAATATATCTAGGATATATAAACCTTTGATGGAAGTGAAAGAGTTGGAAATTATGACATTTATAAAAAAATGGGAGAGGGAATTGGGGAAATGAGGGAGGAACCAAGAAGTAGGAAATATCCTGAAACTAGTACATGGATCATCAGTAAACAATGGGATGGTGGAAATAAATTATAAGTGCATAACCCGGTGGTATAGAACTGCAGAAACACTAAGGAAATATCAAATAGGACAAACAACTGAGTGTTGACGGGGCTGTAAACAAACGGGAACCCATATATAGTGGGGGTGCTCCAAAATTAGAATGTACTGGAAGGAAATACTGAGTTATATCAAGGAAATCACTAATATAGATATACCTGAGGAACCATGGACATGTCTATTTCATGGGGTAGATATTCCGACAAAAGAATGTAGAACCTCAATGATTCTACATATGATGAACGCTGCAAAAAGCTTGATACCAAGGAAATGGAAGGAAGTAAAGAGCCCAAAAATTAGAGAGTAATTTGACAAAATAGAAGAGATATATAACATGGAATATCTGAAGCCCCGTACACACGGCCGGTTTTCTCGGCAAGAAAACTGCTGGCAGAGCTTTTTGCCAAGAATGTGACAAGCTTAAAGGGGTTGTAAAGGAAATTTTTTTTTTCCCTAAATAGCTTCCTTTCCCTTAGTGCCGTCCTCCTTCACTTACCTCATCCTTCCATTTTGCTTTTAAATGTCCTTATTTCTTCTGAGAAATCCTCACTTCCTGTTCTTCTGTCTGTAACTCCACACAGTGGCCCAGATTCTCAAAGGAGATACGCCGTCGTATCTCTGAGTCTGAGCCGTCGTATCTATGCGCCTGATTCTTAGAATCAGTTACGCATAGATTTGTATTAGATCTGACCGGCGTAAGTCTCTTACGCTGTCGGATCTTAACTGCATATTTACGCTGGACGATAGGGGCGTGTACGCTGATTTACGCCTAGAAATATGTAAATCAGCTAGATACGCGAATTCTCGAACGTACGCCCGGCCAACACAGTACAGATACGCTGTTTAGGTTAGGCTTTTCCCGGCGTAAAGTTACCCCTGCTATATGAGGCGTACATGCGGCGTACCAATGTTAAGTATGGACGTCGTTCCCGCGTTGAATTTTGAAAATGTTACGTTGTTTGCGTAAGTCGTTCGCGAATAGGGCTGGGCGTCATTTACGTTCACGTCGAAAGCATTGGCTTCTTGCGGGTTAATTTGGAGCATGCGCACTGGGATACTTTTACGGACGGTGCATGCGCCATTCGGAAAAAGCGTCATTTACTGTATGTGGGGTCACATAAAATTTACATAACACACGCCCACATCTACCACATTTGAATTAGGCGGGCTTACGCCCGCCTATTTACGCTACGCCGCCGCAACTTTCTTTTTGAGAATACGGCACTTGCCTGTAAAAGATGCGGAGGCGTAGTGTAAATAGGATACGTTACACCCGCTCAAAGATACGCCGCTGTACGTGAACTCCAGTGGCCCTTGAGCCGGGGCTGTACGAGAGGTATCCCTCTACTCGTCAGGCTCTCCCAGATGGTACGTAACACCACCTTACCCCAACAACTCCTTTCTCCACAACACCCCCCCCCCAAAAAAAAAAATTCCTTTTCAGTTTCAGTCCTTCTTCCCCTGCTTCATGCTCCTTGTTATTTTCTTGACCTCCTGTCTCAAAATGACAGACTGGAAATTCTGTTTTACTTTATGGCTCACAACTCACAAGGACTTGCAATTTGAATGGACATATAGGGCCAGATTCACAGAAGAAATACGCCGGCGTATTTCCAAATTTGCCGTGACGTATCTTTAGTTTGAATCCTCAAACCAAGATACAACGGCTTTTGGCATCGATCCGACCGGCGTACGCCTTCGGATCGTAGGTGTAATACTTTGGCGCCCACTGGGTGGAGTTCGCGTTATTTTCCGCGTCGGGTATGCTAATTAGCTGTTTACGGCGATCCATGAAGGTACGCGCGTTCGTCGCATTCTCTTACGTCGTCGCTAGTCTGCTTTTCCCGGCGTAAAGTTACAGCTGCTATTTCATGGCTTATATTTAGACCTGCCATGTTAAAGTATAGCCGTCGTTCCCGCGTCGAAATTTAAATATTTTTTTTGCGTAAGTCGTCCGGGAATGAAAACGCACGTCGCCGTTCAAAAAATTACGTCGGTGCGACGTCATTTCGCGCAAAGCACGGCGGGAAATTTCTAAACCGAGCATGCGCAGTACGTTCGGCGTGGGAACGCGCCTAATTTAAATGATACACACCCCATTTGAATTAGGCGGGCTTGCGCCGGACGGATTTACGCTACGCCGCCACAAGTTTACAGGCAAGTGCTTTGTGAATCAAGCAACTGTCCGTAAAACTTGTGGCGGTGTAACGTAAATGACATACGTTACGCCGCTGGAATTCTACGTGAATCTGGCCCCCTACTTCTAGACTGATGTATCTTGAAGAAATTCTGTATTGCTACAATCTGTCAGATTATTTGGTAATTCATATTTTCTACATATAGGTTGGACTATGCATATACACAGTCTGTTTGTATTGTTGTGAAAAATTTCTCTGTGAAAAATAAAAATAAAGAATATAAAAAAATATATATATATAGTAAATAGGTTAACTTCATAATCCAATGCAACTCATAAAACCTCAAACTCCTGTGTATGTTGTATGTAAAAAAAATAAACATTTCTCCAGCTCTGTTTATCTTTCACAAACAAATTTAAAAGTGCTTCATATTATAATCAGACCTGCTCCACATTCAAATCCTGGCAGATTTATGTTACAATGTAAAACAGAAAAGATGATGCTGATTTTACTGAGGTTAGATGTTTGCTTAGAGCTACAGAAAATAGATCAACTGTGTACATAAAGAAATTATACCTTATTTAAAAAAAAAAACACATGGAGAGGGATGCTAATCAATAATAAAAATGTATTCAATATGATAACAGACATCATAGATTTTTTAAGATAAAAAAAAAATGTATTGTTTTTAAATTTGCCCTATTTCCCTGGACACCAAAATAGTATCTGTGGTTCAAAGTTTGACAGAAATAAATACAAATGAAAAAAAAAAAGTGTTTTTAAATTATTATTATTTTTTAATTTTCACACTAAAAAAATAATAAGGGACAAGACAAACCAAACACAAAAATACATTGAAAAACAAATATAATACAACGAACACTCTAAAAACACACAGTAAGACCTCAGCCGTCAAAATTACACCAGATCCTGTCATCATCCCCATGACTAAGCTACGAGGGTTGGAGCGAGACATGTTGGGGGCATGCTCTGGTCGGAGTCCAGGTTGAGGTTGCCGCACACACACACCTCAGGCAGTGGCAACTGGTGTTTTTTTGTTTTCTGGAGTGGCAAACAACCACCCCCCGCGGCCCCTCGCTGTCGGCAACAGGGATAGGCGGGCACATTGGGGATCAGGGGCCTTAGAAAAAGCATAAATAAATATCTGGAGATAGAAACAGAGTGGTCGGGGCGTGGCCGGATGCAGGAGGGAGTGTTGGAGTGAGTAGAGTAAGTGGATGAGAGCCTCCGTCTTCCCCCTGTTAAGCTGAAAATCATGCTGACATAATGCACTCAAAATCGGATTCCTGTCTGGACTTTTCTTTTCCTCCCCAGGAGTTGGGACCTTAAAGAATCAAAATGCACTTTGAAACAGCAGTATATCCCCTGTTATCTGGGCTGTCCGAGCCTAATATATGAACTTTTGTAGCTTCTGCCTGTTGTGTCTATCAGACTCCCTCTGTGCTCCCATACGCTGCTGCTGCTGCTGACACTGGCTGATTAACCCAGTACCATACAGGCACAGATACTCGTGGCTCGGAGAGCTCTTACCCAGCCTTCGGGCGTTGGGCTGCTTGACCGGAACGTGGAGAGGCTCTGGGGCTGGAGGAGACCGAGAGCGGGACTCGTCGAGCGGAGGATCGAGGGGTGCACGGAGATATCCGCGGCTACGGAGCTGCCCGAGATCCCGCGAGATTTCGAACACATGCGAGAGTTCGTTTCCTGGCTGCTGTCTCTCAATGTAGCAAGGACCGGGCTCTGACTGTGAGTGTGTAGAGACCCCCCAGGTGCTGGGAAGGTGAACCTGAGGAAATGTTTGGCGCCAGCAGGGCTATAATTAAAATTACCAGAGGACTGCACAGAGGCAAAGAGGAATAAAACACTCCAAATCCGAGGGTACTGGTAAGGAGACAACTTCTACAACATGCAGGGATAAGTTCCCCAGGCTTTCTGTTGGTCCCCTGTGCTTATGGCCAATTGCATTAGAAATACTGCTGTGTGACCTTCTTTCACTGATAGATTGATTTCTGTAATAAGAAAAGGGGAAAAGTGGACACAATTTTCTCTAAAAAGCCTAAAGGGTTAAGGAGATATTGGAATTTTCTTTTTCCTTTTTTTTTTTTTTTTTTGGCTACTTGTGGAATAGTCTGCTGGGTAAGGCAAACAGTGTATATTATACATTGTGTTACATTGTAGCCAGCTGTCTAAATCCATAGCTAAGAGGGACTGCTCTCCTATTTGAATTGGTGAAGTGTGGGTCCCCCAACGGCCCTTAGGAGCCCTCAAGAGATTTGGTCCCCCCCTTTTTTTTTTTTCCCTCCTCCCCCCTTTATTAGAGGGATATTTTGTTTCAACTGCCTTATTGTATGTTCATGTTTACCATGACTAAAAAACGTGGACTTGAGGACCAGCTACACTCAGAGGGTGCCCCTACAACGCGGTCTGCTAAGGAGAAAGAAAAGGGGTCCCAGGCTGCAGCAGCTAAATTGGACCGCTTTTTCCATCCCTCTCAGACCACATCTCACTCACCTATTAAAGGGGATGTATCACCATCACCATCAAACACACAGTCCAAAGGTCTCGTAGGCCCATCGGCTATCAGGAAAAGCCAGGGATCGGGGGTGACCAAACCATCTAATGCAGCTAATCTAACTGGGACTAAAGCCCCGACTACTAAAGGGCTTGGGGAGGCGGTACATGGCACTGTACCTGTACCTGTAACAGCTACACTTGGGGCATCTGACATTGCCATTGAACCTAGTCCTGATCTGGTAGAAGAGCCTACACTGAAAGATGTACTGCGTGCTGTCAATGACTGTAAACAATTCATTGTGGGCTTTGATAACCAGCTAAAGAATCTGAGGGATGAGCTGATTTCAATACATCAAGACATGCGCAAAACTGCTGAAAGGGTTACCACCTTGGAAGAACGAATAAGTACGGTTGAGGATACTTTATATCCGTTTGAGAATGAACTTAGGGGGTTGCAGGAGAAAACAAATCAACAAGCAGCCAAATTAGATGAAATTGAGAACAGGCTTCGAAGGAATAATGTTCGTGTGATCGGCCTCCCAGAAAGGAGTGAGGGGTCCAATACTATATCCTTCATGGAGGGCTGGCTTAGGGACATTTTTGGCCCCGCCACTTTTTCAGCTTTCTTCTCCATTGAGAGGGCCCATCGAGTCCCTTTCAAACCCCCGCAGGAAGGAGGACGTACTAGATCATTACTTTTTAAGTTTTTCTATTATGGCGATAAAGTCACCTTGCTTCAAAAAGCTAGGGAAAAGGGGGATATTATGTACAACGGAGCGAGAATTTCCTTTTACCCCGACTTCTCTCCTGATCTGCAAAAACGTAGAGCTGAATTTACACAAATAAAGCGTACCCTACAGCACCACAAGGTGGTATATGCCTTACAGTATCCGGCTCGTTTACGGGTTACAGCCTTTGGCAAGACTTTTTTTTCAACTCGCCGGCAGAGGGAACACAATGGCTGGAAGCAAATAGTAAAGATCTATAGACATTTACATAGTATAGATATATACCTCCCCTTCTTTTTTTTTTTTTTTTTTTCCTTTTTTTTTTTGGAGAGGGACACTTTTTCTATTGGGTAGCAATTGAGCTACTGAAATAATTTCCTATTGATTGACTACACAAGAAGAAGAGTATTATAAGATTAATAGCACTAAATGTTTCACTAAATGTCTTAATATTTTTGCGAGGGTTTGCCTTGGGGTATAGAGGGAGTATTTTGTATTTATAGGCACTTTTTTTTTTTTTTTTTTTTTTTGCACTTTTACTGTTGAACTACGCCTATTTTTTATTATTAGTGGGTTTAGCTCAATTGAACTTCTATATGTATTGACAATTAATTAATTTTAACAATCGGGGGGTGGGGGTGCATGTTTATTTCTACTATGCCAATGATTACAACTAGCCTAGATTGTTACATTTTTCGATAACTGGATCAATTTGACCAATTTGATTAATTGTGGGGTTCCCCCAATTTTTTTTTTTTTTTTTTAAGGGGGGGGGGGTGGATCTGGGGTATAGAGAAATTCCTATGTATAGACACTTATTTGACACTTTTATAGTTGAATCATGATTACTTTTTTATTAACACTGGTTCTAGCTGGTTTGATATACTACACGTATTGATAATTGATTAATTTCATTAATTGGGGACGGGGGTGCACTATGTTCACTTTCATTATGTCAATGTTAATGATTCAAATTTGCTAAGATTTTTGCACTTTAATTTTAACTTGATTAACTTGACCAATGGTGGGGTCCCTCTTTTCCTTTTTTTTTTTCTTTCCCCCCCCCCTTTTTTTTTTTTTTTTTTTTTTTTTTTTAGGAGGAAATTGCTTTGGGGTATAGAGGGAGCATCCTGTATCTATAGGCACTTTTTTTTTTTTTTTTTGACATTCTTACAGATGAACTACGCCTATTTTCTATTATTAGTGGGTTCAGTTCAATTGAGTCTCTATATGTATTGACAATTAATTAATTTTAATAATCGGGGGGTGGGGGTGCACTATGCTTATTTCTACTATGCCAATGATTACAACTAGCCTAGATTGTCACACTTTTCGATAACTGGATCAATTTGACCAATTTGATTAAGCGTGGGGTTCCCCCAATGTTTTTTTTTTTTTGTTGTTTTTTTTTTGGGGGGGAAGACAGGTAGCCTATTTTTCAGATAAGGGAGATGGGATACCAGATTTTGACTAGGGTAATGGGGGGGCGGAGACGGGAGGCTCTCGCTCCTCAACAGAGGGAGAGAGAGGCGAACAAGTGTGAGAATGGGAGGATGGGTGTGGGTAGGCGAGAGTGGTGAGGTCACAGGTGAAGCCCTATGGGGAAGCCCAGGTGGGCAGGGGGAGGGAGGGAGGGGGAGGGAGATCTGGGAGGGAGGGAGGGAGGGTGTTGGGAGAGAATTTTGGGGGATCATTGAAAAGAGGAGAGGTCTTGGTCCTGATAAGCAACAGGAAGATGGGAAAAGGGAAAAAAAAGTGGTTGAGGGGGAGAGAAAAGGAAGGAGAGAGGGAAAAAAAGGTGGCTGTCTTATATGGTGTTATCTTATCTCATGTTATTATTATTTTATTTAGTCCATGGCTCTGAGGATTAGATCTTGGAATGTACGGGGGCTAGGGGACCCTACTAAGAAAGCACTGGTGTTAGCATCAATGGAAGGAGGGGGGCCAGGGATACTCTGCCTACAGGAAACACACCTAACCAAGGATACAATGACCCAGTTGGGCCTTCGAAAATTTCCATTTCGCTACCATTCTGTACACTCCTCATATTCGAGGGGAGTGAGCATAATGGTAGGGAAAGGTGTGCTATTTACTTGCGAGAGGAGTTGGATAGACGAACAGGGTCGGTATGTATTTTTGGCTTGCTCTATTGAAAATAAGCCCTATATTCTTGCCAATATCTACATCCCCCCTCCATTCAAGTTCGATGTCTTACAGAAACTAGTGGAATTTATGCTGGATAAAACCGATACTCCCCTGATAGCAGTAGGCGACTACAATGAAGTGCTAGACAGAGCCTATGATAGATTCCCCTCTGCACACGAACCAAATATAGAACAAGGGAGCCGATTGACCCGATTCCTGGATGAGATGGGACTTAAGGACATTTGGCGCACTCGTCATCCTTGTATTCGACAGTATTCCTGTCTCTCTAGTTCCCATGCTACCCTGTCCAGAATCGACATGGCCCTGGGCAACGATTTGGCTCTGGGTATGGTCAAGGAGATAGAATATGGACCAAGGGGGGTCTCAGACCACTCACCATTGGACCTAGTTATTAGGAGGAGCAAGAATATCCTTCAAAGAGAGTGGAAAATTAGTCCATACTGGCTTGAGCTATTGGGTGACCCACAGGAAATGTTTAACAGCTTGAAAGAATATCTCGAAATAAATACAGGCTCGGCAAGGTCTGGAGTGGTCTGGGACTCGCTGAAGGCCTATTTGAGGGGTTTGTTGATCCAGAAAGTGGCAAGATTGCAGAGGGAGTCTAGGGCATGGGAAGAGGATCTTAAAAGTGAAGTGATGGTAGCTGAACAAAGATATATTGAGACCCCGTCCGTAAGTAGTCAAAGAGAGTGGCTCGACAAACAGAAGGCCTATAAGATGGCCACCATGAGAAAGGCAGAGAACCATCGAATATTCCAGAAACAAGCCCAATTTGGGGAGGGGGAGAAGGTGGGGCGAGTTTTGTCTTTGCTGACTCGGGCCAATTCCCCCTCTTCAAATATCTCGGCAATTAGGGCCTCAACAGGCGATATCTCCACTGATAGTAGTGAGATAAGACAAATTTTTCATGGCTTTTATAAATCCCTCTATAAGTCTAGGGGAGGAGATTCAGGAATGGAGGCCTTCTTTCAGGGAATTCCAGTTCCAACTCTCCCAGAAGTGGACAGGGAAAAACTGGAATCCCCACTTACACTGGAAGAACTACAGTCGGCAGTAGCAGGGATGCCCAGCCATAAATCACCTGGCCCGGACGGGCTCCCAATAGAGATCTACAAACGCTGTAGTGAAATCTTACTACCAGAACTGCTTCAGATTTTAAAAAGTGCTTTCTTGGAGGGGCAGCTCCCTTCCTCTATGATGGAGGCAACGATTGTTGTAATCCATAAGGAGGAAAAAGATAAACTAGACCCTACCTCTTATCGTCCAATATCATTGCTTTGTACAGACGCAAAAATTCTTGCTAAAGTACTGGCAAACCGACTAAAAGGGTGCATTGAGAGCCTTATCCACTCTGATCAATCGGGGTTCATTCCAAACAGGTCAACCAGCATAAACATCAGAAGGGCCTTCCTAAACATACAGATCCCCACTGACAACGAGGGCCCCAGAGCACTGTTGGCCTTAGACGCAGCTAAGGCCTTCGATAGCATTGAGTGGCCATACCTATGGAAGGTATTAGAAAGCTTTGGATTTGGCCCCTTGTTTATCAAGTGGGTTCAACTCTTATATAGCGAACCACGAGCAAAAATCAAAATTAACGGTGGAGTCTCAGACACATTTAAGCACGAGAGAGGGACGAGACAGGGTTGCCCCCTTTCACCGCTCCTGTTCGCACTTGCCATGGAACCTCTTGCCATCAAAACTAGACTAAATAAAGACATACAGGGGTTTAGAAGGGGTTCAGAGGAAGACAAGGTATCGCTCTTCGCGGACGATGTCCTGTTCTTTATAGGGAATGTGGATAGCTCGTTGACCACAGTGGTCCAAATGGTCGGGGAGTTTGGAAAGTTTTCGGGACTAGTGGTTAATTGGGATAAGTCGGCCCTACTCCCGATAGATCCGTTGGGGGACCAGACAATAGCCGAAATGCCCCAGCTGAAAATTACAACAAAATTGAAATACTTGGGGGTCTGGATCACTAGCGAGGTCAAGGAGTACACCAGTAACAACATTGCTCCACTATTGTTAAAATTGAAACTAAAAAAAGATATCTGGAGCCGCCTCCCCCTCTCGGTAGCCGGCAGATGCAATTTGATAAAAATGATCTGGCTTCCCCAGTTATTATATGCCCTTCACAACTCTCCAGTCTGGGTGAACCAAATATGGTTTAAACGAATGGAGACATTGTTTAGGGAGTTGTTGTGGAAGGGAGGTCAGGCCAGAATCAGACTTCAGACTATGCAACTGCCGGTGAAGGAGGGGGGGATGGCGGTCCCACACCCAAGAACATATTTCTTGGCATGCCAACTACAGCACATAGTGGGGTGTGGCTCTCAAAACCTGGGTAATAATAGTTTTAAATTAATGCTATCAAGGGCTCCACATACGATCCTAATAGAAGCCCTAGAGGCAAACTCATTTCACTATCAATGCCCAACTGTAAAGCTAATTAATAAAGTATGGCGGACTACGAAAGCTTTGTTGGGATATACTGGTGTAACTGAGTTTGCCCCCCTCTGGCATAATAAGAACCTAACAGAACTTAGGGACATAGAAATTCCTAAAATTTGGGAGACCCAGGGGATAACACGGCTATTACACATGTATGAGGGAAACCTTATTAAAACTTTCTCGGAATTGAGAGACGAATTTAACATACCAAATAAGACATTCTTTAATTATTTACAGGTTAGGCATGCTCTCCAGACTCAGTTCAAGACCTATCCGATGGTTAGGACTCATACCCCTGCACTTCTCAAAATGATCCAGACTAACATTACAAAAGGTCAAATCTCTGCACTATATGACAAATTGGGGGCCAAATCCATAAGTCAAATCGGGGTGTCTAAGAGCCGAGAAAAGTGGGAAAGAGACATTGGGCTATTGACCCCGGAGAAGTGGAATGAAATCTTATATAGAGGAACATTGGTGTCAATCGCCCCAGCTCAGAGACTGTCCCACTTATTTCTACTCCACCGGGTCTATAATACCCCTAAAAAAATGTTTGCACTAGGTTGGAAGCAAAACGATGAATGCCCCAGGTGTAGGGCAACAGGGGACCTTATACATATGTTCTGGAGATGCCCCAAGCTCTTTAGATATTGGACAGCAGTTATAATCAAGATCAATAAGATCTTCAAGACCTCTTTAGAGCCGGAGGCTAGAACTTGCCTGCTGGGTGATATGGAAGACCATAGAATCCACGCAGGAGCCATGGAAAGTGTGCTTAGGTGCCTATTCCAAGCTCGGAAGCTAATAGCACAGAGATGGCAAGCGCATGTACCTCCAACAGTTGAGAATTGGGTTGAAACAATCAATGTTCTGATTTGGTGCGAGAGGGTAGCCTTTATTAAACAAGGAAACTACAACAGATTTAGAAGAGTGTGGGAGCCTTGGCTGATAGAAATGGGAGTCCCCTTGGAGAGATAGCCTATGTATAAAGTGTGTAAATACCACTATCTCAGAGGCTGGTAAAGCTCTCTAACGACAAAGAGAAATTAAGGACATCTCTGCACTCTCTGCCTTCCGATCGACTGGATTCTCTTTTATATGCCTCTGAGACTCCACTTCCTCTTTTTTGCCCTCTCTCCTTCAACCAACTAAAAATTAACTAGGATGAAGATACCTACTCCTATCTCTCTATAATATTGGCGGGGGGGGGAGGGGGGTGAAGAGAGGGAGGGGTGGGGGTAAATCAATGAATTTGAATTTAAATAATGCATGTTTGCTTATTTGAACTAATGTAACTAGATTAAGCAATTTTATACTACAGATATGTAAGCATATAAACCTGTATTTATGTATATATTTTTTTGAAAACAATAAAGAGAAATTAAGATAAAAAAGAAACAGAGTGGTCAGTAAAAAAAAAAACAACCCCACACGTCTCCGGCCAACCAATCCAGACTTACAGTTAAAAGATTATAGGAGACCTCCACATAGGTACAGGAATCAGGTGGAAAAACACGTAAAATTGTCAAGTCCTCCAAATGTCCTCCAAATGTAACTCAATATCAGAGGCTGACCAGAGACACCCAATAGTTTATGTTCACCCCAGGAGTTGAGAAGGAGGGGGGGGCCAAACACTCTCGAGGCATGCCCACCAGGCAGCCCCAATCTGTTTGTATTTTCTATACCTTTTGGGTCGTGACTCGTTAAAAGTCCCGTGGGCAATAAACTGTGGTTTTGTATCTACAGAAAGTTTGTAGTTTTAGTGAAACCCTCTATTGACTAACTTATTAAAGACTTAGGGGCAGATCCAAAAAAGAATTACGCCGGCGTATCTATTGATACGCCGGCGTAATTTTTAATTTCCTGTGTCGGATCTTTGTTTTGTATCTACAAAACAAGATACGATGGCATCTGGGATCGATCTGACAGGCGTACGTCTTAGTACGCCGTCGGATCTTAGATGAAATTTTTCGTCGGCCGCTAGGTGGCATTTCCATCGCATTCTGCGTCCAGTATGTAAATTAGCTAGTTACGGCGATCCACAAACGTACGTCCGGCCGGCGCATTTTTTTGCGTTGTTTGCGTTCAGCTTTTTCCGGCATATAGTTAAAGCTGCTGTTATGAGGCGTACTCAATGTTAAGTAAGGCCGGCGTTCCCGCGTACAATTTTGAATCTTTTACGTCGTTTGCGTAAGTCGTTCGCGAATAGGGATTTGCGTAGAATGTCACCGTCATGAGCATTGGCTTTTTCCGGGTTAATTTCGAGCATGCACACTGGGATACCCCCACGGACGGCACATGCGCAGTTAAAAAGAAACGTTGTTTACGTTGGGTCACGACGTATTTACATAAAACACACGCCCATTACATCCATTTGAATTCTGCGCCCTTACGCCGCCAAAGATACACTATGCCGCCGTAACTTAGGGCGCAAATTCTTTGTGGATTCGAAATAAAAAAAAATAAGTTGCGGCGGCGTAGTGTATCTTAGATACGCTGCGCCCGGCGGAAGATTACGCGCAGGTACGTGGATCTGCCCCTTAAGCTTTTGAGAATTGTAAAGCCCCATACACACGGTCAGACTTTTTGACAACAAACTTCTAAATTCCCAGGTTTTCCAAAAAGATACGACTGTGTGTACGATCCATCGAACAAAATTTATTTATTTTTTTGTTTCACAAAATTTTACTGGGTGAAAATGAAAATACAATGCATCATAGTAGAAAAGAGTAAACAATTGAACCTGTTAACAACGTCAATTGAAATTGGGTACAATTTACAGTACAGTACAGTTGATTGAAAGCATGCTCATTGGTGTCAAAGATTTCACCTTTTTCATTTGTGTTTGAAGCTTATTTACATGAGTGGATTATTTTAGGGTCATGCGGGGAACCAGGGATAACGGGGTAGAGGAAAACAATAAAGGGGTGAACACAAATAAAAAAAATAAAAATAAAAAAAGGGGGGGGATTTTTCGGTTTTCATCGAACAAATGTTCGCTTTGCAAATGGACAAACTTTTCGGCAACTTTTCGGCAACAAAAGTCCTACGGTGCAAAATCCTATCGTGTGTACAGAAGTCCACCGGACTTTAGTCCAAATTACAAACACGCTCAACCAACAATAGCATAAGTTGACCAAAGGGTGGCGGTAAAGAGCAGAAAATAGCAGAAAAAAACACGTGATTTGGTGAAAGTTGGCTGAAAAAGTCCTGCTGTATACCAAGTTCATGGCCAACACCCTTCGAAAAAAAAATCCACGGACAGGTTTGTTTGGAGTCCGACTGTGTGTATGAGGCTTTAAGTTCCCTTTAAAGGTTAATTTACACAGTTCTGAAATGGATTCTGAAATTCACCTATTTATACACAAAGCTACAAAGTAGAGCAATAAAATACAACCATTAAAAACAAAAAAAAAACGTTTGAGTAGTAAGACTATTGTAAAAGTTTAGGTTATATAGAACGCCTTCTACAGAAACAGATAAAAGCGAATGGACTGGATTTGGGGTTTCTGAAGAGTAAAGTGAGGGCTTGTAGTGGCCAGAAGCTATAATAAATTATCCCAAATATAAATTTGAATAAGTCACTTGTAATCACCAATCTCAAAGTCAGTATTTCATAAGATAAGTAAAATGAAACATTCAGTAACAGAAGTAGAGTTATGATTTTAGCAGCGTTCATATGAGCTTTTACATTGGAGTTACTAAGAGTGGACGAGAGTTGCATTCTACAGACATGGAGTACAAGAGAAGTGACTGTGCATCCCAGAGACAACAAAATGAGTAGAAATGGTCCCATTAAAAAAAGGTTAAAGATGTTGTATATAAAAAGGACATCTCCAGTGAGGGAATCATTGACTTTATGGCAATATGTGGAACTATTATTCACATTCTCTATGGGAATAGAGGTAAAAATGATAAGGATCAGAAGGATTAGGAAAATGCTTGCGATAACAAAGGTTCCTGCAATCAATCGTGGAAGATTTGCCAAAAACCTGGACTTTATAGCTACGAGGAGTCGATGATGGAAGGAAACAATCTTGACACAGTAGAAGATGCTTAGCCAAGCTGTCATAGACAAGCTGAATAAGATGACAAAGATGTTTATGGCATTAATGCCGATTAAACAAAGGTTTAGGCTTTGGAACGCAGATGTCCAGATATGAGGTGACATATCAACGAAAAACTGAAAACTTGAGAACATTGTACAAGATAATCCCGAGAAAAACACAATGAGATCTTGAGAACTTTGAAAGTTGTCTTTGTGCAATGCTCTGAAGCTGGAACAAGTGACAAGTATGTTGAGAAATATTCCAGAACATGAAATGAGGAAAGTAAAAAACAGAGTAACAATGTTGGCAGCTTGCATTATAAAATCTCGGGATGGATTTGGTTCCTCCTGTAAACGCCTTGAGGAGGTCTTTAACAATTATGAAATTGTCTTCAATACTGTTTTCCTCCTCACTGTGTTTGCTTTTGTATCACTTGGCTTTTTTTACACCTTTAAAAGCTTCTTTGTTTTTTTTTTTGTGATAACTTTTGCATGCTATATCCTTCCACCGTTGATTTTGCAAAACTTTGCATAATTTGAGGCACAAGACTTAAAGGATTTGTGAAATGTCAAACATGTAAATCATTGTTCTTGCCTGTGAAAGGGGAAGGGATAAATTTTAACCACTTCCTTACCGGCCCATAGTCATATGACGTCCACAGAGGGGATCTCCCATCCCGGGTGGACGTCATATGACGTCCTGGGCTTTGTGAGGGGATATCTGAATGATAGGTGCAGCAAGAGGCATCATTCAGATATCATTGTTTTCCGGCGGCGATTCTGCGCACCATAAGAATGATCAAAGCGGCGGTTCTGCCTCTTGATCGTTCTTATAGGCGGCGGGAGGGGACATCCCCCCTTCCGTTGCCATCCATCCGGTGCTTCTCCAGGCTCTCCCGTGCCATTAGGGGCCCATAGAAAGAATCATCCAGCGCCAGATGGGAAGCATAGAGATGACTGGTGACCATATGGTCACCAGTCATCTCTATGACCGTCGGAGGCCCGGGCGCGATGTGATGACGTCACGCCCGGGTACCCGGAAGTAAACAAAGCAGCGATTGCGGCTAGTAAGCATGAGATCGGTGATTTTTTTTCACGAGAGATGTGGGGTCTTATTGAGGACCTTTCACACACTATTCTATTACAAGGGATGTTTACATTCCTTGTAATAGGAATAAAAATGATCAAAAAAAATAAAAATGTAAAAAAAGTAAAAAAAAATAGTAGCTAGTTAACCCACACAGCTCCCGGTCCCCGCTCTGTAACGAGTGATCGCGTGTGCCCGGTGGCAATCGCGACCGCTGGGCACGCACACGGGAGTCGGGGGAGAGCGGCCCTAGTGGCCTGCGCGAGAGCCGACGTATAGCTACGGGCTCTCGCGCAGGGGAGCCAACCTGCCGCCGCCGTAAAAGGACGGCGGCTGGTCGGCAACCAGTTAATCAAATGTCTAATCGTGCCCTTTTTTATTATTGTTTTGTTTATAGCGCCAAAAAATAAGAAATGGTGATCAAATACCACCAAAGAAAGCTCTATTTGTAGGAAAAAATTGCATACATTTTATTTGGGTACAGCGTCCCAAATTCCCATTCTATGCATTAAGGTGAAAAAACATCCGACAATACCGCCCCCCCCCCCGTTTTACTTACCTAACCCCTCAAAAGTCCCGCGCTCGCCCCCGACATCCTCTTCACCGCTCAGCCTGGCCTTTGATTGGTTACAGTGGATGGATTGAAAGCAGCGCAGCCATTGGCTCGCGCTGCTGTCAATCACATCAAATGATGCGGCGCGCCGGGGGTGGGGCCGAGTGATACAGTGAGCGGCTATTGCCGCCGGCTGTATCACGGGAGCGCGCCCACAAGAATTCAACACCACGCGAACTCGCTCGCATGAAGGTGCTGAGTCCATGCAGAGGGGGACCCCAGAAGAGGAGGTTCGGGGCCACTCTGTGCCAAACGGGCTGCACAGTGGAGGTAAGTATAACATGTTTGTTTTTAAAATATATATATATATCTTTAGTGATCCTTTAAGATAAATACTGTTCGAGCCTTTAAAGTTCCACTTAATGGGGGGGATGCAACTTTTGGTAATCAATGGAGGATTGCCTTTCCTGATAAACTGGATTATTGGGGTAGTAGTACAATTCATGTTTTGCAGAAATCCAACACGTAAAAGGAAAATAATTCTCTGGGTATCATACCTCTTGAAGATAATAAAGACTGGCCACAGATCAGGAAAGTAGAATGCTTCTTCTTTATAGGGTGGCCCTCTTTTCTTTATTTTTATGTTGCAGGAAAATCACTTATTTAATATTTAATCACGAAGGAGCACAGAATTTGGATTTTGGGGTATATAGGGGGGAAACCCATGCCTCCCTCTTAAATATAAATATTTATCTAAATATAACAAACACATATACCTACAGTACAGACCAAAAGTTTGGACACACCTTCTCAATCAAAGAGCTTTCTTTATTTTCATGACTATGAAAATTGTAGATTCACACTGAAGGCATGAAAACTATGAAGTAACACATGTGGAATTATACATAACAAAAAAGTGTGAAACAACTGAAAATCTATTTCATATTCTAGGTTCTTCCACCTTTTGCAGCAGACACATCTCTAGAACTGGTAAGAGGAGACTGTGTGAATCAGGCCTTCATGGTAGAATATCTGCTAGGAAACCACTGCTAAAGAAAGGCAACAAGCAGAAGAGACTTGTTTGGGATAAAGAACACAAGGGATGGACATTAGACCAGTGGAAATCTATGCTTTTGTCTGAAGAGTCCAAACTTGAGATCTTTGGTTCCAACGACCGTGTCTTTGTGCGACGCAGAAAAGGTGAACAGATGGACTCTACATGCCTGGTTCCCACCGTGAAGCATGGAGGAGGAGGTGTGATGGTGTGGGGGTGCTTTGCTGGTGACACTGTTGGGGGATTTATTCAAAATTGAAGGCATACTAAACCAGCATGGCTACCACAGCATCTTGCAGCGGCATGCTATTCCATCCGGTTTGCGTTTAGTTGGACCATCATTTATTTTTCATCAGGACAATGACCCCAAACACACCTCCAGGCTGTGTAAGGGCTATTTGACCAAGAAGGAGAGTGATGGGGTGCTGCGCCAGGTGACTACCTCTTGAAGCTCATCAAGAGAATGCCAAGAGCGTGCCAAGCAGTAATCAAAGCAAAAGGTGGCTACTTTGAGGAACCTAGAATATGAAATATATTTTCAGTTGTTTCACACTTTTTTGTTATCTATAATTCCACATGTGTTACTTCATAGTTTTCATGCCTTCAGTGTGAATCGTCAATTTTCATAGTCATGAAAATAAAGAAAACTCTTTGAATGAGAAGGTGTGTCCAAACTTTTGGTCTGTACTGTATGTTTGAACACAACACTTGTTCAAAGGGGATTGGAAAGATGAGGGAATTGGGAGTGGAAGGGAGGTGTTTTTTTATTTTTTTATACATTTTAAAAACTAAAATATTTTCTTCTTCTTCACCATACTCTCCTTCTCCCTTGCCCTTCTATCCCTCGCCCTGTTCTTTCTTTTTCTTTGCTTTTCTCTTTTTCCCTTTTTTTTATATATATTGTAATGTTTGGGGGACCAGCATAGACTCCACTGCACTCCTTCACCTCTCACCTGCAACTTCCTGTCTGCTTTAAACTACTTCCTTAGACAGGTGTGTTAACCCTTTCCGTTCCCTTAAAGGCACCACAGTCCAAACAGAGGGGAAATATAACGTCCTTCCAGGACCCAGCCATGGCGTCCTGTACATAAATATATATATAGATAGATAAATATTTGAAGATATATACGGGGGGTTTACTCGTCGTGTGTTGGCTTGTTTTTGTTATTATAATTTTTTTTGTCTGCGTTTTGTAATGAAAAATAAGAATTAATGAAGGAAAGTCACTTAAAATAGTTGGAACTAACAAAGTTCTCCTTGCTGATGACAAACAAACTCAGGCCCCGTACACACGACCGAGTTTCTCGGCAGAATTCAGCCAGAAACTCTGTCGGAGCTGGATTCTGTGTGTACACTTTTCAGCGAGGAAGCCGACGAGGAACTCGTCGGGCCGAAAAGAGAACATGTTCTCTATTTTCTCGTTAGTCAATGGGAAAAGTCGGCCCGCCGAGTTCCTCGGCGGCTTCCACACTGAACTCAACGAGGAACTCGATGTGTTTGGCACGTCGAGTTCCTCGGTCGTGTGTACGGGGCCTGAGATGTTATTTAATTTTTTAACTAAATTCACATATTCTAAACACGAATTCTGAACTCCGTTCAGTTCATTCAGAACAGTTTTCCTCTTCTTTTGAAAGACATCTGAAGAAAGATAAGAAAGCAACTGAACTGGATTTCTGGATTCTGAAAAGTAAAACGAGGGCTTGGAGTGGACAGTAAATGTAATATAATACTAAAAAGATCCACTCTAAAAAGTAATTCCCAGCCACCAGCCTCCAACACAACATTAGATTGGATATGAAAAATAAGACATTTAACATCAGGAGCAAAGTCATGATTAGTATTGCCTTCACATGAGCTTTCACATGAGAATTATCAAGGCTGGCTGAGAGCTGGATTCTACGGATGTGTCGTACAAGAGAGGTGACCGTGGAACCCAAAGACACCACAATAAGTAGAAATGGTCCCACTAAAGAAAGGTTAAACATATTGGTTATGAAAAGGACATTGTCCATGAGGGTATCATTAAGTTTATGGCAGGGAAAGGTACTGTTGTCATTACTCTCCAAGGAAACTGATGTGAAGATGGCACAGATCAGTAGAATCAGCAAAATGCTGGAGACAACGAATGTCCCTGCAATCAAATGTGGAAGCCTTACCAAAAATCGAAACTTAATGGCTACAAGGACTCTATGATGAAAGGAAACGATCTTCATGCAGTAGAAGACACAAAGCCAAGCCGTCATGGAAAAACTCAAGAGGAATAAAAAGGGGAATATAACAAGGATGCCAATGAAACAAAGGTTCAGGTTTTGAAATATTGGGTTCCAGATGTAAGATGACATGTCAACGGAAAACTGAAAACTCGAGAAGGCTGTACAGGACAATCCCATGAAAAGCACAATGAGGTCCTGAGAACTTTGAAATCCGTTTCTCTGCCACGTTCTGAAGCTGGATGAAGTTACAAGCATATTTAAGAATATTCCAGAACACAAAACGCTGATTTTAAAAATCAGAATCACAATGGCGGCGGCTTGCATTGTAAATGCTCAGGAATGTTTTGGTGCTCCTGCCCACTTCTGAGTGATGTCTTCAGCAATTAGAAGATGCTCTTCAATTCTGCCTTCCCCCCTCTCAGTGTTTGCTTTTGTATCTGTTGGCTATTTCACACCTTCAACAAGTTTTTTTTTTTTTTGAGATAGGAAATGCCGGCTAAACCCTTCTGCCTTTGGTTTTGCAAAACTTTGCATAATGTGAGCCGCAAGGCTTAAAGGATTTTTTCATGTGTTGTACATGTAAATCGTTGCTCTTCCTGTGAGAAGGTGAGGGGTTATATGTTAACCACTTAAGACCCGGACCAAAATGCAGGTAAAGGACCCGGCCAGTTTTTGCGATTCGGCACTGCGTCGCTTTAACTGACAATTGCGCGGTCGTGCGACGTGGCTCCCAAAACAAAATTGGCGTCCTTTTTTTCCCACAAATAGAGCTTTCTTTTAGTGGTATTTTATCACCTCTGCGGTTTTTATTTTTTGCGCTATAAACTAAAATAGAGCGACAATTTTGAAAAAAATGCAATATTTTTTACTTGTTGCTATAAAAAATATCCCCCAAAAATATATTAAAAAACGTATTTTTTTCCTCAGTTTAGGGCGATACGTATTCTTCTACCTATTTTTGGTAAAAAAAAATCGCAATGAGCTTTTATCGATTGGTTTGCGCAAAATTTGTAGTGTTTACAATATAGGGGATAGTTTTATTGCATTTTTATTAATAATTATTTTTTACTACTAATGGTGGCGATCAGCGATTTTTTTCGTGACCGCGACATTATGGCGGACACATCGGACAATTTTGACACATTTTTGGGACAATTGTCATTTTCACAGCAAAAAATGCTATAAAAATGCACTGATTACTGTGAAAATGACAATTGCAGTTTGGGAGTTAACCACTAGGGGGCGCTGAATGGGTTAAGTGTGTTTCTAACTGTAGGGGTGGGGCTGGACGTGTGACATCATTGATCGTGTTTCCCTATATTAGGGAACACACGATCAATGACAGCGCCACTGTGAAGAACGGTGAAGCTGTGTTTACACACAGCTCTCCTCGTTCTTCAGCTCCGGGGACCGATCGTGGAACTCCAGCAGCGATCGGGTCCGCTGGTCCCGCGGCCACGGAGCTTCGGCCTGGGTCGCGTGCACGCACCGGCGACGCGCACGGCCCCACGGCTGGGCTTAAAGGGCCACGTACAGGTACGTGGATGTGCCCAGCCATGACATTCTGCCGACGTATATTGGCCGGAAGGGGTCCTTAAGTGGTTAAACATATTGCTGTCTACTGTTTTTTAGTACACATGTTTAAAAAATATTTTTAGACCTAAAGATTACTTACCCCCCCCCTATTGTATAGTAGTACTTGAGACCCTGGAGTATAAAATGTCGGTAGTTCTAATTTTTATGTCATAGCATAGCAGCTTCATCAAGTGAAACATTTTAGTTAAAAATACACCAAAACTAATTTTAGGTCACACAAATGCAATTTGTTACCAATATTTTGGGGTAAGATATACATACAAGGTTGCGACAAGTAAAATATATTGAAATATCAAACCTTAACCACTTGCCGGCATATAGGTCGGAAGAATGGCCGTACGTTGCTTTGAAAATCCAACCCTCCATGACCGTGGGACCCGCAGGCTCGGTGTCTGCCAGTTTCTCGCGATCGTGTCACGGAGCTGCAGAGCGGGGAGATGCCTATGTAAACAAGGCATCTCCCTGTTCTGCCTAGTGACAGGACAGTGATCTTCTGCTCCCTGTCATCAGGAGCAATGATTGCTGTCATGTCACTCGTAGTCCAGCCCCCTACAGTTAGAATCACTCCATAGGACCGTGCCTGTGGGACCCGCAAACTCGATGTCGGCGATCGTGTCATGGAGCTGCAGAACATGGAGATGCCTATGTAAACAAGGCATTCCCCTGTTCTGCCTAGTGACAGCACAGTGATCTACTGCTCCCTGTCATCGGGAGTAGTGATCACTGTCATGTCACTAGTAACCCAGCCACCCCACAGTTAGAATCACTCCCTAGGACACACTTCCTCGCCCCCTAGTGTTTAACCCCTTCCCTGCCAGTGTCATTTACAAAGTAATCAGTGCATTTTTTTTAATCACTGATCGCTGTATAAATGTCACTGGTCCCAAAATAGCGTCAAAAGTGTCCGATGTGTCCGCCATTTTTTTTATATATATATATGTTTTTTGGGGATATTTATTAGAGCAAAAAGTAAAATATATATTTTTTTTTTAAAATGTCACTCTTGTTTTGTTTATAGCGCAAAAAATATAATTTCTGGGAAAAAAAGGATGTCAGTGTTGCGACCGCGCAATTGTCAGTTCAAGCGACGCAAAAAGTTCTCTGGTCTTTGCTCGGCCAAATGGTCTGGGGCTTAAAGGGGTTAAAAGAAAATAATGCAAACCTGTTTTAATTTACAGTTCTCTGAAATACTACTTTTTTTTAAGAGTTTCTAGTTTAATAATTGTTTTTAATCAGGTGAAAATACACATGCAATTACCAACCTTACCCTACATAATCTAAATTGATTATCGAATATTTAAAAATGTTGGTTTGAACAGCCCCTTGTTAATGTTTCTTTTTGCAGTTCATCAAGTCTGACCAAACCTTCCTCAACTTGGAGTTCCCTGTGATAAGTATGATGGATTGGAGGTTAGGAAAAACTAAAATGAGCGCAAAACAAATCCAGTACATTGGGCTGTCCATTGGAAGGAACCCCAGAGCTATCTCCACCACATAGAAAATTAAATAAATCACAAGAAGAGATGACATTGTTCTGGCAGCCGTTCGATGGACCTTCAGGCTTGCGCCACGAGAATCCTCCATGTTTTGCTTCATGTGCTGGGCGTGCAAAGAGAGCGAAGCGATGATGCGACCGGTGGTGCCCATGACAATTAAAAATGGTAGAAAACAGTTGACTATTAATGAAAAAAAGGTATAAGAGTCATTAACTTTATATCCAATAACCTTGAAAGTCTGGTTGGCCCCAAGATCTAAAGATGTGACATTTGATGAAAACACCTTTGTAGTTGTCCAAATAAAAGGAAGAGAGCTAATGAAGGATATAACCTGAGATGAGAATATCAGCCAAGGAACCAACGATTCAACCTTCACCTTCATCCACCCGAAGAAGCCTCCTTTGAAAGTAATTATCTTCAAGAAAAAAAACAAGCACAGCCAGGAAGACAGCCAAGAACTAGAGAATAGGGTATACATAATCACATAATACAAGGTATAAAAAACATAATCCAGAAACACAACCCCTGTAAAATATATGTAGGATACAACACTGGCAGCGTTCGCAAACACGAAGCAAGTGTTCGAAAGGGCGAGAGAAACCACCAGTCGATCACTGGAGTTCAGGACTTGACCTTTCAGCCTATCTCGGAGGTTGACCAGTATAATGAAGGCATTGGTGAAAGTTCCTATAATGATCTCGACCACAAAGATGGCAAAAAATATTTCAGCGTAAGACGGGACAACAAGATTATCTAAACCCATTTCTGGCAAAGACTTGAAAGTCAACAATCAATCCACTTATAGCGATGGCGAGAAGTCCTACTTGTTCGTAATCAGAAAATGTGACCTCTTCTAATTCTTGGGCATCCTTCAGGTGAATAGAACAAGACTCAATAGGTGTGGAACAATTTATAGATGATTCTGTTCCAACGCAATCTACCTGATGACATCAATGGGGGGGATTATGGGATTATTCTTAGATCCTCGGGTTAAAATTGATGCAAATGTCCTCTGTCAGCTCAATCTGTTTTAGGCTTTTCAAGGTAAATCAGGCATAAAACTGCTGTAGCTTCACGTTGTACAGACTCATTTCTGTAACATACTGAATTTAGTGCTTATAACAGGAGCTGAATAATGAAATAGAACAAGAAAACTAAATAAAGACATAGGCATTTAGGAGTTGTGTGTTTTATATATATAGGGCCAGATTCAGGTAGACTTACGACGGGCGTATCAGTAGATACGCCGTCGTAAGTCCGAATCCCCGCCGTCGTATATTTAAGCGTATTCTCAAACTGAGATACGCTTAAATATTGCTAAGATATGACCGGCGTAAGTCTCATATGCCGTCGTATCTTCAATGCACATTTACGCTGGCCTCTAGGGGCGTGTACGCTGATTTACGCCTAGAATATGTAAATCAGCTAAATACGCCTATTCACGAACGTACGCCCGGCCGTCGCAGTAAAGATACGCCGTTTACGTAAGGGGTTTTCAGGCATAAAGATAAACCACCAAAAAGTATGGACGTCAGAACCGTGTCTAATTTTTCAAGTTTTACGTTGTTTGCGTAACTCGTCCGTGAATGGGGCTGGCCGTAATTTACGTTCACGTCAAAAGCATTGACGATTTGACTACGTCATTTGGAGCATGCGCACTGGGATACGTCCACGGACGGCGCATTCGCCGTTCGATCGAAACGTCATTTACGTGGGGTCACACTTAATATACATAAAACACGCCCACAGCTTCAACATTTGAATTAGGCGGGCTTATGCTGGCCCTAATACGCTACGCCGCCGTAACTTTGGGCGCAAAATCTTTGAGAATACCATACTCGCCTCTCAAAGTTACGGCGGCGTAGCGTATAGGAGATACGCTACGCCTGCCTAAATGTATGTGAATCTAGTCCATATTTTTTTAAGCCGACTAGTTAAAGGGGTTGTAAAGGTAAAAAAATGTTTCCCTAAATATTTTCCTTTCCCTTAGTGCAGTCCTCCTTCACTTACCTCATTCTTCCATTTTGCTTTTAAATGTCCTTATTTCTTCTGAGAAATCCTCACTTCCTGTTCTTCTGTCTGTAACTCCACACAGTAATGCAAGGCATTCTCCCTGGTGTGGAGAAAGCCTCTTGAGGTGGGAGGGGGCGAGCAGGAGTGTCAGGACACTCTCTACTTCGCAGATAGAGAAAGGAGGTGTGTTTTAGTGGGCGTCCTGACCCTCCTGCTCGCCCCTCAAGAGGCTTTCTCCACACCAGCAAACCTCAAGATGACTTACATTTAATTTAGCTAATTAAATTAAATTTTTCAATGCAGGGCAGGGCCAGGTAAAAATGCTATGAAAAAAGGCAAAAACACCCACCAGTACCATATATACTCGAGCATAAGCCGACCCAAATATAAGCCGAGGCACCTAATTTTACCACAAAAAACTGGGAAAACGTATTGACTCGAGTATAAGTCTAGGGTGTTCATCTGCATGCCTCACTGTGCCCATGCCTCACTGTGCCTCACTGTGTCCATGTGCATGCCTCACTGTGCCCATGCATCACTGTGTCCATGACTAGACTTACGTTTAACATGGGAGTCTATGGAAGGGGTGCCTGGCTTTGAAAAATCGGTGCTCCCCGGCCGTAGGTCCCCCAGACAGCAAACGTTGTACACTTGTAGAGGATGACTGGGGCTACATGTGTGCCAAATTTAGGGTCCATGGGACCTACGGGCGGCCAGTACCAGGTTATACTTACCTCCACTGTGCAGCTTGTTTTGCACAGAGTGTCCCCTAACCCTGTCTTCTGGGGTCCCTCGGCGGCTGTCTCGGTTCCTCCTCGCAAAAGCTTTCCACCTTAATGCGAGCGAGCTTGCATGGTGGAAAGCTTTTGCGAGCACGTTCCCGTGCGGCGGGCATAGCTGCCGACTGTATCACTTGGCCCCACCCCCCAGTGCGCCGTGTCATCCGCTGTGATTGACAGCAGCACCAGCCAATGTCCAGGGGACATGTATCAATGCAAAAAAAAAGTTTTAAAAAAAGTAAGTTTTTTTTCGGGAGCAGTGATTTTAATAAGTGAAACAATAAAAGTGAAATATTCCTTTAAATTTCGTACCTAGGGGGGGTGTATAGTATGCCTGTGAAGTAGCGCTTGTTTCCCGTGCTTAGAACTGTCCCTGCACAAAGTATCATTTCTGAAGGAAAAAAAAGTTTAAATTTAAAATCACTGCTCCCGAAAAAACTGCTGTTTTTAAAACTTTGTTTTGCATTGATACATGTCCCCTGGGACAGGACCCGGGTCCCCAAACACTTTTTAGGACAATAACTTGCATATTAGCCTTTAAAATTAGCACTTTAGATTTCAAACGTTCGAGTCCCATAGACTTTAACAGGGTTCTAAAGTTCACACAAACTTTTGGTGCGTTCGCAAGTTCTGGTGCGAACGGGGGGGGGGGGGGGTCTTCAGCTCATCCCTAGTTGTGAAGAATAATTTGATGACTAGCTCATCTGTGTTCTCTTCAGGGGATGAGTGACTCAGGTTCTGTGCTTCATTCTTCACCTTGCTCTAATTTGTTTTTGATGCAAATCGTAAAATGTTGCTTTTACATGGTGACACGAAACCCGAGCTTTCCTGCATCAGCCGCAATATTATCTACTGACCAGAATCTGTCATGTCACGCACGTCCTCCCTAAAGAACGTCATCCTCAATATCATCTTCATGAACTCAAATGAACACCTGCTTAACCCCTTCCATACCGGGCATTTTCACCCCCTTCCTGCCCAGACCAATTTTTCTTTTTCAGCGCTGTCCTTTTTTTCCCACAAATAGAGCTTTCGTTTGTGGTGGTATTTGATCGCCTCTGCGTTTTTTTTTTTTTTTTTTGCTCTATAAACAAAAGAAGAGCGACAATTTTGAAAAAAAAACACAATATCTTTTACTTTTTGATTTAATAAATATCATAATTTTTTTTTTTAACTATTTTTTTCCCTCGGTTTAGACCGATACGTATTCTTCTACATATTTTTGTTAAAAAAAATCGCAATAAGCGTATTTGATCGGTTTGCGCAAAAGTTCTAGCATCTACAAAATGGGGAATATAATTTATTTTTTTACTAGTAATCGCAGAGATCTGCGATTTCTATTGTGACCGTGACATTGCGGCGGACATATCTTTTGATACATTTTTGGGACCATTCACATTTATATAGTGATTAGTGCTATAGTAATGCACTGATTACTGTGTAAATGTGACTGGCAGGGAAGGGGTTAACACTAGGGGGCGAGGAACGGGTTAATATGTTCCCTAAAGTGTGTTCTAACTGTAGGGGGGAGGGGACTCACAAGGGGAGGAGTCTGATGTGTGTTCCTCTGTACTGGGTTACATTGGGTTATACACCACAGCTGAGGGGTTGTTGTTCAGTCCCCCTAATATTTACCTTATTACCACAATTGGGGCACTTCTTACCCTTTTTTTTTTACATTTAGGCCCAGATTCTCAAAGGAGATACGACGGCGTATCTCCAGATACGCCGTCGTATCTCTGAGTCTGAGCCGTCGTATCTATGCGCCTGATTCATAGAATCAGTTACGCATAGATTTGTATTAGAGACTCGCGCCATCGGATCTTAACTGCATATTTACGCTGCCCCCGCTAGGGGCGTGTACGCTGATTTACGCCTAGAAATATGTAAATCAGCTAGATACACGAATTCACGAACGTACGCCCGGCCGACGCAGTAAAGATACGCCGTTTACGTTAGGCTTTTCTCGGCGTAAAGTTACCCCTGCTATATGAGGCGTACATGCGGCGTACCAATGTTAAGTATGGACGTCGTTCCTGCGTCGAATTTTAAATATTTTACATCGTTTGCGTAAGCCGTCCGTGAATGGGGCTGGACGTAATTTACGTTCACGTCAAAACCAATACGTCCTTGTGGCATACTTTGGAGCAATGCACACTGGAATATGTCCACGGACGGCGCATGCGCCATTTGTTAAAAACTTCAATCACGCCAGGTCACATAACATTTACATAAAACACGCCCCCCTGTTCCACATTTGAATTAGGCGGGCTTACGCCGGCCTATTTACGCTTTGCCGCCGCAACTTAGGGAGCAAGTGCTTTGAGAATACTGCACTTGCCCATCTAAGTTGCGGAGGCGTAACGTAAATAGGATACGCTACGCCGGAACAAAGATACGCTCTACGAGAATCTGGCCCTTAATTCTTATCACCATACCGCTCATCACTCATTGGTTCTGGTATTCACCTTTTTATGTTACTGTCATTTTTTGCGCACTTACACGCCACTTTTTAACATTGATACATTTCTCTTCTCCAGATAGTCCCATTCATGTGGAATTTACCATCACTCTTGTATCCATGGAGGCCTCCCTTTGGGGATCTTAGCTTTTCACTGGAGTTCCAACTCTATGGTGGGGCTAGTCCGCCTCAGCTCCCGGGTGCTGACCTTTTTGCGGCCAGCCTCTTGCCCTCCAGTCATCAGACTTATTTGTAAGTACTTTTGGAATCGTTGTTGCCTTTACTTTCCTCCCCCTTCTTCATAGCTAGACCCCATGCTAAAAATAAATTTTTAGTTTTACAATTTTATTTTTTAACATTTTAGACATTCATCTTATACTTGCTCCTGAAGAGTGGTGATGACCACGAAACGTGTCGAGCCAACAGATGCCTCACCGCACATATACTACCAATCTTTTACCAACTATCCCAAATACCAATTGGACTCTACCTACCAATTGGGACCACAGCCATTATGGAGACTTACTCTAACTAACTATCTCTTTAATATATTGGGTATTAACTATGCTGTTATATTATGCTATCTTGAGCTTATCAGCTCATGTGTCTAGATACTGCACCATTATCAGCCATCATTATTACATATTAACTAGAGTGTACCAACATATCTAGGCTGTACCTATCCATTATGGAAATACACTTATGAATTGGCCCTGTTGCATTGTGCTAATTATGAACTTATTATGTTATTATACCTTGTTATTAATATGGTTATATTTTGTATATCATTATACTTTTAACCAATATACTAGGTATGCTGTGTTATTATTGTTGTCACCATATTTTATACATAAATTAAGTAATGACTGCTAATTGTCGATTTGCAGTGCCTCTATTTAATGTTTTAAGTTCCAATGCAGCAGGATATCGCCCTATTATTTCTTGTTATGTATTTCCTGGGATGCATGCTTTACCGTATTTATCGGTGTATACCGCGCACTTTTTTCCCCTTAAAATAAGGGGAAAATCGTGGGTGCGCTATATACGCCGATACCCGCTTCCCGCGCTCAGTTTGAATGCCTGCGCCGACATTTACCGAGTGCAGTTCACTCGGCTACATTCCGCCAGGCTCGGCTTTGCTCGTGCTCACGTATAAACGTCACAGAGCGTGAGCAAGAGCGAAGCCGAGCCTGGCCGAATATAGCCGAGTGTACTGCACTCTGTAAATTACGGCGCGGGCATTCAAACTGAGCGCGGGAAGCCGGACCCGACGAGGCCGCCGATGGACGCCGCGCAAGACACCAAAACTGTAAGTACTTAAAAAATTTTTTACAGAAATTGCGGGTCCACATTGGGGGTGCGCGCTATACGCCGGAGTGCGCAATACCCCGATAAATACGGTATTTAAAGTCCCACCCATGCCTCTCTTTTTTCAAAGTATCGTGGATGGGAGGTGTCTGGCTCTACACACCTTACGCCTCCCACAAAATCCCAAAAATTCTCAGTCTTAGTGCTGTATGTCCAATACATGTTATATTCACTCCATACAACATGTTGGTAGCACCACTAGCTGTTTCAGTTCCTTACCTATAGTCCATGTGAGTTCCATAAGTGAACAGGTCAAACTCCCCATTTTTACAGTTGGTGTGAATCCCTATTCTGTGCTGTTCAGAGAACAACACATACCCAGGTTATACTACCATTCCTGTGGATGACAGATTATCTGCAGGTGTACGCTACGGTCCCGCCAAAACGGAGTCATGTATAAATACCACCAAAAGAAAGCTCTATTTGTGTGAACAAAATGATAAAAGTTTCATTTGGGTACAGTGTAGCATGACCGCACAATTGTCATTGAAAATGCGAGAGTGCTGAAAATTGGCCTGCAAAGGAAGGGGCGAAAGTGCCGGTATTGATGTGGTTAAAATCCTGGGGTTGGTTACCCCCCCCCCTTCCCTCATTTTTTGCTATAGAAGTAACAATGGTTTTCATGGTCACACACCAGCAAAGCAGATGCAGATCCCTCTCTCTAAACACTTCCATCCAGTCCATACAAACAACAACTACTGTTCCTACTTTGAGACATTTACTTTCTTGCAGTCGGCGATACAATGAAATAATTCCTTCCAGGCACCCTTTAGCTTTTTGTTTCCGAGAACGAGAAGGAGAGATTGAACCGCGGTAAAGGACGACAAGATCATAACGCAGATCCAAAATCCCAGGCTTGACTCAGAAAACTCTGTCATAAAAAAGACGAGTAAAAAAGCATAAAACATAACAAAAAAGAACAAAAGGCGTAGCATTCTGCGAGTGGCACTTTGGTAAATTGTGAGCTTAACGTTTCCCGAAGGTTTCATGTTCTTCTGCATTTTCTGACTGTGCTGCGTCAGGACCACGGTGATGCAGATACTGGTGAATACAATGGTCAGTAATGGCACCAGAGTCACACTCATTATCATATAAGCCAGTCTTGTTCTGATTGTGTTTCCCGATGTTGTGTTATTGGACAAGATCACGACTGTGCTGTTTGAAGACTCCTTTGAAAAGTCCCATGGGAGGGATGAGAGAAGAATAATGAGGAGGCTTCCCAGAGACATTGCTTCTGATACCAGAATTATCCAGGAAACGATAAGGCCAATCCTCTTCTTCACCCACAGAAAAAGCCTGGTCCTAAAACGAACGATCTTTATGAAGTAGAAGAAGCTCAGACCAGCACTGAGCCATGAGCAGGAAACAATGGTGTATAAAAAAAGCGAATACAGAACGTAAGTGGTTGATGTGGCCTTCGGGATCCATGGCCTGAAATATCCACTAAATATGCCGGCGGAAATGACGATGGAAAACAGCATGTTGGAGATGCTGAGTGCCACCCGGATTCTATTGCCTGTCCTCATATTTTTTATTTTGTAGAAATGAAAGAGGATTATAATAACGACATAGATGCTGATCATGATTCCAGTAATAGCTTCAAGCCCTATCACTGTCAGGTATGTGACAGTCATTGCAGATGAACTGTGATGAAGACCCTGTCCTGGATACTTTCCTTCACAAACTGGAGGCTTTTCTGTTGTGTTGGGTGTCTACCGGGAGGCAACGCAAAATATGTACAGTATGTTCGTGTGATTACGCTAAAAGATCCTTCAAAAGGTAATAGCTGACCTTGTGTACATAGTCCCATCCGTCAAACCACCGCAAAGCATTGGTTTACCTTCTATTTACCTTATTTGTATAACAATTCTCCCTCAATGACTTGTCCTTTCTCGTAGAGAAGTTCTAAAGGAACACTATTTGCATAACTGGATGTAAATGAAAGAAACAGGCAAATAATGAATGAGAGCATCTCCAAACCTAAAATACAATATACATTTTAACCACTTCAATACCGGACACTTTCACCCTTTATTTATTTTTTTGTCCAGGGCGATTTTCAGATTTCAGCGCTGTCACACTTTAAATTACAAGTCATATTCAATAAATAGAAGTCAACAGTGGGGATTGAAAGTTTGGGCACTCCAGGTAAAAATTTGTATTAATGTGCATAACGAAGCCAAGGAAAGATGGAAAAATCTCCAAAAGGCATCAAATTACAGATTAGACATTCTTATAATATGTCAAAAAAAGTTCGATTTTATTTCCATCATTTACACTTTCAAAATTACAGAAAACAAAAAAAATGGCGTGTGCAAAAGTTTGGGCACCCTGCAGAATTTATAGCATGCACTGCTCCCTTTGCAAAGCTGAGACCTGCCAGTGTCATGGATTGTTCTCAATCATCGTCTGCGAAGACCAGGTGATGTCAATCTCAAAGGTTTTAAATGCCCAGACTCATCTGACCCTCCCCCAACAATCAGCACCATGGGTTCTTCTAAGCAGTTGTCTAGAAAACTGAAAGTGAAAATAGTTGTCGCTCACAAAGCTGGAGAAGGCTATAAGAAGATAGCAAAGCGTTTTCAGATGTCAATATCCTCTGTTCGGGAATGTTATTAAGAAATGGCAGTCATCAGGAACAGTGGAAGTTAAAGCAAGATCTGGAAGACCAAGACAAATATCAGACAGAACAGCTCGCAGGATTGTGAGAAAAGCAATTCAAAACGAACGTTGACTGCACGATCCCTCCAGAAAGATCTGGCAGACACTGGAGTTGTGGTACACTATTCCACTATAAAGAGATACTTGTACAAATATGGTATTCATGGAAGAGTCACCAGAAGAAAACCTCTTCTACGTCCTCAGCACAAAAATCAGCCTTTGAACTTTGCAAATGAATATAGACAAGCCTGATGCATTTTGGAAACAAGTTCTGTGGACCGATGAGGTTAAAATAGAACTTTTTGGCCGGAATGAGCAAAGGTACGTTTGGAGAAGAAAGGGCAGAGAATTTATTGAAAAGAACCTCTGTCCAACTGTGAAGCATGGGGGTGGATCATTCATGCTTTGGGGTTGTATTGCAGCCCCAGGCACGTGAAAAGGTCCCAGGCACGTGAAAAAGCCCCAGGCACGTGAAAAAAGCCCCAGGCACGGGAAAAAGCCCCAGGCACGTGAAAAAAGCCCCAGGCACAGGAAAAAGCCCCAGGCATGTGAAAAAAGCCCCAGGCACGTGAAAAAGTCCCAGGCACGTGAAAAAAGACCCAGGCACGTAGAGTTAAAACTCCTTCTACAAGCTGCACACGGAAGTTTTTTTTACCTTCATGTATAGATAAAAAAAAAACTTCAGCCTTTAGAACAACATTAAATGCACATCTGTCCTCTAATTGACCCAGGTTTTCCAGTTGTTGCTGAACTTTGTGAAGGACACAGTCACTCTTTATTATGTGCTATAGCTATTCAAGCACAATTCTTCCTTTCAGCCATGTCACTCAATTGATTATCACTCCAGACTTCATGGTACCATGGACAGGGAATATGAATTATGGATTGTCAGAACAAGTTCAGTTCACTAGCATTCACACATCTCATCATCTTGGACAACATCAACCCCGGACACATTCCATGGTAACTGGATGAAGGTGAGTTTTGTGACAAGTTGGGGAATTTGTAGCTTATTGGTAGCGTCAAACAGTGAATTTACTCCACGCCAGAGATTTTTTTGGTCTTTTTCTGCCCACTTTTATTTAAAGGTTACACAAAAGTCTTCCCACACAGGGGGCTCTCACCATCAACACAATAAGGAAAAATAACATTCAGTCTTGTGGCTCTTTATGCAACTTTACTGCTCAACTTAGTAGTTTGGTCTTCCTGACCATTAGTGCTGTTTGGTCCTCCAGACCGTCTAGGTCACAGTCCCAGTGCTTATGCACAGACGCTGTACCTCAGCTCTGAATATTTTCTTGCAGCTTCCCACCTGCTCTGTCCCTTATTCTTTCTCTCACTCTCTCTCTCTCTCTCTCTCAGGCTCGGGCCTTGGCCTGTCCTGACCTGGACAGCACGGGTCATGCTAGCACCTCTTACTGCTTCCTTCACACAGTTACACACTCAGTAGGGGGGGGGGGTGCCCTGAGCTCTAAACATGGCTCTAAGATGAATGCAACACACACACACCTGCAGAATTTGGCCCAGACTGCCATTTTAAACAGTGACATGGGCTCGCCTTGCCACAGTTTGTATTGTGGTTGTAGTTTAAATCCTGGGGTATGTTCTTGAAACTCATTAGAACAAGAAGCTGCTTGGATGAGCAGTAAAATGTCCTCAACTTTACAATAACAAGTCCAGTTGAATGTAACTATGTACTACTAGCTATACCATGACCTGGATAAATAAAAAAAAACTTTTTTTTTTCACAATAAAGTTTATTGTATATTAAAAGAAAATATTAAAATGACAGAAACCTCTTAAGAAATGTGTCAGGAATCAGTAGCAAGGCTGGCCAGATTTGTGTAGCTACACTCAGGAGACTAGGACCAGACTGTGTACACTAAAAGTGAGATTTATTTTACAGTAAACCAAAATCCATCCATCCAAACAGCAGCACACTACAAACATAAAAACAGAAGCCTAACCAACAATATACAATATATACAAAACGGGGAACACAGACAAGCAGTGATAACTGGAGGTGCCAGGAACTGATGGGAAGGGGGAACCAAAATTGGGATCAGGAACAAGGGAGAGCAGGTACAAGGCACCAGGATACAGGCTACATGGAAGAAGCAAGATCAGGATCAATGGCAAACAGAATCTGGCAGCAGAAAAACCCCGGTGTAAGAGAAGCTAGTATAACAGGACCTAAATAACCTCCCAGCAGCCGGCATCAGGTGGAAACAGGTGATTACTGTGATCTGCTGGATGCTGTGAGATACCCGCTGGAGGATACCAGAACTACAACTTTCCGATCTGGGAAGCACAGTGCCACCAGCAGATGATTAAGGTCCTGACACAATGCAAGGTTTAAAGGGTTTGAAACCCCCCAAAAAAAGAGATCCTGTTTCCTTATAGCGGGTTAACCAGTACAGTGCTTGTGCTGTCCAATCTGTCCCTCTCTATGCTGTAAAAAATCTGATTGATCCTTAATGTTCCTGTGTTCACTTAGGCTGCTGATCAATGATTACCTTGGTCTAGGTTACATGCCTCTGTCACACCGCTGCTCTCCTCTCTCCCCTTCCCTCCCTGCCTGTCAGCTCCTGTGTGTGAACTGCCCCTCCCTTCCTGCGAGGATTAGTAGCTGGCAGTAAACTTAAAGGAGTTGTAAAGGAAACATTTTTTTTGCCTAAAATTAATGTCTGCAAGGTAGACAGACAGAATAGTGTAATGATTCTGTTAAAAAAAACGAGTAAATACCTATTAAATTCCTTCATCTATATCACCTCCGGTGTTCTAGTTTCTGTTCTCTCATTCACTTCCTGGTTTGCGGCACTCATTCATGTAAGAACTACATTTCCCAGTAGGCATTGCGGCACACCCAGTAATTCACACCTCCTTAAAGTCTCTAACGCGTAGAGAGCATCCTGACACACAGATGTAGTTCCCAGGAGCGGGCGAGCACGTCACTGACCACCGCAGTAAAGCCTCCCTTAACGGTGGTGAGTAACAATCAGACAAGCAGGAAGTGAACAGGACAGAGAAGAAATAGAGCAACTTCTGAGCAAAAACGAACAATGAGGAAGTGAAAAGAGGAATGTCTGCAGGTAAAGGATGCTTATTATGATTTTTTTTTCCTTTACAACCCCTTTAAGGAAATATTACTGCCAGCCCCTCTGTTTTATCAAGCCCTCCTACCCAGCGTAGATATTTGTACAAAATGATGCCTCTAAATAACCTATGCCTGATCTTTTCCCGCTGGCCAGTTGACCTCTGGCTCATCCTCCTCCCCCAATATAAGGGCTACAGTTGGAGGGGCAGAGTGGACAGCACAGTGGTCACATGACCTCCCCTTAGATCAGGGGAGGAGAGTGCCCGCTTAGATCAGGGGAGGAGAGTGCCCGCTTAGATCAGGGGAGGAGAGTGCCCGAAGGTCACGTGACGGGACAGAAACGATCTTGAGATTAGGTATTTAGAGGCATCATTTTATACAAACATGTACACTGTGTAGGATGGCTTGATAGAACAGGGGGGCTGGCAGGAGTATTTCTTTGAGTTTACAACCACTTTAAGAGTGTGTTTGTTGAGAGCATACAGTACATGTCAACATCTCCTTAGCTGCTTCCTGCAACTTGGGGTTTCCAAGGATCAGAAGGTAAGACTGAACAAAGGCAAAGGAGGACAACAGTAGCAACATTACCCAAAACTGGAGATTCAAATGCAAGGCAGCAGCAAAATAAAAAAGAAGCACACAGAGGTAATAAAACATATAAGCTAGTAATAGACGCTTTATCTTAATGACTGTTTTTTCAGTGCTTTTTATTTGTTTGTTACTTAAGGTCCCCATGTATTTCCTCATCATGTGGCCATGCTTCTTCAATGTTCCAACTGTACAAACGCTGCTGATTAAAATGATGAGGAACGGTATGAAACTTACGATTAGTGGGGTGATCAAACGTTCCATGTCTGTGTTTAATAAGGACTCGGAGTTGTTAAAACGTATTATTGAATCATTCATAGAAGGTTTTTGAGGCTTAATATTGATCAGCATACTCAGGAAACTGCTAAAAAAAGCCAACACTTCTGCTCCTACGATCATCCATGGTATGACAGTGTTGATGTTCTTCTTCATCCAAACTATGGCCCTGTCTTTGAAATCCATGATCTTCATACAATAAAAAAAACTCAGAATGGCCGTGAGCCAGGAACTGGAGCTCAGAGTACCTAAGGTCATAGGGTACACAATAAGAGTCAAGGTCGGATCAGTCACCTGAACGTTTCCAGGAGAAAGTATGCCTGTGTACACCGAAGTGAACATAAAGATCGAGTAGCACACATTTGATATGTTTACACAAATTCGTATTAGGTTCCCTGATTTTATGATCTTTTTTCCTCTGAGTAATATGACCATGAGAATCGCGTTGGAAAATGTTCCAATAGTTGTTTCAAGCGAAAGAACAAGAAGGCAAGCTGAATCGGGAGAACCAAAGGAGGAAGCCATGGATTGCAATCTTGCTGCGGTCAAGATTGTAGAACTTGTGAGAAGGTAATCTCAACACGCAACTTCAGGAGAAAAAAAATAAAAATCTCACACTACAAGCTTATATTTTTAACCGTGGCTACATGTCCGACGGACAGGCTTCCAGCGGACAAGTTTCTTAGCATGCTAAGAAACTTTTGTCCACGGGAAACCTGTCCGCTAGGCCGGGAAACTGTCCGGTCAGCCCTACACATGACCGAACATGTCCGCGGAAACTGGTCCGACGGACCAGTTTCAGCGGACATGTTCGGTCGTGTGTACAAGGCCTGAGAGGCGTTCTCTCGTCGCCGTATTGTGTTCCAGTGCTGGAACGCATACGGCGACCCAGCGATGACGTCATCGTCCGGTGCCGCGTGCGTTCCAGTGTGGAACGTGGAAGTGCGGCTCGAATCAGTGCTTTATGCACTACACATGCCTCCCTCCGATAAACAGGACAGCATGGATAGTACACGCTGTCCTATTATTGTCGGCCATAGCCGGAACACGCTACATACCCACTACTGGCAATATCCCCTCAACTAAAACGAGCAGCACAATATGGATCCATGATGCCTCTCAGTTATCCATTGCCTCCATCCACGCTGCCCATCTTACTGCTGTGGCTGGGGACACCCTAAAACCCTGAACACACGATAGGTTAACCAGAGGACAACGGTCTGGGGGACCGTTGTCTTAGGTTAACCGACGAAGCTGACTGATGGTCCATCTTGCCTACCACACCATAGGTTAAATAAACGATCGTGTCAGAACGCGGTGACGTAAAACACAACGGTGTGCTGAAAAAAAACGACGTTCAATGCTTCCAAGCATGCGTCGACTTGATTCTGAGCATGCGCAGGTTTTTAACCAATGGTTTTGCATACTAACCATCGGTTTTGACCTATCGGTTAGCAATCCATCGGTTAAATTTTAACGCAAGTTTGCTTTTTTTAACCAAAGGTTAAATAACCTATGGGGCCCACACACGTTCGGTTTTGACTGATGAAAGCGGTCCGTCAGACCGTTGTCCTCTGGCTAACCTATCGTGTGTACGAGGCATCAGGGGACCCTGCATGACAGAATCCCATTGCTGCTGCAATACTCTGCTTACTGGAGAATACCCATCCTCTGCAAACAGATAAGTATCATTACTATGTTACATTAATTACTCTAAAATGACCTAGCGGCTCTGATAGGCTTTCCGAGTCCAGCCCTCGGCTCCCGGATGTCTTATCCTCGGGACGTACGGGAGGTGCGTTCCTTGGATAAGACTGACGGCTGTCTCAGCCAATCAGGTTCCCCGATTTTGGTTATCGGTAACCTGATTGGCTGAAGCATCACCAAGACGGGAGAAGACATCGAGGGACGTGGAAGGAGTAAGGTAAGTGCATTTTACAGGGCACAGTGGCGACAATGGGCACAGAGGCGACAAAGGGCACAGTGGCATCAAAGGGCACAGTGGCATCAATAGGCACAGTGGTGACAAAGGGCACAGTGGTGACAATGGGCACAGTGGCAACAATTAAAGGGCACAGTGACATGCACAGTGGCAACAATGGGCACAGTGGTGACAATTGGCACAGTGGCGACAATTGGCACATTGGCGACAATTGAGGGGCATAGTGGCTGCGTTTGATGTCATGGCACAGTGACTGCGTTTGATGGCATGGCACAGTGACTGCGTTTGATGGCATGGCACAGTGACTGCGAATTGATGGCATAGCACAGTGACTGCGTTTGATGGCATGGCACAGTGACTGCGAATTGATGGCATAGTGACTGCATTTGATGGCATGGCACAGTGGTGATAATTGATGGCACAGTGACTGCATTTGATGGCATGGCACAGTGGTGATAATTGATGGCACAGTGGCTGCATTTGATGGGTACAGTGAGGCTGCAATTTTTTTTTTTGCGCCCCCCCCAAAAATTTTGAGCACCAGCCGCCACTGAACCATATAGTTATTTTCCTACACTTTTCATGTGCATAGGGCTTGAAGTAAAATGATATTACCTTATTTTAAGAACTGCTTTATCATTGCAGGTGGCCATTGCCAAGGCCTTTTGTTGTCTCACTGCTGCCAAGCTTTAGTTATATGCAAACCAACACAGTAGAGACTTACATCCAGCAGAGGCTGGAACGCCATATTGTGTTTCTCTATTTATTTTGGGCTAATACTACAGACAAAAATTATATTTCAGCTTTTGGTAGATTCTAGGAAATCGAACAACCTTAATATATATGAGTTCTGGAGCTTGTATATTAAAATGGGGTCCCACTCTCCAGGTCAGATATTTAACTTACAATATGTACTTTTTTTTGTTGTAAGATTTATGAAGCCTCGTATACACGACCGGTTTTCCCGGCAGGAACACTGCCAGAAGAGCTTTTGGCCGGGAAAACCGGACGTGTGCATGCTTCTTTGCAGTTTTCCTGTCAGGAAAACAGCCGGGAATCCATTCGGGAAAATAGAGAACCTGCTCTCTATTTTCCCGTCAGGATTCCCGGCATTTTTTTTCCACCAGATCTACTACTCACCTATGGAAAAGACTGCGAGGCAGTGCCGATGGAGCATACACACAGCCGGGATTCCCGGCCAAAGCTCCATGTCTGTTTTCCTGACGGGTTCCCGGCTTTCCCCTTGTTTTCTCAGCTGACTTTTTACCGAGTGTAAACCCCTTCCCTGACAGTCACATTTATACAGTAATCAGTGCAGTTGTATAGCACTAATCACTGTATAAATGTGAATGGTGCAAAAAATGTGTCAAAAGTGTCCGATGTGTCCACCGCAATGTCACGGTCCCAATAAAAATCGCAGATCACCGCCATAACTAGTAAAAAATAAATAAATAAATAAAAATGCCATAAATCTATCCCCTATTTTATAGACGCTATAACGTTTGCGCAAACCAGTCAATGTACGCTTATTGCGATTTTTTTTAACAAAAATATGTAGAATACATATCGGCCTAAACTGAGGAAAAAAATATATATATTTTTTTTAAATTGTGATATTTATTAAATCAAAGTTAAAAATATTGTGTTTTTTTTTTAAATTTACGCTCTTCTTTTGTTTATAGCGCAAAAAATAAAAACCGCAGAGGTGATAAAATACCACTAAACGAAAGCTCTATTTGTGGGGGGAAAAACATAAAGATTTAATTTGGGTACAGTGTCGCGTGACCACGCAATCGTCATTCAAATTGCAACACTAAAAATTGGTCTGGGCAGGAAAGGGGGTGAAAATGCCCGGTATGGAAGTGGTTATTCACGTGCTTCTAAAAAAAAAAAATGGGATCTTTACGTCTGGCACCCTGCATGTAGATTAGGGGCTGGGCGCATGGATTAGGGGGGTGGCAGTGGCGGCCACTGCTAATGGACGGGCCGCCACTGCTTCCTATGGTGGCATACTGGGAAGAGGAGGAGCCAGGAGCATCAGGCCCGAGAAGAGGAGGTTCTGGACCTCTCTATGCAATACCATTGCACAGAGCAGCTAGGTATAAACCTGTTTGTTATTTTAAAAGAAAAACAATTGACTTTTCAAACGCTCTAATGGTCAAACACAATGGCCCAGATTCACAAAGCACTTACGCCGACGTATCTCGAGATACGCCGCGTAAGTCTAACTATGCGCCGTCGTATCTGTGCGCCATGCCCACAATCTGAGATATGCTTAAAAATAGGCTTCCAACGACCTGACATAACTTGCCTACGCCGTCGTATCGTGGGCGCATATTTACGCTGGGCGCATTTTCCCCTTGCATAGATTTTCTCATATGCAAATGAGGGAGATACGCCGATTCACGAACGTAGTTGCGCCCGGGGCATAATATACGCGGTTTGCGTAAGGCGTACATCCGGCGTAAAGTTATTCCCCATATAGGAGGCGCAACTCATGCAAAGGTATGGACCAGGGAACAGAGCCGTCGTATTTTACGTTGTTTACGTAGTATGTGAATAGGGCTGGGCGTAGGTTACGTTCACGTCGTAGGCAGTGATCCGTCGTATCTTAGGGAGTATTTCCGACGTGATTCTGCGCATGCGCACTGGCATGCGTCCACGGGACGGCGCATGCGCCGTACGTTATTCGTATCTTTATGACGCTCAATCCATCATTTCCATGGGGTCACGCCTCATTAGCATGGCTCACGCCCACTTCCACCTACACCGGCTTACGCCGAGGAAACCCAGCGTATCTTTAAGAGCGAGTGGGAGTGAGTGCTTTGTGAATCCAGTGCTTGCCTCTGTGCGCTGCACCGGCGTAGCGTAAAAGAGATACGCTACGGCGGCATAAATATGCGCCGATGTATGTGAATCCGGGCCATAATGTTTTCAGAGTTGTAAATGCGTAAATAAGTACCACATGCAGCATTTCATTGTGTTTTTATATTTGCACCTTTTGACAGTTTTTACCCTAAATTACTGTATATTTCCCGGAGTCTATAAAATGTTTAACATTTTATTGCCCTTCGCACCATTTTGGAGAACAAATTAATTCCCTAAAAAGTGTATTTAGTTTTATTAAATTCTTGGCTGTTGTACAAAAAAAAGAACAGAAGGAAAAAAATATATTTACTTCAAAAGTGTAACTAAACTCTCTTTTACAATTTATTAAACAAACAATCCACTACAAAATAATATTATTCATCATCATCTCCATCACCACCACAATTACAATATAAATATAAATTGTGACTTATTTGTTACAGACATTTCATCACTTTTATTTTACGTCTTAACCTTATCTGTAAAAAAAGATATCATGCGATTTTGATATAAACATATTAAGCATTATACACAACAAGATACATATTTATTTGTAGACCAATTTTATAGCTTGTAAGCCAAGATACAAAGTATATTTATAACTAAATGGATATTTGAATTCCACTTGTAGAGATGACGATGAAAGAGAAACATTATCCTTGTTTGAAAAATCATCGAAATAAATTGAAACTTAAATTATTTTTAGTGAATAAACTTTGTATTTAAACTATAACTAGCATTGCTTTTCATTCAGTAAGTGGTAATGTGATAACTAATTTAAATAAAAGAATATGCAGTTCAGTTTTGGGCCCCAGATCACCAAAAAAGGATATGCTATGAGGAAAGATTAGAGGAACTGAATTTATTCTCTCCTGAGAAGAGGAGAATAAGGGGGGGTATGATCTCCATGTATAAATACATAAGGGGGGATATAATCTCCATGTATAAATACATAAGGGGGGGTATGATCTCCATGTATAAATACATAAGAGGGGATATGATCAATATGTATACATGCAAAATGGTCCATATAGTGAATTCAGTGTTGAGTTATTCACTTTAAGGTCATCAAAGAGGACAAGGGGGCACTTTCTTTTGGAGGAAAGGAGATTTAGGCCCAGATTCACAGAGAGCAAGGCGCACATTACGCCGCCGTAGAGCGAACACTGTACGCTACGCCAACGTAGCGGCAGCGGCGGAGACAATCGGGTCCTTCACGCTGCTTGCCATGGATACGAGTGAGGGGAAGATGGCCCCCCACCGGTCTCCATACCATAACAGGGCGGAAGCGACGTCAAAACGTCACTTCCGCCCATGCTTCTTAAAGGCAAATTTTTTTGTTGTCATTTTTTCTAATGACAATTTTTTTGTATTTCTTTTTTATTGCATTTTAGTGTAAATATGAGATGTGACGTCTTTTTGACCCCCAGATCTCATATTTAAGAGGACCTGTCATGCTTTTTTCTATTACAAGGGATAGACATAGACATAGAGAGACTCTTCATGTCTCTCTATGTCGAATCTTCTTCGTGTCTCTATAATGTCGAATCTTTTCTCTCTATGTAGAATGATATTGGACTAATAAAGTTAAGGTTAGGCACATTCCACCGCAACGAAAACGAAAATAAAGCATTTGTTTATGTCGGATCTTTTCGGTTTTCGTTTTCTGTGCTTTTGTTATCGTTTGTTAAAACGATAACGAAACTACCTGAAATTCGCACGAAAATGCATTCGGACGAAAAGGAATATTCAATTGCTCTTTGTTCAATTCATGGTGTGCCCCCTTCTTGTAAGGTCCAAGCAGTACAAAACAAGTAAAGTTTGGAACTGCTTGTATTTTGGAAGAAGGGGACCCCCCCCCCCCCCACACCGAAAGCTTGCCCTAAAAATTGGAATATTAGTGCAAATAAAAAAGTATAACAGACAACAATTGTTTTTGTTGCAAGTGCACAAATATGGCTACAATCAACACTAATTACGTACAATTTACTCTTCTCTGCTTTCATCTTTAACTCCAGTACCCAGATGAAATATCTTCACCCATGCTTTCTTCAGCTTTGTTGTAGCAAGGGATAGGAGAATCGATTGGCTTAGACCATAGGAGCACATTATAACCAGGAAAACCCAAAAGCCAACGCTATAGGGGGCAAAGAGATTAAAGTAAAAAAGAAACAGGACTACATATATTATTGCATAGAAAATCAAAAGGTATATCATAACTCTTATTGTGTCTTCATATTTGTTCACATGGACTTTGCTGGATGACGGCGTTTTGTTCTTTTTCATTTTTAGTCTGTGGAGGTGTAGAGAAAAGGCGGTGGAAGCCGTGGTCACCCCACTAATCATGAAGGGAACGAAACAACAGAAGAACAAGATGTAAAGGTTGCCATTAAACACACCAGTCGAAGACGGATGGGAAAAGGATATGTTGATGGAGGGGACATCTGGGATGCTTTCAGAAAGTTTCTTATCCACCACAAACTGAACAATATTGAGAGAAGAACTGAAACAAGACAAAGCCACAGACATGAAGATCATCCACGGGACGAGGGAGGAAATCTTCGTCTTCAGGCGTGAGAGGAAGTCGGAGGCGAAGCTTTTGATTTTGACAAAGTAGAAGAAGCAGAGGGAGGCCGTCAGCCACAGCGAAGTGATGAAGACAAACGTGATCGAAACAAAGATAGGAATTACCATATTATAGGTCACAAAAATCATAGGCCAATAATAAAAAATCAAAATGTTGCTCAAAGCTATGCCGGTGTAGCATACATTGGAGATGCTTAAAGCCATGATGATTTTGTCACTGCCACTTATCGGCTTCTGCTTCTTACAGCAATTTAAGGAAATGATGGAGATGATGAAAAGGTTCGAGAAAATTCCCAATAAGGACTCCAGAGATATTATGATAAAAAATGCCAGACCTACAGAGCTTCCGGCAGCCATTAGTGAAGGAAAAACGCGACTCAAAGTCCCACGAAGTTCTGTCTGGTGCTCTTATGTCCCTCTTGTAGTGGCGTCGGGGTTATTGATCATTAGGAAATGAAACAATGTAAGACACAATTCAATGTATCCTCCCGATATCCAGGCTTGTTGTCTAAAATGTAAAATGTTAAAATGTGTTGTTGCCGACTGAACACATAGGAGAACCTGAACTAGGCATCCAATCCACCAATCAGCATCAACTACATAACACTTAGGCAAAGCAGGATACCATTTGAGAACCTAAATAGAAAGTGACAATGACACGGATGGGTCAGCTTAAAGGATAATGGGTGATTTACAAACATGAAACAATCAGAAAATAAGGACATTTAACCACTTCAATACCAGGCGCTTACACCCCCTTCCTGCCCAGGCCAGTTCCCACAAATAGAGCTTTATTTTGGTGGTATTCATTCACCTCTGTGATTTTTATTTTTTGCGCAACAAATCAAAAAAGACTGAATAAAAAAAAAAAAAGAGAAAATGTTTTTTTTTGTTTCTGTTAAACATTTTTGTAAGTAAGCACGTTTTCTTCTTCAATGACGGGCACTGATAAGGCGGCACCGAGGGGCACTGATGAGGTGGCACCAATGAGGTGGCACTGATGAGCACTGATGATGGGCACTGGTAGGCAGCACTGATAGATAGCACTGATGGTCACTGATAGGTGGCACTGATAAGGCGGCCCCGAGGGGCACTGATAAGGTGGCACCAATGAGGTGGCACTGATGAGGTGGCACTGATGAGCACTGATGGTGGGCGAGGTAGGAAGCACTGATGGTCACTGATAGGTGGCACTAGTATGCAGCACTGATAGGCATTCATAGGCGGCACTGATGGGTACCCATCGGCAGCACTTTAGGGTACTTATGGGTGGCACTGATAGGTGGCACAGATGGGTACTGCTAGGTGGACACTGATGGGAACGGATGGGCCCTGATAAGTGCCATTGATAGACATTTGTGGGCACTGATTGGCATATATTGTTCATAAATTTGCATATGTGGATGGCCATGGGGTACGTACCTGGCCATCCACATGTTAGGGGCTTCCCTGATGGTCCTGGCAGTTTCCCTGGTGGTCCAGTGTGGGCATCCGTGGGTGGGGGGGCTGCGCTAATGAACAATCAGCGCAGACCCCCCTGTCAGGAGAGCCGCCGATCTGCTCTCCTCTACTTGCGTCTGTCAGACGCAAGTGAGGAAAATCCGATCAACAGCTCTTCCTGTTTACATTGTGATCAGCCGTGATTGGACACGGTTGATCACGTGGTAAAGAGCCTCCGTCAGAGACTCTTTACCGAGATCAGAGTAGCCGTGTGTCAGAGTGACACACCGCACCACCGATCGCCGCGATGGCTGTTATCCTGCTGGAGGTCATATGATGTCCAGTCATGATAACTGAACCACCGCCCGGCCGTCATTTTGCTATAGCCCGGGGGGTTAGTGGTTAACATTCAACTGGCATCAGATATAGAGATCCTGTTGCCAAACCAAAAGGCAAACACAAGAAATACTATGTGCCAAAAGCATAATTCTTTTGAAAAATCCTAACTTTTTCTGAAGACAGGCAAACAATCTGCAATAAAAAAATAAAAGTCCATCTTGGAGACACTTGCCTTGAGTCAATACGGGCATTGATGTTCCCTTTTACTTGTGGTGGAGCCTTCCGTAGTTGTTTGTATCTATACTCATTTCACAATGTTGGCCCCGGGAGATAGACAGCTATGAGTTCTATCCTTTATATTTCCATTTCTCTATAACTAAAGATACTCTTAAGTGCAAATGAGGTTTGTAGATTATTATGCAAAACAAACAGCTTATTTTGTTGTGGCCGTGAATTTGTTTTCTCTCCAGACCGGTGGCTTGGATACATGCAAAGCCCTGACCACAAAGATATACCATCTACCTCATCATCGGCTTGGCTATGTCAACAGAGCGGGTCTGAGGTTTTGCATCTGGAAGATTGTGTTAGCACTTTGACAAATGAGAGGATTACGTGTTGTCTGCTTCAGCTTAGTGCTAAGATCTAGATTTTACTAGTAAAAAACATCACGGGCTTCAGTCCATAATGAATGCCGCTGCAAGACTCGTCCACCTTACCAACCATTCAGTGTCCTCCACCCCTCTCTGCCAATCCTTCCACTGGCTTCCACTCACCCAACTATACTAATACTATCATTTACAAAGCCATCCACATCTGTGCCCCCAGCTACATTACTAACCTCAAAAGACCTCAAAAGTCTCAAAATACCTCAAAAGTCTCAATATACCAACCAATCTGCTCTCTTCGGTCCTCTCAAGACCTCCTGCTCTCTAGCTCCCTTGTCACCTTCTGCCATGCTCATCTCTAGGATTTCTCCAGAGCTTCTCCCATCCTTTGGAACTCCCTACCTCAATCTGTCCAACTGTCCCTAATCCAGGGGTCTCCATACTAGCAAAGGACCCATTTACTGTCTTTAAGACTTAATTGGGGGCCGGATTCTGACCAGTGGGGGTAGAAAATTCCCCAGGGCCGAGCATCAGTGAGAATAAACATGGCCGCAGTACTGGTAGGCAGTAGGAGGAGGAATGGTGCTCCATCATTGCTATTAGTGGAATAAATAGTGCCCCCCTGTTGGTGTCATTGGGAGGAATAGTGCCTCATATAGTTGGGAGCAATTCTGCCCCAAGGGCTGGGTGAAGGCTAGCAAAGGGACACATCTGGCCCTCGTACCGCAGTTTGGAGACCCCTTTCCTAATCTATTCATCTTTTGATGATCCCTGAAAACCTTTCTCTTTAACCACTTCAATAATGGACACTTTTGCCCCCTTCCTTCCCAGGCCAATTTTCAGCTTTCAGCTCTCTTTCGCACTTTCAATGACAATTGCGCAGTCACGCTGCGATGTACCCAAATGAATTTTTTATCATTTTGTTCACACAAATAAAACTTTCTTTTGGTGGTATTTGTTCACGACTCCGAAAGCGGAAAAAAGAGCGGAGATTTGGAAAAAAAATATATATTTTCTTCTTTCTGTTTGAAAAGAAATCCAATAAAATCGAATGTTCTCAATCTTCCAGTTAATTCCATTTAATTGGTGCAATACAGAGCTGTCACCTTACAACAGGAAGATAACTGGTGGCAGTGGAACTGGCAGGATCAACAGATATGTTTGACAGCAGGGGAAGGGATAAAAGTAGAAATAAATGTACTCATTAAAGACGAAGTACTTCCTGTCACGGAATGTCCCCGCACTCCGACCGAGTGCTTCCGTCATGTACCGCTTCCTATAAGTCTGGACATAGATATCAGATATTTCAGTTGCCTTCAACACACAACGAGACGAGACTTGTCTGTGTGCTAAGTATGGAGTCTTTAATAGAACCCAAAACACAATCTTATATACAGTAAGGAGGAGATGACCAGAACAATAATTAACATGAGCTAATTTATCTAATCATTTAGCCAGACGAGGTGAGTAGACGCCCCGACTCCTCATTCATCTGCTGTACAATACACAATCTCTTAAGGGTAAACACAGGACATCTTCACACACACAATAGAGGCAATTAGCACAGAGAATAGAGAGATAGCTGGAGGTGAGGACATTAACATCCAGCAGTATGAAAGGGTCAAATCTACAATTAACCCGTTGAGTTCAGAATTTAACAAACTTAAAATAGTCCTACAGATCTTGGAATATAATGTGGATACTAAATACATAATAATCCCATCTCGGGTAGTCCAAGATATCATTCTTCAGGCATCCTGGGCCAGATTCAGGTACAAGTGCGGCGGCGTAACGTATCGTAGATACGTTACACCGCCGCAAGTTTTCATCGCAAGTGCCTGATTCACAAAGCACTTGCGATGAAAACAACGCCGGCGGCCTCCGCTGTAAGACCGCGTAATTTAAAGGGGCGTGTGCCATTTAAATTAGGCGCGCTCCCACGCCGGACCTACTGCGCATGCTCCGTTTCGTAACTCCCGCCGCGCTTTGCGCGAAGTGACATCATTTTTTCGAACGGCGACGCGCGTAGCGTAATTCCGTATTCCCGGACGTGTTACGCAAACGACGTGAAATTTAAAATTTCAACGTGGGAACGACGGCCATACTTTAGACAGCAATACGTTTGCTGACTAAAGTTAAGGCACCAACAACGACGTCTAACTTTGCGACGGGAAACTAGACTAGCGGCGACGTAGCGAACGCGAAAAACCGTTGTGGATCGCCGTAACTCCTAATTTGCATACCCGACGCTGGTTTACGACGCAAACTCCCCCCAGCGGCGGCCGCGGTACTGCATCCTAAGATCCGACAGTGTAAAACAATTACACCTGTCGGATCTTAGGGAAATCTATGCGTAACTGGTTCTATGAATCAGTCGCATAGATACTCTGAGAGATACGACGGCGTATCTGAGATACTCCCTCGTATCTCCACTGTGAATCTGGCCCCCTATGCCCCTAGTGGTCATAGGATGATTTTAGACATAAGAAGGTCTGAGTCTGTGACACTTCCTACATTAAATTGTTTCATTTGTTTTAAGATTTTGCCTTTACCTATCTTTGAAGCACAAGGGCCCCTGAGACTGAGAATCCAGGTTGTGGATATTTAAACTTCTCTATGTAAGTGATTTTGTTGTAAATTTCAATAAGAATGTTACCTTTAAAAAAAAAATATGTATTTTGTTATAAATTCGTCTCTTACAGGATGTAAAAATCTTGAATATTAGAAGGTAGAGTGAGAAAAGAAAAAATAATAATAATACATGAAACATGGACACACAGCTCAGCAATCAGAGAATCACAAGGGGGAACTTGTAGCCACCTGATGAGAACAAATGCAAGTTCCCTCTGGTGCAGCGGCAGCTGGTGGGTCGGCCGGTCAGCGGGGACACAGTGTGGACCAGGACACCTCCTCTCCAGAGGACAGGGCACAGTGCTCCGTTCGGGCCGTGCGTTCCACAAAGCTGCTCACGTCACTTCCGGTTTATCTCTGGCACAGGGAAAACCAGAAGTGACATTGTAACTTAGATAGAAATCACCGCCCATGTCCTAGAGTGGTGCCAATGTCAATCAAAGCACCCGGCCGTAGTGATACATACTACGGGCACCGGGCGGAAGTTGTCCGGCGTGATGGACTGCGCCACCAGGCAGGTCAAACGCCTGCAAATGAAGTGCCTCTTCTGCAATCTCATGATTGCATATACATGGCGCTTCCCAAACGCACTGTGTCTGACACGCGAAAACAGTGCACTTAAGGACCTTTTTTCGCACCTGTTCACCCCCCTATGGACGGGCTGCCACTGCTCTGGTGCCTCATTTTACCCCAACAAATCATGGTGTCATTGACACCCAGTGGCAGTTCTTGATTTACCATTGGGCTCTGTAGGCCTCTATTGCCTAATCACTGGCTGCATTTTTGTTTCATCCTCAGTAGAGATAGAGCCATGTAAGCAAATTTACACATTATCCCAATATATTAAGCAAAGTCATGAATAGATCCATGGAATGGTCCAGATGGGGGTTGGGGTAACTGCTTTGGGCTCCAGTGGTTGTTGCTGTAACAGTAACCCAGCAAGGTTGATTGGACGTTGATCTCTGGCTCTTTTTTTCCCACCACCATCATATAAGTTACCAGCAGGAAGGACTGGACAGAATTGTTGATGATTGCCACAGATTGCTTTCTCTCTGACAGCAGCTGATGACGGGATTGGAGATGTATGCATTCTACACAAGCAATGGCTAAAATGACAAATAATCATGTTTCAGCTTCTAGATATGAAATGTAGATTTTATATAGACATACAGATGTTAGACACAATTCAATATAAACACGCAGGGAATGGCCAAGCCTCAATGCCATCTGAGTGTTGATTAAATATCATTTTTTCATTTTTATAGTCTCACTTAGTGAAAGGTCCAATTATTTGTTTTGATTGACATTTGCTTTGGGACTATGTTTTCTACCCCCGCGTGGTAAATCTTTTCTGTTGCTGTATTTGCTGACCAAATAAACACGGGCAGGGAGCAATTAATCTTAAACACAGCTGGATTACCTCTCTGAAAACTCTCCAGTTAAAGCCGGCCTCCCACAATGTATACTCACACGCAGTATATCTACCGTATTTGCCGGCGTATAAGACGACCCCCTAATTTCCCAGCTAAAATTTAGGTTTTGGGATATACTCGCCGTAAAAGATGACCCCCTTCATACTAGTCATGCCTCGCCTCCCTGTGCCATTACATGCCTCACTGTTCCATTACATGCCAGACTGTGCCATTACATGCCAGACTGTGCCACCATTACATGCCAGACTGTGCCACTACATGCCTCACTGTGCCATTACATGCCAGACTGTGCCACCATTACATGCCAGACTGTGCCACCATTACATGCCAGACTGTGCCACTATTACACGCCAGACTGTGCCATTACATGCCATACTGTGCCACCATTACATGCAAGACTGTGCCACTACATGCCTCACTGTGCCATTACATCCCAGACTGTGCCACCATTACATGCCAGACTGTGCCACTACATGCCTCACTGTGCCATTACATGCCAGACTCACTGTGCCCCATTACATGCCTCACTGTACCAATACATGCCAGACTCACTGTGCCCCATTACATGCCTCACTGTACCAATACATGCCAGACTCACTGTGCCCCATTACATGCCTCACTGTCTCACTGCATGTCTTGACGATCCCTTACCTTATCCTAAGCCATGCAGTATATGTCAGACCGCGGCCGTTCATTTTTTCAAAAGCCGTGCCTCCTCCTTCTGCTGTTCCGTGATAGGCGGAACACTCAGCTTCTCAGGAGACACTGTGTTCAGTGTTCACCTATCACGGAGGCCCTCTCGTCCTCGGTCTCGGACGAGAGGGCCTCTGTGATAAGCGGAACACTGAACACACAGTGTCTCCTGGGAAGCTGAGTGTTCCGCCTATCACGGAACAGCAGAAGAAAGAGGCGCGGCTTTTGAAAAATGGACGCATGTTAGGTTACCGGCATATAAGATGACCCCCGACTTTTAAGAAGAATTTCAGGGGTTAAAAAGTCGTCTTATACACCGGAAAATACGGTACCTATCGATATCTATCTATTTCTATATCTATATATACAGTAGATCTATAGATACATGTAGTACATACTACACGTAACATTTTTAGAATAGTTTGTATAAATATTACTATTATTAGATCATTTTTATAGAGGTATTTCAATTTTGCCACATTAAACTCATCACATGTCTAAAATAATTAAAAGGATTGCAGATTAATTTTAGTCAGTGATATTAATGATATTAAAAACTTACAGCATCCAATCCTTCCCTGGAACTCTGGTGAGGACGGAGCCTGACCTACAGTGTAAAAGGAAGAGTGCTTATTAACAGGACAAACCTTTCAATGGCGCTTTCTGTTGTCCATAAATATATTTAGATGTGCAGAACATGTATGTTGATGGCCAAAACACCATCACAGATAAAAGGTCTGCTACCATGTCCAGTCATACGGTGTATCCACCCCATTTCAGCTTCAAGTCAGTTTTCCTGTCTGCATACAGGCCTCTTTCGTCATTGCGATTGTTTGGCTACAGAAGATCTATTGGTCTACCCAAAGCGGTGTTCAAGAGTCACAATTACACCCTTCTAAGAGCACACACTGCCCCCACACACCAACGTTCCTTCAGCCATTCTTTGCCATGACAATCAGACATCTAACTAATTCTAAAGCCTCGTACACACGACCATTTTTCGGGTTGTAAAAAAATACGTTTTTCAGGCTCTCGAAAAAACAACGTTTTTTTCAACTTCATCATTAAAATGGCCTTGCCTACACACGATCGTAAAAAAAAATGCTTTAGCAAAGCGCGGTGACGTACAACACGTACGATGGCACTATAAAGGGGAAGTTCTATTTGGATGATGCCACCCTTGGGGCTGCTTTATCTGATTTTGTGTTAGTAAAAGACGATTTGCGCTTTTCTGTCTGTTACAGCGTGATGAATGTGCTTACTCCATTATGAACGGTAGTTTTACCAGAACGAGCGCTCCCGTCTCATAACTTGCTTCTGAGCACGTCGTTAAAGCCCACATACGACCATTTTTTACAACCCGAAAAACTACATAGTTTAAAACGTCTTGAAAAAATAGAGCATGTTCGAATTTTTTTTTGCCCATTTTTCAGAACCCGAAAAATGCTCTGAAGCCCACACACCATCGTTTTAAATGACATTTTTAAAAAATGACGTTTTTTACAACCCCGAAAAATGATCGTACACATGACCATTTTTCTCGGCAGGAAAAAAAAACAAAGTTTTTCACAACGTGATTCCTCTCCAGCCTGACTTGCAGACACACGTTCATGCAGAAAAACGTCCGACCAAAGCGCAGTGGTATACAACACGTACAACGGGACTATAAAGGGGAAGTTCCTTTGAAATGGCGCCACCCTTTGGGCTGAATACTTGATTCTGAGCATGTGATTTTTTTTTTCCCCTCATAAAAGCATACGCACGACCGTTTTTCGCGATGAGAAAAAGACTGACGGGAAACACGACAACTTACGTGTGGTGAACCCATGTAAGTTGTTATCAATTAAATAATGAATTATTTTCTGATATATTTCCACCCTCAAAAAATAGCCATTGTTAATGATCCTTCTCTCTTCCTACCCTCAAATAAAGGTCTTTTGTTACAAGTCAAGAATATATGGTTCTGAAGAAGCAGGAATGTGAAACGCGTCAACCATTAGACATTGAGAGTATCCAAGAATGTTAAACCTTATTATGATACATTTACTGATTTTATGTAATTCATTTTTAAACCTTTTGTTAAAATAAATAATACCGAGAAATATTTAGTGTACAAATTCCTCTTTGGTACCGTGATAGTCCATCATGACTGTTAGTTTTTTTCTAAACTTTATATAGGATGACGTACCCCCATAGCCTAATATTCCACTTTACAGTATATATATATATAAAATTGTCTGTTTTGTTTCAAACAAACGTCCATACACGTCCTAACATTAGCATCACTTACATATTTGGAAGTATAATTGTAATTAAAGATATTTCAGATATACTCTATAAAAAGAATACGCTATCCTAACATGGCATGTTAACACTGGACAGGTTTTCTTGTTATATGCAGTTTGTAAATATACATCGTTTTGGGGGGGGGGAGCTAGTAATGGCAGTTTTTTCTTATGCCACATGCCAGTTCTCCTACAACCGGCATGTGGCCGGATGATATAAATATGACAAAAGCAATACATATATTCGGGGAAACTCACAGTGTCGCTGAGCCAGTGTACCATAGAGCTCTAAAAAGAGGAAGAGAGAGGTCATGAGAATTCATGTCAAGGAAACCACAGCATAAAACCACTATATACTGTATGGGCTAGATTCAGCAAGAATTTACGTCGGCGTATCTATTCATAGTGGGGCAGATTCAGGTAGATCAGCGGATCTTTAGATCCGCTGGATCTAAGTTTTTTACGTTCCGCCGATGCAATTTAGCGAGGCTAGTGCATGATTCACCAAGCACTTACCTCGCAAACTGCACCGTTGGATCGTAACTCCCCCCGGCGGAATGCAAATTCCGCGGCTAGGGGGAGTGTACAATTTAAATCAGGCGCGTTCCCGCGCCGATTTAACTGCGCATGCGCCGCCGCGAAAAAGTCCAGTGCGCATGCTCCAAATGACGTCGCTAGGACGTCATTGTTTGCGGCGGGTACGTCGATTGCGGCCATCGGGATTCCTGATCGCGTTACGCAAACGACGTAAAAAATTTAAAACTCGGCGCGGGAACGTCGGCCATACTTAACATTAGCTACCCCTCATATAGCAGGAGTAGCTATCCGCCGGAAAAACCCGAACGCAAACGACGTAGAAAACGAGCGACGGGCGGGCGTACGAACGTGAATCGGCGGTTTTCCTCATTTGCATATGCGACGGGTAAAAAATAGCGACGACACCTAGCGGCCGGCGGGAGTTTACAGCCTAAGATTCGACTGGTGTAAGTCACTTACACCAGTCGGAACTAAGGGAGATCTATGCGGAACTGATTCTTATGAATCAGTCGCATAGCTCCGACCGTCGGATCTCACAGATCCGACCGTCGGCTCTCACAGATACGACGGCGGATCAGGAGATCCGCCGTCGTATCTATTGCTGAATCTGGCCCACTCTGTGTAAATTCTAAGCTGTGCTGGCGTATCTTCTTTCTGTATTCAGAAAGCAAGATACGACGAAATTTGGCTAAGATCCGACTGGCGTAAGTCTCTTACGCCGTAGTATCCTAGTTGCATATTTACGCTGGCCGCTAGGTGGCGCTTCCGTCGATTTCAGCATGGAATATGCAATTGAGCTGGATACGCCGATTCAGAAACGTATGTGCGCCCGGCGGATTTTTTTACGTCGTTTGCGTAAGGCTTTTTCCAGCGTAACATTACTCCTGCTATATGAGGCATAGCCAATGTTAAGTATGGACGTCGGGATAGCGTTGAATTTTACGTTGTTTACGTCGTTTGTGTAAGTCGTTCGCGAATAGGGCTTTGCGTAAATTATGTTCACGTCGAAAGCATTGACTATTTGCAACGTGATTAGGAGCATGCGCACTGGGATACGTTCACGGACGGCGCATGCGCCGTTCGTTAAAGACGTCATTTACGTGGGGTCATGTTTTATTTACATAAAACACGCCCACCTCTTCTCAATTTGAATTCGGAGCGCTTACGCCGACAGATTTTTGCTACGCCGCCGTAACTTAGGGCGCAGGTTCTTTGTGAATCCAGCCCCAGCCTCACTAAGTTACGTAGCGTATCTGAGATACGCTACGCCCGCACAAACTTACGGCGGGCTATATGAATCTAGCCCTATGTGTGCGCAATTTTAAAGCGTGACTTATGGTATCTATTGACTCGGCGTAACATTATCTTTTACATTATACAAGAAAATCGGACTGCCTTTAGAGCCGGTTCACACTGGGGCGACTCATTCTATGCAATGTAACAGTTCTAATAGAAGCGACGCAAGTCGCTCCGACTTAGAAAAAGGTTCCTGTACGACTTCGGGGGCGGCTCGGGACGACCTGCATTGACTTCTATACAGAAGTCGTTTTGCAGGTCGCCTCTGAAGTCGTCTTTTAGGACGACTTGCAGAGTCGCCCCCAAAGTCATGCCGCGGCTGTGTGAACCGGCTTACTGTTTTGTTTTTTTAATTCATGAAAACATGCACAAATACCGTGTGGCATAAAAAGTTGGGTGCTAAAAAGAAAGCATATACAGAATAAAGTTTGGGGGTTCTGAGTAATTTTTTAGCAAAAAAAAATGATTTTTATATGTAGGAGAGAAGTGCCAGAATAGGCCCGGGCTGGAAGTGATTAACCACTTAACGCCCGCCGCATGTACATATATGTCTACAGAATGGCACGTACAGGCAGATGGGCGTACATGTATGTCCCTACCTTTCCGCGGGTCGGGGGTCCGATCAGGAGCCCCCCCGGTACATGCGACGGTCAAGAATTGGCTGGGAGCGATCCGGGATGAGGGGGCGGCTATTCGTTTCTAGCCGCCCCCTCGCGATCGCTCCTCGGAGCTGAAGAACGGGGAGAGCCGTGTGTAAACACGGCTTCCCCGTGCTTCACTGTGGCAGCTGCATCGATCGTGTGATCCCTTTTATAGGGGGACACAATCGATGACGTCAGACCTACAGCCACACCCCCCTAAAGTTGTAAACACACACTAGGTGAAACATAACTCCTTCAGTGCCGCCTGTGGTAACTCCCAAACTGCAACTGTCATTTTCACAATAAACAATGCAATTTAAATGAATTTTTTGCTGGGAAAATGACAATGGTCCCAAAAATGTGTCAAAATTGTCCGAAGTGTCCGCCATAATGTCGCAGTCACGAAAAAAAACGCTGATCGCCACCATTAGGAGTAAAAAAATAATAATTAATAAAAATGCAATAAAACTATCCCCTATTTTGTAAACGCTATACATTTTGTGCAAACCAACCGATAAACGCTTATTGCGATTTTTTTTCCAAAAATATGTAGAAGAATACGTATCGGCCTAAACTGAGGAAAATGTATTTTTTTATATATATTATTGGGGGATATTTATTATAGAAAAAAGTAAAAAATATAGAATTTTTTTCAAAACTGTCGCTCTATTTTTGTTTATAGCGCAAAAAATAAAAACCGCAGAGGTGATCAAATACCACCAAAAAAAAGCTCTATTTGTGGGGGAAAAAATACGTTAATTTTGTTTGGGAGCCACGTCACACGACCGCGCAATTGTCAGTTAAAGCGACGCAGTGCCGAATCGCAAAACCTGGCCTGGGCCTTTAGCTGCATTTTGGTCCGGGGCTGGAAGTGATTAAACATCTGTCCTTTTATTTCATCTTTGACTAATACATGTATTTTTCATGGCTTACTTACTTACCAGATAATCACAGTACTGGATTCGGTTCATGGATTCTGAAAAAAATTAAAATAAATAAATAAAAAAGTAAAACAGCAATAAATTTAGGCTGGGATTGAAATTTAAATGGTTCTGTGTTTATTGTGGTCAGCAGAACTCAGGTCCATTCCTACTGCGGAGGAACCGCCATGCTCAAAATGCACAGAGAATCTGAAAAGATCTGTCAGGCCTTGTACACACGACCGGTTTCCTTGGCAGAATCCATCAAGAAACTTGGTGGGAGATTTTTTTTGCCGAGGAAACCGGTCGTGTTCTCTTTTTCCTCGACGGTAATGGAGAAAATTGGCTTTTCGAGTTCCTCGATGTGTTTCGCCCGCCGAGTTCCTCGGTCGTGTGTACGAGGCCTAAGAGGTGCTATGTGGTTGGTTAAATTTGGTGCCAAGTCCCCACCCCTGCTCCAGCCCTGTTAGAACACTGTCCCTCCTGCTGAGACTGAACCCTCCTCCATCGTATGCCCTGCTCCTTGCCGTAGGCCCCCATATGACATTCCTGGCCATAGACCATTGTAGCCCCAAGGAAGGAATATCCACATAAAAAGTAGTTTTGCTGCACTTTACTGGTGGAAGTCAGGAAATGGTATTACAGTCACATCACATACATTCCAGAGTCACTTAACATTACACAGTCAATCGCATTTAGTGGACGGTCCGCAGTAGGCACAAGTGAAAGCACGTGCTGTATCTCAAAAGCCTTCTCCCTTACAGTCTCTCCTTTGTCCAGGGTCGTTAGTGCTCTCTGCAGCCACCTCCTTGCTGGGTACATCTCTCCTGGGAACCCTCCACGGAAGCAACCTCACACAGGGATCTCCATCCTGGCCTAAAAGCCTTGTGCAATCTTCCCTAGCCCCCACCTTAATAAGGGGCAGAAATATTACAGCACAGGTCCACCTCATTCGGCCTCCTGCCTTGTCCAGGATCTATGTGGGATGGTTACGTCTGTACTGGAGTGGGGTGCCCCATGACCCAACCTGGCCAAAACTGGGCAATGACTCACCCATGGCATCACTGCAGGAGGTCATTAGCTAAAAGGGCCTAGCACCTGATGATCTTACCTACTGTAACCAGATACTATTCTGGCAAAGAGTCACCTAGTGACAAAGCGTCTAACTGCACCTGTCCCCAGACCATCATAGAGGGAATGGTTCCATCCTATGTGGGCTCCATACAAGCATGATGAGACATGAGATATGGAAGTTTGAGGACTTGAGGTGAGAAGATGCTACACATTCTGGGGACAGTTCTGGGAAATATCTGGTCACATTGTGAATCTCTGCACATTTAATTTATTTAGAGATCACAGTACTCTACAAAATAGGGGATAGTTTTATGTCATTTTTATTAATATTTTTTTTTTACTAGTAATGGCAGTGATCAGTGTTTTTTTATCATGACTGCGACATTATGGTGGACACATCGGACACTTTTGGCGCTATTTTGGAACCATTTACAATTATACAGCGATCAGTGCTATAAAAATGCACTGTTACTGTGTAAATGTGACTGGCAGTGAAGGGGTTAACCTGTAGGGGGAACTGAAGGGGTTACGTGTGACCTAGGGATGTGTTCTAACTGTAGGGGGGATGGTCTACGTGTGACACGACACTGAGGGAGGGGCAGGGAGCTGTGATCAGTGTCCTGTCACTAAGCAGAATGGGAAAATGCTTGTTTACATTAGGTTTTCTCCGTTCTTTCTCTCCGTGAGATGATCGCAGGACTCTCGGCGGATATCAAGTCCGCAGGACCCGCGGTCACAGCTCGCGGTGGGCATGCGCGCTCACAATCCCGGCCTTAACAGTGACATCTGCCCAGTCGTGCCATTCTGCCAACGTATATAGTCGTGCAGCGGTCGGCAAGGGGTTAAAGGTTCACTTTAAACACAGTCTTTTTATACTGTGGCTCCTTACCATCTTGTCCTACTGTCCTCCCCCTCCCCCCTGGACATTGCAAGTATTGTGCATTTTCACACAGTAAGGCCTAAAGCCAGCTGTAGATGGATTGGAATTCGGTTGGTTCAGCAGGTACCGGACAAATTTCAATTCATCTTTGGGCAAGCTGGTTGTACAGAAGCCGATCTCTTCTGTGTCAGTATAAGTATGCTGAGGACAACCAATCACCATTGATATTTCCAACTCCTAATCAGTACAGCAGGTCATTTACCATCAGACATAAGATCTCCGATCAGTTGGAGTTTGTTGTTAAGTCCTTGTTGATGCTTTTTGTCTTCGCTACTGACGAGTATCAAATCTCGGGCATATTTGGGGATATCTGGCTGGGTGTCCAGAATACAATACTTCTCCTCATAGCCACTTTTCTCCAGGTCATCAATCACAACAATGACATTCTTCCTACCTGCAGAGTTACAGTAGAGAAAAACAACGCTTCAGTTGGGTTGAAAAAGACAGTGAAATAAAACTAAATACTATTCAAAAAGTAGGTTAACTTTGGGTACCCGCTCTGGCTTGTGCAGCTTCCTGTATGGCTGGTGGATGACAACCAGGGTGCAGGCTGGGTTAAAAGTCCACCTAGGCTACCGTCAGAGTCACAGAATGAAAATGATGTCCTGTAAGCCGCACATCGAGCAACCCATTGCATCAAAGAGTTGTCAGCAGCCTCGTGACTAAGGCCCAGGTGTGGGACGGAACGTGTTGGTGGTGTAGTCAAGACGGAGATGGACTCAGGCTGTTGACATCGCTTTGATGCATGGGGTTTCTTGGTGTGTGGCTTACGGTGCATCATTTTCATTCAAAAAGTACGTTTAGCAGTTTTCCCAGTGTTGACACCATTACTGCAGCAATCCTCTGGCAGCCAACATTCAGGTACACATGGTGTGCAATGTTCTGGTACTCAGAAACGTAAAGCATAGCATGTGGCGGCCAAGCTCTGTGACGTCACCTTTTGATCATTCGATGTCGGTTCTTCCTATCATTGTGAAGCAGAATAATTCACCAAGCGTTGGATTGTTCACCCACTAATAGGGAACGTGAGCTGGGTTTAGGCCACCCCCTATTCGTGCGTCCAGCCCCTTTCAGGATGCCGGGCGCCTGAATTACAGCGGTGGGGGTGGTTTATGGAAGCCCCTGATTAGAGTCAGAGTCTCGAATGGGCTTAAAAGTAGAGTGGTCTCATGGCACAGAGCATTGCATCATGATCCCACCCAAGTGTTACAACAGCAAATGAATATTCACTGTTGTAACACTGATCCTCAATCCAGGCATTCAGAAGCAGGTGAGACCTGTTTTCCAATTGGCCGAAAAGAGAAGTGTTCCAATTGCCGCCAAGAAAAAGGGAGGAACCGGAAGCTGCAGCTATGCCCATGGAGAGCAGGGAAAGGGAAAGCCGTTGCCACTGAGCAAGGGAAGCCACCAGTAAAGCCTGCCCACCATAGACGGGTTAAGTACTCCAGACCCGACCGCCTGGGGAGATGGAACTATTTGCCCCCCCCAAATAAAATGACCACCGGGCGCCTCTGGTTACAATCACCTTAGTTTGGGTTTTTATCTACATTCCAAAGACTAGGAAGGTAGCTCTACATTTACCTTTACACAAGGACATGTGTTTGATCTCTTCATCATAAAGGGAGTCTGTCACATTGGTGACGTTAACCCGTCCTCGATTCTTCGTGTGATATAAGATGGCAAAATCACACTTCTCAACATCTTGTCTGAATTTCAACCTATTATTATAATTATTTGATATGGTTGAGGCGAAAGTTGTCTCTACAGAACCTCTAAACAACGGGGATTCTAGGCCCTGTGTGATCCACTTGTAATCTTCAGGGGAAGAGCAAGAGAAGATCCCAACGACTCGTCTCTGAACACCCCAGATCTGTTTGAATTAAGACAAGAGATAATTCTTCTTACTAGGCTATACTGAAAATGCAACTGGAGACATTTACGTTTTTTTAAAGCCGGCCATAGATGGAGTGATTTTCTTACTTGCAACCACGGCTGGGGAGAGCCCATTTGTCGCTTGGAAAATACAGTGCTATAACAGCTGCTAGAAATAATAGCATCTAAAATCCAACATGCTGGTTGTACCCAAGTAAATCGATTGATCAACTTGGGTACATTCACCCTGCCCATACATGGTCCCCGCTGAACCGGCCGAGATTCAAATCGTCTATAGCTGGCTTAACACTTATGCTGCGTACACACGCTCGGAATTTCCGACAACAAATGTTTGATGGGAGCTTTTGGTCGGAAATTCCGACCGCGTGTAGGCCCCATCGGACATTTTCTGTCAGAATTTCCGACAACAAAAATTTGAGAGCTGGTTCTCGAATTTTCCAACGACAAAATCCGTTCTCGTAAATTCCGAGCGCGTGTAGACAATTCCGACGAACACAAAATTTCACGCATGCTCTGAACCAAGTATGAGGCGGAAGCGCGCGGTCTGGTAAAACTAGCGTCTGTAATGGAGATAGCACATTCATCACGCTGTAACGGACTGAAAAGCACGAAGCTGAAAAACGCGAATCGTCTCTCCACCTAACTTCTACTAACACGAGATTAGCAGAAGGAGCTCAAAGGGTGGCGCACTTGCTATGGAACTTCCGTTTTATTGCACCGTCGTATGTGTTGTATGTCACCGCGTTCTTGACGTTCGCAATTTCCGACAACATTTGTGTGACCGTGTGTATGCAAGACAAGTTTGAGCCAACATTCCGTCGGAAATGTATCCACGGTTTTGTTGTCGGAATGTCTGATCGTGTGTACGCGGCATAAGACTCACGTTTAGAGCTTCCACGTGTTCAGGGATTTTAGGTTGACCTCAGATACAGGAACAAATCAAGTTAAAATGACCCTTCCCTACTGTTAAGAAAGAATTGCCAGAGACCAGCAGTAGACAAAATCTGCCTGCTCCTCGTCTGACATTTCATAAATAGCTAAGGGGCGGAGTCACCCAATGACATCAGTGGGTGACCCTGGCCCTTGTAATGTCCCCAACCGGGACATGCTGGGTCGATGACCTCACATGGGGACGGGGTCACCCGCTGGCGTCATCGGGTGACTCCTCCCCTTAGCTATTTTAGAAATGTCAGATAGAGGAGCAGGCAGTCGGTGGGAGTGTTCAAAGAGGCCAGAGTTTTATTTTTTATTTTTTCAGGTCCGGTGGTGGGGGCAGGCATCGTTACTTCGGAAGACATCAAGTATTTTTTAATCAAGGAATATTTTAAAACTAGTTTTGTGTCTTTGTTCACTTTTTGGGTGAATGGGTAGGAGAACTATGTACCCCATACTCATTCACATGGGGGGGGGGCTGGGATCTAGAGGCCCCCTTGTTAAAGGAGGCTTCCAGATTCCGATAAGCCCTCGCCCACAGACCCCCACAACCATCGCCAAGGATTGTACGGAAGAGGCCCTTTTCACCATCAACATGGGGACAAGGTGCTTTGGGGTGGGGGGCAGGCATGTTGCCTGGTAAGGTTCAGGAGGGGGAGGTGCTCACTCCCCCCCTTTCCTGGTCTGTCAAACTGCATGCTCGGATAAGGGTCTGGAATGGATTCTAGGGGGACCCCCACGCCATTTTATTTTTACATTTTGGTGTGGGGTTCCCCTTAGAATCCAAATCAGTCCAAAGGGCCAGGTATGGATTGGGGGGGGACCCCACACAGTTTTTCTATTGCCAGCATTCTTTTGTTTACATTTCAGCTCTTAGTGGGGAAGCCCGCTGACAAGTCATCGGTTGTTAGGGATGTGGCAGCTGGCTTCCCGGCCCGCTCCTTAACAGACAGCTATTCTTCACACAGAATTCAAATTAGTCGATCATTTTTCAACCGATCCGAATCATTCGGAACATTTGGAATTTATTTGAAAATTAATAAACAAAGCAAAATGTAACAAATTCCCGAAATGAAAAAATGAAACATAATTAGTAACATAATAAATCTATGGAAAATGAAACAAAACAAATTGTTCCGCATGTCTATTGGTGATAACCAGGGATTTCCTCTCACTTCCTGTTTTGGCTATGGGACAAGAAGTGAAGAGAAATCTCCTCAATGGGACACAGAAGTCAACAAAAACTGACAGGGGTTATAACCCTCCCTTATTCAAAGTTTTGCCTTTAGTTCTACTCTTGAGCAGCATGGACGTTTTAACTCCACCAGCAGAAATGTAGCATCCAGTTTGTATTTCTTTGGGGTAAATTGGTTTTCTATACCTACAGCTGAAACATCGATATGATGTTTTCCTGTCTTTAGATTTTACATTTGTACTTACCCGAGAACAGACAAATTTTATTGTGAAACCCAAAACAGCAAATAGTAAAAGAGCTGGAAACACCTGAGAAGAGAGAAAGAATGATAAGAAGATCATTGTGATCCTACACACCGTCTGTACAGGTAACATTTCCATTGTGTTGTCACAGTTCTAAGGCAGATGATGCTTTTTTTTTTCATTCAACCCAAAAAATAATCTGATCCCCCATCAACATAAAAAACCCAACAGGCTGGTTGCACACAAGGCAATGAATAGATGGATTGAAATTCTGCCGATCCCTGCTGAACTGGCTGATTTTCAATCCATCTATAGCCAACTCAAAGTGGTTCTAAGGGCAGAAGTTTTTTTTATCTTAACCACTTTCTTACTGGGCACTTATATCCCCGTCATGCCCAGACCAACTCTCACACTGATGAGGCGGCACTGATAGGCACATGAGTAAGCACTGATAAGGCGACACTGATGGGTGGAACTGATAGGCACTGATAGGTGGCACTGATAGGTGACACAGAGAGGTGGAACTGATAGGTGGCACTGATGGGCACTGATAGGCACTGGTAAGCGGCACTGATAGGCACTGGTAAGGGGCACCGATAGGCGGCACTGACGATGAGGCACTGATTGGCAGCTCTGGTGGGCACTGATAGGTGGCACTGGGGTACACTGGTGGGCCCTGATGGCACTGATTTGCAGTACGGACCTTTGTCCCTCTAGCAGCAGCTGCGGCTTCTTTTTTCCTTCATGCTGATAGCATGAAGGAAAAAAATGATAACTGGCATTTGATTTCTGTGATCAGCTGTTATTGCCTGACAGCTGATCACGTGGTAAAGGGCCTGCTGTGATTGGCCCTTTACACGATCTATGATCAGCTGAGTCTCCCCAACTCGGCTATTGCAGAGCGCGCCACCTGGGAGAACGGGAGGATGTCTATGGATGACCTCCCGGCAATTTAAGTCCATGCTGTAGCCGTCTTTCTGCTATAGCGTGGGTGGCAAGTAGTTAATGCATGCTATAAAACCTTCTGTGTGCAGCAGCCCCCCTCATCCAACTAATACTTACCTGAGCCCCATCTCGATCCAGCGATGTTGCATGAGAACCTCAGCTGCCTGAGAATCTCCTTCCTGGTTGCCTGAGACACAGCTGTCAATCACAGTCAGTGAGCCAATGAGGCAAGAGAGGAGCAGGGCCGAGCCACAGCTCCGTGTCTGAATGGACACACAGAGCAGTGACTTGGCTTGGGTGCCCCCATAGCAAGCTGCTTGCTGTAGGGACACTCGGCAGGAGTGAGGGACCAGGAGTTCTGGCGAGGATCTCTGAGAAGAGGAGGATCTGGGCTGCTCTGTGCAAACCAATTACACAGGGCAGGTAAGTATAACATGTTTGTTATTTTTAAACAAAAAAAAACTTTAAGAGTGTCTCCTTTAAAAAGTAAAATTGTCTTACCAGGAAGAGAAAATACATGATGGAATGTGTCTTGTGCTACAAAACAAAAGGAACACATTGAACATTTACTATAATAATGACAGTACAAATAATAAAAGTAGAATTCTTAATTTTTTTTTTACTTTATTATTTATTTTATTTAAGTTTTTTACCTTTAATGGATCAACTTTATTGTTATTACAAGGGATGAACATGGGCCAGAGCATGGGCCATGACAGGTCCCCTTTATGGAGAGATCTGGGGTCTATGAGACCTTAGATCTCTCCTCTGGCTTCTAAAGCATCTAATCAAACTGAGATTGATTTGATTGGATGCTTTCACCAGCCGGTAATGTCTTCTTTACAAGAGACCGAAACCTGGACGCAATGGAATCCTTGTTGCTTCCGGTTTCTGATGTCATACAGTGGGGGAAACAATGTCAGTTCCTCTCACTGTGTCCTGGGAAGCACGTGCCTTTCTGGGATCTCTGATCAAACGGCACAGCCTGGTAAAGGTGGTGGCAGTGGCGGGAATGACAATGGTCTCAAAATGGTGTCAAAAGTGTCCGATGAGTCCGCCATAATGTTGCAGTCATGATAAAAATTGCAGATCGCCGCCATTGCTAGTAAAAAATGTATTATTATTAAAAAGGCCATAAAACTATCCCCTATTTTGTAGACGCTATGGGCTAGATTCAGGTACACTTACGACGGGCGTATCAGTAGAAAGTCCGAATCCGCGCCGTCGTATCTTTAAGCGTATGCTCAAATTGAGATACGCTTAAATGTTGCTAAGATACGACCGGCATAAGTCTCCTACGCCGTCGATCTTAGGGTGCATATTTACGCTGGCCGCTAGGTGACGCTTCCGTTGATTTCCGTGTATAATATGCAAATGAGCTAGATACGCCGATTCAGAAACGTACGTGCGCCCGGCGGATTTTTTTTTACGTCGTTTACGTTAGGCTTTTTACGGCGTAAAGTTCCCCCTGCTATATGAGGCATAGCCAATGTTAAGTATGGACATCGAGACAGCGTCGAATTTTACGTCGTTTACGTAGTTTGCGTAAGTCGTTTGCGAATAGGGCTTTGCGTAAATTACGTTCACGTCGAAAGCATTGACTATTTGCAACGTGATTAGGAGCATGCGCACTGGGATACGTTCACGGACGGCGCATGCACCGTTCGTTAGAAACGTCATTTACGTGGGGTCATGTTTTATTTACATAAAACACGCCCACCTCTTCACAATTTGAATTAGGCGTGCTTACGCCGGCACATTTACGCTACGCCGCCGTAACTTAGGACGCAGGTTCTTTCTGAGTACAGAACCTGCCTCACTAAGTTACGGCGGCGTAGCATATCTGAGATACGCTACGCCCGCACAAAGTTACGGCGGGCTTTCTGAATCTAGCCCTATAACTTTTGCGCAAACCAATCAATATCAAAAATATGTAGAAGAATACGTATCGGCCTAAACTGAGGAAAAAAAATGCTTTTGTTATATTTTTTGGGGATATTTATTATAGCAAAAAGGAAAAAAAGTCTGACACCTCATTACTGATACAATGTTCTTCAGCAGTGACACAATGTGCATCCCCAGCAACTCTCTAGTAATTTGTGGCATTATCCTAGAAAGATGTACCCCATAAAGTCACACAATGTCCTACCCGTCCGCCGATCGAATCAGGATAAACCCATTAGTAGTACACAGAGTAGCGTCAAAGTGTCAGTTTGTACCGTGTCTTCTCTTTCTGGGGTTTGTCTTCACGTCTGAGAACAGGAAATAAGTGAAAATGAAAGTAGAGATACAAATGCGTGTCAGATAACAAAGAATGCAAGGTCACATACTGGAGCTCTGCCAGCAGGAGGGTGGGGAGGGGAGTAGAGTCCATCTACAAAGTCATATAATACTAGAAACATACCATCCGCCTGAAGGAACCAAATATTTGAAGATACGTCGGAGAAGAATATTTATTTAATTTAATCTCCATTATTTTTCTAAACAAATAGATACTTTTTTTTTATTTCTCTTTTTCTTTTTTTTTCCTTCCCCTCCCTCCCCCTCCTCTTCTCTTCTTTTTCTTTCTTTTCCTTCTCTTTTTCTTTTTGTTCCTCCTCCCTCCCCTTTCCTTCTTTTCTCTTTTTTCTTTTCCTTCCCCTCTCTTCTTCCCTCTAACAATTGTGGTGATACCTCACATGTGTGGTTTGAGCACCATTTTCATATGCAGGGTGCTGCTCACGTATGCGCTCCCTTCTGCAGCGGAGGCGATCGGGGACCTGTGAGTGGCTGGGTATGGATATGAGTGAGGGCAAGATGGCCCCCACCCGTCTCCATACCATATCAGGGCGGAGACGTTGGTGCGGCGGAGGCGATCGGGGACCTGTCAGTGGCTGGGTATGGATATGAGTGAGGGCAAGATGGCCCCTACCCGTCTCCATACCATAGCAGGGCGGAAGCAATGTCAAAATGTCACTTCGGTCCATACGTCTTAAAGGGGAGTTTTAAAATCAATAAAATTAAGTTAAGTAAATAAGAAAAAAATATTTTTTAAAGCTCCCGTCCCGACGAGCTCACGCGCAGAAGTGAGCGCATACGTGAGCAGCACCCTGCATATGAAAATGGTGCTCAAACCACACATGTGAGGTATCACCACAATTGTTAGAGCGAGAGCAATAATTCTAGCCCTAGACCACCTCTGTAACTCAAAACATGCAACCTGTAGAATTGTTTAAAATGTCGCCTATGGAGATTTTTTAGGGTAAAAGTTTGTTGCCATTCAGCTTTCGGGGTGTGTCCCCTTCTTCAAGGTCCAAGCAGGGGACCTTGACGTTTTCCATCAATTACAAGGTGATGGCATGGAGCTCAGTCTGGATATAGTTTTCTGAAGAGCTCTTTTTAGGTCACTGTTTCTCAAGCTGTATATAATCGGGTTTAGAAGAGGGGTGACAACTGTATAAAATACAGAGATCAATCTGCCTGCCAGAAAATTTGTAGTTTTAAATTGAAAATAGTTGAAAAGACCAGTCCCGTAAAAGATGAAGACCACCGTGAGGTGGGAGCTGCAGGTGGAGTAAGCTTTCCATCGTCCATCATTCAGTTTAATTTTTAGGATAGTTTTGAATATGTAAACATATGAAAGGAAAGTAATGACAAAGCTAGTGACTCCAATGTCTAATGATTCAAAATACAAAAGTAAATAATTGAGGTAAGTGTCAGAAGATGAGAGTTGAAGAAGCTGATATAATTCACAGAACAAGCCTGGGATGGTGGTGGGGTCCGGGAAGGACAATCTTAGTGCACAAAATATGTGCACCAAACAACAGACAAATCTGAAGAGCCAGGAAAAGAACGCTATCTGAACACACAAGCGAATGTTTATCATGGTTGTATAACGCAAAGGATGGCAGATGGCAACATAGCGGTCATAAGACATCATGTCAAGTATAAAGAACTCAGTGCTGCCAAACCAGGTGAAGAAGAAGACTTGGGTGATACAAGTTGGGTATGAAATCAGCCCGTTTCCCGTAAAGATGTCAAAAGACAAATGAGATGTGGAAATGGAGGAATTGAAGATGTCTAAAACTGAGAGGTTTCCCAAAGAAAAGTACATGGGGGTGTGCAGGTGGGAGTCTGAGACCACCAGGAAGATGATGAGAAGATTCCCAACCAGTGTGGCCACATAGATGAGGAGGATCAGCAGGAATACCGGGATCTGAGAATCTGTGAGGTCTGACAGGCCGAGCAAAATGAATTCAGACTGAGAAGTTTGATTTCCCATCATAACCAAATAATTCACTAAGAGAGGGAGAGATAATGTGAGGGTTCAGGGAGGTATTATACTGGAGAAGACACCATTCACTAGACTGTAAATGAACATTCCCACCAATCGAGTGCCAGCAAACTAGAGCCCTGCCTTCCTGGCTCAATAATTAGCAGAAAGTCCAAAAATGGGGCTGCAGCTTATAAAGAGTGTATGTCCTTTCAAAAATAGCAATACATACTGGTGACAGATCAAACAATAAACCCTTCATTGGGCCAACAATCAAATCCACTATAACAATCAAAAACAGTCAATATGTTTGTTTCAATCCATTCAATAATTAAGGCAGGAGAAACAACCCAATGATGAGAAGAAAGCAGAGAGTAAAAGCTGTAAAATTCCCAACTTCATTGCAAAAATTCCTCCAGTGATTGTATATACTGAATAAATCTGCAAGAAAATAAAAAAACATAAAGTATCAGAAATAAATCATCCAAATACATCAAATTCATGATTCAAACCAAATGGATATCAGGGATTTAATTTGTAGATCCATTAGACCTCTTTTCTCAATAAAACATGATCTGGTAATCTTTGTTGTAGTGGGCTTTTAGATACAACAAAATATACTGTATATACTGGCCCGGATTCAAGAAGCAATTGCGCCTGCGTAACCATAGGTTACACAGCGCAATTGCTTACTTGCCCCGGCGTTACAAATGCTCCTGATTCGGGAACATCGTAACGCCGACTGCAGCCTAAAATCTGCATGGCATAAGGCTCTTATGCCACACATATCTTAGGCTGCATTCTTGCGATGACCGCTAGGGGGCGCTCCGATTGTGCTCAGTGTATAGTATGCAAATTGCATACTAACACCGATTCACAATGTTGCGCGAGCCCTGCGTATGCAATTTACGTCATTTCCGTACGGCGTGTTTAGCGTAAGGCTGCCCCTTCTAATAGCAGGGGCAGCCAATGCTAAAGTATACCCGAAATTCCCGCGTCGCGATGTTCAATTTTTACGTAATTTGCGTAAGTGACTGGCTGGACGCCATTCACGTTCACTTTGAAGCAAATGACGTCCTTGCGACGTCATTTGCCGCAATGCACGTCGGGAAAGTTTCCCGACGGAGCATGCGCTCTACGCTCGGCGCGGGAGCGCGCCTAATTTAAATGATTCCTGCCCCCTACGGGATCATTTACATTAGGCGCCCTTACGCAGGGCAAATTTACACAGCGCACACGCAATTTACGGAGCTACTGCTCCGTGAATCGCGGGTAGCGCAGTAAATTTGCGGGGGCGCAGGGCAAAAACGTTGCCCTGCGCCTCCGCAAGAAAGGGGCAAATCTACCTGAATCCGGGCCACTGTATTTATAGAAACATGAATTTTAAACTTCTGCACAGAACTGAAAAAAATATATATATAATAAAAATTACTCTATACAGGTGCATCTCAAAAGTTAGTTTATTTCAGTAATTCAATTTAAAAAGTGAAACTCATATTTTATATAGATGTTTTATACACAGAGTGATATATTTCAAGCATTTCTTTTAATTTTGATGATTATGATTCTAAGCAAGGCTGTAGAAGAAAGTATCGACACCTAAAAACCCATGAGACTTCTAATGCCATGTACACACGATCGGTTCATCCCATGAAAACGGACCAATGGATTTTTTCATCAGGTATCCGATGAAGCTGACTTTCATCAGTCGCGCCTACACACCATCAGTTAAAAAAGCGATCGTGTCAGAACGCGGTGACGTAAAACACGACGACGTGCTGAGAAAAATGAAGTTCAATGCTTCCGAGCATGCGTCGACTTTATTCGGAGCATGCGTGGATTTTTAACCGATGGACTAGGAGTAGGTTACGTTCACGCCGTAGGCAGTGATCCGGCGTATCTTAGGCAGTTGTTGCGACATGATTGTGAGCATGCGCACTGAGAAGCGCCCACGGGACGGCGCATGCGCAGTTTGTGATACGTATCTGTCTGGCGCTCGGCCCATCATTTGCATGGGGTCACGCCTCATTAGCATGGCTCACGCCCACTTCCACTTACGCTGACTTACGCCTGAGAAACTCAGCGCAGATTTGGAATGAAGTGCTTTGTGAATTCAGTGCTTGCCTCTCTGCGCTGCGTCGGCGTAGCGTAAAGGAGATACGCTACGGCGGCATAAATATGCGCCAGTGTCTGCGAATCCGGGCCTACGTGTCTTATCACACTTTCCTGGTATGTTCTCCTCTCACATTAGTTTGGGACGTTGAAAAAGAATATCCAAAAATCTGATGACTCCCATCTTTATTTCTAAGAAAAGAGGCCCTGTAATGATGATCTGTTCTGGAGTTAAATTTTTACTATACAAGTCATGAAAATAATCACACCCAACTTTACACTGAGGCCTCGTACACACGATAGGTTAAACAGAGGACAACGGTCTGATGGACCGTTTTCATCGGTCAAAACCGATCGTGTGTGGGCCCCATAGGTTATTTAACCATCGGTTAAAAAAAAAAGACAACTTGCTTTAAATTTGACCATTTAAAATCCATGCATGCTCAGAATCAAGTCGACACATGCTTGGAAGCATTGAACTTCATTTTTTCCCAGCACGTCGTTGTGTTTTACGTCACCGCGTTCTGACACGATCGGATTTTTAACCGATGGTGTGTAGGTGCGACGGACCATCAGTCAACTGATTGTGTGTACGCGGCATGACACCCCCCTGATAATTGCTGCTATTCCCTCTTATCATTGTACAGGTGAGACAATTCTGCATTCATTTCTTAAGAAGTTCACAGAATTCACAAACTCCAATTCACGGACTTTGTACACAGCTACTGAACCCAACATATTAGAATCATTTATGGGGGGATTTATATAACACAATGATTCTCGTCTCTGTATTGTTCATTGCTGTGTCTTTACCAGTACTTCGCCTCTAGTACCTGAACGATGTTCAGTGATTATCAATTTATTTACCAATAAATAAGTCAATGAATAAATTAATACATTTTTATTCATTTTATTTTGTTATTTTTTTTACTTTTGTTGTCAGCTTCTTCATTATTCAATATCAGTAATCAGAGACTGATATGACTCCTTTATGGCGCATAACTTTACGCCGGACGTATGACTTTACGCGCACTGCGTCGGACGGATGTACGTTCGTGAATCGGCGTATCTCCCTCATTTGCATAGGTTAATAGAAAATCAATGGGAGCACCAAATACGTCCAGCGTAAATATGCGCCCACTCTACCCCGTCGTAGGCAAGTTACGATGGCGCATATTTGCACTTACGCGGCGTATCTCGAGATACGTCAGCACAAGTGCTTTGTGAATCCGGGCCATTGTAACCACTCACCTGTATATTTAGAATCCCTTATTAATCATTTATGGGGTCTCTGCACAGACACACAGGGGATGGATAGGAGGCATTTTCAGCATTACGACATTGTATAATTGTCAGGAATGATTGATCACTTTGTAGAACAATATTTCATGTATAAAACAGATACACCTTCCTGTTCTAGACAGATAAAATGTATCCTGTAGGTGTCAGATCTTGTGTTGGTCGGGTTCCTTCAGCCAGTTCTATAGAGGAGATCGAAGTGTCAGGTAGAGAGGACACACAGGTTCTCCCCCATCATGTACCATCTCACCGTATATAAAAGCATTCAGAATCTCCCTGAGATCTCCAGACAAATCCCTCCTGTGTCTCATTACACTACTGAGATCTCACTGGGGCCTCCAGACACAAGACGATCCAAAAATATCTTTGTGTTCCTTTGTTTTCTTTTAGAAAGGTCCTTTTTATTTGCTGTTATTGATAACTGAATATTGTAAAATTTACTTGACTGGGCATGGACAGTAGCAAATGAGGGTTTGCATACATCTTCATTTTGAATAAATCTTCTCTACCACTGTCATGAGAGAAGTATGGAGGAAGTGTTTAGCAAGGTCAGGGCTCTGTACAGGGCACTTGAGTTCCTACACCAAACTGGTCAAACCATTTATTTTACGGTGCTGACTTTACACACAGGGGCACAGTCGTGCTGGAACATAAAAAGGCCCTGCCCATACTTTTGCTGGAGGAGTACAGTTACCTAAAATGTAATAATGTAGTAGACAGGGTTGCTAACAAATTTAGCTTGCTAGGTGGTAACTAGCCTGGCTGATTGATAGGGGATTCACTGGCTTTTTCCTAACTCTGGATTTGATGCACATCTCTCTTTTGTCACTAGGTGGCATTGTTGCCTGTGTCATTAGAATGACAAGGACATAGTGAATTTAGACTAGGAATGGATGGGTTGTTTCAGCCAATTGGGGTTTCTTTAGTCCCTTGGCCTGCTGGGAGCGCCTGTTTATTTGGGAGACTGCTGTTTTGGTGGATGTGTGTCACAAGGCTCTGGGTTGCTAGGCCAGGAGCCTGAACCCTATCCTGGGAGGAACTGGCTGCTAGGCTGTCTGGGGCCTATCCAGGTTAGAGAGAAGCAACGCAGAGTAGAGGCTTTTGGCCAGAAGCCCAACCAAGTTGCAGAGGTTCCACCAGATGGGGAACCGAATTGTTGCCAGCAGTGAGGGAGAAGCAGTTGCCATATGGGATGAACACTCCTGTTACCAGAGGCAAGTGAGGATCACGGTCAGAGATAAAGGAGACACAGTTGCCATTAATGGACATCCAATCTGTTTATCAGAGGTCATTTATGGAAGTCTGAAGAAGTACCAGAGCAGCCTTATTCACTAGCTAGGGATGGTGAACAAGTGGGAAAGATTCAGGAGAGTGCCAAGCAGGGCTGATCCTAGGCAGGTGCGTGGGGTGCAGTGCACCCCGGAACCACAGAGGTGGGGGCACTGAAGCGCCAGAGTGCACCCCTCCTCCTCCTCCTCCTCTCCTTGTCCGTGTCCAGAGGCTGCTCTCTCCTCCGGTCACTGCTACTCCTATTGTTTTCCTGCCCAAGCCTGTCCCCCCTCCCCCTCCTGCCCGAGGGCCCCATGCCACTCATGCCTCAGTAAAACCAGGGACAGTATGTAAAAATCTGTGTTTTTTTTTACATCTGTCCCTGAAATGTATCTTACCGAAATCCTTTTGGTCTAAAAATCCCAAGATTATAGCTGCCCCACCTCTCCAGTACCCTTTCAGTGTGTGTATGTATATTGTGTATACTCTGTATGCATACTGTATGGGTATACTGTGTAGCCCCATAATCTCCTATTGCCTGGGGTAGGGGTGCAACGGATCGTCACCAATCCGTGATCCGAACGGGTCACCCCTGTTCGGATCGGCACACCACGCGTTCCGCAGAGCGCTCCAGAGCCTCGGCCGTACAAAAGTCCCCGGCTTCGGCCTAGCTCCAGAGCGGCGGCCATCTTGCTCCACCCCAACCAATCACAGATCGGCTGTGATTGGTTGGATGGGATGTCTCGTCTTTGCACCTGATTGGCCCGCGTGATGAGCGCCCTCTCTGATTGGAAGGCTACCCGGATTGGCTGGCTGTCTTGGTGGCGCTCTGGGAATCAGGATGAACGTGTGGAGCTTGAGGGGGAGCAGTGAGCGCCGCTATGAAGGACGGGGACTCACAGTGTTCTTTACTAGTGTGGGGGCAATGTTGGACTTCTCTGGAACAGTGATGGTGATGACGAGTGGGGGACAATGGTGGACATTGCAGTGCAAGTACAGTGAGTTGGATGTTGGACTGGCTATTATATTACAGTGATTACTAGTGGGGGCAATGTTAAACTGGCTATTATTACAGTGTTTACTACTGTGGGGGCAATGTTGGACTGGAACAGTGATGGTGATGACGAGTGGGGGACAATGGTGGACATTACAGTGACGAGTGGGGGGGCAATGGTGGACATTACCATATAGAGCCATTGGCCCAGCTAAAGCCCAGACTTGAATCCAACTTTTTTTCATAAATAATTTTTATTTTTTTGCTGATCCGAAAATGATCCGATCCGTGACTCCTGATCCGAGGATCGATCCGATCTGTGAGTTTTTTGATCCGTTGCACCCCTAGCCTGGGGGCCCAATGAGTTGTCAGTCCGCCCCTGCTTCATATATATACATGCACACATGGCATGGACATCACAAATTGATAGATATACACATGTCAGCTTGGCAGCATATGACAAAAGAGAATATTCCCCCTGGGTGGGACTTTACAAGCCAAACACAGTGTTGGTAAAAAATATGATCTTTAATGGGACAATACATACATAATGGCACTTGATAAAAGCACACAATGCACACCTAGGTGCATATAAAAGCAACAAATGTACAAAATACAAAAACAATGCCACCAAAAACAATACATGTGCCAAGGATGGCGAAAAAAGAGCAAAACGAAAAACCACTCCTAGTGGGTGATGTGAGTATGCCCGACGCGTTTCTTGTTAACAAACCGTCATCAGGGGCCACGGGAGCAGAATAGTGCAAGTAGTAGTTCAAACCACGTGATGGACTGGGTGTGGATCACCTTTAATTCGTTTAAATTCAATCCAAAAGTTATATGGGGGTGGAGTAGCGTCCAAGCATTTCTCATTGCCAACGTGGTGGAAAATAGAAGGGCCCAGGACCTGCCGGTATTTAGCCAGTCGAATAGCGTCCTGCCCAGTTCCAAGAACTCGTCCTTGATCCAATTCCCCTTTAAGGTCTAAATAGATCTAAAACACTCAGGTCCAGGGGTGAACTGTGGCGTTATCCCAGCAGAGTAGTAGCCTGCTACTTGGCAGCATATGACAATAAAAAATGTTGGTAAAATTGTATATATTTATATATATATACACATGTCATCTTGACAGCACATCGCAATATAATATAAAAATTGTATGGACATGATTGATTGAAGATAGTAAATCTGAATTGACTGGCTATACAATTGGAGACGCTGCATCCTACAGGAGTATTTTGCTCCTATGCACACACTTTACCACTTGCCGACTGCCTAACGTACATTTGTGTAGAATCTTTCCTCTCTATGTAGAATAATCTTGGACTAATATAGCTAGATTCAAGTAGAGCACCTTAACTTTGCGGCGGCGTAGTGTATCGTGTTTACACTACGCCGCCGTAAGTTAGCGAGGCAAGTACATGATTCACAAAGTACTTGCCTGCTAATTACGGCGGCGTAGCGTAAATCGGGCGGGCGTAAGGGCGCCTAATTCAAATTCGGCTGAGGGGGCGTGTTTTATGTTAATGGGGGTTGACCTGACGTGATTGACGTTTTTTACGAACGGCGCATGCCGCCCGGTCCTATTGGTTTCGACGTGGACGTAAATCCCTATTCACGGACGACTTACGCAAACGATGTAAAATTTTCAAATTTTGACGCGGGAACGACGGCCATACTTAACATTACTATTCCAGCTATTTGATGGAATAACTTTAGGCCTGAAAGTGCGTTACGTAAACGGCGTATCTTTACTGAGTCGGGCAAGCGTATGTTCGTGAATCGGCGTATCTACTCATTTACATATTCTAGGCCGACCGCAATGGAAGCGCCACCTAGCGGTCAGCCTAAAAAGTACACTTTAGGATACGACGGTGTAAGACACTTACGCCGCTCGTATCTGAGCCTAATTTAAGCGTATCTGGTTAGATTCAGACTTAGGCTGGCGTATCTACTGATACGCCAGCCTAAGTCTTTCTGAATCCACCTAATAGAGTTAGGTTAGGCACATTATTCAACCGCAGGTTCGATAGACACAGATCACTATTGTCACCATCACGTCGAATCTTCTATCTGTATCCAACTGTTGTCGCAACAAAACGAAAATAAAGCATTCTTTATGTTGGAACCTTTAGATTTTGGATTCTGCGCGTTCGTTATCGTTTGTTAACCACTTCCTGATGGCCATATGACTATATATGGCCGCAGTGTGGTTCTAAATCTCTGGGTCGCCGTCTTTTTTCAGCCTCCGCTCCTCCGGGCCACTGGGGGGCACGCGCACGTGCCCGCCGCATCACTGAGATGCCGATGCGCGTGCCTGGTGGCCGCGATGTCCGCCAGGCACCCGCGATTGGCGGTTACACAGACAAGGACGTGGATATGTGTGTGTAAACACACAGATCCACGTCCTTTTAGGGAGAGAGGAGACCGATCTGTGTCCCTTGTACATAGGGACAAAGATCGGTCACCTCCCCCAGTCAGTCCCCTTCCCCCACAGTTAGAAACACTATGCAGGGTACACATTTAATACCTCCCTCACCCCCTAGCGTTAACCCCTTCAATGCCAGTCACATTTATACAGTAATCAGTGCATATTTATAGCACTGGTCGCAGTATAAATGTGAATGGTGCCAAAAATTTGTCAAAAGTGTCCGATGTGTCCGCCATAATGTCGCAGTCCTAATAAAAATCACAGATCGCCGCCATTACTAGTAAAAAAAAAAAAAATTCTGTCCCCTATTTTGTAGGCGCTATAACTTTTGCGCAAACCAGTCGCTTATTGCGATTTTTTTACCAAAAATATGTAGAATACGTATCGACCTAGACTGAGAAAAAAAAAAAAAAAATTGGGCTATTTATTATAGCAACAAGTAAAAAATATTATTATTTTTTTCAAAATTGTCGCTATTTTTTTGTTTATAGCGCAAAAAATAAAAACCGCAGAGGTGATCAAATATCACCAAAAGAAATCTCTATTTGTGGGAAAAAAAGGACGCCAATTTTGTTTGGGAGCCACGTCGCACGACCGCGCAATTGTCAGTTAAAGCGACGCAGTCCCGGAAGCTGAAATTTCACCTGGGCAGGAGGGGGGTATATGTGCCCAGTAAGCAAGTGGTTAAAACAAAATTAAAATCCCTGAATTTCAGACGAAAATGCATTTGGACAAAAACGAATGCACATGTCTAATTAGCAGTCCCGAAACGAACAATATTATTGTGCAGTTCTCCTTCAGTGATCGTTCATGGCGTGAAGGCCATTCTGGAGAGAGTTTTCCGCAGAGCGCCTTTTAGGTCCCTGTTTCTCAGGCTGTATATAATCGGGTTTAGGAGGGGGGTGACAACTGTGTAAAATAAAGAGACCAATCTACCTGCCAGAGAATCCTTCGTTTTGGGGTGAAAGTAGTTGAAAAAACCAGTCCCATAAAAGATGAAGACCACCGTGAGGTGGGAACTGCAGGTGGAGTAAGCTTTCCGTCTTCCTTCCTTAATTTTAATTTTCAGGATGGTTTTGAAAATGTAGACATAGGAGAGCAAAGTAACGAAAGAGCTAGTGACTCCAAAACCCGCAGCGTCAACATATAAAAGTAAATAATTGAGGTAAGTGTCAGAACATGATAGTTGAAGGAGCTGAAATAATTCACAGAACAAGCCAGGGATGGTGGTGGTGAGATCCGGGAAGGCCAGTCTTAGTGCCAAAAACGTATGTACGAAACAACAGACAAATCGGAAGAGCCAGGAAAATAACGCTATCTGAACACACAAGTGAATGCTCATCATGGTTGTATAATGCAAAGGATGACAGATGGCAACATAGCGGTCATAGGACATCAAATTAAGTATAAAGAACTCAGTGCTAGAAAACCAGGTGAAGAGGAGGACCTCCGAGATACAAGTTGGGTATGAAATTTGCCTATTTCCAGTGATGGCGTAAGAAAACAAATGAGATGTTGCAATGGAGGAATTGAAGATGTCTAAAACTGAGATGTTTCCTAGAGAAAAGTACATGGGGGTGTGCAGGTGGGGGTCTGAGACCACCAGGAAAATGATGAGAAGATTCCCAAAAAGTGTGGTCACATAGATGAGGAGGATCAGAAGGAATACTGGGATCTGAGAATCTGTGAGGTCCGACAGGCCAAGCAAAATGAATTCAGACTGAGAAGTTTGATTTCCCATCAGAGCCAAATAATTCACAAAGAGAGGAAAAGATAATGTGAGGGTTCAGGAAGACGTTGTTCACCAGACTGTAAAGGATAATTTCCACCAAGACATTGAAAATATATAAAATATAGTTCACACATTTTAAATTTTAGATCAATTTTAGTGTTTTGCACTGAATTAAAAAAAATTGAGTATCAAAATGTCACATGAGCTTCACTGAAAAAAATAATCAAAAGAACATGAATATGTGAATATTGGAGCATTTTACCTATTATACCACAGCCACGCTACAGCTTAAACATGTTTTTATTAGTGCTCTTTTAGACACATTTCAGTGTTTACAGAGGACACCAAGCTACGCAGTGGAATAACATCCTTACAAGATTTCTCCAACTTACTAATTGGGCAACTAAGTGGCAGATGAGGTTTAATGTTGATAAATGTAAAGTTATGCACTTGGGGGCTAAGAATATGCATCATACATACTAGGGGGAATACAACTGGGGGGATCCGTAGTGGAGAAGGATCTGGGGGGGATCCGTAGTGGAGAAGGATCTGAGGGATCCGTAGTGGAGAAGGATCTGGGGGGGATCCGTAGTGGAGAAGGAACTGGGGGGGGATCCGTAGTGGAGAAGGATCTGGGGGTTTTGGTAGATCATAAGCTCAATAATAACATGCAATGCCAAGCTGCGGTTTCCAAAGCGAGGAAAGTCCTTTCTTGTATAAGAGAGGGATGGACTCCAGAAAGAGAGACATCTAGCTAGATTCAGGTAGCTTTACGCTGGCGTATCAGTAGATAAGCCGTCGTAACTCTGAATCTACGCCGTCCTAAATTTAAGCGTATTCTGGAAACCAGATTCGCTTAAATTAGGCTAAGATACGAGCGGCGTAAGTCTCCTACGCAGTCGTATCTTAGGGTGCAATATTTACGCTGGCCGCTAGGTGGCGCTTCCGTTGAGTTAGGCGTAGAATATGCAAATCACTAGATACGCCGATTCTGAAACGTACGTGCGCCCGGCACATTTTTTTTTTTACGTTGTTTACATAAGGCTTTTTCCGGCGTAAAGTTAGTCCAACAAATAGCTGGCCTAGTCAATGTTAAGTATGGTCGTCGTTCCCGCGTCGAAATTTGAAAATTTTACGTCGTTTGCGTAAGTTGTCTGTGAATGGGGCTGGACGTAATTTACGTTCACGTCGAAACCAATACATCCTTGCGGCGTACTTTGGAGCAATGCACACTGGGATATGTACATTAAAAACGCCAATCAGGTCGGGTCACCATGCATTTACATAAAACACGCCCCCCTCATCCTCATTTGAATTAGGCGCGATTACGCCGGCCCCATTTACGCTACGCCGCCGTAACTTAGGAGGCAAGTGCTTTGTGAATACAGCACTTGCCTCTCTGACTTACGGCGGCGTAGCGTAAATACGATACGCTACGCCTGCCTAATGTTACGACGATGTACCTGAATCTAGCTAATCATCTGTACAAATCATTAGTAAGACCTCATCTGGAATATGCAGTTCAGTTTTGGGCTCCAGTTCTCAAAAAGGATATCGGGGAACTGGAGAAAGTGCAGAGAAGGGAAACCAAACTGATAAGAGGCATGGAGGAGCTCAGCTATGAGGAAAGATTAGAGGAACTGAATTTATTCTCTCTTGAGAAGAGGAGAATAAGGGGGGATATGATCTCCATGTACAAATATATAAGGGGTCCATATAGGGACCTTGGTGTTCAGTTATTCACTTTAAGGTCATCACAGAGGACAAGGGGGCGCTCTTTACATCGGGAGGAAAAGAGATTTCATCTCCAAATACGGAAAGGTTTCTTCACAGTAATGCCGCGTACACACGCTCGGAATTTCTAACAACAAACATTCGATGGGAGCTTTTTGTCGGAAATTCCGACTGTGTGTAGACATGTTCTGTCGGAATTCACCCCCTACTGTTTACCCCCTTCACTGCCAGTGTCATTTACACAGTAACCAGTGCATTTTTATAGCACTGATCCCAAAATGGGTCCCAAACTAGTGTCAAAAGTGTCTAATGTGTCCGCCATAAAGTCGCAGTCACGATAAAAATCGCAGATCGCCGCCATTACTGGTAAAAAAAAATATTAATAAAAATGCCAAAAACGATCCCCAATTTTGTAGACGCTATAACTTTCGTGCAAACCAATCAATATATGCTTGTTGTGATTTTTTTTTTTACCAAAAATAGGTAGAAGAATACGTATCGGCCTAAACTGAGAAAAAAAAAATATATCTTTTTTGGGGGATATTTATTATAGCAAAAAGTAAAAAATATAGACTTTTTTTCAAAATTGTCGCTCTATTTTTGTTTATAGCACAAAAAATAAAAACCGAAGAGGTGATCAAATACCACCAAAAGAAAGCTCTATTTGTGGGAAAAAAAGGACGCCAATTTTGTTTGGGAGCCACATCGCACGACCGCGCAATTGTGTCAGTTAAAGTGACGCAGTGCCGAATCGCAAAAACTGGCCAGGTCCTTTACCTGCATAAAGGTCCGGGTCTTCAGTGGTTAATATACATTTATATAGCTCTGACATATACCGCAGTGCTGTACAGAGAACACTGAGCCAGTCACTTCAGTCTGTGTACCGGAGGAGCTTACACTCCAATGTCCCCCCCCCCCCGTCGCACACTGGCACAGATTCAGAGAGCAATTGCGTCTGTGTAACCATAGTATCGAATGCTCCTGATTCAGGAACCTCGATACGCCGAATGCAGCCTAAGAAATGACTGGCATAAGACTCTTATGCCGTCATATCTTAGGCTGCATTCTTACGCAGGCCGCTAGGTGGCGTTCCCGTTGTGGTCAGCGTATAGTATGCAAATTGCATACTAACGCCGATTCACAACCCTACGCGAGCCCTGAGTACGCAGTTTACGTCATTTGCGTACGTCGGTTTTTGCGTAAGGCTGCCCCTGCTGTTAGCAGGGGCAGCCAATGCTACGTATACCCGTCGTTCCCGCGTCGCAAATTTAAAATTTAATGTCGTTTGCGTAAGTGAATCGTGAATGGCGCTGGACGCCATTCACGTTCACTTTGAAGCAAATGACGTCCTTGCGATGTCATTTGCCGCAATGCACGTCGGGAAAGTTTCCCGACGGAGCATGCGCACTACGTTCGGCGCGGGAACGCGCCTAATTTAAATGATCCACGCCCCCTACGGGATCATTTAAATTACGCGCCCTTACGCCGGGCATTTTTGAGGAGCGCCCACGCAAATTACGTGGCTACTGCTTCGTGAATGAAGCGTAGCGCAAATAATTTGCGGGGGCGCAGGGAAAAAACGGGACGCTGCGCCTCCGTAAGAAGTGCGCAGCGGTACCTGAATCTGCCCCACTATTGTTAATATACATTTATATAGCTCTGACATATACCGCAGTGCTGTACAGAGAACACTGAGCCAGTCACATCAGTCTGTGTACCAGAGGAGCTTACACTCCAATGTCCCCTCCCCAGTCACACACTATTGTTAATATACATTTATATAGCTCTGACATATACCGTAGTGCTGTACAGAGAACACTGAGCCAGTCACATCAGTCTGTGTATCAGAGGAGCTTACACTCCAATGTCCCCCCCCCCCCCCCAGTCACACACTATTGTTAATATACATTTATATAGCTCTGACATATACCGCAGTGCTGTACAGAGATCACTGAGCCAGTCACATCCGTCTTTCTATACTTTACACTGAATGATTAGTTGACTGAGAAAACTCTGAGAAAATAGGAATGTATTTTAGGATTTCATTGATTATTAATTATTGATTATCATTGGATGTGGTTTGGATACAAAAGAACAACATTTTGGTAAAGACTCAGCAATGAACAAGACAGAGAGAGACGAAGTTGGTTGTGTGATAGAGATCTCTTAAAATTTATGGAGCAAAAAAAAATAAAAAATCTCCCTGAGTATTAATGGAATCCAATATTTGGATGAGTTTGGTGTCAAAGCATTTAATCCAATGACATCGGAGCGCCAACAAAACTTTGTATAATTTCTGTATTCTTTGACTTTTTCTTCCCATCATATAAAGTGTTATTATGTAATGATCTGTACAATGATAACAGGCAATAGCAACAATGCTCAGGGTGTTAATGGACAGCTGGGTGTGATTGCTTTTATGATTTGTATAGTAAAAATAAAACTTACATAGTTACATAGTAGGTGAGGTTGAAAAAAGACACAAGTCCATCAAGTCCAACCTACGTGTGTGATTATATGTCAGTACAGGCATACCCCATTGTTAAGTACCCCATAGAAACCAATGAGCTTCCAGGTTTTATTATCAAAGCTTAATTGAACAAGCTGGGGTTAGAAGCTCATTGGTTCCTATGCAGAAGTGAGCCTGATTTTGCGCTTTCCAGCTTTAGTAAATAAACCCCATTGTGTACTTAAAAGTGGGGTATGCCTGTATTACCTTGTATATCCCTGTATGTTGTGGTCGTTCAGTTTCTTGAAACCATTGATGCCCCCCGTTGAGACCACCACCTGTGGAAGGGAATTCCACATCCTTGCCGCTCTTACAGTAAAGAACCCTCTACGCAGTTTAAAGTTAAACCTTATTTCTTCTAGATTTAATGAGTGGCCACGTGTCTTGTTAAACTCCCTTCCGCGAAAAACGTTTTCTCCCTATTGTGGGGTCACCAGTAAAGTATTTGTACATTAAAATCATTTGCCCTCTCAAGCGTCTCTTCTTGAGAACTTGAGAAACTTGAGAACATCTCATCATTACAGATCAATTTTCTGAGAAATACACAGACTGGATTCATCAGATTTTTTGGAATTTTCTTTCACCAGCCTAAACTGATGTGGAGAGAAGAGCAGAATATACCAGGAAAGTGTGATAAGACCAGGGCTTTATTTCAGCGGGAACGCGGGGGAACGCAGTTCCGGCACCTCCTTGACTGACTATGTAATGTCAAGGGGTGCTGGGGTGTGCTGCAGGGTATTGATGCTCACTGCTGGGTGAGGGGGGGGTCTATTGTTGCTGAGGAGGTCTAGTGTTTCTGGTGGGGGACCTATTGTTGAGGGGTCAGTTGTTGCTGAAGGAGATCTACTGTTGGGGGAGGGGTCTAATGTTGATGGCTGCCAGAGAGTCTATTAATGCTGGCTTTGCAGAGACCTGTTGATGCTGCTGGTAGTCTATTGTTGCTGGGGGGGGAATTTTGTTGTGGGTGTTACATTGTTAGGGGGATCTATTGTTGCTGCCGGGGAAGGGGAAACCAAATTCCATACAAATTACTTAGCACAACAAAATGATACTTGGTTCTGTATTGTCTAAAAGGGGCGGTACTGGGAGGTGGGTAGGAGATTGAACCAAGGGACGTTGCTCGGAGGTGGGAAGGGGCGGACAAAACAAGTGACTTGGAAAATGGTAGTTCCTGCACCTATTGTCTGAGAAAAAAAGCCCTGGATAAGACACATTGTAACCACTCACCTGTATATTCGGAATCCCTCATTGATGATGTATGGGGTCTGTATACTCTGAATCCCTTACTAATGATGTATGGGGGTCTGTATACTCACAATCCCTTACTAATGATGTATGGGGGTCTGTATACTCACAATCCCTTACTAATGATGTATGGGGGTCTGTATACTCACAATCCCTTACTAATGATGTGTGGGGTCTGTATACTCACAATCCCTTACTAATGATGTATGGGGTCTGTATACTCACAATCCCTTACTAATGATGTATGGGGTCTGTATACTCACAATCCCTTACTAATGATGTATGGGGTCTGTGTACTCAGAATCCCTTACTAATGATGTATGGGGTCTGTGTTCTCTGAATTTCCTTACTAATGATGTATGGGGTCTGTGTACTCTGAATCCCTTACTAATGATGTATGGGGTCTGTATACTCTGAATCCCTTACTAATGATGTATGGGGTCTGTGTACTCTGAATCCCTTACTAATGATGTATGGGGTCTGTGTACTCTGAATCCCTTACTAATGATGTATGGGGTCTGTGTACAGGAATACAGGGGATGGAGAGGAGGAAATACAGCCCACGCCTTCCTGTTGTAGACAGATACAATGTGTCCTGTAGAGGTCTTGTTATCAGATCTTGTGTTGGTCGGGTCTCTCCAGCCAGTTCTATAGAGGAGTTCAGAGTGTCAGGTAGAGAGGACACACAGGTTTCGTCCCACATGTACCATCTCACTGTGTATAAAAGCATTTAGAAGCCTCCTGAGATCTCCATCCATATCTCTCCAGGGTCTCATTACACTACTGAGATCTTACCGCGGCCTCATGACACAGGAGAATTAAAACAATTGTTTTTTATTATTAATAATAATAATAATAATAATAATAATAATAATAATAATCAGAATATTTAATAAGTAATAATAAATGAAGCGATGGGAAATTGAGGGTCTTGATCCATTTTGTGGTAAGTAAATCTGATGTAGTGTGCACCTATTGTGAGAGGAGTATGGAGGATGTGTTCAGTAGAGTTGAGGTCAGGGCTCTCTGCAGGACACTCCAGTTCCATCAAACCAAACTGGTCAAACCATGTCTTTATGGAGCTGGCTGTCAGGTCACCTGAGGCCAGATGACAGATGCACTTCGTAGGAGTCAGGAGTGCACCGCTAAGGTAGTGGACCCTAGGACTGATCACTGCATATTGAACTCTGGGAGGCAGAGGCGGCTCTAGGATTTGTGAGGCCTTAGGCAAAACTTGACATGGGGCCCCACTCGTGCCCATGATGGGAAAAATAATTCAATGACAAGAGCCTCTTCCCCACAACTCTGGCCGGTGGTTGTGGGGGTCTGCTGGCAGGGGGCTTATCGGAATCTGGAAGCCCCCTTTTAACAAGGCGGACCCCAGATCCTGCTCTTTAATAACCAAGGGGCGGGGGCCACCCGGTGATGTCACCTGGTGAACCCGCCCCCTTGTGACATTATTGACTAAGGGCATTCTGGATCATTGACGTCACGAGGGGTGGTGTCACCGATATTCACTGGTTGTTAGGGACGCTGGCGGCTCCTGAGTCAGGGCTCTTAACGCTTCCTGAGCACAGCAGCATTAACGTCCCCTGTCCCTCAAAACTGGGGTAATGCATTGGGTAAGTTAGGCGTCCGTGAGGCCCCTGTGAGTGTGAGGCCTTAGGCAACTGCCTAATTTGCCTAATTTAAGAGCTGCCTCTGCTGGGAGGTTCAGGAAGGCAGGTCCACTGGAGCACCAACACAGATCCCACTAGGAGCTAGAGCATAGATTGCCCAGGGCGCAGAGTCTAAGAGCCAGCAGGTGTTCACCAGAGCCTCTAGTGGTGAGGATGGACTGTGCAGCAACTGGCTCCAGGTCGCGGCCCCCAGGGTCTCCCAGCTAATGGTAGACTACAGGAGAAACCGGAAGGAAGCAGCAGCCTGGAACAACAAGGATAGTCAGGAGATTAGCCAAAAGATCAGGACACAAGCAGATAGGCATAGTCGAAGAACACGCCAAAGGTCAAGGTATGAAGCAGATGAGGACAGTCAAGAATAAGCCAAAGTCGGTAAACAGGATCAGATGTAGGACACAGAGCAATGAGCACAACACACAATATTGATCTGCAGGGCTGGCTTGCAGTGCACAGGTTAATATAGAGTTCTCTGATAGGGGCTGGGGTGGAGCCATGCTTGAGGAGAGATTACTTAAGCAGCCAGGTGAGAGTGGCTGGCCTCTAAAGCTGAACACATGGAGGAGAGGTGAGCTGACAGACAAACATGACTTCTCCAATCGGATATCACAAGGTTGGGAGAGCAGTCTAAAATATCTTTGTATGATTTAGTACTAACAGGACCCTTTAGTGCAGTGCTTCTCAGCCCTCTAGTGCCGTGACACCTTGATAAAATTTCACAAGTTGTGGGGACCCCCTAAGGGCCCTTTCACACTAGCGGACCGTATGTCCGCATTTTCATCCGTCCGTTTGCAGATGAAAACGGGACATACATTGGTCCCTATGTGATTACGGGTGTCAGCGGATGAACATCCACTGACACCCGTAATTTGTCCGCCTCCGCAAAGATCCACATTTGCAGACGGAAGAAATCCTATTTTTCTTCCGTCTGCCGGATCGGATGAACACGGACATACAGGCCGGGCCCTGCACAGTGTGCGGGGACCGCCCTGTCAGCTGCCAGCTCAGCGGGGATTTTACGGAGGATCCCCGCTGAGCAAAGCGGACACACGGAGCGGATCATTACTGATCCGCTCCGTGTGAAAGGGCCCTAACGGTAAAATTATTTTCCTATCATGGGTTGTTGGCACAAGTAATTTGAGCCCCTAAACCACAGACATTTAGCGCTCCCTGAGTCCCTTCAACTCGTACAATATTAAAACCCCTTATAGTACATTTTAGGATGTACCGCTCTTTCTCTTTGTTCTCCTTTCTTTCCCTTTTATTTCTCTATCCTCATTTCTTGTTTGTTTTCACCATCCCTCTCTAGCCATCTTTTTTGTTCTTTCTCTCCCTTCTTTTTGTCCCTCCCCCTCTTTTCCTCTCCCTTCCATGTATTCTCTATTTTTATTCCTTCTTATACTCCCTGGTGGGGAGTTGGGATCAGTGGCAGTGCTGGTGGGGAGTTGGGATGAGCCAACTTAGGTGCTCTTGATCAAGGTCATCTGCTGACCTGTAGTGGGGACTTTTAAAGGCAACTCTAATCACAGGTAGTGTTAAGCCTCGTACACACGACCGAGGAACTCGACGGGGGAAACACATTGTTTTCCTCGTCGAGTTCCTTGTTAGGCTGTCGAGGAACTCGACAAGCCAATTTTCTCCATTCCCATCAAGGAAATAGAGAACATGCTCTCTCTTTGGCTCGTCGAGTTTCTCGACAGTTTCCTCAACGAAAATGTACACATGACCGGTTTCCTCCGCAAAAAAATATCTCCCAGCAAGTTTTTTGCTGTTTTTTGCCGAGGAACTCGGTCGTGTGTACGAGGCTTTACTCACTGTGTCTCCGACTTTGTGGTGTCTCGTAGCAGTGACACCTATGCTGAAATCAGGAGATAGGGTCTCCTTCAGCCCCTGCCACTTTACATTTCTCACCAGTCAGCTGACCTCTAGTCTCTGCCCCCCAGCTATGCCGTGAACTGAATGGGCAGCTGTGAAGAGGCTGAGTGGGCGGCCGCGGGCTTCAGGAACAGCCCAGGTTTTGGTGACCCCTGGCAAATCCTCATTTGACCCCCAAGGTTGAGAACCACTGCTTTATTGGAACCACCTTTTGGTGGGAGCGTGCACACATATTGCCCAAATGGTGCTCATGATGCAAGAATTGTTCTGCCATATCTGCATATCTGTTTTATTAAAGAAGGAGAACTTCAAGATCCATGGTTCTGCAGTTCTAACATTTTCCCACACACGCACAATTACAAATATTGCAATATAAAAAAAAGGATACATCAGAACAAAGTAAGTGTATATTAGGATTACAAATTTCACCTATCTAAAATAAAGACCCAGCAAACCAGTTAAAAATACAAACGCTCCTGAGACTAATAATATTATTTTGCTTTTCTCCTTCAGTGATAGTTCATGGCTTTGAGCCAATCCTGATAAGTGTTTTTTGAAGAGCTTTTTTTAGTTCAGCGTTTCTCAAGCTGTATATAATCGGGTTTAGTAGAGGAGTGAAAACGGCATAAAATAAAGAGATCAATCTGCCGCCCAGGGAATCCTTACTTATGGGTTGAAGGTAGTTGGAAAAAACAGTCCCATAAAAGATGAAGACCACCATGAGGTGGGAACTGCAGGTGGAGTAAGCTTTCCGCCTTCCGTCCTTTAATTTAATTTTCAGGATGGTTTTGAAAATGTAGACATAGGAGAGGAAAGTAACGAAACAACCAGGGGCTCCAAAACTTCCAATTTCCAAATATATAAGTAAGTAATTGAGGAACGTGTCAGAATAGGACAGTCGAATCAGTTGATAAATTTCACAGAAAAATCCCGGGATGGTGGTGGGGTCCGGGAAGGCCAATCTTAGAGCAAAAAGCGTGTGCAACAAGGACCAGACAAAGCTGAGGAGCCAGAAGAAGAACGCCAACTGAACACACAAGTGAATGCTCACCATGGTTGTGTAACTCAAAGGGAGACAGATGGCAACATAGCGATCGTAGGACATTATGTCAAGTACAAAGGACTCTGTGCTGATAAACCAGGTGAAGAAGAAGACTTGGGAGATACAAGTTGGGTATGAGATCAGCCCATTTCCCGTAACGATGTCAAAAGACATGTGAGATGTGGAAATAGAGGAATTGATTATGTCTAAAACTGAGAGGTTACAAAGGAAAAAATACATGGGGGTGTGCAGGTGGGAGTCTGAGACCACCAGGAAAATGATGAGAAGATTTAAAAGCAGTGTGGTCACATAGACGAGGAGGATCAGCAGGAATACCGGGATCTGAGAATCTGGGAGGTCCGACAGGCCAAGCAAAATCAATTCCGTTTGGTTTTCCATCATAACCAACTTAAAAGCATTATTATTCATGAGAGGGAGGGATCCCAAGATTCCCAAGACTGGAGAAGACGTCGTCCCGGAGAAGACGTCATTCACAAGACTGGAAAGGGTCATTCACACCAAGACATTAAAAGGAAAATAAAATATATTTAATAAATGTTACATTTTAGATTAATTTGAATATTTTACAATAAACTAAATAAAAGAGTCTCAAAAATGAGGTCATATCTAGTTCATTGAAAAAAAAGGAATAAAATGCACATAAACATTTATTGATGTGAACTTTCTGGTCTTCTGCATATTCCAACGCAAGCAAACATTATTATACCAGCCCACCTGCATAACATCATCATTTTCCAGTTCGTAAAAGGAAAAATCATACATTTTAAAGCACATTTGAAGAGTGTATTATACTCATCAGTGCCCATCAACTCAACTTCACCAATGCCCACCAATGCAGCCTGATCAATACCCATCAATCCAACCTTACTAGTGTCTGTCAATGCAGCCTCACCAGTGCCCATCCAATGCAGACTCAACAGTGCCCATCCAATGCAGTCTCACCAGTGCCCATCCAATGCATCCTCACCAGTGCCCATTAGATCAGCTTCACCAGTGCCCATTAGTTCAGCTTCACCAGTGCCCATCAATGCAGCCTGATTAGTGCCCATCAATGCAGCCTTATCAGTGACCATCAATGCAGCCTCATCAGTGCCCATCAGCTCAGCTTCATCAGTGCAGTCTCACCGGTGTCCATCAATGTAGTCTGATCGATGCCCAGCAGCTCAGCCAGTTCCGTGCCCATCAATACAGCCTGTTCAGTGCCCACCAGTCCAGTCTGTTCAGTGCCCACCAGCCCAGTCTGTTCAGTGCCCATCAGCCCAGCCTGTTCAGTGCCCATAAGCCCAGCCTGTTCAGTGTCCAGTAGCTTAGCCTGTTGAGTGCCCAGCAGCCCAGCTTGTTCAGTGCCCAGCAGCCCAACCTGTTCAGTTCCCAGCAGCCCAGCTTGTTCAGTGCCCAGCCTTACCTGTGATCAGCGAGTGAGGAGAGCAGCCGGATTACACAGAGCGGGGATCTCCTGTCTCCTGTTAAACCTGCGTGGCCGCTGTCCTCAGAAAAAGCACAGCCTCCTATGATAGACATCACCAGTGCACTGCCTATCATAGGAGTTGGCCCAGGAGGCGGGACTTCATCTGACAAACGGGTAAGTGGGAGATCCCCGCTCTGACATCCGGCGGCACTCGTCTCCCACTCCCCCTCTGAGACAGTTCCATGGCAGGGCTGGGCCTGGGTGACCCCCCCCCCCCTCTGCACCAGCATGTGGGGCACCCGCCCAGGATCGGCCCTGCAATCCAGGGACAAAACCGGGGACAGACCTCCTCCGGGGACAGTCTCCTCAATTCGGGGACATCTGGTCACTCTAATCTATGGAGAATCCCAATATTCATAGATCACCATTGTCTGGGTTCCTGAATTGTGTGATGTCCTATAGACAGACAGATTGGCCTGGGAAGAGTTCAGCAAATCATCAATAAAAGGGAACTAATCAGCCTCCATACATCCAGGCTGTAGTGTGATAAGTCAGTACACCCCATCTCATGTATTTCTGAGCTCTTTAACGGCATTATTTATTGAATTCAATATTTGGGTAAGTTTCACTGATAGAGCATTTTAACCAATGACACCAAACCTCCAACAAAACTTTGTATCAATTTTGTATTCTTTGACTTTTCCATTTCTACCATGAAATCTTTCCATCATATAAAGCAGGGGTCCTCAAACTGCGGCCCGCGGAGGACATTTATCCGGCACACCCCACCCACGGCCAGATTCCTAACATGCCAGACAGGTTGTAACACAGTGGTCCCGCTGTGTCATGGAGCTCACAGTGTTAACAGTTCGGGCGCGCTGTGATAAATGTCCCGCCCTCCTCTTGACCTAGACTAGCTCATGTGATAGAGCCAGTGTTCTGTCTATCACACAAGCTGGTCTTTGGAGATACGCCGTTGTAACTCCTTTGTGAATCCGGGCCTTAGTGTGTAAAATCTGTACAATGATAAGAATGAACAGCAATTCTCATGGGTGTCAGTGTAAAGCTGGCTGTGATTGCTTTTATGACTTATATAGTAAAAATGTATCTCCAGAACATCTTATCATTACAGGACACCCTTTTCGGAGAAATACAGAATCAAGCCCTGTACACACGGGCCAGAATCTCATCAGGAAAGAACCCTTATTTTTCCTGCCGAGATTCAAAAGAACCGCGGTTCTTTTAAATAGCAAGAACGCGGTGACGTCATCACGTACGACGAGCATGCGCTCGTCACATTCGATGCCGTCGCCGCCATCTTGCTGCACCCTACCTATGCTTAGGAAGCTACCGCGCATATGTCAAAGTCATTTTTCGGGTTTCCACGGCGACAAGTATACACACTCTCTGGTTTCTCGGCAGGAAAACGCTGCCGAGAATCACAACGAGAAAATAGAGAGCAGGATCTCTATTTTCCTCGTCGAGATTTTAGGCAGTTTTCTTGATGAGAAACCTGAAAGCCTCGTACACACGCTCTGTATACTCGGCAAGAAAGCTCTGCCAGCAGTTTTCTTGCCGGTTCTTGCCGAGAAAACCGAGCGTGTGTACGAGGATTCAGAGTTGAATATACCAGGAATGTGCAATAAGACACATTTTAGTAAAACTGTAGAGAGCTAAATCTGGAGAAGTTCAGCATAGAAACCAATCAGCTTCCAGGTTTTATTGTCAAAGCTTCATTGAACAAGCTGAACTTAGAAGCTGATTGGCTCCCATGCAGAGCTGCACCAGATTTTGCACCATCCAGCTTTAGTAAATAAACCCCGTTGCTGCCACTCACCTGTATATTCAGAATCTCTTATTGATGATGGATGGGGTCTGTGTATGGAAATACAGGGGATGGAGATGAGGAATATACAACAATGTATACATGTCAGAAATGATCGATCACCTTGTAGAAAAATATTTTATGTATATAACAGCTGACACCTTCCTGTTGTAGACGGATACAATGTGTCCTGTAGAGGTCGTGTTATCAGATCTTGTGTTGGTCGGGTTCCTTCAGCCAGATCTATAGAGGAGATCGGAGTGTCGGGTAGAGAGGACACACAGGTTCTCCCCCCATCATGTACCATCTCACTGTATATAAAATCATTCAGCATCTCCCTGAGATCTCCAGACAAATCCCTCCTGTGTCTCATTACACTACTGAGATCTCACTGGGGCCTCCAGACACAAGACGATCCAAAAATATCTTTGTGTTTCTTTGTTTAATTTAGAAAGTTATGTTTTACTTTTCTGTTATTGATAAGTGAATGCAGGGCTTTTTTTCAGCGGGAACGTGGGGGAGCGCAGTTCCGGCACCTCCAGCACAGAATGTTTGTAATGGCAAGGGCGACTAGAGCGTGCTGGAGGGTCTACTGATGCTGGCTGCTGGGTAATCTATGGTCGCTGTGGGGATCTAGTGTTGCCGGTGAGGTTTATTTTAGTGGGGGATCTATTGTTGCTGGAGTGGGGATAATTGTTGTAACGGAATGGCCCGTGATACCCAGAGACTTTGGAAGGATGTGGGGTACTGTGCCAGCTTCACTAATGACTCTTGGGTCTAGGGTCATTCTATGTCCCTTTTGGGCATAGGATGACTGAGAAATGATAATTCATGTATTGCAGGATATATTGACATATTACACAGGTGGTTTATTCTTCTTTTTTTTTTCTTTTCTTTTTTTTAAAGTGTATTTTGTTCGTGTACTCGAGAGAGGAGCCGGACTGCAGGAGTTGGGAGTAGGCAGGCCTCCCCCAGAGCCCGCCCTACCTGCTCCGCTTTGAAGCCCAACGGGCAGTAAGGGAGTGAGAGGATTTGCCCGCTCAACCAGCCCCGTTAGTCCTTCGCCTCTCTTTTTTTTAGAGACCGCGTGGTCAAAGTGCGTGCATGTTAATCCAATTTTCGAATGCGTGTAAGTGTGGTGGTTTTTGTGGGAGGGGGGTGGGCGTACTAAGAGCAGGCTTACCTCGCATAGCACACCCACTGGGAGCCGGGCTGAGACCACCAAACTCAATTCACATGTAGCCGAGACCGGGATCCGAACCCCTAGCTGCATAGGTGAATGGCTTGTCAGCGCAGTGCCAATCGCGTTGAGCCACCAGGTCGTTTATTCTGACCACAGCAGGTCAATAGAGTCTCATTCTCATGTGTAAAATAGACTGTTGAGATACTAATTAAGTCCACCTGGCTGTAGTGATGAAAGCTGTGATTGCATTCTATTGTCCATTGTGCTAATTTAGTCTTCTCCTAAGATCTTTCATTGCGTATGCTAATGACACTGTTTTGTGTGAAAATGCTATTGATAATAGATGTGGAATGTGACTCGTCAGCTGTAGTAATTATTATTAACTCCTCTAGATTCGGTGCCCAAATGTCTGTCTGGGATGTGGATTGGGGGTGGGACTCGTTAAGCACCCATTGTGTGATGTTTTGGGTGGAGAGTGTCATTGTCCCTGTGATTACTGTAGCATGCTTGTAACTGTATATAACAAGGCTGAGTTACCATTAAAGCATTAATTCGTTTGAACCAGAGACAGAGCGCGTGTCTCGTCCTTCTGGGGAATGGAATGGGTCCTGTCTGCTGGATTGTGGATTGTCGGGTAAGCTGTCATGGGTTGGTGGAATGGAAGATCGTAAATGGTGTTAACCCCTGACCGTTACAATTGTTGCTGGGAGGGATCTACTGTTGGTGGAGGATTCTATTATTGCTGGCTTCTGGGGGGATCTATTGTTGCTAGTGTGGGAGTCTATTGTTGCTGGGGTGGGGGGTATTTTTTAGTGTGTTGCTGGGCGGATCTATTTTTGCTGGGGTCTATTATTGATGGGGGGGGGTCTATTGTTGTTGGCTCTAGGGGATCTATTTTATTGCTTTTCTTGTTATCAATATCAAATTACATACAAATTACTTGGTTCTGTATTCTCTAAAAGGGATGGTACAGGAAGGTGGGTAGGGGGCGGATCCAAGGGACGGTGCTCAGAGGTGGGCAGGGGGCGGAGACAAGGGGTGATTCGGAAGAAGAATGGAGTAGCTGCACCTATTCCATGAGAAAAAAAGCCCTGAGTGAATAACAAAACAATACAAATCAATAGGGTGCAGGGTAAATTAGGGTCTCAAACTACCTTTTTAGAAATGTCAGAGAGGAGTACTGAGGATGTGTTCAGTTGGGTTGAGGTCAGGGCTCTGTGCAGGACACTTGAGTTCCTCCACCCAAAACTGGTCAAATCATGTCTTCACGGAGCTGGCTTCGTACACACTTTGTACACTGGAACAGAAAAGGGTCTTCCCCTAAATTTTACCACCACGTTGGTGGAGAACAATTATCTCAAAGTCTTTGATGGGTCTCTTCATTGAAAACACCTGAACTCATTTTGAGAAGTGTCGTTCACATATTGTCCATATCAGGCACAATTCTCTAAAGGTTATCGCATGCGTCATGGCGGTGATGTGACCACTTAACGCATGCGATATTGAAAATGTAAATGCACTATTGCTCGTATGCAGTATTTAGCACAAACACCAAAAAAGTTTGTTAAAAGTGTGAGGCCTTAGGCGACCGCCTAATTTGCCTAATTAAAGAGCCGCCTCTGGTTGCATTATCTAAAAGTCCTCTGATGATAAACATACTTAGCAATTTTCAAATCCCTGAAAAAATCTTTTTGCAAACCACATCGGCCAAGCCCAGCTTCAGGCAGTACACAGGTAACTCCTGAACCACAAGATTGTGGAATACATCAGGTAGGGGCTGGTGTGCAATCTCTCAGAAGCGATGACTCATTCATCATCATTTCATCCTTCTCTTTTACTTGTTGCCCCTAGCAATGGCATGTCATCACTTCACCCTGTGTGTGTGCATTATAGGCCCTCTTCATCCATACATCATTACCACCATGCAGCCCTTTAACCACTTCCCGCCCGATCAATAGTAAATTAACATCCGGGAAGTGGTTGTGTAATCCTGACTGGACGTCTATTGACTTCCAGCACGATAACATGCTGGTGCGTGGGGGCGTGCAGCGCAGCGATCGGTGATGCGGGGTGTCAGTCTGACACGCTGCATCTCCGATCTCGGTAAAGAGACTCCGGTGGAGGCTCTTTACCACGTGATCAGCCGTGTCCAATCACGGCTGATCACGATGTAAACAGGAAGAGCCGTCTGACAGATGCGAGTAGAGGAGAGACGATTGGCGGGTCTCCTGACAGGGGGGTCCGCGCTGATTGTCTATCAGCGCAGCCCCCCCTCGGATGCCCACACTGGACCACCAGGGAAGCCGCCAGGACCACCAGGGAAGGGGGCAACAAGAAAAAAACAAGAAAAAAATTAGAACAATAGATGCCAATCAGTGCCCACAGGGCACTGACTGGCAACCTGGGCACTGACTGGCACAATATGGAATAAACAAGTGATGCCCAGCAATGCCATCAGTGCCACCCCTCAGTGTCCATCAGTGCCACCCCTCAGTGTCCATCAGTGTCCATCAGTGCCACCTCTCAGTGCCCATCTATGCCCAGTGCCCACCTATCGGTGCCCATCTGTGCCACCCATAAGTGCCGCCTATGAATGCCCATCAGTTTCGCCTATGAGTGCCCATCAGTGCCACCTATGAGTGCCCAGTGCCGCCTATGAGTGCCCATCAGTGCCGCATACCAGTGCCCATCAGTGCCACCTATCAGTGCCCATCAGTGCCGCCTCATCAGTGCCCATCAGTGCCACCTCATCAGTGCCCATCAGTGCCACCTCATCAGTGCCCATCAGTGCCGCCATATCAGTGCTCGTAATTGAAGAAGAAAACATACTTATTTACATTAAAAAAATTAACAGAATTTTTTTTTCCAACATTTTCAGTCTTTTTTTAGTTGTTGCGCAAAAAATAAAAATCACAGAGGTGATCAAATACCCCCAAAAGAAAGCTCTTTTTATGGGAACCAAATTATAAAAAAATTGTTTGGGTACAGTGTTGTATGACCGCGCAATTGTCATTCAAAGTGCGACAGTGCTGAAAGCTGAAATTAGGCTTGGGCAGGAAGGTGCGTAAGTGCCCCCCGGTATGGAAGTGGTTAAGTAACTTCAGACCAGGCTAAGATAAGGTTTCAAAATCTTTACTGAAACTCTCAGCATAACAGTTTCAAAACAAAGTGCACAGTATTTCCCCAAAACGAATCCCTAACTCAGGTTTGTGGCTGCCGCAGCATACCTGCTCAAGCAAGAGTCCATACAAAGCAGAGGCGGCAGAGGCAGATCTCCAAAGCTGGTGTTCTTCAGGGTGGAGTGCAGGTCCTAAATGTGGAAGGTTCCTAGAGGCAGACGAGACTCTCTCTGATCGCTGCAGCAGCTTGGTGATGTGGCTGGAGATCACATGCTGTTTTAAATTAGTTTTTTTTTACAAATTTTGACAAATTTGTTCATTCGGAGATATCCGAATTACCGAAAACCTCTTTAACAAATGTTTCTGAAAGTTCGGAAATCAGAAAATTTGAAAATCTAAAATAAGTACGCAAATTAGAAAACCCGAAAATGTGAAAATCGGAAATAATAACTAACTAATAATAACTTAACTATTACTACTACTGTACCTTCGAGAGTTAACAGGGATGAAAACATGGGAAAAAGAGATAGGGAGATCAATATCAGAAACTGAATGGGAAAAAAATATTTGAAATAATTCATAAAACATCAATAGCAAATAAATATCAAGAAAGAAGTTACAAAATAATAATGAGATGGTATTGGAGCCCTGTAGCGTTAAATAAAATAAATAGTGGACAAACAGATATTTGTTGGCGATGCAGGATGCAAAAGGGCACTATGGAACACATGTGGTTTGAGTGTCATATGGTGAGAAAGCTCTGGAAAACAGTCTATGAGATATATAAAAAAAATATCTGGATTAGATAGGAATCTAAATATAGATACCTCATTATTCTCTCTGATGCCAGAATCAATAAAGATCATTAAGAAGGATATTTTTCACCATATGACATCTAACTAGAAGTAAAAATATAGCAGAATGAATATGTGAAATGAACGAAATACAATATATGGAAAGACAGATAAGAGAAGAAGAATATATAAATAGTCCAATGCCAGATATATGGCAAAAATGGGATGAATTTCGGCTCTCAAAAAGAATGAAAGAATATATATAATAAAGAAAATATATATATATATATATATAAATTATGAAAAGGGAAATATAGAATGCTTAGATGGAAAGAGAGAAAATATAAGGGTTTTATATATATATATATATATATATATATATATATATATATATATATATATATATATATATATATATATAGTTATTTTCATCTTGAAGTCTCGTGTTTGTTTGGATATCCCGCTGTAAGAGAAGGAGTAGTTTCCCCTGAAAGGAGTCACAAGGGTCTTTGATCTCTATAATCTGAGATCCTTCGAATCTGGTAAGCGGCATTGATATTATTTCCTGACTTCGGAATATTGGAAGATATACAGTGTCTCACATCGCTATTATTATATCTATGTGGACTACTATTTTTGAGCACATCTAATAGTTTTTCTTTTTTTTTCTTATCATTTCTTTACATTGATTATTATATTCATCATGTTATGTTAATTTTGTTGATCATCGGCAATTAATTTTTTCCTTTAAAATGTAACACTTCAATCCCTTTTTTTGGTATCACTTTTTTAATTGATTCATACATTCACTTTTCTTAATTGAATAGTAGTGGATGCCCACTCGTTTCTCTTTTTTTCCCCAATTTATATATATATATATATATATATATATATATATATATATATATATATATATATATATATATATATATAATTTTTTTGGGGGGATGGGAGGATGCATGAGAATGTATGATTGTGAGTAAATGGAGGGTATATGATGTAGGAAACCTTCTTTTAAAAGGCAATGTGATTTATGAACATTGAATAAGATTCGGTATATTGAATAGAAATAGATGTATAATGTTATATTGGAATGTCCTTTCAACTTTGGCTATTAGTGAATGTAACGAATACAAATTCATCCAAAGTTACGAATGCAATATCTAAATTAATGGAATGTAAAAAATTTATATTATTAAATAACAATAATAATAATAATAATAACAACTTTCTATTATTATTATTATCATTATTTATTATTAATTTGTTTCGTTCCATTTGTTTAGATGCGGCATTCATTATTTCGGATAATTTGAAACTTCAGATAAATTTGTATTTGTTCACTAACAGTCAAATCTGAAAGGAAATTCCAATACCTATAATATAATAGTTAGTTATTATTAGTTACAGAAAGAAGAAGGTTTATGGATGGGACTTTTGGAAAGGCACCACTATGACAAATATATATATAAAAAAAAAAAATACAAAATGTAATTTTTATTAAATACAATCTTAAGACAATAATAAAATACATGCACACATGCACCAGTAAATGCACATTTTGCACAGAATAATAAAAAAATGCGGGGGTACACACAATTCTTTTTGAGCCATTTCTATTTATGAAGAAAGTCCTGTTATTCTGTGCAAAATTTGCATGTATTTTATTATTGTCTCAAGATTGTATTTTTTTATATATTTGTCAGAGTGGTGCCTTTCCAAATGTCCCTTCCATAAACCTTCTTCTTTCTGTATCTACTTACCGGGATGTGGCACCATCATGGCTAACAGGCTGGGCATTCAGATAAGAAGTTCTTATTAGTTAGTTAGTTATTTCTAATTTTTTATTTTTTTAATTTGCAAATTTCGATCATAACGAATGACCCCAAAAAAAAAAGAAAAACGAATGAAATGAAAATGAACATTTTTTTGGGTAGTGCACATGTCTACTATCTAGTACTGGACTTGTGGATTTGACCCATAATTCTATATAGACACCATGAGCTTCAGATATTATTTCCATAGGGATGCTTGAGGGGATTGTACCTAAGTGCAACAAGGACAATTAAATGCTGTCTGTGACACTTTTTTATTTGCCCTAACATCCACATTTTCAGAACAAGCTTTTTGGATGTACCCCCTTAGACCCCTTTCACACTGAGGTGCTTTTCAGACGCATTCACGCTAAAATAAAAGCACCTGAAAAGCTCACAAAAAAAACAATTTCCATTCAAATCAATGCATGCTTTCACACTGGGGCAGTGTGCTGGCAGGGAGGTAAAAAAAAACGCCTCTCTCCATTGAAATTAATGGAAAGTTCTTCAAAAGCGCCTGAAAAGTTCTTCAAAAGCACTCACTGATTTACTGGCAGTCTAGAAGTGCCTCAGTGTGAAAGGGGCCTTCATCAAAGTCCAGGGAGTACCAATAAGTACTCCTTGGACCTTGAAGAAGGGGGGCACTCCCCAAAATCGTGTTCTGAAAATGTGGATGTTAGTGCAAATAAAAAAGTATCACAGACAGTATTCAGTTGTTCTATTTCCATAGACACAAATGGATCGGTCTAGAACTTACCTTTATAGATGGCGATAGGCTTGTGTCTTTCAACCTATATGTGATAGTATTTTATTGATCTTCTCTTGTGTCTCTTTGTTATATGTATTCTTATCTGATCTGAAGAGAATGAGGTCTCGGGCCCTTTCCTGGATTAGAGGCTGACTGTTGAGTATCTTCGCCTTGTCCCCTTGAGTGGTGGAGTCCAGGTCATCGGCAACCACAAGCACATTCTCCTTACCTGCAAGAACACAATAAACATTTCACTATTACGTAGTAGATAAGGCTAAGAAAAGAGATCACAGCACTACCTGAGAACATGATAGACCATTGGGTTCTACCATCACTCTCCTGCCCCAAAGAATGCAGATGATCATGTCAGAGAAGAGTCTGGGTCAAAGTATAGACCTACAGAAACAGGCACCAAACCTTAAAGTAGAACTAAAGGCAAAACTTTGTTTTATAAGTTAGGGAGTAAGGGAGGATTATAACCCCTGTAATTTTTATTTTTTCCATCTTTGTCCAATTGGAGGGGTGTAGGGGAGTTCCCTCCACTTCCTATACTATAGCCAAAACAGGAAGTGAGAGGAAATCCCTCCAAAGTGAGGGAATCCCTGGTTGCCACCAGGATCACCAGAACTAAGATCCCCATTGAAAGATATCCCCCCTGATATAAGCCCCTGACAGAAGGCACCCTGAACATCCCAGTATCTTCTGGATATTTTTTGATGCTTAAACAGTGGAGGTGGTTCCATTTTGATAACTTTTCAATTTAAATGTTTTATGTGAGTGACCGAGTAATTGTCAGTCAAACTATATTTAACATATGCACTGCCGACAAAATTTGTTTATTTTAGTTTTCATACTTTTTTTGATTCATTATGATCGCAATTCGTAAATTTGTAAATTTGTAAATTAGAAAATTCATAAATTAGAAAATTTTAAAACCCAAAAATAAGAAAGAAAATCCCCAAATTTGAGAGAATAACTAACTAATAATAGCTAACTATTAAAGAGGGGGTTCTCCCATCATTTTTTTTTAACCTTAGATACCCTTAGATTCCTGCTCATTTAGTCTAGGGGAATTAGCTATTTGTTTTAAAATCCGAGCATTACTTACCGTTGTAGAGGGCAATCTTCTCCGCCACTTCCGGGTATGGGTCTTCGGGACTGGGTGTTCCTTCATGATTGACAGTCTTCCGACAGGCTTCCGAAAGGCTTTCGACGGTCGCATCCATCGCGCCACAAGTAGCCGAAAGAAGCCGAACGTCGGTGCGGCTCTATACTGCGCCTGTGCACCGACGTTCGGCTACTTTCGGAAAATCGTGACGCGATGGATGCGACCGTCGGAAGCCTTTTCGGAAGACCTGTCGGAAGACTGTCAATCAAGAAGGAACGCCCAGTCCCGCAGCCCATACCCGGAAGTGGCGGAGAAGATCGCCCTCTACAACGGTAAGTAATGCTCGGATTTTAAAACAAATAGCCGATTCCCCTAGACTAAATGAGCAGGAATCTAAGGGAAAAAAATGCATTATACTGGTGAACCTCCACTTTAAATGATAGGTTAGTGAACTTAACAAATACAAATTTTTCCAGCTCAGTTAAAGCGGATCTCCACTCTAAAGTGGAGTCCCGCTGATCGGCACCCTCCCCCCCTCCGGTGTCACATTTGACACCTTTCAGGGGGGAGGGGGGTGCAGATACCTGTCTACAGACAGGTATCTGCACCCACTTCCGGCCCTACGATACGGGCAAAAGACGGGTTTTTTCCTCGTTTCCCGTCCGTCCCCCGTTGTATGCTGGGAACACTCGGCTCCCAGCACACAGCGGGAGCCAATCGGCGGGCGCAGCGCGACTCGCGCATGCGCCGTAGGGAACCGGGCAGTGAAGCCGGAGCGCTTCACTTCCTGGTTCCCTCACCGTGGATGGAGGGGGGAGCAGCAGGGTGACGAGCGATCGGCTCGTCATCTGCTGCGATCACCGCTGGACTCCAGGACAGGTAAGTGTCCTTATATTAAAAGTCAGCAGCTGCAGTATTTGTAGCTGCTGGCTTTTAATATGTTTTTTTAGTGGCACATCCGCTTTAAGAATTATCCGAAATAACGAATGTCGCATCTAAACAAATGGAACGGAACTAATTAATAATGAATAATAATAATAATAATAATAATAATAATAATAATAATAATAATAATAACATTTCATTATTATTATTTATTATTATTCATTTGTTACATTCCATTCGTTTAGATGCGGCATTCGTTATTTCAGATAATTCGTTACTTCAGATAAATTTGTATTTGTTACGTTCACTAACAGCCAAATTTGAAAGGAAATTCCAATACCTATAATTTAATAGCTAGTAATAGTTAAGTTAATATTTCTGTTATTCCGAATTTTCAAATTTGAGAATTTTTGAATCTACAAATTTACGAATATTCAAATTTACAAATATTCAGAAAAATTTGTTTAATGGGTTTTCGTTAAATCAAATATTTCCAAATTAACAAATTTTAAAAAATTTGTTAAAAAACGAATTTAGAACGAAACGAATTGCACATGTCTAAAAACTATCACATCCTGGTAATGAATGGATATTACTCAAGTACCCAAACAGCCTCAGAATGTACACAACAGGAGTGCCAGAAGGAAAAGTGAAAGAGTTAAACTCTATTTCTGGGTATATTAGTTTTATCACTGTTTAAATAACATAACTAGGTGATTGTGCCTATGAGTCCTTCAACCACAAGAAATATCCAAGCCCTGATGAAGGAAGAACATTTTGGGGCCTCAAAATGCATTGGGTGTTTTATACAGTGGCTAAGTGGTTAGCACTTCTGCCTGCCAGCAAGCGGGATTTCGTTTGGAATCCCAACCACGGCACTACCCCTGGGTACATCGGTCTCTTCTTCTTCTCTAAAGACATGCTGGTAGGTTTATTGGCTGCTGTCTAAACTGACCCTAGTATATGTAAGTATGTAAGTTATGCCTCGTACACACAAGCGAAAATTCCGTCAGAAAAACCTTGGATAGTTTTTCCGATGGAATTCCGCTCAAGCTTGGCTTGCATACACACGGTCACACAAAAGTTCTCTGAACTTTCAACCGTCAAGAACGCGGTGACGTACAACACTACGACTAGCCGAGAAAATTAAGTTCAATGCTTCTGAACATGCGTTGAATTGTTTCCGAGCATGCACCGGAATTTTGCGCGTCGGAATTGCTACGGACAATCGGAATTTCCAATTGGAATTTTTTTCCGTCGGAAAAATTGAGAACCTGCTCTCAATCTTTTGTTGGCGGAAATTACGACAGCAAAAGTCCGATGGAGACTACACACGGTCTAAATTTCTGACCAAAAGCTCAGATTGGACTTTTCTTGTCGGAATTTCCGATCGTGCGTACGGGGCATTAGGGACCTCAGATTGTAAGCTCCTTGGGGGGCAGGGATTGATGTGAACGTACAGGTATATATGTAAATTGATGGCACTATACAAGTACCTGTAATAAATAAATAAATAATGTGATTCTATAATGAATCATTAAAGTGGAGGTTCCATCAAAAAAACTATTTTGCTTTAAACTCTAACTTACGACTAAAAAATAAAAAATAAATTTTTATTTTTTTTTACTCATCTGGAAATGCCTGTTGCTATGCGGTCCCACAAAATCTGCCTTTGAATCCACCTAGGATTCTGACATCATCTCCCTCTAATGCTCCTGGGAAATTTGTGTCATCATTTCCCAGGATGCAGTGCGCTGTCCAATTATCACTCCCCATCCAAGACTTCCAGGAAGTAAGTGCCTGTAGGCTTCACATTGCCCACAAGCAAAATGACAACGGTGTAGATATAGTTTTATAAACTATCTTTTTTGAATAACTATGCGGATCGGCGGCGGATTGTAAAATAGTAAGTGACCGGATTTATATTATAAAAACGCAGGATGAAAGGACATTTAAAAAATGCTAATTGTGGTTGGAACTCCGCTTTAAACTTGGACTCTTTCACCATTTGGTCTGGCGCTCCCGTTTTTTTTTTCATTTTGAGCCACTTTCTGGGTACCCACTGAAGGGGAGTCTTGTTTTGTATGAGCAACATCCCCAGAACCAATGAGCTCCATTTTACTGAGTGAATACGTTTTAAAGTCCCAGTGCCTCTTGGATATTTCCTTCATTGATTATTTAAAAAAAAAAAATTCGGCCAGCCAACGGGCTGATCACCAAAAAAACTAGTGGATTCCCTCATCCACACAAGTAAGGTGGATAATGGATTCCTCAATGTGCCATTGTAATATGACCATGGCTCTCCGCTGTCAGGATGCATTGATGATCGAGAAAAATTTCCAACATTACCATTTGACAAAAGTCCATCATTAGATCGACTTCTGTCAAGAGAAGGAATAGTCATAGATAAGTTGAAATTCAGATGGTTCAGCGGGGTCACCTCTGAACGGTTGAATTTCTATCCCTCTATAGCTAGTTTTATACAGCTAATGAGCTTCTACACCTCCAGAAATCCACCCAAAAGGAGCCTTAGGAATAGAAGTATCCAGGTCTCACCTAGTGTTTTGGAAAGATGTTTGAGTTCCTCGTCATAGATGGAATCCGTCACATCTGTGATGTTGAGTCTTCCTCGTTTCTTGGAATGATACAAAATGGCAAAGTCACATTGGGACACCTCGTCTCTGAATCTGGACCCTCCGTTGTTTGTTATGGTGAATGTCCGAACTTCTCTGACCAGTACATCGTGGAATCTCAGGGCCTCACGGAGGAAATGGTAAGAGTCCTCTGCTTCCCGGGAAAATAAACCCACAACTCTTTTTCTTATTGTCCTTCCTGGAACCAATCTCTGCACTGCTGAATTTATTTTTTCAGGTATGTTCATGATCTGAAAAATGAAATAAGAAGCAAAATAAATAGTAAGAGAACTCTGCTCCAAAAAATGACACACATAATGCAGTCGGCCTGTAGCATTAACATAAAGGGGTGCATTAGCATACTAGCTCATTATGTAATACTCACCTTGGATCGAAGCCCCCGCTGCAATGCCCGACACAGCACCGACCTCAAACCGGCACTGTGATTGGCCGGAGCCACGATGACGTAACTCCTGTGCATGCATGCAGGAGCCACCAGTCACGGCATGACCTCTTTTAGAAACGGCACGACCACCATTTCTAAAGTGCACCCGAGATATTTACACTAGAGACTTGCGCCGATGTCTGCGGCGCCTGTGCCGTAGACATTGGCGCAAGTCTCTAGTGTAAATATCTCCTAAACCGTGTAGGTTCTGGGAGATATTTCTAGCACTTACAGGTAGGCCTTAATCTAGTCTTACCTGTAGGTAAAAGTGGTCTGTAAGGGTTTACAACCCCTTTAATGATTTAATACAAAAAATACAATATTTGGTCACTAGATGGCTCTAAGTATCAAAGGCATTTCCTATAATACTTAGCACCATCTGGTGGTGAATTTGCTTTTTTTTTATAACTACACCCCAGATTTTAATAATGAATAAAGGAACATGTAATATATTATGTTTTTTTTTTTATTATTCATTTTGTTATTTTGTTCATTATATTTTATGTCTGTTATATAGTCCTGATGAGGGGGGGGGGTGGGCATTGTTGCCCATAAACATGTTGGGTGTTTTTGTTTGGACTTTTGGTTTGGTGCCTTATTTCTATACTTTAATATACTTGTATACTTCCAAGTACCCACTGAGGGGTCTGTTTGAGAGCCGCCTTACCAAAGCCAGTAAGCTTACTTGCAGGCCTTCTTGTAGGTTGAACTTTTTGAACAAGAATTGAAATCCGAGTGTCTCTTACATGGGTTTTTCATGAACCTCCCATGACATTATTTATTACCTGTTGATCCCACCATTAGACCTGATTTTTTCCACTTTCTGTAAGAATCCAAACTGTCCAGCAAAAGCAAATGTGAGGGTGTCAGTCAGTCTTCCATCTTCTCCTGCCACCTAAAGGAAACAGTGTCTTCTCAAGCTTCTAGCTGTTCCCATCAGCTGCAGGGTAATGAGTCTGACCACGGCTGTTCCCAAACTGGCTGCAATTGGGGGTACAAACTGGCTGCAATTGGGGGGACAAACTGGCTGCTTTTGAGGGGAAAACTGGCTGCATTTGAGGGGGCAAACTGGCGGCATTTGATGGGAACATTGGATGAGTTTAATGGGCACAGTGGTGGCAATTGATGTTTTTTTTTCAGTTTGTTTGCGCCCCCCAAAAAAATTTGACTACCAGCCGCCACTGAGTACTTAGGAGCATACAGGCTGTCATCACTGGCCTGAGCTGAAAATAACAGTTGCCTGGCTGTATTTAGTCTTGCCATTTGTTGAGTTCCTGATCTACAATAAGTGTACAGTAAGTGAAAACATGATTCCAGATCAATGACCTGGAAATGGTCGAGGCCAGAGGACAAGGATGGCAACCAACTCCAGACCAATGACTTTCGAAGAGTTGAAGCCAGAGGACAAGGATCACACGACACTCCAGATCAATAAATGGGCCAGGGATCTTGGGTGACTTCATTGATCAAATATAATATAGACTGCAAAGCTCAACTTAGTACCTCAGAAACAGCTCTACAGATAACCTATTTTTCTCACCTCGAGTAGAAAACCCAATGTCATGTCATAACAAAACTGAGCCACCTGAAAGACAAACAAGAGAAAGATTTATAAATAAGACATGTTCACATTGTTCTAACTGATATTATCTCCCAATATAAGTAAGCTGCAATCTGATAAAAATGTGAGGCTAAAATCGTGTTTTATGGAGGTGCCAGAAGGTGGCAGAAGACTGCAAACCTCAACCTAATTCTTCAGAAAAAGCCATGAAGACCAAATAACCTTCATTCTTCCATTCCTCACCTTGGATAAAAAACTCCAGATTACAGTGAACAACGACATCTGAAAGACAAAAAGAGAAACATATAAAACAAGAGGTGTTCAAACTATTCTGTAGATATTATACATTTTCCAGATCTTAGAAAGACGCAATCTGATAGAAATGTGAGACTAAAATGGTGTTGTATGGAAGTGGCAGATGACCCCCCACCTTCCCCAGAGAGGATCTTCTTCAGATCTTCCTTCTCCGATCTGCTGGTGGAGTGAGTTCTGTTACTGAGAAGAGACACAACTGTCATCCTAATTATTACAATGTAGGAGCCCCAGGGCAAAATACAGACCCCATGTGAAAATTATTTTTAAAACCACCCTTCCTCTTCACCTGATGGGGCCAGCTCTCTGTAGGAACTCCCATGCTCAGCCCATCAGACTCCACTTATCACTGACATATGGGGGACACACACTTTCAGTCAGAACTTGCATGAGTAGTAGGAGCATACAGGCTGTCATCAGTGACCTGGACTGAAAATAACAGTTGCCTGGCTGTGTTTAGTCTTGGCATTTGCTGAGTCACTGATCTGCAATAAGTGTACAGTAAGTGACAACATGATTCCAGATCAATGACCTGGAAATGGTCGAGGCCAGAAGACAACAATGGCAACCAACTCCAGATCAATGACTTTGAAAGAGTTAGGGTCTGAAGACAAGGATGGCAACTAACTCTAGATCAATGATGTGGGAAGAGTTAAGGCCAGAGGACAAGAATAACAAGAAACTCCAGAGCAATGACATGGGAAGAGTTGAGGCCAGAGGACAAGGATGACAACCAACTCCAGATCAAAGACTTTTGAAGAGTTAAGGCAAGAGGACAAGGATGATAGCCATCTCCAGATAATTAATTTGGGAAGAGTAAAGGCCTGATCACAAAGATGAGAACCAATGCCAGATCTATGATTTGGGAAGGAGTTGAGGACAAGGATGACAAGCAAGTCCAGACCAATGACTTTTGAAGAGTTGAGACCAGAGGACAAGGATAACAACAAACTCCAGATCAATGATTTGGGAAGTGTTGAGGACAAGGATGACAGCCAACTCCAGATCAATGACTTTTGAAGAGTTGAAGCCAGAAGACAAAGATGACAAGCAACGTGTGATCAATGTCTTGGGAAGAGTTGAGGCCTTAAGACAAGGATGACAAGCAACTCCAGACCAATGATTTGGGAAGATGTGAAACCAGAGGGCAAGGATGGCAACCAACTCCAGATCAATGATTTGGGAAGGGTTGAGGAAAAGCATGACAGCCAACTCCAGATTAATGACTTTCGAAGAATTTAAGCCAGAAGACAAGATTGGCATGACACTCCAGATCAATGCCAGATAAATGAATGGACCAGGGATCTTGGGTGACTTCATTGATCAAATACTGTATAATAAAGACTACAAAGCTCAACTCAATACCTCAGAAACAGCCCTACAGATAACCTATTTTTCTCACCTTGAGTAGAAAACCCAATGTCATGTCATAACAAAACCGAGCCACCTGAAAGACAAACAAGAGAAAAATATATGAATAAGACATGTTGGTCACATTGGTCTAACTGATGTTATCTCCTAATATAAGAAGGCTGCAATCTGATAGAAATGTGAGCCGAAAATGGTGTATGGAAGTGGCAGATGACCCCCCAATTTTCTCAGGGAGGATCTTCTCCAGAACTTCCTTCTCCGATCTGCTGGTGGAGTGAGTTCTGTTACTGAGAAGAGACCATACTGTCACTCTAATTATTACAATGTAGGAGCCCCAGGGCTAAATACAGACCCCATGTGAAAATTATTTTTAAAACCACCCATCCTCTTCACCTGCTGGGGCCAGCTCTCTGTAGGAACTCCCATGCTCAGCCCATCAGACTTTACTTATCACTGACATATGGGTACACAGACTTTCAGCCAGAACTTGCATGAGTAGTAGGAGCATACAGGCTGTCATCACTGATCTGGGGTTGAAAATAACAGTTGCCTGGCTGTGTTTAGTGTTGGTATTTGCTGAGTCACTGATCTGCAATAAGTGTACAGTAAGTGAAAACATGATTCCAGATCAATGACCTGGAAATGGTCGAGGCCAGAGGACAAGGATGGCAACCAACTCCAGACCAATGACTTTCGAAGAGTTGAAGCCAGAGGACAAGGATCACACAACACTCCAGATCAATAAATGGGCCAGGGATCTTGGGTGACTTCATTGATCAAATATAATAAAGACTACAAAGCTCAACTTAGTACCTCAGAAACAGCCCTACAGATAACCTATTTTTCTCACCTCGAGTAGAAAACCCAATGTCATGTCATAACAAAAACGAGCCACCTGAAAGACACACAAAAGAAAGATTTATAAATAAGACATGTTCACATTGTTCTAACTGATGTTATCTCCTAATATAAGAAATCTCCAATCTGATAAAAATGTGAGACGAAAATGGTGTTCTATGGAGGTGGCAGATGGCCCCCCACCTTCTTCATTAATCAAATATAATAAAGACTGCAAACCTCAACCTAATTCCTCAGAAAAAGCCATAAAGACCAAATAACCTCCATTCCTCCATTCCTCACCTTGGATAAAAAACTCCAGATTACAGTGAACAACGACATCTGAAAGACAAAAAGAGAAACATATAAAACAAGAGGTGTTCAAACTGTCCTGTTGATACTTTACATTCTCTAGATCTTAGAAAGCCGCAATCTGATAGAAATGTGAGACTAAAATGGTGTTGTATGGAAGTGGCATATGACCCCCCATCTTCCCCAGAGAGAATCTTCTTTAGATCTTCCTACTCCGATCTACCGGTGGAGTGAGTTCTGTTACTGAGAAGAGACACAACTGTCACCCTAATAATTACAATGTAAGAGCCCCAGGGCAAAATACAGACCCCATGTGAAAATTATTTTTAAAACCACCCTTCCTCTTCACCTGATGGGGCCAGCTCTCTGTAGGAACTCCCATGCTCAGCCCATCAGACTTCACTTATCACTGACATATGGGGGACACACACTTTCAGTCAGAAATTGCATGAGTAGTAGGAGCATGCAGGCTGTCATCACTGACCTGGGACTGAAAATAACAGTTGCCTGGCTAACTCTAGATCAATTATATGGGAAGCGTTAAGGCCAGAGGACAAGGATAACAAGAAACTCCAGAGCAATGACATGGGAAGAGTTGAGGCCAGAGGACAAGGATGACAACCAACTCCAGATCAATGACTTTTGAAGAGTTAAGGCAAGAGGACAAGGATGATAGCCATCTCCAGATAATTAATTTGGGAAGAGTAAAGGCCTGATCACAAGGATTAGAACCAATGCCAGATCTATGATTTGGGAAAGAGTTGAGGACAAGGATGACAAGCAAGTCCAGACCAATGACTTTTGAAGAGTTGAGACCAGAGGACAAGGATAACAACAAACTCCAGATCAATTATTTGGGAAGTGTTGAGGACAAGGATGACAGCCAACTCCAGATCAATGACTTTTGAAGAGTTGAAGCCAGAAGACAAAGATGACAAGCAACTTGTGATCAATGTCTTGGGAAGAGTTGAGGCCTTAAGACAAGGATGACAAGCAACTCCAGACCAATGATTTGGGAAGATGTGAAACCAGAGGGCAAGGATGGCAACCAACTCCAGATCAATGATTTGGGAAGGGTTGAGGAAAAGGAAGACAGCCAACTCCAGATAAATGACTTTCGAAGAATTGAAGCCAGAAGACAAGATTGGCATGACACTCCAGATCAATGCCAGATAAATGAATGGACCAGGGATCTTGGGTGACTTTATTGATCAAATACTGTATAATAAAGACTACAAAGCTCAACTCAATACCTCAGAAACAGCCCTACAGATAACCTATTTTTCTCACCTTGAGTAGAAAACCCAATGTCATGTCATAACAAAACCGAGCCACCTGAAAGACAAACAAGAGAAAAATATATGAATAAGACATGTTCACATTGGTCTAACTGATGTTATCTCCTAATATAAGAAGGCTGCAATCTGATAGAAATGTGAGACGAAAATGGTGTATGGAAGTGGCAGATGACCCCCCAATTTTCTCAGGGAGGATCTTCTCCAGATCTTCCTTCTCCGATCTGCTGGTGGAGTGAGTTCTGTTACTGAGAAGAGACCATACTGTCACTCTAATTATTACAATGTAGGAGCCCCAGGGCTAAATACAGACCCCATGTGAAAATTATTTTTAAAACCACCCATCCTCTTCACCTGCTGGGGCCAGCTCTCTGTAGGAACTCTCATGCTCAGCCCATTAGACTTCACTTATCACTGACATATGGGGGACACACACTTTCAGTCAGAACTTGCATGAGTAGTAGGAGCATACAGGCTGTCATCACTGACCTGGACTGAAAATAACAGTTGCCTTGCTGTGTTTAGTCTTGGCATTTGCTGAGTCACTGATCTGCAATAAGTGTACAGTAAGTGAAAACATGATTCCAGATCAATGACCTGGAAATGGTCGAGGCCAGAAGACAACAATGGCAACCAACTCCAGATCAATGACTTTGAAAGAGTTGAGGTCTGAAGACAAGGATGGCAACTAACTCTAGATCAATTATATGGGAAGAGTTAAGGCCAGAGGACAAGGATAACAAGAAACTCCAGAGCAATGACTTGGGAAAAGTTGAGGCCAGAGGATAAAGATGACACGCAACTCGTGATCAATGTCTTGGGAAGAGTTGAGGCCTGAGGACCATGATGGCAAGCAACTCCAGATCAATGATTTGGAAAGGGTTGAGGACAAGGATGACAGCCAACTCCAGACTAATGACTTTCAAAGCTTTGAAGCCAGAGGATAAAGATGACACGACACTCCAGATCAATGAATGGGCCAGGGATCTTGGGTGACTTCATTGATCAAATATAATATAGACTGCAAAGCTCAACTTAATACCTCAGAAACAGCCCTACAGATAACCTATTTTTCTCACCGTGAGTAGAAAACCCAATGTCATGTCATAACAAAAACGAGCCACCTGAAAGATAAACAAGAGAAAAATATATAAATAAAAAATGTTCACATTGTTCTAACTGATCTTTTATCCTAAAATAAGAAAGCTGCAATCTGATAAAAATGTGAGGCTAAAGTCGCATTCTATGGAAGTGGCAGATGGCCCCCCACCTTCCTCAGGGAGGATATTTATTAATCAAATATAATAACGACTGCAAACCTCAACCTAATTCCTCAGAAAAAGCCATAAAAACCAAATAACCTCCATTACTCCATTCCTCACCTTGGATAAATGACTCCAGATTAAACAAAAGATGTTCAAACTGTTCTGTAGATACTTTACATTCTCCAGGTCTTAGAAAGCCGCGATCTGATAGAAATCTGAGACTAAAATGGTGTTGTATGGAAGTGGCAGATGACCCCCCACCTTCCCCAGAGAGTATCTTCTACAGATCTTCCTTCTCCGATCTACTGGTGGAGTGAGTTCTGTTACTGAGAAGAGACACAACTGTCATCCGAATTATTACAATGTAGGAGCCTCAGGGATTAATACAGACCCTGTGTGAAAATTATTTTTAAAACCACCCTTAATCTTCACCTGCTGGAGCCAGCTCTCTGCAGGAACTCTCATGCTCAGCCCATTAGACTCCACTTATCAATGATATATTGGGGGACACACTTGCAGCCAGAACTTGCATGAGTAGTAGAAGCATACAGGCTGTCATCACTGACCTGGGGCTGAAAATAACAGTTGCCTTGCTGTGTTTAGTGTTGGCATTTGTTGAGTCACTGATCTAAAATAAGTGTACAGTAAGTGAAAACATGATTCCAGATCAATGACCTGGAAATGGTCGAGGCCAGAGGACAACGATGGCAACCAACTCCAGATCAATGACTTTGAAAGAGTTGAGGTCTAAAGACAAGGATGGCAACTAACTCTAGATTAATGATGTGGGAAGAGTTAAGCCCAGAGGACAAGGATGACAATCATCTCCAGATCAATGACTTTAGAAGAGTTAAGGCCAGAGGACAAGGATGGTAGCCATTACAAGCAACTCCAGATCAAAGATTTGGGAAGGAGTTTAGGACAAGGATGACAAGCAACTCCAGACCAATGACTTTTAAAGAGTTGAGACCAGAGGACAAGGATAACAACAAACTCCAGGTCAATTATTTGGGAAGTGTTGAGGACAAGGATGACAGCCAACTCCAGATCAATGACTTTGAAGAGTTGAAGCCAAAAGATAAAGATGACAAGCAACTTGTGATCAATGTCTTGGGAAGAGTTGAGGCCTGAAGACAACGATGGCAAACAACTCCAGACAAATGATTTGGGAAGATGTGAAACCAGAGGGCAAGGATGGCAACCAACTCCAGATCAATGATTTGGGAAGGCTTGAGGACAAGGATGACAGCCAACTCCAGATCAATGACTTTTGAAGAATTGAAGTCAGAGGACAAGACTGACACAACACTCCAGATCAATGCCAGATAAATGAATGGGCCAGGGATCTTGGGTGACTTCATTGATCAAATATAATATAGACTGCAAAGCTCAACTTAATACCTCAGAAACAGCCCTACAGATAACCTATTTTTCTCACCTTGAGTAGAAAACCCAATGTCATGTCATAACAATTAATTTGGGAAGAGTTAAGGCTTGATCACAAGGATGACAACCAACTCCAGATCAATAATTTGGGAAGTGTTGAGGCCAGAAGACAAGGATGACAATCATCTCCAGATCAATGACTTTAGAAGAGTTAAGGCCAGAGGACAAGGATGATAGCCATCTCCAGATAATTCATTTGGGAAGCGTTAAGGCCTGATCACAAGGATGAGAACCAACTTCAGATCAAAGATTTGGGAAGTGTTGAGGACAAGGATGACAAACAACTCCAGATCAATGACTTTTGAAGAGTTGAAGCCAGAGGATAAAGATGACAAGCAACTCGTGATAAATGTCTTGGGAAGAGATGAGGCCTGATGACCATGATGGCAAGCAACTCCAGACCAATGATTTGGGAAGAGGTGAAACCAGAGGGCAAGGATGGCAATCAACTCCAGATCAAAGATTTGGGAAGGGTTGAGGACAAGGATGACAGCAAACTCCAGACTAATGACTTTCAAAAAGTTGAAGCCAGAGTATAAAGATAACACGACACTCTAGATCAATGAATGAACCTATTTTTCTCACCGTGAGTAGAAAACCCAATGTCATGTCATAACAAAACCGAGCCACCTAAAAGACAAACAAGAGAAACATTTATAAATAAGACATGTTCACATTGTTCTAACTGATATTATCTCCTAATATAGGAAAGCTGCAATCTGATAAAAATGTGAGGCTAATATCGTGTTCTATGGAGGTGGCAGATGGCCCCCCACCTTCCTCAGGGAGGATCTTCATTAATCAAATATAATAAAGACAGCAAACCTCAACCTAATTCCTCAGAAAAAGCCATAAAGACCAAATAACCTCCATTCCTCCATTCCTCACCTTGGATAAATGACTCCAGATTACAGTGAACAACGACATCTGAAAGACAAAAAGAGAAACATATAAAACAAGAGGTGTTCAAACTGTTCTGTAGATACTTTACATTCTCCGGGGTCTTAGAAAGCCGCAATCTGATAGACATCTGAGACTAAAATGGTGTTGTATGGAAGTGGCAGATGACCCCCCACCTTCCCCAGAGAGGATCTTCTCCAGATCTTCCTTCTCCGATCTGCTGGTGGAGTGAGTTCTGTTACTGAGATGAGACACAACTGTCATCCTAATTATTACAATGTAGGAGCCCGGGCAGTGGCGGCTGGTGCTCAAAATTTTTGGGGGGGCGCAAACAGAAAAAAAAACTGCAGCCTTACTGTGCCCATCAAATGCAGCCACTGTGCCATCAATTGTCACCACTGTGCCATGCCATCAAACGCAGCCACTATGCCATCAAATGCAGTCACCATGCCATGCCATCAAACGCAGCCACTGTGCCATGAATTGTCACCACTGTTCCATGCCATCAAATGCAGTCACTATGCCATGCCATCAAACGCAGCCACTGTGTCATCAATTCGCACCACTGTTCCATGCCATCAAATGCAGTCACTATGCCATGCCATCAAACGCAGCCACTGTGCCATCAATTCACACCACTGTGCCATGCCATTAAATGCAACCACTGTGCCATGCCATCAAACGCAGCCACTGTGCCATCAATTGTCACCACTGTGCCATACCATCAAACACAGCCACTGTGCCATGCCATCAAACACAGCCACTGTGCCATCAATTGTCGCCACTGTGCCAATTGTCACCACTGTGCCCTTTAATTGTCGCCACTGTGCCCATTGATGTCACTGTGCCCTTTAATTGTCACCACTGTGCCCATTCATGCCGCTGTGCCAATTGTCCCCACTGTGCCCATTGTCCCCACTGTGCCTATTGTTGCCACTGTGCCCATTGATGTCACTGTGCCCTTTAATTGTCGCCGCTGTGCCCATTCATGCCGCTGTGCCAATTTTCCCCATTGTCCCCACTGTGCCTATTGTCGCCACTGTGCTCATTGATGTCACTGTGCCCTTCGTCGCCGCTGTGCCCCTTCCCCCCCCCCCCCGCCCGGCACTTACCTTTACTGGAGTCAGCCATCCACGTCCTCGACCCTCGATGTCTTCTCCCGCCCTCGATGACGCTTCAGCCAATCAGGTTACCGGTAGCCAGAACCGGCCAACCTGATTGGCTGAGACGCCTGTCAGTCTTATCCAAGGAACGCACCCCCTATGCGTTCCGAGGATAAGCTTCCAGGGGGCCTGAGGGCTGTACTCGGCCGCTGGCTCTGATAGGCACTTCCGTACAACCAACCAGCTGCCGTTATTCAGATGGTCGGCGCCTCATGTCCGGTCATCTGAATAGAACAGCGCAGCGGCGACAATAACATAGATTCGTGCAATGCATGAGTTTATGTTATTGGACTCAGTGGCGGTGAGAGCCAGAGGGGGCGGCACTCCAGCGCCCTCTATGGACGAACCGCCACTGAGACGGTCAGAGACTACAGACATGGTACATGAGACATGAAAGTGAAAAGTGCAAGTGAGGGCCTAAAATGCACAGCCGGCGCCAAATAAATGCACAGAGTGATTGAAGGTGACTTAATACAGGAGCTATATGTACCTCTTGCAAAATAAAAACACCAAAATAGGTGAAAGTGGTGTTTAGAATGATAGAGCGGCTATTTTAATAAAACGGGGGTAAGCCGTTTTAAAGTGTAAATACAAATATCTCTAATCGTGAACTGTAGCTCAAAAAGATGAAAACAGCGCTAATGAGTGAATATGACAACTCAGAAAGAGAGCACTGGTGGAAAAAATGGCACAAAAGGTGATCAGAACCTGAGTGTAAGTGCACCGAAAACAGCTCAAGTAAAAGATGCCTAAAAGTGGCTAGTGTTAACCCACAAGGGGTGCAAACCTGCCACAGCAAAGAGATGACTCTGCATATGCACCATCAATTCCTCCAGGTAATGTATGGGAGATATACGTCTCAGCAAGATAACATGAAAGACAAAAATCAACAAGCAAAGTGATAGTGCAGTGTTGTCTTGATGTAACCAAGTGATAACAGGTCAAACAGAAACCATAAGTATATGCCCGTACAGTATATCACTGAAAATGTAGCAATAAAAACAGAAAGGTTTCACCGCTGTCACCGCTGTTGTCAGACACCTCCTGTGGCCGCGCGCGCTCTGTGCAGTTGTTACTGCCTCAGGTGCTGGGCTGCGATTGGAGATCTGTGGAGCGCGGTGGAACACAGGCTGCTTCCGTGTGTAGCGTCGTTGTAGCCACGCCCTGACGCGTTTCGTCACTTCCGACTTCAACAGAGGGCGCCCTCTGTTGAAGTCGGAAGTGACGAAACGCGTCAGGGCGTGGCTACAACGACGCTACACACGGAAGCAGCCTGCGTTCCACCGCGCTCCACAGATCTCCAATCGCAGCCCAGCACCTGAGGCAGTAACAACTGCACAGAGCGCGCGCGGCCACAGGAGGTGTCTGACAACAGCGGTGACAGCGGTGAAACCTTTCTGTTTTTATTGCTACATTTTCAGTGATATACTGTACGGGCATATACTTATGGTTTCTGTTTGACCTGTTATCACTTGGTTACATCAAGACAACACTGCACTATCACTTTGCTTGTTGATTTTTGTCTTTCATGTTATCTTGCTGAGACGTATATCTCCCATACATTACCTGGAGGAATTGATGGTGCATATGCAGAGTCATCTCTTTGCTGTGGCAGGTTTGCACCCTTGTGGGTTAACACTAGCCACTTTTAGGCATCTTTTACTTGAGCTGTTTTCGGTGCACTTACACTCAGGTTCTGATCACCTTTTGTGCCATTTTTTCCACCAGTGCTCTCTTTCTGAGTTGTCATATTCACTCATTAGCGCTGTTTTCATCTTTTTGAGCTACAGTTCACGATTAGAGATATTTGTATGGTACATGAGACGGTCAGAGACTACAGACATGGTACAGGAGATGGTCAGAGACTGCAGAAACGATACAGGAGACAGTCAGAGACTGCAGACACGATACAGGAGATGTTCAGAGACTGCAGACATACTGCAGGAGATGGTCAGAGACTGCAGACATGATACAGAAGATGGTATGAGACTACAGATGTAGTACAGGAGACGGTCAGAGACTACAAGCACATAACACAAAACGGTCAGAGACTGCAGACACGATACAGGAGACGGTCAGAGACTACAAGCACATAACACAAAACGGTCAGAGACTACAGACATGGTACAGGAGACAGTCTGAGACTACAGACATGGTACAGGAGATGGTCAGAGACTGCAGACATAGTACAGGAGACAGTCTCAGACTACAGACATGGTACAGGAGACGGTCAGAGATTGCAGACATAGTACAGGAGACAGTCAGAGACTACAGACACGATACAGGAGATGGTCAGAGACTATAGACATAGTACAGGAGACAGTCAGAGACTGCAGACACGATACAAGATACGGTCAGAGACTGCAGACATACTACAGGAGATGGTCAGAGACTGCATACACGATACAGGAGACAGTCAGAGACTACAGACGTAGTACTGGAGACGGTCAGAGATTGCAGACACGATAAAGGAGAGAGTCAGAGACTGCAGACAGGGTACAGGAGATGGTCAGAGACTGCAGACCTGCTACAGGAGACAGTTAAAGACTGCGGACCTGCTGCAGGAGATGGCCAGAGAGCACAGACATGCTACGGGAGATGGTCAGAGACTGCAGACATAGTACATGAGACGATCACAGCAGACATGCTATAGGAGATGGTAAGAGACTGCAGACATACTACAGGAGACGGTCAGAGACTGCAGACATACTACGGGAGATGGTCAGAGACAGCAGACATGCTACAGGAGATGGTCAGAGACTGCAGACATACCACAGAAGTTGGTCAGAGACTGCAGACATGGTACAGGAGATGGTCAGAGACTGCAGACATACTACATGAGACTGTCAGAGACTGCAGGCATACTACAGGAGACAGTAAAAGACTGCTGACATATTACAGGAGACGGTCAGCCTGGGACTTCTGGGACTTGTGGTGCTCTCCTGACACGACTGTAATACTGGTGGAGCTCCTGGGACGGCACTAGCTCCAACAATGATCACACTTATATGAGGAGAGCGGCACAAGTCCCGGTGTCTAGATAGCTGATACAGGACTACAAGTCCCAGCAGTCCTGAGCTCCCTCTGAGGTTGCAGATGTTACCATGTTTACGGAGAGTCGCTTGGCGTGTGCTCGGTGGTCGGTGTGTTGAGCTCAGCGTCTGTCTGTCCTCAGCACAGTGTCAGATCACATTGGGACACAACGATCAGGGAAAAGTGAAAGTGAAAGCAGTCATCCTCCTCCCCCCTCTTCCTGTTCCAGCATGTCAGCACAAAGTCCTCGGAGAAGTTGAATGACTGGTACAGATAATGACTTGCTGACAATTGCTTCCTTCGAAGCAAATAGATTTAAAGGGCCACTCCACCTGAAAGTGATTGTCATACCCATCCTCCTCCTTCACCTGCTGGGGTCACCTCTGTGCAGAAACTCCTAGGCTCTGCCCAGCAGACTCCACAGATCCCTGACATATCATGTATGGGGGACTGACACTTTCAGCCTGAACTCCCATCTCTAGTGGGAGAGTGTGGGCTGCCATCACTTGCGGCTGAAAAAGCCAAGGGCCTGGCTGTGTTTAGTCTCAGCATTTGTTGAGTCACTGACCTACAAGTGTGCAGTACGTGATATCCGAGCTCCAGATAGAGGATAAGGATGACAACCAACTCCAGATCAATGATGCCAGAAGAGTTGAAGCCAGAGGATAAGTATGACAACTTACAGCAGATCAATCAGTATGGAAGAGTTGAAACCCAAGGATAAGGATGGCAACCAACTCCAGATCAATGACTCAGGAAGAGTTGAAACCTGAGAATAAGTATGATAACCAAATCAAGAGCAATGACTCATGAAGAATTGAAGCCAGAGGATAAGGGTGACAACCAACTTCAGATCAATGACTAAGAAAGAGTTGGAACCTGAGAATAATTGTGATAAACAACTTAAGATCAATGACTCTGGAAGAATTGAAGCCCAAGGTTAAGGATGACAAGCAACACCAAATCAATGACTCGGGAAGGGTTGAAGCCTAAGAATAAGGATGACAACCAACTCAAGATTATTGATGCCAGAAGAGTTGAAGCCAGAGGATAAGGATGATAGCTAACTCCAGAACAGTAACTCAAAAAGAGTTGAAGTCAAAAGATAAGTATGACAACTAACGCCAGATCAATGAGTATGGAAGAGTTAAAGCCCAAGGATAAGGATGACAACCAACTCCAGATCAATATTGCCAGAATAGTTGAAGTCAGAGAATAAATATGATTACTGTGACGGTATCGGTATGATATCCCCGTCAAAGATTCCCTTCTTCCATAAGAACATCACCCCAATATTCCACGAGGAGGAATATTCCTGAGATCGCCCATTAAGCCACACATTAGTCCAGGCTTACTGCTAGAACAAGACAGACTTTAATGTTATATCACACAGCTTATATGTCATTTCCAAAACTGTTACAATGACAAATCTCCGCCCCCTCACACTGGGGCTTCCATACAGATGATTAGGCAGACACGACGGAGCCGATGCTGAAAACACATTTTCTTTAGACAATGACATCAAGGACGCTGATTACTAGTTGTACTGAATACATTAACTAGACAGCTCGACCCCGCATATAGAGAGATAATTACCACACTGGAGCAATCAGAATAATTAACACAAGCCACTTAAACACAGATCTCCTTCACACAACACAATAGATCAATTAACCTTTAGAAATAGTGAGGGGACATTAGCACGTCAATAACCTGTTAGCCAGGACAGAATCACACAGGGCAAGCAGGGAGAATTAGACTGAGACATATAGGCAAATACATCACAATGGCCCCCCTTTTTCTCCCTGCTACGGCAAACCCGGTTGGACCTTCCCTGGTCCAGTAGGGTTGACGGGTTTAGAGCTTTTAGTCCGAGGTTAACTCCGTTTGGCGTGACTGACCTCCCTTGGCAACTGCTTCAGACTCAGGTATGCCACCGGGTCGTCAGATCACACGCCGGTCAGTCCCCAAGTCTTTGTGCGATCTGCAAAGTCACCAGAAGTCAGTGTGAAGACGGCGAATGGGTCTGTGCGCCGCCATCTAGGTGTCCCACTATGGGAGGGGCAGGTTATGGCTCTGAAGTGACAGTCACAGGAGATTCATAAAAAGAAAAAGTTATATTTGTTGAAATGCTGTAGCACTGGTGCTCAGAGTCCGGGGGGGGGGAAGGGGAATCAGAGCCCCATAAGGTCAGCCACCCTCTGCTCCCTCCGCAGCCGCCAGTTCTCCTCTTTGAGCTTCTCCAGCTCCATCTCCAGTTCATGGAGCCTGGGGGGGTCAGCCTGCTGTGACCTCAGGTGGTTGTTCTCCTCCTCCATGCGGCTTATGCACTCCTCCAGCTCCATGTACTCACGGATCAGCTCCTGCTTGCTCATGTCCTGCAGGCTCTCCACGTGGTCCTTCATCATCAGGAACTGGGTGGTGGTGTAAGGGGCCACCGGTGGGCCCTTGGCGAACATCTCGGCCCGCATCTGGGACGCCCGCTGCGACTCCCTCTCCTCCAGTCACTTCTTCTCCTCCCAGGTCAGCTTGTTATACGGCTTCCAGGACCTCTTCTTCTTGGGGGGTAGCTGGCGGTGCCTCTTTCTGCCCCGCTCCCTCCAGGGCCCCTCCGGCTCAGGGCTGTCGCCCATGACCAGCTGACAATGGTGTTCCCTGTTGTCCGTAATACCAGATTGTACCGTGAGAACTTCGTAAATGGTGTCCGATGGTTCTTCCGGACCCAGCTCCTGGAGATCCCAAGCCGCGTCTACACAATGGGCTGCTGCTGGTGGGCGATACCCAGGTTGAGACCAATTTGACCTGGTGTTGTCGTTCATGGGGCAATTCTGCTTGAAGTGACCCAACTGTTTGCACCGGAAGCAGCGTTGTTCGTTGTCCTCCTGGCGTGGATAGCGAGGGCTAGATGTCATCGGTCTGTTAGGAGGTTGGTATCTAGCGGCTGGTGGGTGTGAGGGCGCCGTTGGTCGTGGAGGTTGTACCCGTGGTGTGACCTGGTTTGTCTTGCGAGTATCCGCATATTCATCCGCCAACTTCGCGGCCTCTGGTAGAGTCATGGGCCTGCGATCTCTCACCCAATCTTTGACATCCGTCTGGATGTGATTGTAAAATTGCTCCAGGAGCATTAGTTGCAAAATGTCCTCTGCGGTGGTGGCCTGGCTGCTGTTAACCCAGTTAGAGGCCGACAGGGACAACTGGCATGCCCATTCCGTGTAAGAGTCTTTCGTGGTTTTGCGTGAGTCCCTGAACTTCTGTCGGTGGGACTCTGGGGTTACTGCATAACGAGCCAGGAGCGCTTCTTTAACCCGGGCGTAGCTATGGATATCCTGATCTGGCACGGTCCGGAAAGCATCAGAAGCTTTGCCTGACAGTTTGCCTGACAATATTGCAACCCACTCTCTTCTAGCTATTCGGTGCAGGTTACATTGTCTCTCAAAATCTGCCAGGTAGTTATTAATTTCACAGTCCTTTTCATCAAAAGCTTTAAAAGCGCTAAACGGGATCTTCCTTGTGTCTGCTGTGCTGTACTCACTGTTTGGAGGATGTGCAGCTGCTTGTTGGACTGCTGCCAGTTTTAACTGTAGCTCTGCGTCTCTTATTTGTTTAGCCTTCTGTAGTTCTGCGTCTCTTATTTGTTTAGCCTCCTGTAGTTCTGTGTCTCTTATTTGTTTAGCCTCCTTCGCTAACAGGTCCATCACTTTCAGCACCACATCCGTCGTTGGGTTCGGGCCGAACCATGCTAGCTTCTCTCTCATTAGCTTGTTGGCTGGCGATTCCTCCTCCTGAATCACTGGTGTCTCCATCTCTTGTACTGCTGGCGTTGCTGCAATCCCGTCCTCCTGGTCTCGCTCCATTGATTCTGCTATGATGACCCGCTTGGTTTTGTTGCTAGCAATCCTTCCACGAACTTCCAGTAGTTCTTCCAGTGTCTGCTTGGAATCCGGGTGTGAAGGGGAATAGAAGGGAAAATCCCACTGCTGCCACCAATTGTGACGGTATCGGTATGATATCCCCGTCAAAGATTCCCTTCTTCCATAAGAACATCACCCCAATATTCCACGAGGAGGAATATTCCTGAGATCGCCCATTAAGCCACACATTAGTCCAGGCTTACTTCTAGAACAAGACAGACTTTAATGTTATATCACACAGCTTATATGTCATTTCCAAAACTGTTACAATGACAAATCTCCGCCCCCTCACACTGGGGCTTCCATACAGATGATTAGGCAGACACGACGGAGCCGATGCTGAAAACACATTTTCTTTAGACAATGACATCAAGGACGCTGATTACTAGTTGTACTGAATACATTAACTAGACAGCTCGACCCCGCATATAGAGAGATAATTACCACACTGGAGCAATCAGAATAATTAACACAAGCCACTTAAACACAGATCTCCTTCACACAACACAATAGATCAATTAACCTTTAGAAATAGTGAGGGGACATTAGCACGTCAATAACCTGTTAGCCGAGGACTGAATCACACAGGGCAAGCAGGGAGAATTAGACTGAGACATATAGGCAAATACATCACAATTACCAACTCCAGAACAATGACTCAGGAAGAGTTGACAGCGCTGAAAGCTGAAAATTGTCCTGGGCAGGAAGGGGGAGAAAGTGTCCGGTATTGAAGTGGTTAAAGTTGCTATATACCATAAGAGCCGATTCACACAGGGGCGACCTGGGATCCGTGTTGAAGTTGCCCCAAGTCGCAAGGTAGAGAAAATGAATGGAAGTGAATGGGAGCCGTCTTAATGTACACTACTGAAGTCGCTCCGACTTCAGAAAAGGTTCCTGTACTACTTCAATCCGACTTCTAGGCAACTTGTATCCATTGATTTCAATGGAAGTCGCCTCAGAAGTCGGATCACTGTCTTAACTGAAGCAACAATACAGGAAGAGAACATACATTTCTCAGGCAAACCCCTCCCTCCCACAGAGCTGATTGTTGTTTGATTGGCCACTGGAAAGCCTCCTGTCCTGGAGGCGACTTGAAGTTGCCTTGTAAGTTGCCTGATGATTCATACTCAAGTCGTGTCCAAGTTGCCTCCCAAAGTCGTGCTGGAAGTCGTGTTGCCCCCGTGTGAGCCACGTACACACGATCGTTTTTCGGCATGAAAAAAAATGTCGTTTTTCAGCATGTTCAAAAAACAAAGTTTTTCCAACTTCATCATTAAAAACGACGTTGCCCACACACCATTGTTTTTTAAAAATGATGAAAAAAGCGCGGTGACGTACAACACGTACGACGGCACTTTAAAGGGGAAGTTCTATTCGCCTTGGGGCTGCTTTAGCTGATTCCGTGTTAGTAAAAGACGATTCACGCTTTTCTGTCTGTTACAGCGTAATGAATGTGCGATCTCCATTATGAACGCTAGTTTTACCAGAATGAGCGCACATATCTCATAACTTGCTTCTGAGCATGCGCGGGTTTTTTCACATCGTTTTAGCCCACACACCATCATTTTTTACAACCCGGAAAACGACGTTAAAAAATGCAGCATGTTAGAATTTTTTTCTTGTCGTTTTTCAGAAGCCGAAAAACGATGTGAAGCCCACACACGATCGTTTTAAATGACGTTTTTAAAAACGTCATTTTTTTTCATGCAGAAAAATGATCGTGTGTACTTGGCATAAAGTTTTATTTTTTTATTTTTATGACGATAATTATAATTATTATTATTACCATTGATAAACATATACTTTCTCTGTGAACAACCCCGGAGCATAAGTTGATCCTTTTATTTTTTATTGTACATTGTCTTGTAGAATTGTTTATGATAGTGGTAGTTTCGTAGCACTTTTGAAGACTTTTATGGGCTTATATTGATACATAATGCTTTGTATATGGACACATGAAGTGTAATACGTGTCTATAAATCATTATTGTTGGGCCTTTCAATCTTGTAGGTTTATTATTAATTTCATCTTTAGTGTTTGCAATTAATTCCCAGTCACATCTTCATTGCTGGGAATACTCATGGTTGGGTCATTTCTAAATGAAACCTTCATCTTGTTGATAATTTAAAAGCTACAATTGTAGAGAATCCCAGGAGTGTGACATCATTGTGTGTTTTACCAAGACCGACTCACTGTCCTCACTAATGATTAATTAAAGATTATTGTTGGTGGTGACTCCCGAGGATTGGGATCCTCTAATGATTTCTATTACATTCAAAATAATGATACAACATAAACACGACATATTAACCGGTTTATTGCAACGAATATTTAAAACAATACCTCTTTTAAAACTTCTATACAGTAAAACCTCGGATTGCGAGGATAATTAGTTCCAGAAACATGCTTGTAATCCAAAGCACTTGTATATCAAAGCATTTTTTTTACAGAGTATAAAAGAGAAAAGAGGCGCCTCTAAGTGTAGCAATAAGTTGCTAAATGTTGTACCTTCATTAACCACTTAAGACCCGGACCGTTATGCAGGTAAAGGACCTGGCCAGTTTTTGCGATTCAGCACTGCGTCGCTTTAACTGACAATTGCGCGGCCGTGCTACGTGGCTCCCAAACAAAATTGGCGTCCTTTTTTCCCCACAAATAGAGCTTTCTCTTGGTGGTATTTGATCACCTCTGCTGTTATTATTTTTTGCGCTATAAACAAAAATAGAGCGACGATTTTGAAAAAAAAAACAATATTTTTAACTTTTTGCTATAATAAATATCCCCAAAAAAGATATATACATTTTTCTTTCCTCAGTTTAGGCCAATACGTATTCTTCTACCTATTTTTGGTAAAAAAAAATCGCAAAAAGCGTTTATCGATTGCTTTGCGCAAAATTTATAACGTTTACAAGATAGGAGATAGTTTTATTGCATTTTTATTAATATATATTTTTTTATTACTAATGGTGACGATCAGCGATTTTGTTCGTGACTGCGACATTATGGCGGACACATCAGACAATTTTGACACATTTTTGGGACCATTGTCATTTTCACAGCAAAAAATGCTATAAAAATGCATTGTTTACTGTGAAAATTACAATTGCAGTTTGGGAGTTAACCACTAGGGGGCGCTGAAGGGGTTAAGTGTGACCTCATATGTGTTTCTAACTGTAGGGGGCGGGGCTGGACGTGTGACGTCATTGATCGTGTTTCCCTATATCAGGGAACACACGATCAATGACATTGCCACAACGAAGAACAGGGAAGGTGTGTTTACACTCACCTCTCCTCGTTCTTCAGCTCCGGAGGACCAATCGCGGGACACCGGCGGCGATCGGGTCCACGGGTCCCGCGGGCGCGGTCACGGAGCTTCGGACCGGGTCGCGTGCACGCGACCCCACGGCTGGGCTTAAAGGGCCACGTACAGGTACGTGGATGTGCCCAGCCGTGCCATTCTGCCAACGTATATCGGCGTGAAGGGGTCCTTAAGTGGATAAATGTAACCATATTGCTACACTTAGAGGCGCCTCTCTTCTCTTTTATAATCAGTTGTGACATGACGCTACTCTTATATCAAGACATCGCTTGTATATCAAGGCAACATTTATTAAAACATTTTGCTTGTCTTGCAAAACGCTCTCAAACCAAGTTACTCTCAAACCAAGGTTTTACTGTACTAGTAAAAGAATGAACCAGTTTGTTATATAATGTAACAGGAAAAAAATACTGACCCTTCTGTGCAAATATACACTATGCAACAGATATTGGCCATAAAGGAGGCTATCATGATTTAGGGTCAATTGTATTATTATTATAATTTTTTTAAGTTACAATATAATTTCTCCCCATGTATATAAACTTTTAGATAATAGGAAAAGCTCCCCCATTGGGGTTTTTTGGGCAGCAAAGTGTGTTAAATGGTTGGTATAATAAAACTAAACTAAAAATAATAAATGTAAAAAGTAAAAGATATTTATTGGTACATTGAAAGTCGTAAAAATGAGCTCTGGTACTCTATACAAAGTCAAAATATATACATACAGAAGGGTAAGCACCAAAATAATGACATAAAAGAACATAAATGGTATACAAATATGTCAAACATAGGACCATGTTTGACATATTTGTATACCATTTATGTTCTTTTATGCCATCATTTTACATTATCGTATATAAACTTTTATTTAATTCAGGGTGCACCTTATTTTGTATACTATCTAACTTAAACACTTCTGTATATGCCTACAAAAATCAAACAGGGGGTGCCTGATTTAACTCATGCAGCTGTGTAAGTTAATCTTAGCTTGAGCTTTTGACCTCTATAAAGTAATATATATACTGTATATACACAGTATAGCTGACAGCTAAATGTATTAAAAATAATTGCTGGCAAAATAAAAATTAGGGAAAAAACAGCGTGAGGTCCCGCCTCAAAATCCATACCAGACTCTTATCCGAGCACGCAGCCCAGCAGGTCAGAAAAGGGATAGGAAAAACGAGCGCCCCCCCCCCTCCTGAACCATACCGGGCCACGTGCCCTCAAAATGAGGGGGGCTGTGGGGCAGGGTGGCTCTGTCCCCTCACCCCAAAGCACCTTGTCCACGTGTTGATGGGGACAAGGGCCTCTTACCAACAACCATTAGTGGTAGTTGTGGGGGTCTTCAGGCAGGGGGTTTATTGAAATCTAAAACCCCCAGATCATGCCCCCCATGTGAATCAGTATGGCATACATTGTACCCACTCTGTTGAGGGCATGCAGCCTGGTATAGTTCAGGATGGGGGTGCTCGATTGTCCCCACCCTTTCCTGACCTGCCAGGCTGCATGCTCTTATAAGGATCTGGTATGAATTTTGGGGGGACCCCACGGGATTTAAAAAAAATTGGAGTGGGGTTCCCCTCCAAATCCATACCATAAAGATGTTATTCTGGACTTCGAGCAGTTTGTTGAAAAGATGACCTCAGTAGCCAGGCTTAGTCACAGTCCTGCTGGACTGGAAGTCATTTGTTTTGTGACAGTTAATTGAAACAAGCTGCAAGCATCATATGTGACCTAAATAATCAAGTATGATAGTCATTGCCATATTTGGTCAGTGACATCATCCATGCTCTCTGGCACTGTCGTTTACATTCCAGAAGCTCTATGGAACTGTCGTTTACATTCCAGAAGCTCCATGGAACTGTCGTTTACATTCCAGAAGCTCTATGGAACTGTCGTTTACATTCCAGAAGCTCTATGGAACTGTCTGTTGCAATGAGAATCCAGCGGGGGAGGATTATCTCCAACGTAATTGATGTGGGACTTACCGTATATACTCGAGTATAAGCCGAGTTTTTCAGCACATTTTTTTGTGCTGAAAATGCCCCCCTCGGCTTATTACGCCTGATCTCCTGGATTTTGGGGACCCAGTACCAGTCGGCAAGCCGTCCCCTTGACCCCAAACAAGCAAAGTTTGTTGTCCGGGGGATTTTTCAGATCCGGTCACCCCTTCTGTAGACTCCCATAAATGGTCATTTCCCCAGTGACTTTGGGGACCTGGTACTGGCCGGTCGTAGGTCCCCTGGACCCGAAACTTGGCACACATGTAGCCCAATGTCTCCTCTACAAGTGTGCAAAGTTTATTGTCTGGGAGAGAACCGATTTTTCAAAGCCGGTCACCCCTTCCATAGACTCCCATGTTAAACGGTCATTTCCCCAGTGTCTTTGGGGACCTGATATCGGCCGGTCGTAGGTCCCCTGGACCCGAAACTTGGCACACATGTAGCTACACTCTCTCTTCCTCTACAAGTGTGCAAAGTTTGTTGTCTGGGGGACCTCCGACTGGAGAGAACCAATTTTTCAAAGCTGGGCACCGCTTCCATAGACTCCCTGTCATGGATATGCAATAGTCTGGCAGCTTACCTGTCTCCATCTGTCCATTAGAGCCTTGACTCTGTTCTGGTTACCTTCTTATCTCCTCTCCTTCCTGCATGGCCCCACCCAGGCCATCCCAGGAAGTCTATATTAACTGTTGCACTACAGGCCTGCAGTGCTGTTCAACCGTGCTGTTAGCTTTAGTTCCTGTCTGCAGTGTGCTACAATTTTCTTCCTGTGTACCGTTTTTGGCTTGTCCCTGACTTCTCCTGTTTGCCTGTGATCCTGAACTTTTGCCTGTCCCTCGGTTACCCTTGTCTGCCTGTTTCCCTGACCTCGGCTTACCCATCACTACCACTTTACCTGCTTGCTGCTTCCCCTCTCTCCCTGCGGAGCGTGACCTAGGGGATCCCAGGGGTCGCGACCTGGATCCAGCTGCGGCGAAGGCCATCCTCACCACCAGAGGCTCTGGTGAACACAAAGCTGGGTCTTAGACTCCGCGCCCTGGGCGATCTTGGGTTCACCCTTCCTCTCTAATTGCAGCAGTCGGCCAAAGGTTTCACTACCCTGTGGTGCATCCCTGACCTACGGGGTGCACTCATCCGCACTGTACTCCAGCACCTTAGAGACAATAATATCTATGCCAAGCTGGAGAAATGTTCCTTTGAATGTTCTGAGGTCCTCTTTCTAGGATGCTTTGTCTCAAGCTTGGGTCTTCGTATGGATCCTGGGAAGGTCTTAGCCATTACCAACTGGACTCTTCCTGCTAGCCTCAAGGCCACACATCACTTTCTTGGCTTCACAAATTAATATAGGCAGTTCATCAGGAATTACTCTTCCATTGCCGTGCCTATTATTGCTTTGACCAAGAAGGGTGCTAATCAGTGGCGGTTCGTCCATAGAGGGCACTGGAGCGCCGCCCCCTCTGGCTCTCACTGCCACTGAGTCTAATAACATAGATTCATGCATTGCACGAATCTATGTTATTGTCCCGCTGCCACCCACTATTCATCTGGCCGGATGTTGAGTGCCAGCCAGCTGAATAACGGCAGCTGGCTGGCTGTACGGAAGTGCCTATCAGAGCCAGCAGCTCTGATAGGCTTTCCGAGTACAGCCCTTGGGTCCCGGGAAGCTTATCCTCGGAACGCAGGATATGTGCGCTCCTTGGATAAGACTGACAGGCGTCTTAGCCAATCAGGTTGGCCGGTTCTGGCTACCGGTAACCTGATTGGCTGAAGCGTCATCGAGGGCGGGAGAAGACATCAAGGCGAGGGTCGAGGACATGAATGGCTGACTCCAGTAAAGGTAAGTGCCGGGCGGGGGGGGAGGGGCACAGCGGCGACGAAGGGCACAGTGACATCAATGGGGACAATTGGCACAGCGGTGACAATTAAAGGGCACAGTGACGAGTCTGACGACAATAGGCACAGTGGGGACAATGGGCACAGTGGGGACAATTGGCACAGCGGCATGAATGGGCACAGTGGCGACAATTAAAGGGCACAGTGACATCAATGGGCACAGTGGCAACAATTAAAGGGCACAGTGGTGACAATTGGCACAGTGGCGACAATTGATGGCACAGTGGCTGTGTTTGATGGCATGGCACAGTGGCTGCGTTTGATGGCATGGCACAGTGGCTGCGTTTAATGGCATGGCACAGTGGTGACAATTGATGGCACAGTGGCTGCCTTTGATGGCATGGCATAGTGACTGCATTTGATGGCATGGAACAGTGGTGACAATTCATGGCACAGTAGCTGCGTTTGATGGCATGGCATAGTGACTACATTTGATGGCATGGAACAGTGGTGACAATTAATGGCACAGTAGCTGCGTTTGATGGCATGGCATAATGACTGCATTTAATGACATGGCACAGTGGTGCGAATTGATGGCACAGTGGCTGAGTTTGATGGCATGGAACAGTGGTGACAATTGATGGCACAGTGGCTGCGTTTGATGGCATGGCAGAGTGGTGACAATTGATGGCACAGTGGCTGCATTTGATGGGCACAGTGAGGCTGCAATTTTTTTTCCCGTTTGCGCCCCCCAAAAATTTTGAGCACCAGCCGCCACTGCTGTACAACATGGTACCGAATAAGCGTTGCAACTTTTTTAGCCCTATAAGTGTAAAAGCCAGCATTGAATAATAACAAACAAACATAGAGACATTGATCCAGCAGGGATTTAATAATTATCTGTAGACATTTCAGGGAATAGCCTGGAGATTTGCTAACATTTGGGAATAATTATTTTCTAATAACATCGATGTATAACAATTCCCTCTGGGTCTACTTCTCACACATAAAAGACCGAGAAAATCTCCACTGATATTACACACAACACATGGAACTGGATCCACTTCAATCGCTGTGCTGTGCTGGGAAGGAGGACGATTCCAAAATACAATTCAATTCCATTTGTAGGACTTGAGATTGCAAGAAAAACATAATTGTCTTCCTGATCCTCCTATTGTTTGAGCCTCTTTGTAGTTTCAGCTCAGGGGTCATATAACTCTTATTAGCTGCAGCAAAAAAATGACACAGGCATTGATCACTGAACCTTCCCCTTTGCTATAAGCACACCAGAAAGTGACATCTATAATGTGTATGTTTAATCACGGTAAGTTCACTGATATAGAAATCTAAAAACCTAAAGGAGTGTCAGCAGAAAAGGGCCAAGTGGTCCAACAAGTCTGTATTTTTATGTTTTTTTTTTTTTTGTGTGTTATTATTTGTTCTTTTCTTTCTTCATTTTAAACTTTTTGTCTGGGTATAGTTCCTTTTGTCCCAAGCATGTTTAAATTCATTGTTGACTGACTCCTTACTTCTGCTGAAAGTCTATTCCAAGCATCAACTACACAGAACGTTACTCCCACTAGTCTGATGTCATGTCTACAAGTTCATGATCCTATATTCGTATTGAGAAATTTCCCTCTTATTTTATCCCTCAGGCCCTGTACACACGACCGAGTTTCTCGGCAGAATTAAGCCAGAAACTCGGTCAGAGCTGGATTCTGCCGAGAAACTCGGTCGTGTGTACACTTTTCCGCGAGGAAGCCGACGAGGAACTCGTCGGGCCGAAAAGAGAACATGTTCTCTATTTCCTCGTTGTTCAATGAGGAAAGTTGGCCCTCCAAGATCTCGGTGGCTTCCACACTGAACTTGACGAGGAACTCGATGTGTTTGGCACGTCGAGTTCCTCGGACGTGTGTACGGGGCCTCAGACCTTTCACCATCTTTGTTTCTTTTCTGTCTTATCAATATCTTTTTGTAAGTGAGGTCTCCAAAACTGGACACATTGTTCTACATGAGGTCTCACTAAAGATAAATATAGAGGAATCAGAACCTCCTGTTTTCTGCTGGTGATCCCTCTAGTGATACCTAAAGATCAATATGGAGGAATCAGGACCTCCTTCCCCCTTCTGGTGATCCTTTTAGTGATTTAAAGATCTATATAGAGGAATCAGGACCTCCTCCCTACTGCTGGTGATCCCTCTAGTGCATGGGTCTTCAAACTACGGCCCTCCAGTTGTTCAGGAACTACAATTCCCATCATGCCTAGTCATGTCTGTGAATGTCAGTGTGTTACAATGCCTCATGGGATATGTAGTTCTACAAAAGCTGGAGAGCTGTAGTTTGAGGATACCTGCTCTAGTGATTTAAAGATCTATATGGAGGAATCAGGACCTCCTTCCTCCTGCTGGTGACCCCTCTTGTGATATAAAGATCTATATAGAGGAATCAGGACCTCCTTCCTCCTGCTGGTGACCCCTCTAGTGATAGATTTATATGGAGAATCAGGACCTCCTTCCTCCTGATGAAGACCCCTCTAGTGATATACAGATCTATATAGAGGAATCAGGACCTCCTTTCTCCTGCTGGTGATCCCTCTAGTGATATAAAGATTAATATGGAGGAATCAGGACCTCCTTCCTCCTGCTGGTGACCCCTCTAGTGATATAAAGATTAATATGGAGGAATCAGGACCTCCTTCCTCCTGCTGGTGACCCCTCTAGTGATATAGCCTTAGAGAACTATATAGAGGAATCAGGAACTCCTTCCTCTTGCTGGTGATCCCTCTAGTGATATAAAGATCTATATAGAGGGATCAGGAACTCCTTCCTCCTGCTGATGATCCCTCTAGTGATATAAAGATCTATATAGAGAAAGCAGGACATCTTTCCTCCTGCTGGTGACCCCTCTAGTGTTATAAAGATCTATATAGAGGAATCAGGACCTCCTTTCTCCTGCTGGTGACCCCTCTAGTGATATAAAGCTCTATATATAAGAATCAGGACCTCCTTCCTCCTGCTGGTGACCCCTCTAGTGATATAAAGATCTATATAGAGGAATCAGGACCTCCTTCCTCCTGCTGGTGATCCCTCTAGTGATATAAAGATCTATATAGAGGAATCAGGACCTCTTTCCTCCTGCTGGTGACCCCTCTAGTGATATAAAGCTCTATATATAAGAATCAGGACCTCCTTCCTCCTGCCGTTGATTGCTCTAGTGATGCATTCCAGAATTGTATTTGCTTTCACCTCTCATTTTGCAATCATCTGAAATGTACACCCCATGTCATAGTTTTCTGTAGTTCTGGCCAACTCTGTATCCCCCCACAAATATACTAATTCAGGTTATTCTTTCATAGGTGCATTACAGTATTTTGCATTTGAAATATTGAACTGAAGTCTCCAGCAGAAATATATACCTTACCCAACAAACTTTTCTTATGTCCCTTATAATCCAATTAAATAGAACACCACTAGTGACTGGTCTCTGTTCCCAATGAACCCCAGTTGTAACCACACAGAACACACGCTGACTGCCTTGCTGGATTTGTTATATCACAGTAAGAGGTGGAAAAACAACTTTTTTAAAACTATGCTTGATTTGGATTTTTATTGGGGTATTTTACTGTGTGTTTGTTTGTTTAAATAATTGTAAGCCACTGTGACAAGGGAAATGCTACATACTACATTATCTCAACAAATCCTAGCGAGACACTTCTAGAGATAAACAGCAAGAAGTATCACAGTCTAGATTCACTGTAGCACATGCAAAATGTTTAATGCCTACCATATTTATTGGCAAATAACGCGCACTTTCAATATACAAGGAAAGTTTCAGGAAAAAAAAAACATAAAAATAAATAAAATAAACCAAACCACTTTGAAGCAAAATTATGGTCAGCGTCCATCTGCAGCCTCAATGCAGCCTGATCTGTGTCAGTCTGCAGTCTCAATGCAGCCTATGTGCCCATCTGCAGCCTAAATGAAGCCTATGTGCCCATCTGCAGCCTAAATGAAGCCTATGTGCCCATCTGCAACCTAAATGCAGCCTGTGTGCCCATCTGCAACCTAAATGAAGCCTACGTGCCCATCTGCAGCCTAAATGAAGCCTATGTGCCCATCTGCAGCCTAAATGAAGCCTATGTGCCCATCTGCAACCTAAATGCAGCCTATGTGCCCATCTGCAACCTAAATGAAGCCTATGTGCCCATCTGCAGCCTAAATGAAGCCTATGTGCCCATCTGCAGCCTAAATGAAGCCTATGTGCCCATCTGCAGCCTAAATGAAGCCTATGCGCCCATTTGCAGCCCGTCTCTCATCAATGCAGTCTGATGCCCATTTGCAGCCTCGCCATCTCTTGTGCAGTGAGGGAATCACCGAGCCATCATCTCCTGTTTCCCGCCTCCACCATTGGCATTGGACCAGCTCCTGTGATTGACAGAACACTGGTCCAATGCAGATGGTGGAGGCAGGACTGTGTGTGTGACGTCAGAGCCGAGTAAACAGGAGATGCCAGTTTAGTGAATTCTGGCGGCGCTCGTCCCCCTCCTTCCCCTCCGAGTCCGAGGTACACTATCAGCATATAACACATACCCGTGATTTTCCCCCTATTTTCAGGGGGGAAAAGTGCATGTTAAACGCTGATAAACACGGTATATGTTTGAAGAATTATACTTGTATTATGAATGCATTTGTAAATGTTTTCACCCACCCATCAAATCCATGAAGCAGCCTTTCTCAGTTTTAATTATATCACACCCAATGGTTCCTCCCGAGGTTGATAGAGCTTTCTTGAGTAGTGAGAAGTGCTAGACTTCTAAACTCACCACCAACACAAGGGGTCCCTCCTCCACTGACCACCAATGTAAGGGGACAGTCCGCTGACCATCAATGTGAGAACCCTTCTCCTCTGAGTACCATAGTAAGGGTAAGTTACTGATCACTAACGTAAGGGAATTCTTCTCCAATGAACAACCTATAAAAGCGGATGCTGCTCCATTGATCACCAATGTAAGGGGGCAATCTGAGGGGCAGAGGTTCAGAATTTCCCTATGGTGTTGAAGCTCACCTATATTTATATAGGCCAGTTGAGCAGACCATTATAATGATAAGTCAATTGGAACCTGTTGAATGAGATGACAAAGCTTTAGCAATACCAGGCCTGAGGTGTCTGAATTCTGCATGTCAGAATTTCCTGTGCTTCTAATTCCCTGGCATTTGCAGATAACAGAAGGGTTGAGCATTGGGGTTGTAAAGTTATGTATGGGCACCTCTATGTTGCACTTTATAACTGATAGCAATTTTGCTTATACTGGAGACAGAATTGTTTTATCTTTTGTAAAATTGACCACTAAATGTACGTTATGGGTTATCAGGTATTACAGTATTGGATTGTTCTTGCCACCCTTAGTGGTTTTGTACAAATGATGAAGGAAATCAATCAAACCCAAGTGTCGGAGTTCATCCTTCAGGGGTTGTCAGATGTCCCATACCTCCAGTTGCCATTGTTTCTGGTGTTTTTCCTCATCTATCTAGCATCGTTGGTTGGAAATTTCCTGATTTTCCTTCTGATCTGGCATGATCCTCACCTCCACACTCCCATGTACATATTTCTGTGTAACCTGGCTGGGCTGGATATTCTATATTCCTCTGTTACCTCTCCAAGAATTCTCTCAGATATCTTTTCTAAAGTCAAGACAATAACTGCTTCTTCATGTATCACTCAGTTCTTTTTCTTTTTTTCCTTCATATGCATTGAACTGTATTTGCTGGCTGTGATGTCCTATGATAGATACATTGCAATCTGTCATCCTTTACATTATATCCAGATAATGCACCCCAAGATTTGTGCTCAAATGGTGTCTGCAGCTTGGGTCATTGGGTTCCTCACCTCATTAATACATACCCTCTGTATTCTGAGACTGAATTTCTGTGGCCCCAATGTCATCAACAGCTTCTTCTGTGACCTCCCTCAGTTGTTTCTTTTGTCTTGTACTGATACTTTCATTAATGTTTTTGTCATGTTCCTTGTTGGTATCATAATGGGTTCTGGTGCTCTTGGTATGACCTTTGTACCATATATTCGTATACTTCGCACCATCATGGGGATTGACTCCCGGCAAGGAAAGCTGAAGGCCTTTTCCACATGTACTTCCCACTAGTGTTGCTCACGAATATTCGCATTGCGAATATTCGACTCGAATATAGCATATTCGAGAAATCGCGCTATATTTCGAATTTCGCGGTGAATATTCGCAATTCCGAATATTCGCATTTTTTCAATTTGATTTTTAAAACAGATCACATCCTATCGACGTCTAAAAGCATTGCTGGTATGATTAGAGACCCTGGGCCGAGTAGCTAAGCTGAGGCGATCCTTTTATGTTGCCAAATTGAAAAAAAAAAAATTGCGATTTTTCGCTATTGCGAATGCGAAAATTATTGCGAATTTTCGATAACTGTGGTAGGAGAACTCTGATTGTCTCTGATGCAAAAGGGGGGGGCTTTGTGTATGTGTATGTTATGAATATTTGTATGTTTGATATTATTATTTTTTGTAAGAAGGAAAAAATTGCGCATACCTTAAAAAAGGGGAGAATACAGCAGCAACTCAAAAATGTTATACAACATAAATTAATACAAGACAGAAAATGGAGTCGCTCTACAAGAATAAAAAATATGTCTAGTGACAAGACATGTGGGCAAATTATAAAATAAGCAAGCGCAAATAACTTGTGAAATACACAGTGAAACAAATATATAAAGAAATATAGTCCCAATAATAGAAAAATAATCTTTCATAAAAATGTCTTTGATATGTGAAGTGAAAAAAAGTCCAAAGCATGCAGCATGAACGTGTTCAATCTTCAAGGTGTTTGATTGACAAATGGCGGTGACAGATGGATAGAGTAAAGAATCACCACCAATGCAAAACACTTTTTATTTTCTATTGTAAAATATCAAGAATATTCTGAGCCAATCAGAGTGCTCCTTCCGCATTTGCCGAATATTCGCAATTATTTTGTATTGTAAAATATCAAGAATATTCTGAGCCAATCAGAGTGCTCCTTCCGCATTTGCCGAATATTCGCAATTATTTAGTATTGTAAAATATCAAGAATATTCTGAGCCAATCAGAGTGCTCCTTCTGCATTTGCCGAATATTCGCAATTATTTTGTATTGTAAAATATCAAGAATATTCTGAGCCAATCAGAGTGCTCCTTCCGCATTTGCCGAATATTCGCAATTATTTAGTATTGTAAAATATCACGAATATTCTGAGCCAATCAGAGCGCTCCTCCAGCATTTGTCGAAATTGCGCAATAAATATCGCATTCGCATGTTGCGATATTTCGATAAAATATCACGAATATTCTGAGCCAATCAGAGCGCTCCTCCAGCATTTCTCGAAATTGCGCAATAAATATCGCATTCGCATGTTGCGATATTTCGATAAAATATCACGAATATTCTGAGCCAATCAGAGCGCTCCTACCGCAGTTATCAAAAAATCGCAATTATTTTCGCATTCGCAATAGCGAAAAATCGCAATCATTTACTTTCGATAAAATATCACGAATATTCGAATTTAGCGAATATATCTCGAATATTCGAATATATATTCGAGATATATCGCGAAATCGAATATGGCATATTCTGCTCAACACTACTTCCCACCTAACAGTAGTTTTCATCTTCTACGGGACACTCATCTTTACCTACCTCCGTCCTAACCCCACCTCCACTGCTTCAGAAGATCGTCTTGTGTCCATTGTCTACACCGTGGTTACACCACTCCTAAATCCCTTGATCTACAGCCTACGGAACAAAGATCTCAAAGCAGCACTTAGAAGAATTTTGTACAGTCTAGGCTTGAAAAAAGTTGACACAGAATAACAAAGTTAGTTGTTAAATAGATGAGCAGTATTCATTTACCCTATGTCCTAACCCCACCTCCAATGCTGCGAATGATAATATTGTGCCTATTGTCTACACTGCTTCTCAGTCCCCTGACTTCCAGCCTCCAGAACAAAGATCTCAAGCAGTGGTGGTTGGTGCTCAAATTTTTTTGGGGGGCGCAAACAAACTGAAAAAAAATTTCCGCCACTGTGCCCATTAAACACAGCCACTGTGCTCATCAAACGCCACCAGTTTGCCCCCAAATACAGCCAGTTTGCCCCATCAAATGCAGCCAGTTTTCCTCCTCAAATGCAGTCAGGTGGTTCCCCCAAATGCAGCCAGTTTGTCCCCCCAATTGTAGCCAGTTTGTGCCCCCAAATGCAGCCAGTTTGTCCCCCCAATTGCAGACATTTTGTGCCCCCAAATGCAGCTAGTTTATCCCTCCATCTGCAGCCAGTTTGTGCCTCCAAATGCAGCCAGTTTCCCCCCAACCCGGCACTTACCTTCCTCGGGTCAGCGCCGTCCTCCTCCACGCTCCCTTGATGTCTCCTCCCGTCCTTGATGTTGCTTCAGCCAATCAGGTGACGGGTAACCAGACTCGGTGCACCTGATTGGCGGGTCAGTGTTAGGGAAGCGATTTCTTAACACAGCATGGTTTTAATTGGAGGATTTCACTATGTGAAACCACATCCTGTTTCCTGCTCGGGGCAAACAGATAGAGGTCAGATAAACCTTTACCGGCTCCTCACAGCATACTAGACTCTCAGTCCGATCTCTTGTGTTCTTGTAGTCTTATGGTATTGTTTATGTTAAAGATCTGCTGTTATTTTTAAGATTATAAATGCAAAAATAGATAAAATAAGTAAAATGGGATTTCCAAGAAAAGGTGCTGATTGTAAGTGGTATGACAAATCAATAAAACGAGAATGAAAAATATATGACTTGCCCCCATCCTAACACACACAAGGATGGGAACACCCGTTTGCACCAGAAGTGCCTACTACTCACTTCATGAGGCTCACCCAGCATACAGAACTTACCAAGGTTCACTCACCAGCCATGAAAAAAGCATGTCTTCATGCCAGGGATACAAACAAATGGCAACCATCCCAACGTATAACTAGCCTTTACAGCAAGGTGCGCACGGAAGGGCAACGCATTTCAAAAAGCAAACAAAAATTCCCAGTTGTCTTAGCAGCCAGCCTGCAACAAACTGAAATGACCCTGTCTAACTGTTCCTGTTAGGGGTTTAGTTTTCACACATTTGCAAATATATGTGTAAGCTGAAGCGGCTACTTCACAGCACCCCAATATACTACCGTCCTAACTCTATAATTCTGCCAGTCTCCCAAGTTGGAGCACATATATAATAATAGATAGATTAACCACTAGCAACATGGCTCAGCTGGGCGAAACAATGTTATGTTATGTCACTTTGCCCTGTGGCCACTAGGGGCGCGTGTGCCCCGACGGAGGCAAGCACACATGCCTGATGCTGGCCCCTGGAGCCGATGCGATTGTGTGTAAACAAATAATAATTGTTATTATTATTATTATTATTACTATTATTATTAGGGTTGAGCGAACCCAAACTGTAAAGTTCGGGTTCGGTACGGACTTTGGGTTTTTCCCGAACCCGGACCCGAAGCCGAATAATTGGAAAAAGTTTGGGTCCGGGATCGGAGTTCGGGAAAAAAAAATGCACGGAGGTCCCCGCAAATTCAATAAGCAGACCCTTTAGGTCTGGTATGGATATTAAGGGGAACCCCGCCGTCAATTTAAAACAAAAATGACGTGCGGTTCCCCCTAAATATCCATAACCAGACCCGTTATCCGAGCACTTTGACCTGGCCGGCCGCAGAAAAGAGGGGGGGACAGAGTGCGCCCCCCTCTCCTGAACCGCACCAGGCCACATGCCCTCAACATGGGGAGGATGTCCCCATGTTGATGGGGACAAGGGTCTCATCCCCATAACCCTTGCCCGGTGGTTGTGGGGGTATGCGGGCGGGATGCTTATCAGAATCTGGAAGACCACTTTAACAAATGGGCCCCCCAGATCCTGACCCCCCCCCTGTGTGAAATGGTAATGGGGTACACTGTACCCCTACCATTTCACGAAGGAAGTGTAAAGTCTTGTAAAAAAAAAAAAAAAAACACACACACCATAGAATAAAGTCCTTTATTAATAAAAAAAAAAAAAGAAAAAAACTCCAGCGGTGATAATCCACTCGTTCCCGGCTTCCTGCTCCCACGTTGTCCTGATCCTGCGACCTCTGCGGGTGATCTCCAGCGATGAGAAGATCCATTCATCCGGAGCGCAGCATCGCCGACCTTCTCTCACCGCTGGACACAGCCCAGCGAATAACGCGCTGAAGCTGTGACATTTCTTATATAGGGGAAGCAGGGCCACCTGTCACGTGACCCCGCCCCCTCTGACGTACCCTCTGCTACGTCACTGGGGAAGCCCAGGAAGAGGGAAGCCGGGGAACATCCAGGTGTCCGCTCAACTCTAATTATTATTATTATTATTATTATTATTATTATTATTATTATTATTATTATTATCACCATTCACGGGCATATACTTTCTTTGGTAAAAACCCTGGAGTGTAAGTTTGCTTTTTTTTGTGCATTGCCATGCCATACCATGCAAAGTGGACATTTGTTAGGAACTCTGAGGAAATGTAAAGGCTTTTTTATCATAACTTGGTAGGTAATGCTTTGTATATGGGCAATAGGCATTTAATACATGTGTATAAGCAATTGTTGTTTGAATTTTCAATCTTAAAGGTTTATTATTCATTTTACATTCAGTTATTGTATAACTAATTCCCTGTCACAGCTTCATTGCTGGGAATGCTCATGGCAATTGCTTAATGAGACCTTTATTTTGCATATAATTTAAACGATACAATCGGAGGGAATCCCAGGAGTGTGACATCATTGTGTGTTTTAACAAGACCCGGCTGGATGCCTTGGCTAATAATTAGTTTAATTAAAGATTGACTCCAGAGGTTTGGGGTCCTATAATGGTTTCTATTGCATTCACCTTGTCTAATGATTAGCTTAACTAAAGATTGTTGTTGGCGGTGACCCCAGAGGGTCCTAATCTTAGTCTTGTAATGGTTTCTATTACATTACAAATAAACATATTTTTCCTTGTCAATATATCTTTATTTGAGTGATAAAGAATTATACAGGTAAAATAAACATACTTTTCAAAAGAAACAAGGCATTTTTAACAGGTTCATGGCATCAATAACTTAAAAAAAGTCTAATTTAAAACATATACTGAATACTAGTAAATGATGATGAATGAACCAGTTTGGTATATATTGTAGAAGGAGAATAAATACCGACTCTTCTTTGCAAATATATAATATGAAGTATAAGCAGACATTGGCCAACAAATTAGGCTATAATGATTTAGGTTCAATTATTATTATTATTATTACGTTTTTATACTTTATATATTTTCTCCCAATGTATGTAATTGTACTATTTCATTTAGGATGCACTTTTTTTTCATACTGTCTAACTAAAACCATATATGCCTGAAAAAATCAAGCCTACTTTAGGGCCTTATACCAACTTGAGCCACAAAAACACCTGTTTTAAAGACCTTTGATTGTCTAAAAATGTGGGTATATGGGACTTTTAAGGTTCTAATCATTTTACCCTCAGAAAAAGAGCATAATATTATACAATAAAATATTACAAAAACATATCTTTGTTATGAATTTGCAACATGTAAAAAAAAAAAATGGATTTGTAAGTTCTTATAAAAACATATTAGATGCATATAGAAGTATACATAGTAGTATCTACCCCATACACCTTCCTAGCAATTGTTGCCTTATGAGGAGTTTATGAGCAATCTCCATTAGCAACTGGGAATATTTGTATATAGATGTGTATACATATATATATATATATATATATATATATATATATATATATATACATATTAGAGCTGTATGATTAATCGCGGAGAGAATCGCGATCTCGATTCTCCCCGCCCGCGATTCTTCTGTTTCACGGCCGGCGTCAGCAGCCTGCGCCGCTGGATGGATGCCTGGGCTTCTCTTGGAGATCTGTACAACTGTAGTGTGTATCCATGCACCACCCAATGGTTGCTGGCGGTACTGCTTCTGATGTATAAAAAAGAGACCAGTGATATGTCTATAATGTTAATGACCATATAACTCCTATGAAAAAAAGCAGAATCAAAGTTTGATTCTGCTTTTTTCATAGGAGTTATATGGTCTTTAACATTATAGACATATCACTGGTCTGTTTTTTATATATTCATATTTTCAGAAAAATCACAGGTTTATTTATTTATTTATTTATTTATTTATTGGGGGGGGGGGGGGTTTTCTGGCATTCCGTTTTTGAGAATCGTGAGAGAATCATGATCTTTAGTCTAAGCAAAATAATCGTGATTCTCATTTTGACCAGAATCCTGCAGCTCTAATACATATATACATATATATATATATATATATATATAATTTAGGATAAGGAATGTGTAGGAAATATTGTTTCTGTAAGGGTTAACTGGACTGACAGGCTGGGCCTGATAAAATCTATTTAACAGTCCCCTGTTGATTTGCATGAATGCTGGGTGATGAGGTGCCATGGAGCCATTCTGTCTGTATACCTAACTTAGTATTCAAACAAGTCAGGAAGAGATCACATCTGAAACCTGTAGTCTATGCGGAGCCGCCTTTCTTGGCTAGATAAAGGCGTTTTTATTCTCCCATGTTAACGAACCAATATTCATTTAAGGGGTAATTTGCCACAGCTAGTACCATGTATAGCTAACTGTATAACATGTATAGCTAACTGCCCCATTCAAGAGAAGTTAACGACCTTCGGTTTAATTAATTTATCTTCAAATCTAATTATCACTTAACTCAAGTAGTGAGGGGGCTAGTGAGGGAAATTAATATATCACCCATATTTGGAAGAGATACGCCCGGAGGGAGGAGAGAGCTAACAGTAGCCAATCATAGTGGCCCTGTTTAAGTCAATGGGAGAGGGGCTCATATAAGGAGAGAAGAGAGATGTCAGTAGAGTCAGTAGATCAGTAGAGAAGAGAGATGAGATGACCGGGGCCCCGGAGTCATTATTTTAGGTAATTATCAGACCATCTCCTTGTGTTGTAAGTGCTGTTTTTCTGTTTGATATTTGTAGTGGGATGTACCTACTTTGTATTTGAAACTAATATTTACTCCCTTCTTTAAGACTATAAATATTTGCGGTGTATTAGACTAATAACAATTCTCTAATAAATGCTTATTATATTGAAGCTTTCACTTCTGGTCAAAAGAACTCTTATTTAACCCATATCATATCTTTGAGATAGTAAATATTAAATATACATTTGTAAAGGGTAACACAATGCAACCAATAGTAAATGTATGAAGGTAAAAATATGACAATGGAAGGTGCAATGTTCCAAAAATGTACAAAAGTATTGGGACGTGTGCCTTTATACGCACATGAAACTTTAATGGCATTCCAGTCTTAGTCCATAGGATTCAAAGCCTGGCTCACAGTCTCCTCTATAATTCATCCCAAAGGTGTTCTATCTGGTTGAGGTCAGGCCAGTCAAGTTCTTCCACCCCAAACTCGCTCATTGGTGTCTTTTTGGACCTTGCTTTGTGCACTGTAGTATGTATTTAGCCCTTGAAAATTAGAAAAATAAAACAAAGGGTGAATAACAATGTAGTGTCAATCTACACAATCATAGTAGCAATAACAATTATTCAAAAGTGTCCATCATAGAATCCAAAAAAATTGTCCATCATAAATTAATTAATTCAAATATCAAAAAATAATACATTTGTGAAAATAATGCAACTCTTCATAAAGTTGAACATTTTGAACACCATAGATCCTTCACCAATAGCACAAGTGCTGATCCACACCCCTATAGAATGAGGATCACCAGATTGTGAGACTCTACAATGAAATCCATCGACAGGTGGGTCCAAGGCCTCTCTTCATTGGGTATTGGTTGTAGGAGGCCAACTGGAAGGTGTTGTGGTGTCTTAATCTGAGCACACACGGAACAAGGAGCTATGAAGGCGGCTACATCAGCACGTAGACTCAGGGTTGCCAACTTTCAGTAAATTTACGTTTACGTTTGTAAAATCTGTACTTTTTTCATCTGTCCTTGAATGTCCATTACGGACATGTAGGCTGCATGTCCGTCACTGACATTCATGGGCAGATGCAACAATTATGGATTTTAAAAAACTGTTTGTAAATTTACTGAAAGTTGGCAACCCTGTGTTGACTAGGCCACCAGAATTGTTGGGAAATGACCCAAAAGAGTTGATTCTTCCCTGGGTGGCCAGCAGCATTGGGAGAATGGTAAGTCTGAAACACAGCAGTACAGAGACTCTCATGTCCCAATTGGTAAATTCCCAACTAGAAGTATAGTATGGGCACTGCAAATGCAGTTGCTCTAGCTCTAAGAAGAACATGCAAGGAAAAATAAAAAAAACAGCATGTTTGCCATCCATTAAGCCCCCCATCTATGCTTCTTGCCCCCATGCAGGACGACAGATGCATAAATTCTAATGGGGGGGTTTAAAGCACATGATTAGAGCCAGAGGGTCTAATAGGCATTAAAATAGGGTGGGCTCTGGAAGTTTACTTCCACACTGGTCGTATAATTGCGCAATTTACCTTCAACCTGGTGCCATACCCCCTCATAGTTGGGTCTACCCTTTGTCTGTCTTGGTGGTGGACAAGGCCATGGAGTAGTATGTGGCTGATACACTTGCTTGAGGATTCATCTGCAGATCCTCGTCTCCTGCTGGTGCTGGTTTCTTCTTTGCGAAAAAGAAGAATGGTGATCTAAAACCTTGTAATGATCATAGGGGTCTCAATCGCTCCACGATTAAAAACACATATCTGATTCCATTAATTACAGAGTTATTTGACCGCCTCAAGGGAGCAACATTTTTTACGAAGCTTGATTTGGAACCCAAAAGAGTATAAGTGAGCTGGACATTACTAGTAGGGGTATGTTACAGGCCCCCTAACCTAAGGAAAGAGGTGGAGATGGATCTTCTTTCACAGTTAGAAACATCAGTGAGACTGGGAAATGTCATCATAATGAGGTAGTTCAACTTTTCCGACATTGACTGGGTGGAATGGACAGCCCAACTTCATGTCCCAATTGGTAAATTCCCAACTAGAAGTATAGTATGGGCACTGCAAATGCAGTTGCTCTAGCTCTGAGAAGAACATGCAAGTAAAAATAAAAAAAACAGCATGTTTGCCATCCATTAAGCCCCCATATATGCTTCTTGCCCCCATGCAGGACAACAGATGCATAAATACCCCTACTAGTAATGTCCAGCTCACTTATACTCTTTTGGGTTCCCAATGGACTCCATCACTCTTCTTTAGCATAAAAGAATCAAAGCAACAATCCATATGAAATTCTTCAACAGGTTCATCCACGGTGACATATGACCAAAACACCCAAGAAGAAGTGAGAGGGTAGGATAGGAAAGGTCCTCCACCTTTAAAATCACTGCAGCCTACCAGCTGAATAGATCTCTTATTAGGGAGATCAAAAAAGTCTGTGGCTTATTCCCCAGCCCCGGGTCTCTGTGCTTGGCAGAAAGAATCCCAGAATCTTCCTCGCTGGATATCCCCAGTATTTTACAGCGGTCAATTAGACCCCATGTAAGGATAAAAAGGCTACCATAGTGTAAATCCTTAAATCATTTATTGGTTAAAAAACAGGATTGCACTTACAATTTGCCGTGAATAAAAATAGCGTGTCAAAAGATAGTCGAGCCGGCCGGCTCCTAATAGCTGCCCATTACTTCCGGGACTTTGCGTTAACGTGGGGACGTCAGCACGCCGCTCCTCCCTACACTGTTTCGTCAGAGGTGATGTCATCATGGGGCACTGGGGTAAGAACTTATTGGCCTCCCCTCCTCCTCCACACCTTTATGGATTGACAATGTCAGACTATAACTTTTTTTTTAAAAGTTCGTCTTGCTATCTCACATAGGCTTTCATAGGTAACCCATTTATAAGGTGCCTTCTCAGCACCCCAAAATAAATAAATACAAATTCAGAAGGAATGTATATGAAGGCTTGTCTTTTTTTTGATTGTAAATCCCAACAATTATGACACTGATCTAAAACAAGACAAATATATTCTTTATGCATTTATTTATTTTACTTTTTTTAAACTTTAGTTTACTCCTAATAACACTTGGTCAACACAACTTTCCTTTCTATCTCTGAAAAAATGTATATCAATCAACTGTGTTAATACACCATGCACTTATTTTTTGTATACAGTGCATTGACCTGACATGTGGGTCACTAAGGGGTAAATTAATTCAGGCAAAGCATTATTTTCTGTAGAGATTGAGAATAATTTTTATTTAGAAGATTAATCTCAGATGAATTTAGAATCATCATACACACTTGTGTGCTCTAAAGATCTCATGGGGGGGGGGTTGCATTATAAATATGTGTGTGGAGATGATGAAGCTGTATTGTTACTCAAAGTGTCACACCGATATTCTGTTAAATTACTTAAATTTTCTTCAGCAAAATGTCTCCACATTGGACCTGCTGCCACTGAATTGATCCTTCCAGAGGAGACTCCCCTATCCCTCTTCTATCAGAAGGTATCACAATCAAAATCTGGGAAGAAGCTGAAACAATAAAATCACAAAATTGTTTTTTTCTTTATAGGTACTGTGTTATTATTACTTAGAAACATTTGGTTAGCCAACAGACAAGATATACACAAATGTTTTGCTCCTAAGATTGTGTTTCTTTGATTTGGAAAAATATATATACTGAATTTAACATGCTTAAATGTTTTGTGTTTATTTGTAACATCTTAATGGTGGCACCATCTATATTCCATTTAGAGACAGAAGAAACACTCACAATGTACTATAGTCATGTCCCCCTTTCTGACAGGCATTGGAGCTATATGAGCTCTCTGTACAGAAGCCATTAAGAAAAGGAGAGTGGGAGAAGCACCACCTAAGTGCAGTTTAAAAATCAGCATTTATTGCACAAGTTAAAAACACTTAGGCCGCATACATACGGTCGGTCAAAACCGATGGAAACTGACTGAAGGACCGTTTCATCGGATGGACTGATCGTGTGTACAGGGCTTTACAGGACGAAAGTGATATTCATGCTTATTTAAGGTACCAGTCTCGCGGTCTCTGCCATCCTGCAGGAGGTCCAAGAAGGCTGGAAGAGGATTTGGAGAGGCTGGAACACCAGGTGTATACAAGGAAGTCCATGCTAACCACCATGGAATGCAGAAGAAGAAATGACGTCACCGTAAGAGGCAGGAGTGAGGATTGGGGCTGTCCAAATAACAAGTTACGTACTCTGAGCTCACAGCTCCTTCTACTGGCTCCTGGTCTACTAACAGTAGAAGGAGCTATGAGCATTGAGTGTGTAGCCTGTTACTTGGACAGTCTTGATCCCAACTCCCGTCACTTCCACGGTCCATGCTGGTTATCTAGGACTTCCTTGTATACACCTGGCATTTCAGCCTCGCCACATCTCCTTCCAACCTTATTGGACCCCGTGGAGCCTGCAGGATGGTGGAGACCATGAGACTGATCAGTGACATCTGAGCTCTGATCGCGTGGCCTGTTACTTAAACAGTCTTGATCTCGACTCCCTTCACTTCCGCGGTCTACGGACTTCCTTTTATACACCAGCTCATGTGTAAGGTAAGGTCTACAGGATTGGATATATCAGTTTGTAAATGGATAGAAAACTGGCTGAAAGCCAGAATTCAGAGAGTCGTGGTTAATGATTCTTACTCTGAATGGTCCAATGTTATCAGTGGTGTACCCCAAGGTTCAGTGCTGGGACCCTTACTTTTCAATATATTTATAAATGATATTGGGTCTGAGATCAAAAGTAACATTTCTGTCTTTGCAGATGACACCAAGCTATGCAGTGGAATAACATCCTTACAGGATGTCTCCAATTTACAAGCCGACCTCAATGCTCTGTCTGATTGGGCGACTAAGTGGCAGATGAGGTTTAATGTAGATAAATGTAAAGTTATGCACTTGGGGGCTAAGAATATGCATGCATCATACATACTAGGGGGAGTACAACTGGGGGGGTCTGTAGTGGAGAAAGATCTGGGGGTTTTAGTTGATCATAAGCTCAATAATGGCATGCAATGCCAAGCTGCGGTTTCCAAAGCGAGCAAAGTCCTTTCTTGTATTAAGAGAGGTATGGACTCCAGAGACAGAGATATAATTTTGCCCCTGTACAAATCATTAGTAAGACCTCATCTGGAATATGCAGTTCAGTTTTGGGCACCAGTTCTCAAAAAGGATATAGGAGAACTGGAGAAAGTGCAGAGAAGAGCAACCAAATTGATAAGAGGCATGGAGGAGCTCAGCTATGAGGAAAGATTAGAGGAACTAGATTTATTCACTCTTGAGAAGAGGAGAATAAGGGGGGATATGATCAACATGTACAAATATATAAGAGGTCCATACAGTGAACTTGGTGTTGAGTTATTCACTTTACGGTCATCACTGAGGACAAGGGGGCACTCTTTACGTCTAGAGGAAAAGAGATTTCACCTCCAAATACGGAAAGGTTTTTTCACAGTAAGAGCTGTGAAAATGTGGAACAGACTCCCTCCAGAGGTGGTTCTGGCCAGATCAGTAGATTGCTTTAAGAAAGGTCTGGATTCTTTCCTAAATGTACAGAATATAACTGAGTACTAAGATTTGTAGGTAAAGTTGATCCAGGGTAAATCCGATTGCCTCTCGGGGGATCAGGAAGGAATTTTTTCCCCTGCTGTAGCAAATTGGATCATGCTCCGCTGGGGTTTTTTGCCTTCCTCTGGATCAACTGTGGGTATGAAGTTGGGTGTATAGGATTTTACTGTGTTTTTTTATTTTGTTTTTTGTGGTTGAACTGGATGGACTTGTGTCTTTTTTCAACCTGACTAACTATGTAACTATGTAACTATGTAACTATGTAACTATGTAACCTGGCATTAAAGCCTCTCCACATCTCCTTCTTGGACCGCCTGTGGAACCTGCAGTATGGCGGAGACCACAAGACTGATCAGTGATGTCCTCAGAAGAGGCAGGAGTTGGGATTGAGGCTGTCCAAATAACAAGCTACGCGCTCTGAGCTCACAGCTCCTTCTACTGGCTCCTGGTCTACTCACCAGTAGAAGGAGTGTGAGCTCTGAGCGCGTGGCCTGTTACTTGGACAGTCTTTATCCCGACTCACGTCACTTCTACGGTCCATGCTGGTCATTGTGGACTTCCTTGTATACACCTGGTTTTCCAGCCTCTCCACATCTCCTTCAAACCTTCTTGGACCACCTGTGGTGCCTGCAGGATGGTGGAGACCACGAGACTGATCAGTGACATCCCGAAAGAGGCAGGAGTCTGGAGGCTGTCCAAATAACAAGCTATTTGATCTAGGTTCATAGCTCCTTCTACTGGCCCCTGGTCTACTCACCAGTAGAAGGAGCTATGAGCTCCGAGCACTTAGCCTGTTACTTGAACAGTCTTGATCCCGACTCCCGCCACTTCTGCGGTCCACGGTGGTTATCGTGGACTTCATTGTATACACCTGGCCTTCCAGCCTCTCCACATCTCCTTCCAACCTTCCTGGACTGCCCTTGGAGTCTGCAGGATGGTGAGACCACTAGACTGGTACCTTTGATAAGCATGAATATAACTTCTATCCTGTGAGCGTTTTTAACTTGTGCAATAAATGCTGAAATTTTAATACTGCACTTAGGTGGCACCCTCCCCCTCTCTCCTTTTCTGCTATTTTACAAAGTCTTGAACACACTCCTGGGATAACTGCCTTCTATACTGTAGCCCTTAAGTATGTTTTTATTTAGACTAATGGACTCAACATTGTTTTCTTAAAGGCACATACCATTTGATGTTCCAGAACTTTTTTATTATTTTTTAGAATTACAGCAACCATCCTCAACCTTTTTTAGACATGAGGAACTTCACAAAGCATCTTTAGGTCTTAGTGAACCTCTATTAAAACCAATTCAGACCGATCTCATCGGATGGACTGATCGTGTGTACGAGGCTTAAGGCTTACCTGTAGGTGCTTGAAATATCTCCTAAACCTCCACGGTTTAGGAGATATTTACAAAAATTACAGCCGCCAATGTCTATGGTGCATGCGCCGTAGACAACAACGCAGACACACTTTAGCAACGGCGAGTGTGCCGTTTCTAATGGAGGCCATGCCGTGACTGCCGCCTCCCGTGCGCATGCCAATCACAGCGCCGAAGCCGCCATACCCAGAAGTCAGTCACAGGAGAGATGTTGGCCACCCGAGCGGTGTACAAGGACGGCTGTGGGGGCTTCGATCTGAGGTGAGTATTACATAATGAGTTAGTATGCTATGCATACTAGTTCATGATGTCTTTGTCTTGCAGGGGTTTTTTTTAGGATTTGTTTTTATAGACTTAACTTCCTCTTTAAAAGAGAAGTATGTTTTTTTTTCATAATTATACTTATCTAGGTGGATGCAGCATCAGACCAATGCTGCATCTGTCCCCCGCCGCCTCTTCACTGAGAAAGGAGCCACAAACCCAGCCGATGGCTTGGTTCTCTCACCTCCCTCAAGCGAAGAGCTGCTGACTGTCTGTCAGCATCTCTCCTGCTCTGCTCTTCCATGCTCATTGGTGCGCTGAGCTGTGGAGGGGCGGGGAGCGGCTGTCTCATCCTCTCAGCTCATAAAAATTATATGTTAGTGCAAATAAAAAACACGGACAGAACTCAATTGTTTCTGTTGTGAGTGCTCTAATATGGCTACAATTAACTCAACCATATCTATGATTGCAATACATCATAGTTGTGATTAGCAATACATCAATTTATTTTATGAATTGAATTAAAATGTGCATTCTATTCGGGTATATATTGTATATTACTGTGTTTATTCTAAATGTTTTTTCTATACCAGTCTTATCAGTGAGTTCTATTGCAATGGGGAATCAGACAACTTTGAAGGAATTATTTCTCAGTGGACTATCTGACCTTCCGCCTCTTCAACTCCCGCTCTTTCTCTTCTTCCTTCTCATCTACCTTCTGACATTAATGTGGAATTTGCTGATCATCGTCCTCATAGTCATCGACTCTCATCTCAATGTTCCTATGTATTTCTTCCTTGGGAACCTGGCCGGTTTGGACCTCTGTAGTTCCTCGGTCATCGTCCCGCGAATGTTGTTTGACCTTCACACCAAGAGGAGAAAGATTACCACAACAGATTGTATGATCCAAGTCTTTTTCTTTATATTTTTTGTTTCTTCTGAGACTTTTCTGTTGTCCGTCATGTCCTATGATCGATATATCGCTATTTGTAAGCCGTTGCATTACATAGAGATCATGAGTCGGAAAGTCTGTGTACAGTTGGTATGCAGTGTCTGGTGTCTCAGTTTTTTCTATTCTTCGGTTCACACATTTTATGCTTTTAAATTAACGTTTTGTGAATCAGATGTCGTAGAAACGTTCTTCTGTGACCTGATCCAGTTGTTTCAGATCTCTTGCAGTGACATCTACATCAACATCCTGCTCATCTTTTTCTTGAGTGGCATCCTTACAGTTGGGAATCTTATAATGACCTTCTTCCCCTATGTCTATATATTCAAAACTGTCCTGAAAACAAAAGTGAAGGTCAATAGGAGTAAAGTTTTCTCTACATGTACCCCTCATCTCACCGTGGTGATTTTATATTATGGCTCTGTTTGCTTTAATTATTTTCAACCAAATGGAAGTCACCAGTTCGGTGGTAACAAAGTGGTGTCCATGTTTTACACCGTGATACTTCCACTCCTCCATCCTCTGATTTATAGTTTGAGAAACCAGGACTTCAAATCAGCATTCCGAAATGTTGTGAGGAAGATTATACACAATGCAATATAGAGTTCACCTAAATTAATTCATTATATAAAAAAAATATTTCCTGCACTCAGGTTACCAATAGCTGAAGTAGTCAGCAAAACAATTTATTGATATCAAATTTTAACATGCAAAAAGATAGAAGAGAAAGGTATGTAGGACTATAAGTGAGGAAATGCCATGTCAAAGGGAATAATAACATACAAATGAAGTTACAGTACAATCTTGAATACCTATCAGATATTTTGTATCCAATAGATAGGTAGTTACAAGACTTACCGTATATACTCGAGTATAAGCCAAGATTTTCAGCCCTTTTTTTTAGGTCTAAAAAAAATGCCCCCCCTCGGCTTATACACGAGTCAGTGTACCTAGAAATATTGAGAGGCTGCTGGCGTCTATCGTTTAAAACTTGCGGCCTCCTCTTGCCCCTTCCGTGATAGGCAGAACTCTGTTTGCTGAGAAACGCCTATCACGAACATTCTCTCATCCTCACCCATTCCAGCAGACACTGTGTTCAGTGTTCCACCAATCACGGATGCCTTTTCATCCTCGGACAAGAGGACGTCCGTGATTGGTGGAACACTGAACACAGTGTCTGCTGGGAAACTGAGTCCGAGGATGAGAGAACGTCCGTGATAGGCAGAACTGTGTCAGCAGAGAAACGCCTATCACAAACATTCTCTCATCCTCACCCATTCCAGCAGACACTGTGTTCAGTGTTCCGCCAATCACGGATGCCTTTTCATCCTCGGACAAGAGGATGTCCGTGATTGGCGGAACACTGAACACAGTGTCTGCTGGGAAACTGAGTCCGAGGATGAGAGAATGTCCGTGATAGGCAGAACTGTGTCAGCTGAGAAACGCCTATCACGGAGGGGACCAGGGGGAGACATTTAAACATTGAATGGACGCCCGTAGCCTTTCAATTTCAGATACAGTGACGACGGGCACAGTGATGACGGGCACAGTGACAATGGGCACAGTGACGACGAGCACAGTGACAATGGGCACAGTGACAATGGGCACAGTGATGATGGGCACAGTGAGGATTGGCACAGTGAGGATGGGCACAGTGACAATGGGCACAGTGAGGATTGGCACAGTGACAATGGGCACAGTGAGGATTGGCACAGTGACAATGGGCACAGTGAGGATTGGCACAGTGAGGATGGGCACAGTGACAATTGGCACAGTGACAATTGGCACAGTGATGTTGCAATGGGCACAGTGAGGTTGGCACAGTGAGGCGTGCAAATGGGCAGTTGACCCTCTTTTCCGCTTACAGTGGCCGCTGCATTCTCACCCTCGGCTTATACTCGAGTCAATACGTTTTTCCATTTTTTTTGTGGTAAAATTAGGTACCTCGGCTTATACTCGGGTCGGCTTATACTCGACTATATACGGTACTCTAAATATGCTGCTCATGGCATTCCATACAAATGAAAAATAGACATGGCAGGTATACATGGTAAGATAAATCAATTGAAAAACATATGAAATAGAGACAGGTAACTGTTGGCATCTAATGGCACTTTACACGTTTCCTGTCATTTCAGCTATTCACCAGGAGAGTTATAAAGTAATATACTGGAAAGAAAAATAAACAAGGGTAAATGATAATGCCTTATGAATAAGGGAGGACAGGGACTATGTCCCAATAAGGTGGAGACATTTGGGAGACTTACTATACAGCCTCAAGGCCAGATCCCGTATCTGCCAAGGAAAAAGGGGGGTTCGGGCATGATGTCTCCCCCAGCACTAAAAAAAAAGTCCAGCACTAAGAAAATTTAATTGAGAAGTGAGACTTCATATATAAATAAATATACAGAAAGTAACCACTTGCCGACCGCCGCCAGTAGATATACGTCAGCAGAATGGCTGTGTGTGCAAAGCAACGGATGGGTACGTTGCTTTGAAATTTCCATCTTGCGGGTGCGCGCGTGCCGTTGCAAGCTCCGTGACCGTGCCCACGGGACCCCAGCACTCGATGTCCTGCGACACGGAGTGACAGAACGGGGGGATGCCATTGTAAACAAGGCATCTCCCTGTTCTGCCTAATGACAGGACACTGATTGTCTGCTCCCTGTAATCAGGAGCATTGATCAGTGTTGTGTCACAGGAAGCACCGCCCCCACATAGTTAGAATCACTCCTTAGAACACACTGAACCCCTTCCTTGCCCCCTAGTGGTTATCCCCTTCCCTGTCAGTGTCATTTACACAGTAATCAGTGCATTTTTATAGCACTGATCGCTGTATAAATGACAGTGATCCCAAAATAGCGTCAAAAATGTCCAATGTGTCCGCCATAATGTCGCAGTCATGATAGTTTTAAAGGGAAACCCATGCCAAAATAGAAAAAATGGAGCAGGGTCCTCCCAAAATCCATACCAGACCCTTATCTAGGCATGTAATCTGAGAAATCCCCCCTTCTGAACCATACCAGGCCACATGCCCTCAACATGGGGGGTGGGTGCTTTGGGGCAGGGAGCTCATCCTGGGTACATCAACATAGGGACAAGGGCCTCAACCATGGCCAGGGGTTGTGGGGGTCTGTGGAGAAAAAGGGGGCCCCCAGATCCGGTATCTGGTGCATAGTACCCCCACCCATTCACCAAAAAAGTTTCAAAAAGTAATAAAAACACACACACAGTTTTTGACAATTCCTTTTGCCGAAGGTTCTGGTATGGCCTGGGGGGCCCCACGCCGTTTTTTTTCCATTTTTTTAACCAGCAATTTTTATTTTTTAGCTGTCAGAGAGCAAACTCATTGACAGCTTGATGACTCGTCTGTGGTTAAGGACGCCGCAGCCAGCTTCCTGGCCCACTCCTTAACAGCCAGCTTATACTGAGCCCTAATTGGGCAAAGCTTTGCCAAATCAGGGTGCAAAATGCACTGTGCAGAGCGCAGTGCATTGCAGGGTGTTTAGCAGGGCGGATACCCACCAAAGACCCTGCAAATTTGGCTGTTGGACGAATTTCTTAAATTCTCTGCTCTTATAATGATTCAAGCATTTATCGATATTTACCCATAACCTTGTTAATGTTTCATTCATAGGTTATTACAATATTTGTACCAAATTTGTGCTACTTTAAGGCCCTGACGAAGCGTGGTTCCCTGTGAAACATGTAGGCCATCTGTCACTGTCTTGATCTTTTCAGTCAGAATCAGCACTTCCTGGACCAAATAGCAGTAACTGTGATTTTAACCTGTTATAATTGTAAAATGCTCTTATTTCACCATTGATATGGAAAATAAAGATTAATTATATTTTTTCTCTGTGGTATATATCTTTAATAAACCCTACAAGGTGCATACAAAGTCCCACTCCACCCTACCTTTGCTATTGATTTTAGTATCTTTTTGGGCTTAAAGAGTCACGTACAGGTACGTTGATGTGCCCAGCCGTGCCATTCTGCCGACGTATATCGGCGTGAAGGGGTCCTTAAGTGGTTAAACTGGTTTTCATTCATTCGGATACTTCCCAGGCATTTCCCAGCTGTTGTTTCCTGCACAAAGAGGGCACCACTGTGGTTGGAACAGGTAAGTATAGCAATTCTTTCTTTATAGGACTAGATCGATTTATTTCCACTTTATTTTTACTTTAATTGACTGGAAACAAGTCTTCCCTCTTCCTGGGCTTCCCCAGTGACGTATCAGAGGGTACGTCAGAGGGTGCGGGGTCACGTGACGGGTGGCCCTGCCTCCCATATATAAGTAATGTCACAGCTTCAGCGCGTCATTCGCTGGGCTGTGTCCAGTGGTGAGAGGAGGTCGGCGATGCTGCGCTCCGGATGAATGGATCTTCTCATCGCTGGACCGTAGATCACCCGTTGCTGGATCTTCTCATCGCTGGAGATCACCCGCACCCGTCGCTGGATCAGGACAACGTTGAAGCAGGAAGCCGGGAACGAGTGGATTATCACCGCTGGAGTTTTTTTCTTTTTTTTTTTATTAATAAAGGACTTTATTCTACGGTGTGTGTTTTTTTTTTTACAAGACTTTACACTTCCTTCGTGAAATGGTAGGGGTACCCCATTACCATTTCACACAGGGGGGGGGGTCAGGATCTGGGGGTCCCCTTTGTTAAAGGGGTCTTCCAGATTCTGATAAGCCTCCCGCCCGCATACCCCCACAACCACCGGGCAAGGGTTGTGGGGATGAGACCCTTGTCCCCATCAACATGGGGACATCCTCCCCATGTTGAGGGCATGTGGCCTGGTGCGGTTCAGGAGAGGGGGGGCAGCACTCTGTCCCCCCTCTTTTCTGCGGCCGGCCAGGTCAACGTGCTCGGATAACGGGTCTGGTTATGGATATTTAGGGGGAATCGCACGTCATTTTTTTTTTTAATTGACGGCGGGGTTCCCCTTAATATCCTTACCAGACGTAAAGGGTCTGGTTATTGAATTTGCGGGGACCTCCGCGCATTTTATTTTTCCCGAACTCCGATCCGATTTCCAATTATTCGGGTTCGGGAAAAACCCAAAGTCCGTACCGAACCCGAACTTTACAGTTCGGTTCGCTTAACTCTAAACAAGATGTCTTATGGTTAAGATATTCTGCACTGCTATCATATCGCAGTGGTTGGACAACGTTTGACCTTGTTTCTACCTATCAAAAGTTGAACATTTATTTTCTATCTAAAATTAAAACCCAGAAAATGAATTTAAAACACAACACAACCTTTATAACCCCTTTAAGTAGTGCAGTGAGTGAGTGAGTGAGTGAATAACTTGTATAGCGCTACAAATGCGAACTGAATCGCCTCAAGGCGCTTGGTATCCATTTTCCTTCTATTAAGCCTTCAGAAAAGATGGTTTTTGAGTTTCTTTCTGAAGGCCTGATGATTCTCTTCCGTTCGTAAATGAGTTGGTAATGAATTCCACAGTCGAGGTCCTTGGACTGCAAATCTTTGTTCTCCTTTGCTTTTGTAACGGGCCTTGGGGATTTGTAGTAGATTTTGGTTGGCTGATCGGAGGACGCGATTGGGGTTGTGGTATTTTATTTTCCCACATAGATATTGGGGGCGATGCCTTGTACATATTTGTGCGTTAGGCAGAGGGCCTTGAATGTGATTCGGTCCTTGACGGGCAGCCAATGGAGGGGCCTCAGGGTGGGGGAAATCGATTCCCGGGTTTTTTTGCCTGTTATCAGTCGCGCTGCCGTGTTCTGGACAACTTGCAGACGGGCAATCTGGTATTTTGGGAGATGGGTCTGGTCGTACCAATATCAGAAACAATTTTGGAGGCAATTTCAAGGATCTCTTTCCAAAAGGTCATCTATTATTTTCAAATGAGGGCAGCTAGAAAATCAACTTTCAATAAGGAGTCATTGCAATTTCTTTTTTATTCTGATGTTTTTGATCTTTTGCAATTTATTGACTTTTTTTTTGACAACTGCTTCACGATTAACCTTTTTATACTTGACTTCAGTATTAAAAGTTCCCATTTCAAACTTTATGAAATAGATAAAAAAAATAAACTGGAAAAACATTTATTGGAAAAATGTAATTTAACCACTTAAGGACCCCTTCACGCCGATATACGTCGGCAGAATGGCACGGCTGGGCACATCCATGTACCTGTACGCGTCCCGGTCCGAAGCTCGGTGACCGCGCCTGCGGGACCCGCGGACCTGATCGCCGCCGGCGTCCCGCGATCGGTCCTCCGGAGCTGAAGAACGGGGAGAGGTGTGTGTAAACACACCTTCCCTGTTCTTCGTTGTGGCAGTGTCATTGATCGTCTGTACCCTGATACAGTGAAACACGATCAATGACATCACACGTCCAGCCCCGCCCCCTACAGTTTAGAAACACATATGAGGTCACACCAAACTCCTTCAGCGCCCCCTAGTGGTTAACTCCCAAACTGCAATTGTCATTTTCACAGTAAACAATGCATTTGTGTAGCACTGTTTGCTGTGAAAATGACAATGGTCCCAAAAATGTGTCAAAAGTCCGATGTGTCCGCCATAATGACGCGGTCATAAAAAAATCGCTGATCGCCGCCATTAGTAGTAAAAAAAAAAAATATTAATAAAAATGCAATAAAACTATCTCCTATTATGTAAACGCTATAAATTTTGCGCAAACCAATCGATAAACGCTTATTGCGATTTTTTTTTTTAACCAAAAATAGGTAGAAGAATACGTATCGGCCTAAACTGAGGAAAAAAAAGTTTTTTTATATCTTTTTAGGGGATATTTATTATAGCAAAAAGTAAAAAATATTGTTTTTTTTCAAAATTGTCGCTCTATTTTTGTTTATAGCGCAAAAAATAAAAACCGCAGAGGTGATCAAATACCACCAAAAGAAAGCTCTATTTTTCGGGGGAAAAAAGGACGCCAAGTTTGTTTGGGAGCCACGTCGCACGACTGCGCAATTGTCAGTTAAAGGGACGCAGTGCTAAATCGCAAAAAACTGGCCAGGTCCTTTGATAGATGAGAAGAAAAGTAACCGCTCAGATAAACCAAGGAACTTTTACTCACTGGATCCAAACCGTGGGTGCCGGCAATGCAAATAATGCAAAATTGAAGAGAAGAAGCTGGGACAGCCGCACTCCAAAAACGTTCCTTTTTATTAAAACTGGTCACAGAACATCACACGCCACAGCAAACAATCAGGAAAAGGCTAACGCGTTTCGCACTGTGCTTCAGTGCTTATTCATGAGCTATGAATAAGCACTGAAGCAAAGTGCGAAACGCGTTAGCCTTTTCCTGATTGTTTGCTGTGGCGTGTGATGTTTTGTGACCAGTTTTAATAAAAAGGAACGTTTTTGGAGTGCGGCTGTCCCAGCTTCTTCTCTTCAATGTTGCCAGGTCCTTTACCTGCATAAAGGTCCGGGTCTTAAGTGGTTAAAGGGTAAATTGGAACACAATAAAATCAGTAATTTTTGCGTTTTTTTTTTATATTTAGGTTAAATGTGAGTGTTAATCAAGAAAGCATTAATTTAAGGAGATGCTTCATTATCTTTTAGAGATTCATTTTCCAGGGGACCCGTGTTTTAGATTAATCTCAGATGAATACAGATACAATGTACTCTCCTGTGTGCCATGTTGCTGTCAGGGGGGGATTTCTGTATTATAAATATCTGTATGTGCAGCTAATAAAATGGCATTATAACAAGAAATGCCACACAGATGTTCTATTCTTGTATATTTCCTATTTTCTGTAAAATGAATGTAATGTATCTGTGAAGCGTCTCCATGATAGAACTGCTGGACCCTACAGAGGAGACCCCTCCAACCCCTCTTCCATCAGAATTGACCTCTGCTGGAGGTATCAAGGACAAAGAAAATTTTTAATTTTACCAGCCTGGAAATTCACAGGTATTTTTTTTTTTTTAATCCCTTATTGGCATTTTTTAATAAACTATTGCCATTTGTCAATTTATAAAGCTTGTAAAGCCTGGTTGATATACTGTACTGTATATATGTTTTCAGGATTTGTTTTTCTTGTATGTTCGAGTTGAAACAAATAAAACAATTGAGTATTATATTTATACTTTAAAAAAGGCAGATTTTTGCCATTTATTAACATGTCTTTTGGTCTTCAGGATACTGTGCAGATAAGCAGACACATGTAAATGATTACATTATGTGAAAACAAACACATTTTGCATCAGGTCCAAATTGATAAGTTCAATTATGTTTGTCACATCTTACACTCATTTTATATGTTCATCTGTGCCTTTAGTTGAGAGTAACTTAACAATCCATTTTATGTTTAAACTGAAGTTCCTCCCTGAAAAAAAAAATTTACACCAAAAAAAGAAAAAAATGTACTTACCCAAAATAACAGTTGCTATGCAGAAGTCCCGCGGTGGAACTGTGCTGCATTCTGGGAACTGTGTGAATCCCAGAGAGCAGCCGGCCCATTCACAAAGCGCCGCGCTCCTCGCACATGCGCAGTAGGAAACGGGCAGTGAAGCCGCACGGCTTCACTGCCTGTTTCCCTTACTGTGGATGGCGGCGCCTGGAGCTGCCAGGATCGAGGGATCGGCCTCAGGGGGGACCGACATCGCTGGCGCCTAGGACAGGTAAGTGTCCTTATTAAAAGTCAGCAGCTACAGTGTTAGTAGCTGCTGAATTTTATTTTTTATTATTTTTATTTTTTTTACCGGACCTCCGCTTTAATTAAAGGGATTTCCTGCATTCAGGGCCGTCTTTAAGGCGGGGCAAAAGGGGAAGCTGCCCTGGGCCCTGTCATTGTTTTGGGGCCCAAAGCATCTGCTACCAACTATCCTGGTTTAAATTCCCTTGTGCCTTGAAATTTTAGTCCTGTCCTGTGTCCCAATATCTCAGTGTGAAGTGCTGCTACTAATGCTGCAGAGCAGGTGGAGAGCGAAATTGCATGGGGGGCCCCAAGAAAAGTTTTGCCCAGGGTCCAATCGATATTAAAGATGGCCTCTGCCTGGATTGTGTATTTTACTGCTCATGTTAGTAGATAACAAAGTGTTAATATTTTAGAGAGATGAATATATATTGATACATTAAAGAGATCATGTCACTTCCTTATTCACTGTTCATTATTTTCTATATGAATTTTAGATGATTAACCACTTGACCTCGGAAGGTTTTACCCCCTAATGACAAGGGCATCTTTAGCTTTTCAGCCCTGCGCTACGTTAACTGGTAATTGCTTGGTCATGCAACACTGTACCTAAATTAACATTTATATTATTTTATTTCACACAAATAAAGCTTTATTTGGCGGTATTTGATCATCACTTTTTTTTTTTTTTTTTTGCTATATAAATAATAAAATACCCAAAATTATGAAAACAAAACCTGTTTCTGTTATAAAATTTTGCAAACAAATATTCTTTCTTCATAACTTTAGGACATATGTATTTTTGCTAAATTCTTTTATTTTTTGCTATGTAAAAGAAAAAATACCAAAAATTCTGAAAACAAAATATGTTTCTGTTATAAAGTTTTGCAAACACATATTTTTTCTTCATAACTTTAGGTCTAGGACATATGTATTTTGCTATATTTCTTTTATTTTTGCTATACAAATTAAATAAATACCACAAATTATGAAAACAAAATCTGTTTCTGTTATAAAGTTTTTCTTCATAACGTTAGGACATATGTATTTTGCTATATAAATGAAAAAAAAAAAATATGAAAAAAAAATCTATTTCTATTATAAAGTTTTGCAAACACATATTTTTTCTTCATAACTTTAGGACATATGTATTTTTCTAAATTCTTTTATTTTTTGCTATGTAAAAGAAAGAATACAAAACATTATGAAAACACAATCTGTTTCTGTTATAAAGTTTAGCAAACAATTTTTTTTCTTCATAATTTTAGGACATATGTATTTTGCTATATTTTTTTTGCTATATAAATGAAATACAAAATACCAAACATGATGAAAACACAATCTGTTTCTGTTATAAAGTTTTGCAAACAAATATTCTTTCTTCATAACTTTAGGACATATGTATTTTGCTAAATTCTTTTATTTTTTGCTATGTAAAAGAAAAAAATACCAAAAATTCGGAAAACAAAATATGTTTCTGTTATAAAGTTTTGCAAACACATATTTTTTCTTCATAAGTTTAGAACATATGTTTTTTGCAATTTTTTGGGGTAAAAGTAACCCAAATAACCGTATATTATTTAGTCTATGTGAAAGATATAGGGGCAGATCCACAAAGATCTGCCCCGGCGCATCGTATCTGAGATACGCTACGCCGCCGTACGTTACCTGGCTTTGGTTCGAATCCATAAAGATTTTGCGCCGTCGTTCCCGCGTCGAAATTTTAAAATTCACGTCGTTTGCGTAAGTCGTCCGTGAATGGCGCTGGACGCCATTTACGTTAACGTCGAAACCAATGACGTCCTTGCGATGTAATTTAGCGCAATGCACGTCGGGTAATTTGACGGACGGAGCATGCGCAGTACGTTCGGCGCGGGAACGCGCCTAATTTAAATGGTGCCCGCCCCATTTGAATTAGGCGGGCTTGCGCCGAGCGGATTTACGTTACACCGCCGCAAGTTTACAGGTAAGAGCTTTGTGAATAAGGCACTTACGCTGTTAACCTGCAGCGGTGTAACGTAAATGGAATACGTTACGCCGCCGCAGCGTAACGTATTTGTACCTGAATCTGGCCCAGTGTGTAAAAAAAGTAAAAAAAAAATCAAATAACCAATCTCTGTTATAATTTTTTTTATCAAAATAAAGAATAATAGTTAAAAAAAAAAAAAAAAAATCCTTATTTAAACTTTTTTCCTTTTTAACATTTTTCTTCTCTTTTTTTTACTTTTTTTTTTCTAGCATTCTGACATAAGAGTAGCACAGTGCTGCCATAGTGTAACTGTATTATTCAGGGTTGGGGGGTTATGACATGTGCCGAAACAGAACAAATAGTCCCACCCACTATCACATTACAGAGGAACAGAGGGGCCCAGAAAACGGATAGAAAAAATTAACCAAGTTAGTAGGAAGGGGCGGGGGGTCAGATCATGGTTGTAATTCAGAAAGGCCTTTTTTTTTATTTTGCACTCTGTTCAGATTGCCCGGGGCCCCCTGCTGGCTGGGCCCAGTACAACAGGGCCATTTGCACTGGCTTATCAGGGGCCCTGATTTGTCATAAGGAACACATGATACCACGGCCCCTCATAGCAGCCAGGTACCAAGCACCATGATCCGATTGTGATAATGCATGCTCCAGAGGACACACAAGTACCAGTACTTCACTTGGCCTGGTTGTACTGTCTACCTACAGTACAAATACTGTGGGCGTCTATTAGGTAAATGTAACTCCGCTTGAGTACTTCCGTCATATACCACTTCCTATGAGGCTGGATATAGATATCAGATATTCCAGGTGCCCTCAACACACAACGAGACAAAACTTGTCTGTGTGCTAAACATGGAGGGCCAGATTCAGGTACAATTACGTTACTCTGTATCCCATTTACGTTACACCGCCGCAGGTTTACAGCATAAGTGCCTGATTCACAAAGCTCTTACCTGTAAACTTGCGGCGGTGTAACGTAAATCTGCTCGGCGCAAGCCTGCCTAATTCAAATGGGGCGGGCACCCGCGCCGAACGTTCAGCGCATGCTCCGTGTTAAAATTTCCCGACGTGCTTTGCGCGAAATTACAGCCCCCCGACGTTTTTTTTGAACTGCGACGTGCGTTACGGCGTTTCGTATTCCCTGGACGTCTTACGCAAAAAAAAAAAAATTTAAATTCGACGTGGGAACGACGGCCATACTTTAACATGACTGTTCTAAAGATAAGCCATGTTGAAGCAGGTGTAACTTTGCGACGGGAAAAAACAACTAGCGACGACGTACGAGATTGCGATGAACGCGCGGATCTTCGTGGATCGCCGTAACTAGTCATTTGCATATTCTACGCCGACCGCAATGGAATCGCCACCTAGCGGCCGGCCTAGAATTGCATCATGAGATCCGACGGTGTAAGTCAATTACACCTGTCGGATCTTAGGGCTATCTATGCGTAACTGATTCTATGAATCAGCTGCATAGTTGGACGGGCAGATCACAGAGATACGACGGCGTATCAGGAGATACGCCGTCGTATCTCTTCTGTGAATCTGGCCCGGAGTGTTTAATAGAACCAAGAATACAACCTTATACAGGGAGTGCAGAATTATTAGGCAAGTTGTATTTTTGAGGATTAATGTTATTATTGAACAACAACCATGTTCTCAATGAACCCAAAAAACTCATTAATATCAAAGCTGAATATTTTTGGAAGTAGTTTTTAGTTTGTTTTTAGTTTCAGCTATTTTAGGGGGATATCTGTGTGTGCAGGTGACTATTACTGTGCATAATTATTGGGCAACTTAACAAAAAAAAATATATACCCATTTCAATTATTTATTTTTACCAGTGAAACCAATATAACATCTCAACATTCACAAATATACATTTTTGACATTCAAAAACAAAACAAAAACAAATCAGTGACCAATATAGCCACCTTTCTTTGCAAGGACACTCAAAAGCCTGCCATCCATGGATTCTGTCAGTGTTTTGCTCTGTTTACCATCAACATTGCGTGCAGCAGCAACCGCAGCCTCCCAGACACTGTTCAGAGAGGTGTACTGTTTCCCCTCCTTGTAAATCTCACATTTGATGATGGACCACAGGTTCTCAATGGGGTTCAGATCAGGTGAACAAAGAGGCCATGTCATTAGTTTTTCTTCTTTTATACCCTTTCTTGCCAGCCACGCTGTGGAGTACTTGGACGCGTGTGATGGAGCATTGTCCTGCATGAAAATCATGTTTTTCTTGAAGGATGCAGACTTCTTCCTGTACCACTGCTTGAAGAAGGTGTCTTCCAGAAACTGGCAGTAGGACTGGGAGTTGAGCTTGACTCCATCCTCAACCCAAAAAGGCCCCACATGCTCATCTTTGATGATACCAGCCCAAACCAGTACTCCACCTCCACCTTGCTGGCGTCTGAGTCGGACTGGAGCTCTCTGCCCTTTACCAATCCAGCCACGGGCCCATCCATCTGGCCCATCAAGACTCACTCTCATTTCATCAGTCCATAAAACCTTAGAAAAATCAGTCTTGAGATATTTCTTGGCCCAGTCTTGACGTTTCAGCTTGTGTGTCTTGTTCAGTGGTGGTCGTCTTTCAGCCTTTCTTACCTTGGCCATGTCTCTGAGTATTGCACACCTTGTGCTTTTGGGCACTCCAGTGATGTTGCAGCTCTGAAATATGGCCAAACTGGTGGCAAGTGGCATCTTGGCAGCTGCACGCTTGACTTTTCTCAGTTCATGGGCAGTTATTTTGCTCCTTGGTTTTTCCACACGCTTCTTGCGACCCTGTTGACTATTTTGAATGAAACGCTTGATTGTTCGATGATCACGCTTCAGAAGCTTTGCAATTTTAAGAGTGCTGCATCCCTCTGCAAGATATCTCACTATTTTTGACTTTTCTGAGCCTGTCAAGTCCTTCTTTTGACCCATTTTTCCAAAGGAAAGGAAGTTGACTAATAATTATGCACACCTGATATAGGGTGTTGATGTCATTAGACCACACACCTTCTCATTACAGAGATGCACATCACCTAATATGCTTAATTGGTAGTAGGCTTTCGAGCCTTTACAGCTTGGAGTAAGACAACATGCATAAAGAGGATGATGTGGTCAAAATACTCATTTGCCTAATAATTCTGCACTCCCTGTATACAGTTTAAAGAGGAGGTAACCAGAACATAAATTAACATGAGCTAATTAACTAATCATTTACTCAGACTGGGTGACTCATAGATATGACCTTTCAGAGTAGACGTCCCGTCTCTTGCTATACAATACACATTATCATAAGTGCAAACACAGGACATCTTCACACAATAGCAGGGTCAATTAGCACAGAGAACAGACAGATGGCTGGAGGTGAGGACATTAGCATCTAACAGTATGCGTCCCAACATGATGAATGAGTCACTCTTACAATTAACCCGTTGAGTTCAGAATCAACAAACAGTAAATAGTTCTTTACAGATATCCTGGAATATTGTGGATAATAATTACATAATAATCCCATCTCAGGTAGTCCAAGATATCATTCCTCAGTCATCCTATGCCCCTAGTGGACATAGGATGATTTTAGACTTAAGATGGTTTGGGGATGTCCCGGGTGAGTCTGTCACATTTCTCCCCCATCAAAAGTCGACTAACAAGGTCCCAGACGTCCACCTGGTCTGGACATGCGTTAGTCGGACAAAGTGAACTCACATAGTCTGTCTGCATGACCTCCAATCTTGGCTGCAAGGAGTAGTTGACACCAGTAGGTGTGGGGCAGAGGTCATTGACTCTCTGTCCGGCTGCCAGCGCTTCAGCTGGGTGGTTTTTAACATTCCGGGGCTTGGTCTGCTACTGGGCAGAGGGGCCAACCGCCCCAGCTTCCTGAAGCTGTAGAGACACTGTATGTGCTAGGCAGGGGCCAGCGGTGCCCTGCCCTTTTGACAGCACTTCTGCTGGGGACTCCACATCATCCGCTCCAGCTAACTGTTGGGGAAGGAGGCTGGATTCCTCCACACCCAAACTGTGTAGCTGCCATTGGGGAGGTGAGCTGGCTGCTTCCTTTTCCGTTCCCTCATCCATCTGGCTGCTGGGACAACATGTCTGTGGTACTGTCTCCCAGGTGCACGGATCTTTGCTGGGGAGGAAAGACTGCGTTCTCCACCCTGGCCAACAGTTGGGGAGGGACGATGAACACTTCCTTTCCCTTCTCCCCCTGTATCTGCTGCTGGGAAGTGATCGCCACCTTCTCACGCTGAGCCTCCGGAACTGCCACAGGTGTGGGGCAGAGGTCTTGAACCCTCTGTCTGGTGACCAGCGCTTCAGCTGGGGAAGTTCCTTGCAACTCCACAGATACTGCCCTTGGTGCTGGGCAGAGCATAGTGAAGGGTGGCTCTGATACCAGCTCTTCTGCTGGAAGCTCATCAGGTTGTTCTTCCTCAACAGAAAAGTCTATTAAATCCCCTGTCTCTGTAACCGGTGTCTGGGGATAGAGGTTCACCATCTCCTGTCCATGGAACCCAGAAGATGTTATCGGTGCTGGGCAGAGGTTAGCAGTACTCTGCCCTGCTGTCAGCACTTCAGCTTTGGGGATGGCAATCTCCAGATTTTCCACTGCCGATTCTCTGGCATACTGCTGGACAGGCACATTACTCCATCCAAGATCATCCCATGCAGAAACAGGATCATCAAGGTCAGTCAGCACTTACTGCATCTGCCATAAGACCTCCGCGTCCATAGCTGCAGGGGCAGGTTGGCAAAGCACAACGTTACTCTGCCACATTGCAGACTCTTCAGCCGTCTATACCGCTTCCTATCAGTCTGGATATAGATATCAGATATTCCAGCTGCTCTCAACACACAACGAGACGAGACTTATTTGTGTGCTGAACATGGAGTATTTAATAGAACCAAGAATGCAACCTTATATACAGTTTAAAGAGGAGGTAACCAGAACATAAATTAACATGAGCTAATTAACCAATCATTTACCCAGACTAGGCGACTCAGAGACATGACCTCTCAGAGTAGATGTCCCGTCTCCGCTCACCTGCTATACAATACATATTATCATAAGTGTAAACACAGGATATCGTCACACAATAGCAGGGTCAATTAGCATCTAACAGTATGTGTCCCAACATGATGAATGAGTCACTCTTACAATTAACCCGTTAAATTCAGAATCAACAAACAGTAAATAGTTATTTACAGATATCCTGGAATATATTGTGGACAATAATTACATAATAATCCCATATTTCAGGTAGTCCAAGATATCATTTCTCAGTCATCCTATGCCCCTAGTGGACATAGGATGATTTTAGGCATAAGATGGTTCGGGGATGTCCCGGGTGAGTCTGTCACAGTAAACAATTACATTTGGCGCATTCTACAAGATTTTGCATTGATAAGTCTCCATCTATGTTGGAGACAGTTTGTTACTTGTATGTTGTATGTTACTTTTAGCAATATTGCAAAATGTTGGAAAAAAGGGAGAAAGAGACTCCCAGGGGCTTATGCGCAGCAGAAAAAAAATGTAGACTCTTGAATAAAGTTTTTATAGATTTATTTATTAATAAGTATCAAAAATTGTTGTACATAAAAGGATGAGGAAAAATGGATCCACTACATACAGGGATAACATTTAGGCCCCGTACAGACGACCGGATCTATCCACTGGGATTGATCCGCGGATCAGTTCCAGCAGACAAATCCGGACGTCTGTACGGCCTAGCGGATATTTATCCGCGGAGATTCGTCCGGCCGGTCCATTTCAAGCGGCTAGAAATTTCTTAGCATGCTAAGAAATCTATCCGCTTGAATCGGGACCAGCGGATTGATCCGGTGGTCTGTACAGACTCACCGGATCAATCCGTCCGCTCCCCTCCCTCGCATGCGTCGTAATGATTCGACGCATGCGTGGAAGTACTTACCTTCCAGCGTCGCACACGCGGCACGTCACCGCGGAGGAATTCCGCACGGATTTTGATCCGATGGTGTGTACACGCCATCGGATCCAAATCCGGAGGAGGAATCTCCGCTGGAAACATTTCCAGCGGAGATCCGGTCGTGTGTACGAGGCCTAAGAGCTCTGGTATGCAATTGATATATGATGTTCACATATACATATCTCTATCTCACAATGACCATATGCAGTTAACCATTTGACTGCCACATACGGAATCACCAACACGTTTCGATCATTTAAATCATACTGATCTTCTTCAGGGGGTTATATATAGGTATCTCATATGGAACACCATAAAATCTAAACCAAAGTGGGTCATAAAAGCATGGTGGCCAAATTCTCCATAGCGGCCATGCAGACGAGCACCAGATGAGGGAGGTCCGGGTTTGCCTTCTTTGATTGTCTGGCAGAATTAAATAAAATGTTCTATCTAGATCTGTCTCTTGCTCTTTAATTGCAGCATTGTGGGAAGTACCATCAGTGATTACAAGCTTCAGGGTCCAGAAAAACTTGTCCTTCAATTAAGGATGACTGATGGATTAGTATATGTCTGTGTCAGTCCTATCTTCACGCCAGTCTGCTTATCCAAGTGAAGTCGGGTACCCTATCTTTATTGAACAAGGTTTGCCCTTTTTTTTTACTCTGCAATGAGTGCCTAAGGTATACTTAAATATTCCTCAAAGTGTATATCAAGACAAAGGCAAACAGACTTTGCACATTGCAAACAAAGTTTCACTCTGCAAGAGAATTTGCTCCAAAGCTTAGTATATAAGGTAAAGCTTCACTTTGCAAAAAATACCCAATCACATGCAAGGACAATAAAAAAACAGCATTTTTTCTTGCAAATAATTGGATGATATATTCCAGCAGAGCTTCCTCTCATTTACTAAGCTCTGAAGCAACTGCACTTGCAGCGTGTAAACTCTATTTGCCTTTAGTTAATTAACTCCAGACTTTTTTTTAAAGGGGTTGTAGAGGATTTTTTTTTCCTAAATACCATATTTATCGGCGTATACCAATCATCAGGGCAAAATCGTGGGTGTGTGCGATATACACCGATACCCGCTTCCCGCGCTGTGTTTGAACCGCTGCGCTGGCATATACCGAGCGCAGTACACTCGGGTACAGTCGGGCAGGCTCGGCTCCTCTCGCGGTCACGTCCTGTGTGTCCTGTACGTCCTTTACGCGAGAGGAGCCGAGCCTGCCAGACTATACCCGAGTGTACTGCGCTCGGTATATGCCGGCGCAGTGGTTCAAACACAGTGCGGGAAGCAGGGATGGAGCGGGGAGGACACCACAATGGCCGCAGAAGGATGCCGGACTGAACGAGGCCGCCGATGAACGCGATGGATGACAGGCAGGACGCGATGGATGACGGGCAAGACACCAACGAGGGGCATCCAAACTATAAGTATTTTTATTTTTTTCAGGAATTTTCCTTCAAGTTCGGGGGTGCGCGCTATATGCCGGGGCGCATTATAGCCAGATAAATACGGTAGCTTCCTTTACCTTGGTGCAGTCCTCCTTCACTTACCTCATCCTTCCATTTTGCTTTTAAATGTCCTTATTTCTTCTGAGAAATCCTCACTTCCTGTTCTTCTGTCTGTAACTCCACACTGTAATGCGAGGCTTTCTTCCTGGTGTGGAGAAAGCCTTTTGAGGGGGAGGGGGCGAGCAGGAATGTCAGGACGCCAACTAACACACAGCTCCTTTCTCTATCTGCAACGTAGAGAGCGTCCTGACTCTCCTGTAGTCCAAGGGAGGGGGCGAGCATGACACTCCACACCAGGGAGAAAGCCTCGCATTACTGTGTGGAGTTACAGACAGAAGAACAGGAAGTGAGGATTTCTCAGAAGAAATAAGGACATTTAAAGCAAAATGGAAGGATGAGGTAAGTGAAGGAGGACAGCACTAAGGTAAAGGAAGATATTTAGGGAAAATTCCTTTACAACCCCTTTAAGTTTTGTATCGGGAATAAAAATATTAGGGGGATCCGGTTCAACAATGTGTTACTCAGTGATATGCAAAGAAAAAAAATAATACTTAGGCCCGGATTCAACAAAGCACTTACGCCGACGTATAACAAGTTACACCGACGTAAGTGCAAATGTGCGCCGTCGTATCTGTGCGCCCAACCCACAAACTAAGATGCGCCTAAAAACAGGCTTTACCCCGCCGACGTAACTTGCCTATGCCGGCTTAGTGTGGGCGCACATTTACGCTGTACGCATGGTGGCGCTCCCATTGATTAGCTATTCAAATATGCAAATGAGGCAAATACGGCGATTCACAAACGTACGTGTGCCCAATGCAGGCTACGTGAGGTGCGCGTAAGTTGTACGTCCGGCGTAAAGTTATTCCCCATAAAGGAGGAGCAACCCAGCAGCAGACATGCAAAGGTCTGCACCAGGGAATACAAGCCGGTGTATTTTACGTTGGACGTGTGTCTGGCTGGGCGTATGTTATGTTCACGCCGTACGCAGTGATCCGGTGTAGTTTAGGCAGTTGTTCCGACGTGGTTGTGAGCCTGTGCAGGGGGATGCGTCCACGTCACGTCACATGCTCCGTTCGTGATACATATCTGTCTGGCGCTCGGGCCATCATTTGCATGGGGTCACGCCTCATTTGCATGGCTCTCGCCCACTTCCACCTACGCCGGCCTGCGCCTTCAAAACCTACGCCACGCCAACGCAGCGTTGGGAGCAAGAGCTTGCTAAATGCGGTGCTTGCCTCTCTGCGCTGCGTTGGCTTTGCGTACATTGTTTGCGTTACGGTGGCGTAATGTGCGCCCGCTCTCTGTGAATCCGGGCCTTATTTTTTTTGTCCTGGTAACAATGTTTTTTTCCACTCACAATGTGAGGAAAAATCTTCAAAAGAGAAACAGACAGAAATAAAAATCTGAAAGTTAATATTTTAATTTAGGGGAATCCATCTTTTATTTCTTAGGCCCCATACTCACGAGCAAACATGTCTGCTGAAACTGGCCCGCAGGCCAGTTTCAGCAGACATGTTTGCTCGTGTGTGGGCGCGAGCGGGCCGAATTCCAGCAAACATTTGCCCGCCGGGCCTTTTCCCAGCAGACAAATATTCCTGGACTTGTTTTAAAACAGCCCGCTGGAATTCAGCCCGCTCGGACATGTACGGTCGTCAGTACAGACCTACCGTACATGTCCAGCCGCCCGCCGTGCCTCGCATGCGTCGAATGACTTCGACGCATGCGTGGAAGCATTTTAAAGGCGGGCCGCCCACGTCGCCGCGTCATTGTCGCGGCGACACCGCGTCATCGACGCGGCGACACCGCGGACACGCCCCGCGTATTGTTTACGCGCGGACTTCTGTACGATGGTGTGTACAACCATCGTACAGAAGCCCTCTGGCAGACATGTATGGTGAAAACGGTCCGACGGACCGCTTTCACCATACATGTTTGTCCGTGTGTACCCGGCCTAATTCTGCAGTAAAAAGTAACTTTTCTCTGTATCTTGGAAAAAGGACAACTGAAATTCCACTCTGCTTTTTGTATTCTACAGTCTTAGATTTCTGGTAAAGGATTAAAAAAAAAAAAGCGGCATTGCTAGTGACCAGGAACTGCCCCATGTTTCCAGCACCAAATTTCGAGATTTGTAAATATTATTTTATTTATATTATTATATTTGTTATTGTCATAAAAGTCACACAATGAAATTAAGATGTGAATCAAACATTTCTATGTATATTTATTTATTTGCTTATTTATTTGACTAATCCCTAAAAAAAAAAAAAAAAAAAAATAAAAAGTATAAAAAAAACACTGCAATGGGAAATCAGACATTTTTAAATGAATTCTTCCTCTCCGGATTGTCTGACCTTCCGCCTCTTCAGCTCCCTCTATTTCTCTTCTTCCTCCTCATCTACCTTCTGACAATAATCTGGAATTTGCTGATCATCGTCCTCATCGTCACCGACTCTCACCTCCATGTTCCCATGTATTTCTTCCTTGGGAACCTGGCCGGTTTGGACCTCTGTTGTTCTACGGTCACCGTCCCGCGAATGTTGTTTGACCTTCTCACCAAGAGAAGAAATATTACCATAGCAGCTTGTAAAACCCAAGTCTTCTTCTTTTTATTATTTACCACTTCTGAGGCTCTTCTGTTGACTGTCATGTCCTACGATCGATATACCGCTATCTGTCAGCCATTGCATTACACACAGATCATGTGTTGGAAAGTGTGTGTACAGTTGATGTCCATTGTGTGGTCCCTTGCTTTTACCAATGCCGTGGTTCACACACTTTCTGCTTTAAATTTATCATTTTGTGCATCCGATATTATAAAAAGTTTCTTCTGTGACCTCCCCCAGCTGCTCCAGATCTCCTGCAATGACACCTACATCAACATTGTGCTTGTTTTCCTTCTTAGTAGCTTTCTCGGTGGTGGGTCTTTGATCGTGATGTTCATGTCTTACACTTATATAATAAAAACTGTCCTAAAAATGCAAGTTAAAGGGAAAAGAGGTAAAGTTTTCTCTACGTGTTCCTCTCACCTGGCAGTGGTCTTTGTATTTTATTTCTCCATTTCGTTTAATTATTTTCGCCCCAGCACTAATAATCATTTTGCTGCTGATAAAGTGGTGTCTGTCTTTTACACTGTGATTTCTCCTCTCTTCAATCCTCTGATCTACAGTCTGAGGAACCAGGAATTCAAAACCGCAACTGTTTCACTTTTTAGGAAGATCTTCCTACCAAAAGATAGAATTCTTCCAAGCTAAACCCTCCTCATCCTTTCGTTGAGGTCACCAAGAAAGATACAAGTGCATTCTTGTTTTATTCCCGAGCTGAAGAATACTTTTTACTAGACATGCGCACACTGAAATATTTTGTTTCTAAATTTAGTTTTCGTCCGGAAAATACATTTATTTAGTTACTCCCGAAATTCGTTTTTATTTATTTCGTTTTTCGTTAAAAAAATGCATTCGTCCGAAAATCCAAATTAAGGTTGAATCTGTCATTGAAGGCTTATGGTGTCTGTCGAATGTTCTAAGAAGAAGAAGAAAAAAAAAAATTGACAGAATCTTTAAAAAAATAAAATTTTGACTCTTCATGTCTCTCTATATCGAATTTTTTCTCTCTATGTAGAATCTTTCCTCTCTATGTAGAATCTTTTCTCTCTATGTAGAATCTTCCCTCTCTATGTAGAATGTTCCCTCTCTATGTAGAATTTTTCTCTCTATGTAGAATCTTTCCTCTCTATGTAGAATCTTTCCTCTCTATGTAGAATCTTTTCTCTCTATGTAGAATCTTTCCTTTCTATGTAGAATCTTTTCTCTCTATGTAGAATCTTTCCTCTCTATGTAGAAGCTTTTCTCTCTATGTAGAATCTTTCCTTTCTATGTAGAATCTTTCCTCTCTATGTAGAATCTTTTCTCTCTATGTAGAATCTTTCCTTTCTATGTAGAATCTTTTCTCTCTATGTAGAATCTTTCCTTTCTATGTAGAATCTTTCCTCTCTATGTAGAATCTTTCCTCTCTATGTAGAATGTTTTCTCTCTATGTAGAATCTTTTCTTTCTATGTAGAATCTTTCCTCTCTATGTAGAATCTTTCCTCTCTATGTAGAATCTTTTCTCTCTATGTAGAATCTTTCCTCTCTATGTAGAAGCTTTTCTCTCTATGTAGAATCTTTCCTTTCTATGTAGAATCTTTCCTCTCTATGTAGAATCTTTTCTCTCTATGTAGAATCTTTCCTTTCTATGTAGAATCTTTTCTCTCTATGTAGAATCTTTCCTTTCTATGTAGAATCTTTCCTCTCTATGTAGAATCTTTCCTCTCTATGTAGAATGTTTTCTCTCTATGTAGAATCTTTTCTTTCTATGTAGAATCTTTCCTCTCTATGTAGAATCTTTCCTCTCTATGTAGAATCTTTTCTCTCTATGTAGAATCTTTCCTCTCTATGTAGAATCTTTTCTCTCTATGTAGAATCTTTTCTCTCTATGTAGAATCTTTCCTCTCTATGTAGAATCTTTTCTCTCTATGTAGAATCTTTCCTCTCTATGTAGAATCTTTCCTCTCTATGTAGAATCTTTTCTCTCTATGTAGAATCTTTTCTCTCTATGTAGAATCTTTCCTCTCTATGTAGAATCTTTCCTCTCTATGTAGAATCTTTTCTCTCTATCTAGAATCTTTTCTCTCTATGTAGAATCTTTTCTCTCTATGTAGAATCTTTTCTCTCTATGTAGAATCTTTCCTCTCTATGTAGAATCTTTTCTCTCTATGTAGAATCTTTCCTCTCTATGTAGAATCTTTTCTCTCTATGTAGAATCTTTCCTCTTTATGTAGAATCTTTCCTCTTTATGTAGAATCTTTCCTCTCTATGTAGAATCTTTTCTCTCTATGTAGAATCTTTCCTCTCTATGTAGAATCTTTTCTCTCTATAATGTCAAATCTTTTCTCTCTATGTAGAATCTTTCCTCTCTATGTCGACTCTCATTCATGTCTCTATAATGTCGAATCTTTTCTCTCTATGTCGAATCTTTTCTCTTTATGTAGAATAATATTGGACTAATAGAGTCAAGGTTAGGCACATTCGACCACAACGAAAACGAAAATAAAGCATTTGTTTATGTCAGATCTTTCGGTTTTCGTTTTCTGTGCTTTCATTATCGTTTGTTAAAACGATAACGAAAATACCTGAAATTTGGACGAAAATGCATTCGGACGAAAACGAATGCGCATGTCTACTTTTTACTGTAAAATCTGTGATTATGCAGAAAAGTTATTTCATTCCTACAGATAGTAGACATGTGCACCCAAAAATATTTCGGAATTTCGTTTTTGTCCGAAAAATAAAATGATTTAGTTACTTCCGAAAATTTGTTTTTATTTATTTTGTTTCATTAAAAATGCATTCGTCCGAAAATCCGAATTAACTTAAGGGACACTAAAGGTTCCCATTAAAAAAATAAAAATAAAATGACAAACATGTTATACTTACCTCCACTGTGCAGCTCGTTTTGCACAGAGTGGCCCCGATCCTGGTCTTCTGGGGTCCCTCGGCGGCTGCCTCGGCTCCTCCCCGCAAGAACTAACCCCCTTCATGGGAGCTCTTATCCATGGGGGTTAGTTCTTGCGGGTGTGCTCCCATGATACAGCCGGCGGCTATAGTCGCCGACTGTATCACTTGGCCTCGCCCCCTGGCGTGCTGCATCATTGGATGTGATTGACAGTAGTGCGAGCCAATGGCTGCGTTGCTATCAATCCATCCAATCTAGCCAATCCACGGCTAGACTGAGTGGAGAAGCAGCTAGCGCAGCAGGTGAACAGGCTCAGGTAAGTAAAACGGGGGGGGGTGCGACGTGGCTCCCAAACAAAATTGGCGTCCTTTTTCCCCCACAAATAGAGCTTTCTTTTGGTGGTATTTGATCACCTCTGCGGTTTTTATTTTTTGCGCTATAAAGAAAAATAGAGCGACAATTTTGCTATATTAAATATCAGCCAAAAATATAAAAAAATACTTTTTTTCCCTCAGTTTAGGCCAATACGTATTCTTCTATCTATTTTTGGTAAAAAATAAAATTTATAGCGTTTACAAAATAGGGGATAGTTTTATGGCATCTTTATTAATATATATTTTTTTACTACTAATGGCGGCGATCATTATGATGGACACATCAGACAATTTTGACACATTTTTGGGACCATTGTCATTTTCACAGCAAAAAGTGCTATAAAAAAGCACTGTTTACTGTGAAAATGACAATTGCAGTTTAGGAGTTAACCACTAGGGGGCACTGTAGGGGTTAAGTGTGACCTCATATGTGTTTCTAACTGTAGGGGGGAGCGGGGCTGGACGTGTGACGTCATTGATCGTCTTTCCCTATATCAGGGAACAGACGATCAGTGACACTGCCACAATGAAGAATGGGGAAGGTTTGTTAACACACACCTCTCCCCGTTCTTCAGCTCCGGTGACCGATCGCTGGACACCGGCGGCGATTGGGTTTCTGGGCCCCTCGGGCGCGGTCCCCGCGGCGCACTTGCAACCCCATGGCTGAGCTTAAAGAGTCACGTACAGGTACGTGATTGTGCCCAGCCGTGCCATTCTGCCGACTTATATTGGCATGAAGGGGTCCTTAAGTGGTTAAACTGGTTTTCATTCATTCGGATACTTCACAGGCATTTCCCAGCTGTTGTTTCCTGCACAAACTGTGGTTGGAACAGGTAAGTAAAGCAATTCTTTCTTTATAGGACTAGATAGATTTATTTCCACTTAATTTTTATTTTAATTGACTGGAAACAAGTAATGTTTGTGCAACCAAAAGAGTGAAGAAGAAAAAGAAGAAGAAGACACCAGAGCATAGACTTTCTTTAGGTTTTATTCATGATAATGATGCAATAAGAGGCTAGAAAATTACAGCGAACCCCCAAATATTATATATGTTTTTTTAGCAAAGACCCTATAGCAGGGGTGCCCAACCAGTGGCCCGGGGGCCACATGTGGCCCCGCGGAGCCCTCTGATGTGGCCCGCGACATTCTGCTCTGAGATGGCTGGTTGGCAAGCCCAGAACGTGGATCGCCAATCCGTCATCCCAGAGCATCAGTGTCGTGAATAAAGCCAGTGGTAGAGAAAGCAAGCGGCTGCGAGGCAGAGCCCCATAAGCCGATGCTTCCTGTATAGCACCACCTCCTGTCACAGGCGGAATGATACCAAATATGGGCATATCTGTTCTGCAGTGGTTACTGGGCTGCTTTCAAACTGATCAGCAGGTGCACCGCCTACCTACAATCTGATCTGCTAAAAAAAACAGAAGAGGATCCATCCCCTTCCACCTATGTGGATCGGATCAAAGGGCCCATAGAGTAGAGTGGGCTGTGTCTGCTCTCGATATGCAGAGTGGACACAGACCTGTAATCCGCCCGATCCACTCATTGTGGCCCACAAGCGGTTACCAAGTCACTTAAGTGGCCCTCACTCTTCAGAAGGTTGGGCATCCCTGCCCTAGAGAATACAAAAATACAAAATAAAAATGTTTTTGCGTATTGTGCAATACACCGAGTAAATAGATTCCCAACATGTCACGCTTCAAAAGGTCGCGCTCATGGAATGGCGCCAAACTTCGGTACTTAAAAATCCCCATTTTTTTTTTACTGGTTACATGTTTTGAGTTACAGAGGAGGTCTAGGGCTAGAATTATTGCTCTCGCTCTAACATCACATGTATGGTTTCAACACCGTTTTCATTTGTGGGCGGGACTTAAGTATGCGTACGCTTCTGCGTGAAAGCACACTGGGACAGGGGCACTTTAACATTTTTACTGTGAGATATGGGGTCATTAAGACTCCATATCTCACCTCTAGGCCTGAAATAATAACAAAAAAAATGATCTCGGCTTTCCAGCCGAGGCGGCGCCGTTTTTTTTTTAATGCAGAGGCCGGGCGTGACGTCATAACATCGCGCCCGGCCTCCGAACGATCATAGAGCCTCCGGCGATCATCTGGTCCACCGGAAATCTCTATGGTCAACATCCGGGGACAGGCGGATCCGTTCTCTGACTCACTGATCGCAGTGGTGAGTCGGTAGAAGCTCCGCAGGGAGGGGGAGGGGGGACGTCCCCTCCTGCCTCCCGTAAGAACGATAAAGCAGTGAAACAGCCACTATGATCTTTTTTATGGTGTAGGGAATCACCGGCTGAAAAAGATGATATCTGAATGATGCCTGTAGCCGCTTAAAGTCCAGGATGTCATATGACGGCCCGTGGGTGGGAAGTGGTTAAGCAACAAGATGTCTTATGGTTAAGATATTCTGCACTGCTATCATATCGCAATAGTTGGACAACTTTTGACCTTGTTTCTACCTATCTATCAAAAGTTGAACATTTCTTTTCTATCTAAAATTAAAACCCAGAAAATGAATTTAAAACACAAGCAGTCGTGAGACTAACAATATCGATGTGAAGTCCTTTAGTGAAAGTTTATGGTGTGGAACTGATTCTGGAGAGAGTTTTCCGAAGAGCTTTTTTCAGCTCATTGTTCCTCAGGCTGTATATAATCGGGTTTAGGAGAGGGGTGATAACCGTGTAAAATACAGAAATCAGTCTTCCTGCCAGAAAATCCTTTGTTTTGAGTTGAAAGTAGTTGAAGAAACCAGCCCCATAAAAGATGAAGACCACCGTGAGGTGAGAACTGCAGGTGGAGTAAGCTTTCTGTCTCCCGTCCTTTAGTGTAATTTTCACGATGGTTTTAAAAATGTAGGCGTAGGAGAAGAAAGTAACGAGAAGGCTAGTGACTCCGAGAATTATAGATTCTAAATAAAAAAGCAAAAAATTTAGGAATGTGTCAGAAGATGAGAGTTGAATCAACTGATATAGTTCACAGAATAAGCCTGGGATGGTGGCCGGATGCGGGAAGGCCAGTCTTAGGACACAAAGTGTGTGGACCAAGATAAAGATAAATCTGTAGACCCAGAAAAAGAACGCTATCTGAACACACAAGGGAATGTTTATCATGGTCGTATAACGCAAAGGATGACAGATGGCAACATAGCGATCGAAGGACATCACTGTAAGTATGGAGGACTCAGTGCTGGCAAACCAGGTGAAGAAGAAGACCTGGGTGATACAAGATGAATATGAAATCAGATTGTTTCCGGTACAGATTGCAAAAAACATATGAGATGAAGACACAGAGGGGATGAGGATGTCTAAAACCGAGAGGTTTCCCAAGAATAAATACATGGGGGTGTGCAGGTGGTAGTCCGAGGCCACCAAGAAAATGATGAGAAGATTCCCAACCAGTGTGGCCACATAGATGAGGAGGATCAGCAGAAATACTGGGATCTGGGAATCTGTGAGGTCCGACAGGCCAAACAAAATGAATTCAGGCTGAAAAGTTTGATTTCCCATCAGAACCAAATAATTCACTAAAAGAGGGAGCGATAATGTGAGAATTCAGGAAGACATTGTATTGGAGAAGACACCATTCACTAGACTGAAAAGGATCGTTCACAGCAATCAGCCCTCCAGGCTCAATATGTAGTAGAAGGTCCAACCAGGGGTGACTTTGGTTGCAGGGGTTGCAGTATATAAACTATAAAAGGTTTAAAGTTTAAAAGTTTATTTAAGTTAAAAAAAAAACGAGAAGGCCTGGGTCACAGTCTCCTCTCTAATTCATCCCAAAGGTGTTCTATCAGGTTGAGGTCAGTCAAGTTCTTCCACCAGAAAACTTGCTCATCCATGTATTGCTTCAAATCATTTGGTGGAGGGAGGATTATGGTGTGGGGTTGTTTTTCGGGGATTGGGCTTGGCCCCTTAGTTCCAGTGAAGGGAACTCTTAAGACGTCAGCATACCAAGACATTTTGGACAATTTCATGCTCCCAACTTTGTGGGGACAGTTTGGGGACGGCCCCTTCCTGTTCCAACATGACTGAGCACCAGTGCACAAAGCAAGGTCCATAAAGACATGAATGAGTGAGTTTGGGGTGGATGAACTTGACTGACCTGCAAAGAGTCCTGACCTCAACCCGATAGATCACCTTTGGGATGAATTAGAGCGGAAACTGCGAGCCAGGACTTCTTATCCAACATTAATGCCTGGCCTCACAAATGCCCTTCTGGAAGAACGGTCAAACATCCCCATAGACACCCTCCTAAACCTTGTGGAAAGACTTCCCAGAAGAGTTGAAGCTGTTATAGCTGCAAAGGGTAGACCAACTTAATATTGAACCCTACGGACTAAGACTGGGATGCCATTAAAGTTCATGTACCTGTAAAGGCAGGTGTCCCAATACTTTTGGTAATATAGTGTATGTATATATATATATATATATATATATATATATATATATATATATGTTTATATTTATGTATTATACTGTAATTATAGAGCTTTATTTTGGCGGTATGTGATCACCACTTCTTATTTTTTATTTATTATTATATAAATATGACAAAGAATTTAAAAATGAATACAAAAATTCCACTTTCTGTTATAAAACATATTTAGCTGGATTCACGTAGATGGGCCTAACGTTAGGCAGGCGTAGCGTATCGCATATACGCTACGCTGCCGTAAGTTAGAGAGGCAAGTGCTGTATTCACAAAGCACTTGCGTCCTAAGTTACGGCGGCGTAGCGTAAATCTGCCGGCCTAAGCGCGCCTAATTCAAATTGTGAAGAGGTGGGCGTGTTTTATGCTAATGAATCGTGACCCGACGTGATTGACGTTTTTTACGAACGGCGCATGCGCCGTCCGTGGAAATATCCCAGTGCGCATGCTCCAAATTACGCCACAAAGAATTATTGGTTTCGACGTGAATGTAAATTACGCCCAGCCCCATTCACGGACGACTTACGCAAACAACGTAAACATTTTAAAATTCAACCCGGGTCCGACATCCATACTTAACATTGGCTGCGCCATCTTTTTGGTGGAATAACTTTAGGCCTGAAAACGCCTTACGTAAACGGCGTATCTTAACTGCGAAGGGCAAGCATACGTTCGTGAATAGGCGTATCTCGCTGATTTACGCATTCTAGGCGTAAATCAGCGTACACGCCCCTAGCGGCCGGCCTAAAAAGACAGCTCTGAATCTGACTAATACAAAAAATTTAAAAAACAATCGAATTCCTTAATAAATGCTACATGTCTTTGGTTAAAAAAAAATATCTTAATAAGTGAATATTAATTGGCCTTTGTGAAAGTTATAACATCTACAAACTATGGGATATATATTTGAAAGTTGATCGATCCGGATGTACTGTTCTCCTATCTAATTTCTTGAGGCTTTAAAACTCCAGGACAGTACAAATACAACCCCCCGACCCCACCAATTGACCCATTTTCGGAAAGTAGACAGTCTGATGTGTTAAGTAATGCCCTGTACACACGATCGGTTCGTCTGATGACCGTTTTCATCGGACGAACCGATCGTGTGTGGGCCCCATCGTTTTTTTCCCATCGGTGGAAAAAAAATAGAACATGTTTAAAAATTATCTGATGGTTAAAAAACCGATAGAAAAAAAACGATCATCTGTGGGGAAATCCATCGGTCAAAAATCCATGCATGCTCAGAATCAAGTCCACGCATGCTCGGAAGCAGTGAACTTAATTTTTCTCAGTACGTCGTTGTGCTTTACGTCACCGCGTTCTGACACGATCGGATTTTTAACTGATGGTGTGTAGGCAAGACTGATAAAAGTCAGCTTCATCGGATATCTGATGAAAAAATCCATCGGTCCGTTTTCATCGGATGAACCGATCGTGTGTACAGGGCATAGTAGTCATGATGAGTTTTTTTTTTAAGTTGTCATTTTTGGTCATCATTTTTTAGAAAATGAAGAATGTGAATAAAATATTTTCTTTTTTTTTTTTTTTTTTTTTTATGCACTGTCACCAGTGCAGTAATAGGGATACTGACTGATGACAGTATGTTAAAAAAAATTATAAAATTGTATATCATACATTTTGTATATATAATAAATCAATGATATATTTTTTTCCTTTTTTAAAAAATAATTGAAATTTACAATATATATACTTTTTTTTAACATTGATTTCATTTTTTTTTTAATTTTTAACTCTGCCATCGTAGCGGCTCAGTATCACCAACATAACACTGTACTGCTCTGGAGGAGTCATCAAGGATTTGTATTTTTTTTTCTTACACTACTATTGCTTCTACAGTAAGTATCACTGTATAAGCAACAGTTTTTGCTATCATTAATGAGTTTTATGAGTATTCATGAACCGCTTGCTTTTGTTTGTGATAGGCTACAGCTCACATTTATTAATTACTGTGTGTTTAAATACAATGGGCGGGAGGTGATCAGAACCTAATACAAGTCTAGGCTTCATAATCAGTTCCCAGAGGAATCATGATAATATCATTCTGTAATAGGTGGAACTAATTAGACATACAAATCATATATTCCAAATACAATTGGGAGGTTCTTAAATATATTTATTTTACTCATTTTGCACTGCTGCAGTCACATACTATTATTATTATTATACATGTATATAGCTCTAACATAGACCGCAGTGCTGTACTCAGAACACTGAGCCATTCACATCAGTCTCTGTACCAGAGGAGCTTACACTCTAATGCCCCCCCCCCCCCCAGTCACACACTATTATTATTCTTATTATACATTTATATAGCTCTGACATATTCCGCAGTACAGTACAGATAATACTGAGTCATTTATATCAGTCTCTGTACAGAAGAGCTTACACTCTAATGCCTCCCACAGTCGCACACTATTATTATATATTTATGTAGCTCTGACATATACCGCAGTGCTGTACAGAGAGCACAGAGCCAGTCACACCAGTCTCTGTACAGAGGAGCTTACACTCTAATGTCCCCTCCCCCACAGTCTCACACACTATTATTATACATTTATATAGCTCTGACATATACCGCAGTGCTGTACAGAGAGCACAGAGCCAGTCACATCTGTCTCTGTACCAGAGGAGCTTACACTCTATTGTCCCCACACAGTCACACACTATTATTATTACACATTTATAAAGCTCTGACATATATCATAGTGCTGTACAGAGAACACTGAGCCAGTCATATAAGTCTCTGTACCAGAGGAGCTTACACTCTAATGTCCCCCCCCCCCCCAGTCACACATTAATATTATTATTATACATTTATATAGCTCTGACATATACTGCAGTGCTGTACAGAGAACACTGAGCCAGTCACATCAGTCTCTCTATACTTTACATTCAGTATTAAAAATGCTGACTGGGAAAGTAAGAATGTATAAATTGATAAATGAATTTACTTATTTATTGGTAAATACATTGATTGTCATTAAAAGTAGGTACAACAGACAACATCCTGGTAAAGACACAACAATGAACAATACAGAAAGAGAGAAGAGAGTCGTTGTGTGATACAAGCGTACAGTACATACCCGCCAGCACACCATGGATCGACAACTTCCGTCCAAAAGTTTTAATGAAAAAAGATCACGTCCCAAGGGATAGTGCAACGTTTCGGAAGCCATGCAGGACCCCCCCCCCCCCCATTTGATCATCACATGCCTGACGAAGGGGTCCTGCGCAGCTCCGAAACGTTGCACTATCCCTTGTGACGTGATCTTTTTTCATTAAAACTTTTGGACAGAAGTTGTCGATCCATGGTGTGCTGGCGGGTATGTACGCTTGTTTGATGTTTCCAGAACCCAACTGGCGATCGTTTCAGCACCCACCGTTTTATGAGCCATATTTGCCAGGAACGTGTGTGATAAGGAATATTGATCAGATTGTGTGATATAAATCCCGTTCCGAGTATTATTATAATATGTTGGTTTTAGTAACTGTGTACAAAGCCAGTGAATTGGAGTTTGAAGTTTCTGTTAACTCCTTAAAGCGGGAGTTCACCCAATGATGTTTTTTTTTTTCTCTTTTCCCCTTAGATGGATGCTCGTTTTGTCTAGGGGAATTGGCTAGTTGTATTAAAACCCGAGCAGTACTTACCCGTTTTCGAGATGCATCTTCTCCGCCGCTTCCGGGTATGGGTCTTCAGGAGCGGGCGTTCCTTCTTGATTGACAGTCTTCCGAGAGGCTTCCGACGGTCGCATCCATCGCGTCACTAGTAGCCGAAAGAAGCCGAACGTCGGTGCGGCTCTATACTGCGCCTGCGCACCGACATTCGGCTTCTTTCGGAAAATCGTGACGCGATGGATGCGACCGTCGGAAGCCTCTCGGAAGACTGTCAATCAAAATAGGAACGCCCAGTCCCGCAGCCCATACCCGGAAGCGGCGGAGAAGATGCATCTCGTAAACGTTAAGTACGGCTTATATTTTAAAACAACTAGCCGATTCCCCTAGACAAAACGAGCATCCATCTAAGGGGAAAAAATGTTATGTACGGGTGAACCCCCGCTTTAAGATATCAATCCAAAATTGTCTCATCTGTAAAATGCCAAATAGGAATAGCAGAAATTATCAGGGGGCGCCAGTGTTAAGCTGGGTGTTATTGCCTTTATGAATCGTATAATCATAGGCATGTGCACAGGGTGTGCCAGGTGTGCCCAGGCACACCCAAATCACCCTGTGTAGAACAGATTCCCCCTACTGACCTGGCTCCCCCCCCAAAGCACTTCTGGCTTCCCTCCTCTCCTACCAGCTGTTGCTGCAGGATGTTTTAGGATGAGTGGGGGGAAAGGGCCAGTAAATATATAATTTACCAACCCCTTCCCTTTCTTAATTAACATTGTGAGTGTGTAGTGTGTGTTTGAGCTTTAGGGTGCACACCCTAATGCCTTAGAAAAATGTGTATATCCAGGGCGCTCCAAGAATTTGAATCCTGACAGATAAAGTCTGTGTTGGAGAGGGTAGCAGATCTTCACACACTTTAGGCAGCACTCAGGGAGACAAGCAATCTCTAATGGGAACAGAAAAACAAACAAGGTGCCTCTAAGTGCAGAAATATAGGTCACAGGCTGAAGAAGGAACCAATGAGTTGTTCCGAAACGCGTCCCGCCTCTATGACACACTTCCTGCCCTCTTCCTGGTTGTGTTCCATGCTGGTTTTTGTCTCGCTTCCTCTGACATCATCCCCAGGCTCCATCACCATTGAGTTTTCTAAACACTCACAGCACAAATTGGCTGTTATTCTGTGGACTTCCCTGGAAGCTTTATCATCAGACTGGGACTGCCCTGCCACTGGAACATCTTCTGGACACACTTACCTGCTACATGCCTGCTTCATCCACCATCTTGTAAGTGTTTTTAACCCCTTTAGGGGATATTAAATATTTCTGCACTTAGAGGCACCTTGTTTGTTTTTCTGTACCCTAATGCCTTAGGCTGCGCACACCTATGCATATAGTAAAAATGTAACTCCAGAACATCTCATAATTACAGGGCCCCTTTTCTGAGTTATACATAGACCGGATTCATCTGATTTTTGGAATCCTCTTTCACCATCCCAAACTGATGTGGAGAGAAGAGCAGAATATTCCAGGAACGTGTGATAAGACACATTGTAACCACTCACCTGTATACTCAGAATTATTGATGATGGATGGGGTCTGTGTATGGAAATACAGGGGATGGAGATGAGGAATATACAACACTGTATAAATGTCAGGAAGGATCGATCACCTTGTAGAACAATATTTCATGTATAAAACAGCTAACAGCTTCCTGTTCTAGACAGATACAATGAGTCCTGTAGAGCAGTGGTCATCAACTCTCTCCTCAGGGCCCAGTAACAGGCCAGGTTTTATGTATTATCTTGGGGAGATGCAGACTAGAATACTGTAATCACTGAGCAGCAAATTAGATCACCTGTCATGTATTTCAGTTATCTTGAAAACCTGGCCTGTTAGGGCGCCCTGAGGACAGGGGTTAATGACCACTGATGTAGAGCTCTTGTTATCAGATCTTGTGTTGGTCGGGTTCCTTCAGCCAGTTCTATAGAGGAGATTGGAGTGTCGGATAGAGAGGACACACAGGTTCTCCCCCCACCGTGTACCATCTCATTGTATATAAAAGCATTTAGAAGCCTCCTGAGATCTCCAGACATATCTCTCCAGGGTCTCATTACACTGCCGAGATCTGAGATGATTAAAAAATGTGTTTGTGTTTCTTTGTTTTCTTTACTTGACGTGATTGTAGCCGTATTAGTGCAATTGTGACTGTCCGTGATAGAGAACATTGAGTACTGTCCATGATACTTTTTTTATTTGCACTAACATACAATTTTTCAGGACAAGCTTTCGGGGTTTGTCCCCTTCTTCAAGGTCCAAGCAGTACAAGGTCCTTGCAGTACAAGGTCCTTGCAGTACAAGGTCCAAGCAGTACAAGGTCCAAGCTGTACAAGGTCCAAGCAGTACAAGGTCCAAGCTGTACAAGGTCCAAGCAGTACAAGGTCCAAGCAGTACAAGGTACAAGCAGTACAAGGTCCAAGCTGTACAAGGTCCAAGCAGTACAAGGTCCAAGCAGTACAAGGTACAAGCAGTACAAGGTCCAAGCTGTACAAGGTCCAAGCAGTACAAGGTCCAAGCAGTACCTACCACTTGGACATTGAAGAAGGGGACACACCTCGAAAGCTTGTCCTGAAAAGTTGTCTGTTAGTGCAAACAAAAAAAGTATCGCGGACAGTACTTAATTTTCTCTGTTTTCTTTATATAGGTCTTCTTCACTTTTATGTTATTGATAAATAAATAAATAATGTAAAATTGACTTGACTGGGCACGGGGCAAATCATGATGTGAGATCTCCAGCGATGTTCCTCCCGGGTCTCATTACACTGCTGAGATCTCACCACAGCCTCATGACACAAGACGATCCAAAAATATCTTTGTGTTTTTTGTTTTTTTTGTTATCTTTATAACTTTCTCCTTCTCTTTGTTCTGATTAATAAGTGAATAATGTAACATTTACTCTACCAGGCATCAGGAAAATCAGGATCCCAATCTGTTTTGTTAAAAATAAATCTGCTGGGTAAGTGTATTTGTTATGAGAGAAGTATGCAAGTCCCCTTGGAGTGCCCAGATCAGGGGTTCCACCTTAGAGTGCCCAGATTAGAGGTGCCCCCTTAGAGTGTCCAGCTCAGGACTGCCACTTTAGAGTGTGCAGATCTGGAGTGTCCTCTTAAAGCACCCAGATCAAAAGTGCTCCCTTAGAATGCCCAGATAAGGAAAACCCCTTTAGGGTGAACAGATCAGGAGTGCCCCCTTAGAGTGCCCAAATCCGGAGTGCTCCCTTAGACTGCCCTGATCAGGAGTGCCCCCTTAGAGTGCTTAGATCAAGAATGTCCCCTTAGAGCACCCAGATTAGAAGTGTCCCATTAGAGTGCCCAGATCAGGAGTGCTCCCTTGGACTGCCCAGATCAGGAGTGCTCCCTTGGACTGCCCAGATCAAGAGTGCTCCTTTAGAGTTCCCAGATCAGGAGTGCTCCCTTAGAGTGCCCAGATCAAGAGTGCTCCTTTAGAGTTCCCAGATCAGGAGTGTTCCTTTGGACTGCCCAGATCAGGAGTGCTCCCTTAGAGTGCCCAGATCAGGAGTGCTCCCTTGGACTGCCCAGATCAGGAGTGCTCCCTTAGAGTGCCCAGATCAGGAGTGCTCCCTTGGACTGCCCAGATCAGGAGTGCTCCCTTAGAGTGCCCAGATCAGTAGTGCTCCCTTGGACTGCCCAGATCAGGAGTGCTCCCTTAGAGTGCCCAGATCAGGTGTGCCCCTTAGAGTGCTTATATCAAAAGTGTCCCCTTAGAGCACCCAGATTAGAAATGCCCCATTAGAGTGCCCAGATCAGGAGTGCTCCCTTAGAGTGCCCAGATCAGGAGTGCTCCCTTAGAGTGCCCAGATCAGGAGTGCTCCCTTGGACTGCCTAGATCAGGAGTGCTCCCTTAGAGTGCCCAGATCAGAAGTGCTCCCTTAGAGTGCCCAGATATGGAGTGCTCCCTTAGAGTGCCCAGATCAGGAGTGCTCCCTTAGAGTGCCCAGATATGGAGTGCTTGCCTCTATAGATCAGACCCTTCTCCCAGTCCAGTGGCCCTGTAAATGAACAATCTCGCTCTGCCTCAGCCTCACACTGCCTGGTGTTCTGTGGTGAGGGACAATCTCACTTGTGAAAGAACAAACTTACTGCATAGCATTCAGCTTCCTTTGTGCCCAAATGTATTAGTGGCATGTGCCACCTCTGCATGTATAATCTAGCTGCCACCTGCCAGGGCATATCAGTCTGCCTCTCTGGGACAGGGCCCACCACCAAGCACCTGTTGAAACTAAGTAAATAACACTACAAAAAAAAGAAAGTCCCCTGCCTGGCATCAAATACACAGCATTTACAGGTAATAGGATATAATAAAAATATTGCAATATTGTGGCATTTTGCAAGTACTGGCTGATGGGTGCTCTTGGCGCGTCATCGATCTCCGGACATCATGAATGACATGGGCTGCATCACTGGATTAAATAACTGACAAGTGATTTTTATTTTTCAATAACAGACCTGTTAAATGTTTTGGTGTTTTTATTTCTATGGTTACCACTTTTTGTACCCCATACTCATATACACTAAGCTATGTTTCCTGAACACTTGTATAGAAGTGACCATTACACTACATTCATTTTTACACAATTGGTTGATTTGTGCGATACACAATATACAATTCCAGCTATATAATCAGTTTCAGACAATGAAAAAGTCTCACACATGTGGTTTCCAAATACTCAGGAAGGGTTGAAGGATGTAAAAGCGAGCAAAGTCCTTTCTTGTATAGAGAGGGATGGACTCCAGAGAGAGAAATATCATCTGTACAAATCATTAGTAAGACCTCATCTGGAATATGCAGTTCAGTTTTGGGCTCCAGTTCTCAGAAAGGATATCGGGGAACTGGAGAAAGTGCAGAGAAGGGCAACCAAACTGATAAGAGGCATGGAGGAGCTCAGCTATGAGAAAAAATGTTAGAGGAACAGAATTTATTCTCTCTTGAGAAGAGGAGTTAAGGGGGGATATGATCCACATGTACAAATATTTAAGGGGTCCATATAGTGAACTTGGTGTTGAGTTATTCACTTTACGGTCATCACTGAGGACAAGGGGCACTCTTTACATCGGGAGGCAAATAAGGAAAGGTTACTATTTTTGGCAAGATTGCCTTTAATAACAATAAAAAACATCATAAACTATCCATTTACCACCAAATGAAAACCCAATGTGTTGTGAAAAAAAAAGGGTTAAACCTCCTGGATGCACAGAGTAGTTGTAATGATATGTATGAAATGAATAAAGATAGCGCTAACATCAACTAGTGCAAGGTGAGTACAGTGAGTGCTAATACTGTATAGTAATCAACAGTGAATAATAGAACATAAGAAACAACAACACTCTTGAAAAACTTTCTATCCAAAAAATGACAGTGAGTCCATAATGGGTTAATGGAATAGACCCGTATGAAGACCTGCAGGCAATCAGCCGGCGTCTCCTCCTCACTGCTTCAGATAGACAGAACCGACCTTCATAAAGATTCAGCCAGAAACTCCACGATATGTAGGGAAGAGAACAAGAGAGAGAGGACAAGCCTCCTAGTGCAACAATGTATGAAAAGGAGGGGGGGACAGGGACTACACCGACGGTGTGTGCACTCACGGATCCGCCGATTGACACAGGCTCAAAATCAAGTTGCCGCTCAGTGTGATGGTCTCCTCACTCGGATCATTGTCCCGTCACATAGGCTCCTATGTGACGGGACTACAATCCGAGTCATACATTGTTGCACTAGGAGGCTTGTCCTCTCTCTCTTGTTCTCTTCCCTACATATCGTGGAGTTTCTGGCTGAATCTTTATGAAGGTCGGTTCTGCACTCACTGTACTCACCTTGCACTAGTTGATGTTAGCGCTATCTTTATTCATTTCATATTATTTGGTTTGGTTCACCTTTATGATACGCAGCTTTTATCATTTAATGTTTTTTGCTGGGTTTTTTTATTTGTAGTTTTTCACATGGTAGCGCAGTAGTACTACTCTTTTTTTTGTAATGATATGTACGGTTTTAATTACACATGTCAAAGTTTCAAAATCGTGCTTAGGCATTTAGATTGGTTTTACCCATAGGCGTGCAGGGGTTAAAACATAGTTAAATGCCGTTCGGAAATCTTGGTTCCTCAGACAGTAGATCAGGGGATTGAGGAGAGGAAGGATCACGGAGTAAAAGACAGACACCACTTTGTCTCCAACAAATTGATGGTTAGCGCTTGGCCGAAAATAATTATACACAACTGAGAAATAAAATATGAAGACCACTGTCAGATGAGGGGTACACGTAGAGAACACTTTACTTCTGCTGCCTTTAACTTTCATTTTTAGAACAGTTTGAAATATATAGACATAGGGCAGGAAGGTTAATGTTAGAGTCCCGCCTCCAAGGAAACAGCCAAAGAGAAAGATGAGCAAAATATTCATGTAGATGTCACTGCAGGAGATCTTAAGCAATTGGGGAAGGTCACAGAAGAAATTTTCTATAATATGTGATCCACAAAACGTTAATCTGAAGGCAAAAAGTGTGTGAACTAAAGAATTCATAACACTGAGAGAGAACACAAAGGACATCAACTGTACACACACTTTCCAACTCATAATCTGTACGTAATGCAGGGGCTTACAAATAGCCGTATATCGATCATAGGACATGACAGCCAACAAAATCACCTCAAAGGCATCAAAGAACATAAAGAAGAAGATTTGGGTTATACAAGCTTTTGTTGTCATTTTTCTTTTCTTGGTGTGAAGGTCGTATAACATTCTTGGGACGGTGACCGAGGAACAACAGAGGTCCAAACCGGCCAGGTTCCCCAGGAAGAAATACATGGGAACATGGAGGTGAGAGTCGGAGACGATGAGGACGATGATCAATAAATTACAGAATAATGTCAGAAGGTAGATGAGGAGGAAGAAGAGAAAGAGAGGAAGTTGTAGAGATGGAAGATCAGATAATCCGGAAAGAAAAAATTCATTTAAAAATGTCTGATTTCCCATGAAAATATTTCAAAAACGATAAAAATATTCTTGCTACTGTCAACAAATTAATTATTATAATTCTTTACCAAAATTCTCAGATATTGGCTGAAGCATCAATGTTACTGTAGGATGTATTAAGAAGAGTGCAATTTAGATTGATCATCATTAAATAGACTAAAAACTGTTTTTCCTATAGGTTCAGAAACTAAAACTATCATTGTATTTTGTGTCTTTTATGTCAATGTCCAGGCAGTTCAACCTGTATGATTAGAACCCCAAATTAGATACAGTAATAGCTTTGTTTGTCTGAAAGGCCCTGATTGCTCAGTCTAAGAAATTAGTACCGTATTTGCCGGCGTATAAGACGACCCACTATTTTTCCAGGAAAAATTTGGGTTTTGTGATATACTCGCCATATAAGACGACCCACTTCCTACTAGTCTTTCTGGAAGCTGAGGGGTAGCCGGAACAACCGCTGACAGAAACAACCCGCTGACAGAAACAGGCTTTTTTCAAATCTCACTGTGCAATTACATTACATGCCTCACTGTGCCATTGCATTACATGCCTCCACTGTGCCATTACATTACATTACATGCCTCCACTGTGCCATCACTTGCCTCCACTGTGCCATAACTTGCCTCCACTGTGCCATCACTTGCCCCCACTGTGCCATCACTTGCCTCCACTGTGCCATCACTTGCCCCCACTGTGCCATCACTTACCCCTACTGTGCCATCACTTGCCCCCGCTGTGCCATCACTTTCCCCCACTGTGCCATCACTTGCCCCCACTGTGCCATCACTTGCCTCCACTGTGCCATCACTTGCCTCCACTGTGCCATCACTTGCCTCCACTGTGCCATCACTTGCCCCCACTGTGCCGGCCAAGACGATCTCCCTACCTTATTTATTTGCAGATTCTGGCTTCCAGGCTGCGGGCATCCATGATTCAAAAGCCGCGCCTCCTCCTCAGACTGTTCCGTGATAGGCGGAACACAAATTTTCCCAGCAGAGCCTTTGTTCAGTGTTCCGCCTATCACGGATGTCCTCTCGTCCGAGGATGAGAAGGCATCCGTGATAGGCGGAATACTGAACAGAGGCACTGCTGGGAAAATTTGTGTTCCGCCTATCACGGAACAGTCTGAAGAGGAGGCGTGGCTTTTAAATCATTAATGCCCGCAGCCTGACGGACACTGTCATCGGCGTATAAGACGACCCCCGACTTTGGATGCATTTTTTTGCATCCAAAAGGTCGTCTTATAGGCTGGAAAATACGGTACATTTATTCTTTTTTTCTCTATATAGAGTTCAATTGGCAGTGACATCTGCCAACAAGTGAAAACATAACTTTATGAAATGAGGATAAGGCTTTCATTCATCAATGTGCAATCTGTTAGTGTTGGTGTAAAATGTACCTAAATCTGATTTATTTTTTATTTTTTTAATATTACAGTCCCTAGAGATGAAGTGACTGAATTAGAAACCTAGAAACACGATGGTAGAAAAAGGTTAACCACTTGCCGACAGCTGGCCGTCATATGACATCCCCCGCTTTGTGGTAGCATATCTGAATGGTGGGGGCAGCTACAGGCATCATTCAGATATTGACGTTTTCAGCCGGCGATTCCCTACCCCATAAGAATGATCATAGCGGCTGTTCCACTGCTTGATCGTTCTTACGGGTGGCGAGAGGGGGATACCCCCCTCCTGCCACCCTCCGGTGCTTCTAACCGACTCACTGCTGCGATCGGTGAGTCAAGAAATGGATCCGCCGGCCTCGGAAGTACATCATAGAGATTTCTGGTTGACCAGATGGTCGCCGGAGTCTCTATGATTGTCGTAGGCCGGGTGCGATGTTATGACGTCATGCTTAGCCTCTGCATTAAAAAAAAAAAAACGGTGCCGCCTCGGCTTGGAAGCCGTGATCGCTTTTATTTTATTTTTATTTTAGGCTTCCCAGCCCAGAGGTGAGATGTGGGGTCTTATTGACCCCACATCTCACTGTAAAGAGGTCCTGTCATGTCATATTCCTATTACAAGGGATGTTTACATTCCTTGTAATAGGAATAAAAGTGATGAAATTGTATTTTATTTTTTAAAAGTGTCAAATCATTTTTTTTAAGTAAAATTAACAATTAAACAAATACATTAATGTTAAAGTGCCCCTGTCCCCATGTGCTGGCATGCAGAAGCGAACACATACGTAAGTCCCACCCACATATGAAAACGGTGTTGAAATCACACATGTGAGGTGTCGCCACAAACGTTAGAGTGCGAACAATAATTTTAGCCCTAGACCTTCTCTGTAACTCAAAACATGTAACCAGTAAAAAAAAATTAAAGCATCGCCTATGGGGATTTTTAAGTACATTCCGCAAGTGTGTTCAATTTTGAAGTGTGACATGTTAGGTATCTTTTACGGTGCAACTTCATCTTTCACATTATGCAAAAAAATTGGGCTAAAATTTGTTCTTTTTTAACCACTTGTCCATGGGAGGACGTCATATGACGTCCTCCACTTTGTGTGGTGATATCTGAATGATGGGTGCAGCTACAGGCATCATTTAGATATCGCAGTCTTCAGCCGCCGATTCTGTGCACGATAAGAACAATCAAAGCGGCGGTTCCATTGCTTGATTGTTCTTATAGGCAGCCGCCATCCGGTGCTTCTCCGGAACTCTCCCGTGCCATCCGGGGCCCGGAGAGCGAATCGGTCGGCGCTGCCTGGAAAGCATAGAGATGACTGGTGACCAGATGGTCACCAGTCATCTCTATGACCGTCGGAGGCCCGGGCGTGACGTTATGACGTCACACCCGGTACCCGGAAGTAAACAAAGTCGCAATCGCGGCATTTGTTCTGTGATTTTTTTTCACCGATTTCATGCTTGTAAGCCTGGAGGAGAGATGTGGGGTCTTATTGACCCCACCACTCTCCATAAAGAGGACCTGTCACACTGATTCCTATTACAAGGGATGTTATCAATCTGAGTTTTATTGAATTTTTTCCCATGCCCAGATATACATACAATTGTACTATAGTCGTATCGACAAAACATACAGATACATAGTATATACTGTCTTAACTGGAGCCTCGAACAAACAAACATAGGAAGACAAAAAAATAAAAAATAAAGAGAAATAAGAAAAAAAAAATTAAAGAAAATTTAAATAATAAACTAAGAACATAGCGGTGAAAGAAGAAGGAAATAGTAACCAATCAGTATTGATCTCCCCACCATAGCTACTCGTCGGTGTGATTCCGTTTAACCCATATTGGGAATTCATCTGATTTTCGAAACTCGGTCCATACAGACCAGATATGAGAGGACTGCTCTTCCCTTCCCATTTCCCGTGCCAGTAGGCATTCCAAGTCTCTAGAGTGATCCAGTTCCTTTGCCCATTCCTCCAAGGAAGGTACTGACCTTGTCTTCCAATATCGAGGAATAACTACTCTAGCTGCTGCTATAAAGTGTCCCAACACCTCATCTCTTGCCTTTTTTATGGGGCCTGGGTTCATGTTTAAGAGAGCCACTCTGGGTGATGCACAAATTACTGTATCCTCCAATTTTCCATATAAATCAAAAATTTGTTCCCAGAACCATCTCACCGGGGGGCACTCCCACCAGACATGTAACATGCTACCTTTTGCCTCCAGGCAACGCCAACAGATATCAGGTATATCTTGATTGATTTGATGCATTACAGAAGGGCACCTATACCATCTACTCACCAGCTTATACGCCTTTTCTTGTGATCTTGTATCTATTGAGGTTTTATGAGTTAAAATAAAACTTTTTTGCCAGTCGGATATAGCAATATTCTCTTGAAGTTCTTTCTCCCACTTCCGCGTGAACGGGGGGAGGTCTGGATGGATTGAGAGCAAAAGGATGGAATATAATATAGAAATTGAGTGTGATAATGGTTCTTCTTGCAGCAGCAAAGCTTCAAATGCAGTTGGTTCAGCATAGAAATCCTGTTTTGAAGGAATCGATCGTATATAGCATAAGGCTTGATGTCTCTGTAACCACTGCGCAGGGTTCTGGGGGATCTTGGTCGATGGAAAATCTACCAATGTTAGTGAGTCTGACTGAAGAACTTGGACAATTCTTCTATGGTCTTGTTTATACCACGGCCGAACTTGGTTGAGTGTAGGGCAGGAAAAAAATCTGGCGTTCCAAAAAAAGGGGTCATAGGGCTCAATTGTTTTGATATTTTATATATGGGTAACACTTGGTCCCAAATATACAATGTTTGTCTAGTAAGATCTACTGGTATTGAGTGGCCCTTTCGAAGAATGGGCGAGGTCCATGGAAGGGCACATACATCTATGGGATTCATGTGACCTTCCAATTGGACCCATTGCTTCGAGGCGGAGTGGTGAAACCAGTCAGTAATACGTGCTAGTATAGCTGCCTTGTGGTATATCGAAACATCCGGTACCCCCACTCCACCTTTATTCTTTGGAAGGGATAGTGTACCAAAACTAATTCTTGACTGGACTGAGTTCCAAATAAACTTAGAAAATAGCCGGTGAATTTTACGAAAAAACACCACCGGAAGATGGATTGGAATTGTTTGGAACAGGTATAGAAGGCGAGGAAGTATATCCATCTTAAGGGTATTAATTCTACCAAACCAAGAAAGGCGTTTAAGTGCATAAGATGTCAGGGTCATTTGTATTTTATTGAGCATCGGGAGAAAATTTAGGGAGTATAGTTGTACTGGTGTCGCTGAAATACTGGTCCCTAAGTACCGAATCGACTCCGTACAAATCCTAAATGAAAAGTTCTTCGATATTCGCTTAATTTTTTCTTGCGGGACAGATATATTAAGAAGTTCTGATTTGTTACAGTTAACTTTAAAATTGCTAACTTCGCTAAATCTCTGGAATTCTAAAAGTATAGATGGAATAGAGATGTCTGGTTTTGTTACAAATAATAATAAATCGTCTGCAAATAAGGCCAATTTTTCATGTAAGGGGCCTACTTGAATGCCCGTTATATTTTCGTTTTGTCGCAGTGCATTTGCAAGGTGCTCCATTATTATAACGTATAATAATGGCGAGAGAGGGCATCCCTGACGTGTTCCATTGGAGATATGAAAAGCGGGGGACAACGATCCATTCACCCTAACTCTAGCCGAGGGCGATTGATATAGAGACATAATCCTTGCTATCATACAGGGACCCATGCCAATCTGTAAAAGGGACGCTCGTAAAAACTTCCAACTAACCCGGTCAAACGCCTTTTCGGCATCGACTGTTAATAAACATAAAGGAATCTCTTGGGTGTGGGCATAGTCCGTCAGTAGGAGGGCTTTAAGCTTATTGTCTCTTGCCTCTCGACCACTGACAAAACCAACCTGATCTAAATGGATTAATTGAGGCAGCAGTGGTTGTAGACGGCCTGATAAAATTTTTGAAAATATTTTTACATCTACCCCAATTAGAGATATAGGTATGTAATTCGCGCACAACGAGAGATCTCTATCTGGTTTCGGGATGAGTGAAATATGTGCTTCCAGCGTTTGTTTCGAAAATGTAGATCCATTTGCTATAGGATTAAATACCCTAGTTAGAAAGGGAGTAATAAGAGGAGAAAAGTGTTTATAGAATTTTGGCGTAAAGCCATCGGGACCTGGACTTTTACCTCCCGGGGTATTAAAAATAGCCTTAGCAACCTCTTCTTCAGTGATTATGGTTTCCAGTTCTTCTACTATATCTTCCGCCAAAGTAGGTATCAAAGTGTCAGCTATATAGGATGTTACCTTATCCTCTTCATTGTCAAGTTGGCTTGAAGATTGGTTTGGGGGTATATTATATAAGGACTGGTAGAAATCACTAAATGTTTGCCTAATTAAAGAAGGTGAGGATATTATTTCACCCTTTGTACCCTGAAGCTTTGATGTTTACATTCCTTGTAATAGGAATAAAAGTGATGATTTTTTTTTTTAAAATGTAAAAATAAAAAAAGTTAAGTTAAATAAAAATATATATATTTTTTTTCAAAATGCCCCTGTCCCCGTTATCTCTCGCGCAGAATTGAAGACGAAGCAAATACGCATGCAAGTCCCGCCCACATATGTAAACGCAGTTCAAACCTCACATGTGAGGTATTGTCGCGTGTGTTAGAGCGTGTGCAACAATTCTAGCACTAGACCTCCTCTGTAACTCGAAAATAGTAACCAGTAAAAAATGTTAAAGCGTCACCTATGGAGATTTTTAAGTACCGAAGTTTGGCGCCATTCCATGAGTGTGCACAATTTTAAAGCGTGACATGTTAGGTATCTATTTACTCGGCGTAACATCATCTTTCACATTATACTAACTTTACTGTTTTGTTATTTTTTAATTCATTTTTAATTTTTTTTCCTTCGGACCGTTCTCATCGGATGGACTGATTGTCTGTAAGCGGCCTTAGGATCTGGAGTAGGACCGGAGGAGGGCTGGAGCTCTCCTGCAGCTGCAGGAGAGGTTTGAGGGCCACATGAAATGGTCCGGATTTGGCCTGCGGGCCTTGTGTTTTCCACCTATCACATACAGTATCCATATAACACTCAAATAAGTAATTTCAACAGACTATTGTCACAAATTAGTATATAAAGTAATTGGAAAGAGTGACAGTGGCATCATATTTATCAGCTTTGGCCTGATATAAAATGAGTCTCTTTATCTGCCCAACATTCAAAAAAACAAAAGACATATTACCTAAATATAAAATGACACAAAAAATAATAACGTGATCCTTTGGTTTCAAGTGTTATGAAATAAATTTACTCTAAGCAAGAAAACTTATGGATCCTTTTTTAAATGTCTATGAATATTTAAGCATACTCTGAAAAGAAACCAACAGTATCTATAAAACAAATAAAATAAAATCACCAGTCTGGTATAAATGTTGAATATATGAGTTTTATTTGCTCCACGTTCATATATTTATAATACAGAAATTTCCCCTGACATCCCCGGAGCACACAGGAGTGAAGATTGGATGCGTATACATCTGAGATTAATTTAAAGCAAAGCTCATTGGGAAATTTATTCTCTACAGGAAATAACGCATCACTAATTGATCCCTCAGTAAAATAGAAATAAAACAATTGTGTTTTGCTTTAGTACTTTATGTATTAATTCACAGATAAATGTTTATCCAGCTACAAAAAGTTTGAAATTGAAGATTGCAGAATTGAAAATAGTTGAACAAAATTATAATAGGCATACAAAATTATATATACTACCGTGTTTCCCCAAAAATAAGACCTAGCATTATTTTCCAGGAGAGCTGCAATATAAGCCCTTCCCCCGAAAATAAGCCCTAGTTTAAAATGCTTGTAAAATCCTATAATCCACTCTATTACAGTAGTATATATTGTACAATGTGTGTGTTTCTGTAATATGATTATGGGGAAGAGAGCTCTGGCGGGTCACAGAAGTGCAGAGCGGCGCTATAACGAAGGTATTTGGCACAATTATATTACAGAAACACACACATTGTACATTATATACTCCTGTAATAGATTGAATTATAGGATTTTACAAGTTCACACTGGGTATTCCTGTCAGGCAGGGAGAGGGAGGGGGAGAGAAGACATCACATTACATGGTAAGACCTACCCGAAAATAAGCCCTACTGTGTCTTTTGTTGCCAACATTAATATAAGACCCGGGCTTATTTTCGGGGGAAACACGGTAATATACAGTACATACATTTTTTTCTGAACCAAAGTTCTGCTTTACATTTTACAACAAAAGACAAAGATACTGTATGTTGTGTATTGCCAAACATACATTACAGCACCATCCCACACATGTGCCTCCTCAATATGAAAGTTGGGTGCAATGTCAGGTCACATCATCATAATCCCACCATAGAAAGGATGACTGTTCTTCAGTGTTGCACCTTTATTGCAGAACATGCGAGGAAGTGTGGGCTGGCTAGGGTTTCCATATAGATTCCATACATATTTTAGTTAAAATCTTTTTCACTTTGAATTAAATTGCTTGAATTATTTAATATATAAAAAAAACACACCCACATGTGGGATAGCCCGAAAATTAGAGGTTTCTGGAATAAGATGTTTTGTTTTATCCGGAAAGTATCAGGAATCCCAGTAGTGAAATCTCCCCAAATAGCTCTGCTGAATGCCAGCATTCCCAAAACCCCTATATATATACCTTATTTTCCAGCGTATAAGACGACCTTTTGGGCTTAAAAACTTGCCTTAAAACTAGGGGGTCATCTTATACGCCGGTACCTGTCTCGGGGATCCATTATTCAAAAGCCGCGCCTCCTCCTTGTGGTGTTCCGTGATAGGCGGAACACTTGGTTTCCCAGCAGAGCCTCTGTTCGGTGTTCTGCCTATCACGGATGTCTTCTCATTCTCGGCTTCGGACGAGAGGACCCCCGTGATAGGCGGAACACAGGCGCCTATCACGGAACAGCACAAGGAGGAGGCGCGGCTTTTGAATAATGGAGTAATACGCATTCCAACCGATTCAGCCAGTCCCAGGCACAGTGTGTACCCATAAGGGGTGCCTGGACCAATGTCCAGATGTTGTGCACCCTTTGCTCCTCCCATGAACTTCCTGATTTAAGCCATGTCCCTGCACTTCCTTTTTTCTCCTTACGCTATCAGTGTGAGGAGAAAAAATAGCCGATTACATGATCAGCTGTCAATATTGTGTGCATATTTCTCTATATTTGTCTGTGTCGCTGATCAGAGAGCACGCTGCGCGCTCCCTGCAGGGGGCACGCAGGCTGCTCAAGAATGGCTGGACGTCCATTGACGCCCTCCCGGCAAAGTAGGTCCAGGATGTAGCCCGTCTTTCGGCTATAGCGTGGATCTGAAGTAGTTAAAAAAACTGAAAAAAAAAAAAAGGATTTTTTTCTGGAATAGGATTGGATATTCAAAGTAAATGAAATTGATATGTGAACAGTCCTTACTCCTTCAGTAAAATACTTTGCTAATTGTATATATACTTTTATATATGTTTTGTATTTAAGAATGAGGCTTAAGCTTCGATGAATTCTGTATAGCGAAGGAGAAGATACTCTGAAATACCCTGCGGAATGCTGTTCTGAAATCCTGGTTCCTCAGACTATAGATCAGAGGATTGAAAAGAGGAATGAGCGTGGCATAAAAGACGGGTGCTACTTTGGCACCAGGGAAATGATAACCGGAACTTGGATGAAAATAATTAAACATAGTGGAACAATAAAATATGAAGACTGCTGTCAGGTGGGAGGTACATGTAGAGAAAACTTTACTTCTTTTACCTTTAACTTGTAATTTCAAGACAGTTTTGAATATATAGACATAGGGCAGGAAGGTGAGTATTAGGGAACCACCTGCAACGAACCCACCCAAGAGAAAGAGGAGCAGAATGTTGAGGTAGATGTTACTGCAGGAGATCTGAAAAAATTGAGGCAGATCACAGAAGAAATTTTCTAAAACATCTGATCCACAAAATGTTAAATTTAGGACAGAAAGTGTGTGAACAAAAGAATTGGTAAAACCGAGACACCACACAATGGACACCAACTGTGCACACACTTTCCAACTCATGAGTTGCACATAATGTAGTGGCTGACAAATTGCGGTATATCGATCATAGGACATGACAGCCAACAGAAGAGCTTCAGAAGTACCAAAAAACATAAAGAAGAAGACTTGGGTTATACAAGCTGTTGTGTTGATCTTTCTTCTCTTGGTGAGAAGGTCAAATAACATTCGTGGGATGGTTACTGAAGAACAACAGAGGTCCAAACCGGCCAGGTTCCCAAGGAAGAAGTACATAGGAACATGGAGGTGAGAGTCGGAGACGATGAGGACGATGATCAGCAAATTCCAGATGAATGTCAGAAGGTAGATGAGGAGGAAGAAGAGAAAGAGAGGAAGCTGAAGACCTGAAAGATCAGACAATCCGGACAGTAAGAATTCAGTCAGAACCGTCTGATTCCTCATTATAGTTTATTTTTTAAAAATATTTTATATCATATGATAAACGAAGAATGAAAATCAAAGGAAATAAAGCAAAAGTCAGCCGTGCAACCCATTTGAGGACATGATTTAAGACAATTTGTATTATTTGAATTGATATTCTTATTCCTTAACAACATTCAATATGATTGGATGCAGAATACATGAGACAGTTTCTGGTTTATCACTGGAAGTAATGTAACATGTTAAATTCTTTATAAATTGCTATAAATGACAACTATCCATTCTGAAGATTGACTTACCACAAAGTGATTGCCAGAAAATTGCACTCTACCACAGGAAATTGAGATAAAGGCCCTAAATCATCAGTTTACAATATCAGCAGGGGTGCCCAACCCTTTGAAGAGCGAGGGCTACTTAAGCGGCTTAGTAACCGGTCGCTGGCCACAATGAGCGGCGCGGGTGGATGACATGCTCGTGTCAACTCTGCATATGGAAAGAGGACACAGACACAACCCACTCTACTCTATGGGCCCACTGATCCAATCCGCCCAAATGGAAGGGATACAAGACCGTTAACATCACTGCTCCATAGAGATAAATGGAGGGTTGAACCGATCACGTAAAAGGGGCCTAAGGCTGCTTTCACACTGATGCTCTGCAGTTCAGGGCCGATCCTAGGCAGGGTGCACAGGCACCTGCAGAGGTGGGGGCGCCGAAGTGCCAGAGTTCTCCCCTCCTTCTGGCAGTGCTCGGGGGAAGAGCCGCCCCTCTTCCTGACATGAAGGGTTCTAGTTTTCAGTGGCTGATGAGTGCTGATGTGCAATAATTAATTCCTCACACTGGGTGTCTGGGGTCCAGTTGGAATGCCTCCCCCTCCCATCTCTATTTCAGGCTGCAGAGAGCGCCTCAAAGCTACTTGCAGGAATTTTTTTGACGTCCTGCCAGAGCACCACTCCAGTGTGAAAGCACTCAGGCTCTCACACTGGAATTGCAGATGAGGATTTTTTTAGGCGCTATTTTTAACACTAAACCGCCTTCATTTAAGTGGATCACGCCCACTTCCACCTACTTTGAATTAGGCCGGCTAACGCCGAAGACTTTACGTTACGCTGGCGCAACGTTGGGAGCAAGTGCTTTGTGAATACTGTGCTCGCCGCTCTGCGCGACGTCGGCGTAGCGTATATTCGATATGCTATGCCGGCATAACTATGCGCCGAGGTATGAAAATCCGGGCCTTTGCATTTATATTTACCTATGGTGATATATATGGTAATAAAATATGATCGTTATATTAAATACCAGTAATAAAGGCCTGCGGCCAAGTTTACCCCACCTCAGTTGTTTGTTGGTCATTATTATTATTATTACTACATAGTAATATTTCGGCATACAGTCCCAATGTAGTTCCAAAACATCTGGGGTGCTAAGGTTCACCATCACTGTCCTAGTGTGTATATATAAAAAAAGTGAGTTAGGGACCTTAGATTGTAAGCTCCTTGTGGGCAGGGACTGATGTGAATGTTCAGTATATATTACGTAAATTGACAGTACTATATAAGTGCTTAAAATAAATGAATTAAATAAAAGACACATTACCTGAATTTTGGAAATGAGACAAAAATAAATAACTGTAATAATAGTTTCAAGCATTTTGAATAAAATTAAGAATGAAAATAAAATAAAAACTAAAAAATTTAAGTTAAAAAAAAAAAAAAAGCATGCAAATGCCTTGAAATTGTCAAACAATATAAAGTTTTGGTTGTTGTTGTTTTGGCTTCTTTCAAGATTTTGTCTGTAATACCTCTAAAAAAGGAATTTTTTTATGAATGGGGGGGGGGGGGGTAGGGTCAGTTCAATAGCAGCAAGTTTGATCCGAAGAAAAAAATCCAAAAAAAGGTAAATAAATATAAAATAAAATTCATGTGGCATGTTGGGTGACAATGCAGTTGTATTATCCACACATACACATATTTATAAGGCATAAATCTCCCCTGACATCTTTGGAGCACACAGGGGTGTATGTCGGCTCAGTAATCATCTGAGATTATTTCAGAACACAGCTCCTCTGTAAAATTAATCTCTACAGAAAATAAAGCATCACCTGAATTCACTTATCCCCCACTGACACTCACGTTTTAACTATTGATAAATGAATAATTCAAAGAAAAATTAAATACATTTATGTTTAAAATGGACACTGAAAGAAAGAGGAAGCACAAAATGTTGACATGTTTCTAAAGTTTGCAAAGTCATATTAGACAAAATCGCCCTGCTTGCCCCTATTAGAAAATAAATGAAATGGACACCAGTGTGGGTGAAAAATTAGGGTAGAGATGATTGAAGGACTCTAAACACACTACCGGTAGTTACTTGCCCACAATGTGTAGTACTATTCCTTCCTAAATTAGCAAATAGTAATGTTCCTAAATATACAAATTTGACCCACAACTCAACATGTTTCACCACGACAATGGCTTCATCAGAAGTGACAAAAACTAAAATGTTCTCACATGGGTTGCATCCCATCAGATATCGTATTTGTATTTTTCTTACCACTCAATAAACAAACGTTGGTATGAAAAAAAAAAAGAAGTGACAAAAACTCAAAAGTGTGGTGCACACCATAATATGTGAAGCAAAGAAAATAGGCATGACAGTCAGCGAAGGGATCCCCGCTATTATCATAAAAAATGCTGACAAACCACTTCTCAAGAACCTCTTTGACGTCTGTGCATTAAAATCTCAGACAGAACTTTAAAAAAAAATGTAAATAATTAGGAATTAGGGAGGAATCCACACCAGTCCAGTGTTGGATGCTGGGACGAATGGTCACAACCTTCTTTAGCATTGGCGGATGCTTGGCTCCACAGCCGGCAAACCTTCCTCCACTTTGTGTGAGATCGCACAGCAGGGTCGCTCGCAATTTTTTGGCCCCAGTGGGTTCCTTGGCTCCCGGGATTTTGTGTGTGGTGTGGAAACTTTACCAACCCTTTTGGGCCTTCAGGTCCCGTACAAATGCCCTCCTGAGGGCATACCACCTCTCAGACTTCTGGCGGAGCATACTTTGCCCTCATATATTTTTATTCAAATACACCAAAAAGGAAAACTCTGCGCTCCTGAAAGTTCACCAATTATAAATCCACTTAATGTTTGTGAAGAAAAAAACATACATTAACACTTTAATTTTCGGAAGATCCAGTCCTTTATATGGTTAAAAAAGGGAAAGTTTCCACAATGTGCACAATATGATAAAAAAAGTATAAAAAAAACTTTCCAAATGTCTGCATCAGACCAGCACCCTCTTCAGACTTCAAATGGTTAAAGCTTGCGGTTTTAGTTTGTGGGCTGTCTAGCAAGACATCATTAGTGCAAATGGTGAGCACAGTACATTACCCAGCCAGATGTAAACATCGATCGAATGTCCTTCTCCTGGCTGATGTAACAATGTCCGGGATCCTAAGCTCTCTCCTATGCGGGTCTGGAAGCTTCACAGACCCGATAAATGTGACTGCTGGAGACACAGGGTGGATCAGCCTATCAGAAAGGATGCTCTCCCTGGGTGAACATGCAAGCGTCCCACGTCTGAGACACTGTTTCAGTAAACCAGCTGTACTGCAGGGAGAAGTTTAGGCGCCCTCCAGTGGGCAAATTGCAGTATGCGCTTGTTGAAAAATCAACAGCGTTGCATGGCGAACTTATGTATCCAGAAGACCTCCCTTCTGCCTTTCTCCTCCCCTTCCTCAAATTCCCCCCCCTATCTTAGTCTATTTAATTAAACTTTATACCTAGGTCCTATTGACTGTGACAAAGCTCTTGTAAGGGCGAAACGCGTCGTCTAGGACCCCTCTTAATATCCCCCTTTTATGATGGAAGATCCTATTCATGCATAAGAACTTTTATATCCGATTATTTTAATCGCCATGCAACGCTGTTGATTTTTCAACAAGCGCATACTGCAATTTGCCCACTGGAGGGCGCCTAAACTTCTCCCTGCAGTACAGCTGGTTTACTGAAACAGTGTCTCAGACGTGGGACGCTTGCATGTTCACCCAGGGAGAGCGTCCTTTCTGATAGGCTGATCCACCCTGTGTCTCCAGCAGTCACATTTATCGGGTCTGTGAAGCTTCCAGACCCGCATAGGAGAGAGCTTAGGATCCCGGACATTGTTACATCAGCCAGGAGAAGGACATTCGATCGATGTTTACATCTGGCTGGGTAATGTACTGTGCTCACCATTTGCACTAATGATGTCTTGCTAGACAGCCCACAAACTAAAACCGCAAGCTTTAACCATTTGAAGTCTGAAGAGGGTGCTGGTCTGATGCAGACATTTGGAAAGTTTTTTTTATACTTTTTTATCATATTGTGCACATTGTGGAAACTTTCCCTTTTTTAACCATATAAAGGACTGGATCTTCCGAAAATTAAAGTGTTAATGTATGTTTTTTTCTTCACAAACATTAAGTGGATTTATAATTGGTGAACTTTCAGGAGCGCAGAGTTTTCCTTTTTGGTGTATTTGTGTATTTGTGGTACTTCAGGGTATCCGGATCTCTGCAGCACGGACTGTTCTCAGCCCATACGAGGGTTTCAAGTATTTCATGGGATATTAGTTATTTCCCATTGAGCGCCAGTGATTTTTTTGTATCAATATTTTTATTCAAGAGAGTTACGCCAATTCAACATATAATACATAATATTATTGCTTAATCACACCCCTGAAGAAGGAGATACAGATACACTCTGAAACGCGTCAGTGCAAGAATTTAATTAAATATTTAAAATCAATATGATGATGTTGATAACATTGTAAATATGTTTGAGCATGCTCTGTATGTGCATATACATGTGTTTTATACATACCTCTTTTTCTAAGAAATATATTTTAATAAACAATATACTACTTTATATATGTTTTAAGACATTTGTGCCTTAAAAGTCCACTACAAGGAGTCCACAGGCACAAGTTACTTACCTTGGGCCAGATTCACGTAGGTGAGCGGCGGCGTAATGTATCGTTGATACGTTACACCACCGCAAGTTTTCATCGCAAGTGCCCGATTCACAAAGCACTTGCGATGAAAACTACGTTGGCAGCCTCCGGCGCAAGGCGGGCCAATTCAAATGGGCGTGTGCCATTTAAATTAGGCACGCTCCCGCGCCGGACCTACTGCGCATGCTCCGTTTCGGAATTCCCGCCATGCTTTGCGCGCCGTGACGTAATTTTTTCGAACGGCGACGCGCGTAGCGTACTTCCGTATTCCCGGACGTGTTACGCAAACGACGTTAATTTTTAAATTTCGCCGCGGGAACGACGGCCATACTTTAAACAGCAATACGATTGCTGAGTAAAGTTAGGGCAGGTCAAATAACGACTAAAATTGCGATGGGAAACTTGACTACGGACGATGTAGCGAACGCGAAAATCCGTCGTGGATCCGCCGTAACTGCTAATTTGCATACCCGACGCTGGAATACGACGCGAACTCCACCCAGTGGCGGCCGCGTTATTGCATCCGACAGTGTAAAACAATTACACCTGTCGGATCTTATGGATATCTATGCATATCAGGAGATACACCGTCGTATCTCTTTGGTGAATCTGGCCCCTTGTCCCTGGATCCTGCGATGCCTCCCCGCTGTGTGATCGACCTGTGTCCTCCTCGCTCGATTCATAGTGCCGAGTGCCGCTGAGCTCCATTCCCTGCGACGTTACGACGCACGGGGGCGAAGATCGGCGCCAAATTTAAAAAAGTAAATAAACACAATACATACAGTATACTGTAATCTTATACATTACAGTACTGTATGTAAAAAATACACCCCCCCCCCCCTTGTCCCTAGTGGTCTGTCCAGTGTCCTACATGTACTTTTTATATAATAAAAACTGTTCTTTCTGCCTGCAAACTGTAGATTGTCCATAGCAACCAAAAAGTGTCCCTTTATGTCAAAAGTGGTTTTAGAGCAGCTAGAAAACAGCGATAATAAATTAGAATCACTTGCAGAATTGAGCGATAGCGATTTGGGGGGAAATTCGTCATCAAATAATTAAAAGTAATAATTTTTATTATTATTATTATTATTATATTATTTGTTATAAATATTTATATTTATTTATTGTATTATAATTTATGATTTTGTGTTTCAAATTTTATTATACCCGGGATGTCTACTAGACTCTTGTTTGGACAGATTAAAGTGAGTTATTCCTAAGAATTACAGGCCTACAATATAAAACGCCAAATTTCCATGCAAAATAATGGTACCGCTTTCAGCACCTAAAATCTGAATGAATCATACCGCCAGGGAGGTTAATGCTCAATATCGCCAACTAACACTTCTTTGTACATAGAATATCTTTTGTGTTTTTGTCTATAGTCTATATCAGGGGTCTCCAAACTGCGGCCTGAGGGCCAGATGTGGCCCTTTCATAGCCTTTATCCGGCCCTTGGGGCACTATTCCTCCCACCGACACCAAAAATGGGGCACTATATATTTCACCGATATCCCCAAGGGGATACTATTCCTCCTACTAATAGGTGCACTACTCCTCCTCCTATTGACCACTGACCCTGAGGCCATATTTATTTTCACTGATGCCGGGCCCAGGACATTTTCTGCCTCTGCTGGACACAATCTGGCCCTCCTAAAGTCTAAAGGACAATTTATTATTATTATTATTATACAGGATTTATATAGCGCCAACAGTTTACGCAGCACTTTACAATATAAAAGGGAGACAACACAGTTACAATACAATAAAATACAAGAGGATTAAGAGGGCCCTGCTCAGAAGAGCTTACAATCTAATAGGGTGGGGCAGGTGGTACAAAAGGTTGTAACTATGGGGAATGAGCTGATGGAAGTGGTAAAAGATTAGTTGGAGACGTGATAGGCTTCCCTGAAGAGGTGAGTTTTCAGGGATCGCCTGAAGGTAGCAAGAGTAGGGGATAGCCGGACAGGTTGAGGTAGTGAGTTCCAGAGGATGGGAGAGGCTCTGGAGAAATCCTGGAGACGAGCATGGGAGGAAGAGACACAAGAGCTTGACAGTAGGAGGTCTTGAGAAGAGCGGAGAGGACGGTTTGGGATATGTTTAGAGACAAGATTGGTGATGTAGCTTGGGGCAGAGTTGTGGATGGCTTTGTAGGCTGTGGTTAGTATTTTGAATTTAATTCGCTGGGTGATAGGAAGCCAGTGTAGGGATTGGAGGAGAGGTTTGGCAGATACTGAGCGGTTGGTAAGGTGGATAAGTCTGGCAGCAGCATTCATAATAGACTGAAGAGGGGATAGCCTATAGAGAGGCAGGCCAATAAGAAGGGAGTTGCAATAGTCAAGGCGAGAGATAACAAGGGAGTGAATGAGGAGTTTGGTGGTTTCATTTGTTAGAAAGGGGCGAATTTTAGAGATGTTACAAAGACAATAGACTGGCCCTTTGTTTGAAAAGTTTGGAGACCCCTGGTCTATATCCACAATATGGTGATCGGGGCAGAAAGTGATGGGGACAGGGCTTGCAACAATTTTTTCACTAAAATTATCTTCGGGTTTTTATAACTGTATATGTCCTTCTGTCTCACTGACAACCACTCTTATTCTTTCTTGTGCTTCTATAACTTGGAGAATAAATAAGGTGAAATTGCCATGACAGAAATCTTTATTTTTCTCACATATATGTAAAATAAATGGCTGGAGTAATCACCATTGGTGATTATCATTGTTGCTGGTTAAACCCTTTCATTGGCAGGTCCGTACATCTTCCAGTGAAAGGTTTGGGGGGTCTTTTACAAATTCTGAATACTGTAAGGGAAAAAATGAGCAGATGCAGCAGCCTAAGTGACAAGCTTTAATTATTTTATATTGTGTAAGCATATGTGGGTAGCAGGGGTTGTTTTTCTTAAATAAAAGGGTTTTACACCATATGCAGTCTCCTTTGCTTCCCTGCATGTCCGCTGTGCTGCACGTATATATCCTATGAACACCACCAACATACACCTGAGGAGATCTACTGAGACTGGTCGTATTGGTTGGATTCATACAATGCTGATGATTGCTACAATCTGGTGAGTACAACACCATAAGGGGAGCACAACAGAGTGAAAGTTGGATTATCTGATGGGATCAGAGATAGCACCCGGAGAATACCACCAGAATTGTGCATATTAGCATTTTTTTTTTCTTAAAGTGAATTTTGTGCGTGTACTCGAGAGAGGAGCCGGACTGCAGGAGTTGGGAGTAGGCAGGCCTCCCCCAGAGACAATCTGCCACCTTTCTCCATGCCCCGGGTGGCAATGGCAGGTGTGTGAGGGGGTCCTCCCACACAGCCCACCCTACCTGCTCCGCTTTGAAGCCCAACGGGGCAGAGGGACTCCCTATAAGGGAGTGAGAGGATTAGCCCGCTCAACCAGCCCTGTTAGTCCTTCGCCTCTCTTTTTAGAGACCGCGTGGTCAAAGTGCGTGATGTTAACCCAATTTCGAGTGCGTGTAAGTGTGGTGGTTTTTGTGGGAGGGGGGTGGGCGTACTAAGCGCAGGCTTACCTCGCATAGCACACCCACCGGGAGCCGGGCTGAGACCACCAAACTCAATTCACATGTAGCCGAGACCGGGATCCGAACCCCTAGCTGCAGAGGTGAATGGCTTATCAGCGCAGTGCCAAACGCGTTGAGCCACCGCAGCTCCCCTGCATATTAACATTTAAGGAGTCAAATCGGACTCAACTTTTGGAATAGGACTCTGGAAGGTTGGAATTATTGTATGGACATTACCTATGGGTGATTGCCATTGTTAATTTACACCCACGGTGTCATTTTGTCATTACATTTTTGAAGATTATTAGCCAGATTCAGAGAGAGTTACGCCGGCGTATCAGTAGATACGCCAACGTAACTCGGAATCTGCGCCGTCCTAAGTTTAAGTGTATGCTCAAACTGAGATACACTTAAACCTAGCTAAGATATGACAGCCTGCGCCATCGTATCTTAGGGTGACATTTTTTCGCTGGCCGCTAGGTGGCACTTCAGTTGAGTTCGGAGTAGAATATGTAAATGCCTAGATACGCCGATTCACGAACGTACGTGCGCCCGTCGCAGTAAAGATACGCCGTTTACGTAAGGCGTTTTCCGGTGTAAAGTTAGTCGAACAAATAGCTGGACTAGTCAATGTTAAGTATGGCCGTCGTTCCCACGTCGAAGTTTGAAAAATTTACGTTGTTTGCATAAGTCGTCTGTGAATGGGGCTGGACGTAATTTACGTTCACGTCGAAACCATAACATCCTTGCGGCGTACTTTGGAGCAATGCACACTAGGATACGTACACGGACGGCGAATGCGCCGTTCATAAAAAACGTCAATCACGTCGGGTCACCAAACATTTCCATAAAACACGCCCCCCCATCCTCATTTGAATTAGGCACGCTTACGCCGGCCCCATTTATGCTACGCCGCCGTAAGTTAGGAGGCAAGTGCTTTGTGAATACAGTACTTGCCTCTCTGACTTAAGGTGGCGTAGCGTAAATACGATACACTACGCCGCCTTAAAGATGCGGCACCCTACGTGAATCTAGCTATATGAGTTTTTTAACTCATGAGCCGGTTCCAGAGGCTTTCAGCGCTGTTAAAGTTTTATTGATAATTGTTTTAATAATACATATGCTTTTCAACACACAATCCTTACAAAAGAAAAAACTACCGGAAGAAAGTTTATTATTTTCTCAAAGAAACAATCAAACAAATGTATTGCTATGTTATTGTTATTGTAATTAATGATGACGTCAAAACGAACGACAGATTGCAAAAGATAGTAGGACAAACCCCCAAAAAATCTTCAAATATATTAATAGTAAAAAGTTTAGGTCTGAGCATGTAGGCCCTTTACAAAATAATCTAGAGTGGGTGACTGGGGGACAAAGAGAAGGCTAATAGTAAAATAGGAGTGTGGTGGAAAGTTGTTTTTTTCCTTTTTTTGTTGAGAGGGGGGGATCCTTTAAAATTTCAAAACATGAATAGCCAATGATATTAATTTAAGTCCCATTCCACTTATGTTATTGCTTACAAATTAATACAAGTTTGGGTGCATTAACAAACGGTGCTGGCACCACAAGGTTTAGGTCTTCTGGTCCACATCAGTGTCTGACCTCACAAATGCTCTTCTGGAAGAATGGTCAAACATTCCCATAGACACCCTCCTAAACCTTGTGGACAGTCTTCTGTTACTCGTTTATTATATTTAAGATTTAATATCTCAAAGATAAGATGTGGGTTAAATGAGAGTCATTTGACCAACAGTGAAAGCGTTAACACAATGACATTTATTGGAGCATAGTTGAAAGTCCATCTAATACACAAACCATCTATCTATAGTCTACACCAAGGGAGAAAATATTAGATTAAAGGGTTTGTAAAGGATTTTTTTTTTTTTTTAAATAACAAACATGTTATACTTACCTCCACTGTGCAGTTTGTTTTGCACAGAGTGGCCCCGATCCACGTCTTCTGTGGTCCCTCGGCGGCTGTCTCTGGTCCTCCCCGCAAGAACTCGACACATTCGTGCGAGGGAGCTCGCATAGTGTGGAGTCCTTGTGGGCGCGCTCCCGTGATACAGCGATCGGCCCCACGGCGCGTCATTGGATTTGATTGACGGCGAAGAGGATGTCGGGGCCAAGCATGGGACTTTGGAGGGGTCAGGTAAGTATAACTGGGGGCCGGGGGGGCCGGTATACTCAGAAGTTTTTTCACCTTAATGCATAAAATGCATTAAGGTGAAAAAACCCTTTTTCCTTTACAACCCCTTTAAAATAAAGGAATTACATGAAGGAATACAGAGTATATTCCTTAAAACATTAATCTACAAACACATTTAGTTACAAGTAAAAGGCAGACCTTTCCCATAATTACCCTTTGTTTACATTCTGATGGCTGCTCTCCCATAAAGTTAATTTCCCTCCCATCTAGTCCATGTTTATCATTATAGGCTGATGCTTCATTGGTTGGCATATAGTGGCTCTTGATTGGAGGGCTTACCTATTACTGGTTAAGGACTGGCTACATGTCAAATCCCTATACTGTGCATAAGTCAGTCACCTTTCATGCAAATTGTAACTATGCTGAACAGGAGATATACCGTATTTATCGGTGTACAACACACACAGGCGTGTAACACCAAGTTTAGGAGAGAAGTTTAAGGAGAAAAACTTTTAGGGGGGGAAGTTTAAGGAAAAAAACTTAGGGCCAGATTCACAAAAGAGATACGACGGTGTATCTCCTGATACGCCATCGTATCTCCTGATACGCTGTCGTATCTCTGAGATCCGCCCGTCGTAACTATGCGCCTGATTCATAGAATCAGGTTACGCATAGTTCTCACAAAGATCCGACAGGTGTAATTGACTTACACCGTTGGATCTTTGGCTGCAATTCTAGGCCGGCCGCTAGGTGTCGATTCTGGTCGGCGTAGAATATGCAAATGACTAGTTACGCCAATTCACGAACGTACGCTTTGCCCGTCGCTCTAAATTTACGTTGTTTCCATCGAGATACGCGGCGTAAAACAAAGGCCCCATACACACGACCGAGGAACTCGACATGCCAAACACATCGAGTTCCTCGGCGTGTTCAGTCCTGGAGCCGCCGAGGAGCTCGGCGGGCCGAGTTCCCCCATAGAACAACGAGGAAATAGAGAACATGTTCTCTATTTCCTCGCCGAGATCCTCGTCAGCTTCCTCGGGCCGAAAGTGTACACACGGCCGGGTTTCTCGGCAGAATTCAGCTCCGACCGAGTTTCTGGCTGAATTCTGCCGAGAAACTCGGTCGTGTGTACGGGGCCTAAGGCTGCCCTCTAGGTGGTCTAGCCAATGTTAAGTATGGCCGTCGAAATTTGAAAATTCACGTCGTTTGCGTAAGTCGTCCGTGAATGGAGCTGGACGCCATTTACGTTAACGTCGAAACCAATGACGTCCTTGCGACATCATTTAGCGCAATGCACGTCGGGTAATTTTACGGATGGAGCATGCGCAGTACGTTCGGCGAGGGAACTCACCTAATTTAAATGGTGCCTGCCCCATTTGAATTAGGCGGGCTTGCGCCGGGCGGATTTACGCTACGCCGCCGCAAGTTTACAGGCAAGTGCTTTGTGAATCAGGCACTTACGCTGTAAACTTGCGGCGGTGTAACGCCGCAGATTCTATGTGAATCTGGCCCTTACATTTTAAATGCCCATCAATCCAGCCTTATCAGTGTCCATCTGCAGCCTTGCCCAAAAAAGTAGCATGATCAGTCCTCTGTGGACTTGTCATTTTGCAGAAAATGAGATAGAGCATATTAATGAAGATGTGCAGGATACAAACAAGCATGCATGGCACGTATTAGTCACTGTGCTGGTAAATGGAACACAAAAGAATATGGCCCTGTACAGAGCTATGATCAGGGGAAGACAAACATGGTCACTATATGCGGTTATGTCATTCCTTAAGCATTCCATTATTTTCAATCTGACTGCCGAGTAGTGAACAAGCGCCGCTGAGATAGAGCCAGATGTCCTGTGTACTCGGCTCGTCTTGGCTTGCCTCGCAGTCCCGCTCAGTCCCACCCCTTGGCCCAGCTCCTATGATGGACATAACACTGGTCCAATGACAGGACATAAATGATAGGAGGCGGGACGGGGCGTGACTTAGAGTGGAGCCGAGTACACAGGAGATTCGGCTCTGTCTATTTCGGCGGCGATTGTTCCCTCCTTCCCCTCTGAGGCAGCCGTTTGGTGTATAACACGTACCTACGATTTCCCCCTGATTTTAAGGGGAAAAAGGTGTGTGCTATATGCCGATAAATACGATACTTGAATTTTCACGGGAAGTTAAGAATTGATTACGGGTTGGCCTCCCTTCATTGCATATCCCAGCATCAGATCCTTTGAAGTGAGTATGTGTAAAACAATGAGGTTTGGATCTCCATTGTTTGTATACACAAGCCTAGGCACCGAGTTGTCTGGTCTACCAGACACTTCTGTGATGCCCTGTTGCACACCCTCAATAGATGCTAGCTAAATGAAATGTATTCATAATTACAATATTGTACAGCTATTAATGGAGATTTCACATACACTCATACGGCAACAGATGACCCCTTGTGGCCAGTTGAGAATATAAGACTCGCAGAAACTAGTCAACACTTCCCAGAAGAGTTGAAGCTGTTATAGCTGTAAAGGGCGGGGCCAACTCAATATTGAACCCTGCCAGATTCAGATAGACTGGCTTAATTTTGAGGCGGCGTAGCGTATCGCATATATGCTACGCCCCTGTAAGTCAGAGAGGCAAGTGCTGTATTCACAAAGCACTTGCCTCCTAAGTTACTGCGGCGTAGCGTAATTGGGCCGGCGTAAGCGCGCCTAATTCAAATGATGAACAGGGGGTGTGTTTTATGTTAATGACTAGTGACCCGACGTGATTGACGTTTTTAAGGAACGGCGCATGCGCCGTCCGTGGACATATCCCAGGGTGCATTGCTCCAAAGTACGCCGCAAGGACGTATTGGTTTCTACGTGAACGTAATTTACATCCAGCCCCATTCACGGACGACTTACGCAAACAACGTAAAAATTTCAAAATTTGACGCGGGAACGACGGCCATACTTAACATTGGCTAGGCCAGCTATTTGTTCGACTAACTTTACGTCGGAAAAAGCTTTACGTAAACGATGTTAAAAAAATGCGCCGGGCGCATGTACGTTTCTGAATCGGCGTATCTAGCTCATTTGCATATTCTACACCTAACTCAGCGGAAGCGCCACCTAGCGGCCAGCCTAAATATGCACCCTAAGATACGACTGCGTAGGAGACTTACGCCGCTCGTATCTTAGCCTAATTTAAGTGTATCTGGTTTCCAGAATACGCTTAAATTTACGACGACGTAGATTCAGAGTTACGACGGCGTATCTACTGATATGCCGGCGTAACTGTCTCTGAATCTAGCTATAAGACTGGGATGTCATTAAAGTTCATGTGCGAGTAAAGGTAGGAGCCACATGTAAATTGTCGACACTGTATAAATACCTGTAATAAATACCAGAACATTACTTCTATATCTTTCTAATATCTACAAATGAGGGGTTAGCTAATGTGAATTGTGTATTTTGTTGAAAGGTGGAATATTTTCCTAAAAGGAAAAACCTTTGTAAAGGCTGTCCTGATATCCTGATTCCTCAGACTGTAGATTAGAGGATTGAAGAGAGGAAAAATAATGGTGTAAAAGATGGACAACACTTTGTCAGCAGTAAAATCATTATTTGTCCTTGGGTGAAAATAATTAAACATAATGGAGCAATAAAATATGAAGACCACTGTCAGGTGAGATGTACATGTAGAGAAAACTTTACTCCTTTTACCTTTAACTTGTATTTTCAGGACAGTTTTGAATATATAGACATAGGGCAGAATGGTCAGTATCACAGATCCAGCTCCAAGGATGCCACCTAAGATAAAGACAAGTAAAATGTTGATGTAGACATCACTGCAGGAGATCTGAAACAACTGGGGAAGGTCACAGAAAAAACTTTTTATAATGCCTGATCCACAAAAAGTTAATTTTAAGACACAAAGTGTGTGAACTAGAGAATGGGAAAAGCCAAGAAACCACACAATGGAAACCAACTTTACACAGAGCTTTGAATTCATGATCTGTATGTAATGTAATGGCTGACATATAGCAGTATATCGATCATAGGACATGACAGACAATAGAAAAGCCTCAGCGTCAACAATGAACATAAAGAAGAAGACTTGGGTTATACAATCCATGGTGGTAATCTTTCTTCTCTCGGTGTGAAGGTCAAATAACATTCGCGGGACGGTGACTGAAGAACAACAGAGGTCCAAACCGGCCAGGTTCCCCAGGAAGAAGTACATAGGAACATGGAGGTGAGAGTCGGTGACAATGAGAGAGATGATCAGCAAATTACAGATTAATGTCAGAAGGTAGATGAGAAGGAAGAAGAGAAACAGAGGGAGCTGAAGACCTGGAAGGTCGGACAATCCGGAGAAAACAAATATATTCAGTAATGTCTGATTCTCCATTGCAATATTTTTATGATGTGATAAATAAATGAAAAAAGGAAATAAATAAGTCACAATTACCTCCTTTATCAGTTGTCACACTTGATTTATGACATCTAAATCATCCAATATAGAAACGTTTCAACAACATAATCCAAATGGTGACTTAAAATTAGGTGCAGAAACCATGAGCCATGAGTTTCCTATTACGGTCAGCAATGCCAAATGTAAATTCTTCACTAGAAATCTCAGACTTTAGAACATCGAAGTTCCCGCAGTATACATGGAGCTCAATGTAATTCCAGTTGTCATTTTTCAAAGGTACATTAAAAAGTCACTTTTTACTGCGGCATCAGAAATAAAAATATAACTTTACAGTCCAGGCTGTATGAACAAGACCCCAAATTAGGTTACAAAAATTAGCTTTTAATACAATAAATGCTCAGGGCCAGATCCACGAAAGCGTGGCGCTTCTTTACGGCCGGCGTAGTGTATCTCAGATACACTACGCCGCCGTAACTTACAGCGTATTTCCCGTATTCTCAAAGAATTTGCGCCGTAAGTTACGGCGTCGTAGTGTAACTGTGTCGGCGTAGGGACGCGCAATTCAAATGGATGAGATGGGGGCGTGTTTTATGGCAATACGTCTTGACCCGACGTAAATTACTTTTTTTCTGAACGGCGCATGCGCCGTCCGTGGGGGTATCCCAGTGCGTATGCTCGGAATTAACCCGCTACAAGCCAATGCTTACAACATGAATGTCATTCTACGCAAAGCCCTATTCGCGAACGACTTACGCAAACAACGTAAAATTTCCAAAATTCGACGCGGGAACGACGTCCATATGGATACGCCTCATATAGCAGGGGTAACTATATGCCAAAAAAAGCCTTACGGAAATGACGATAAAAAAAGTGCCGGCCGGATGTACGTTTGTGGATCGCCGTATCTAGCTAATTTGCATACTCAACGCGGAAATCGACGGAAACGCCACCTAGCGGCCAGCGTAAATATGCACCTAAGATCCAACAGGGTACTAAGACGTACGCCAGTCGGATCTAGCCCAGCTTCAGGCGTATCTTGTTTTGTGGATACAAAACAAAGATACGCCCGAGCAACCTAGAAGTTATGCGGCGTATCAATAGATACGCCAGCGTAAACGCTTTGTGGATCTGGCCCTCAGTATTCAGTCGGAAGGTAAAAATATGTTCTACTTTTTCTGCTCTGAGATCAATAGGTTGCAGGGACTTCAAGCAAGAAAAATATTTATAGATGAAGACCCTGATCTGCAATAACATTCAAGGTACCTGAACATGTAATTAAAGTGATTGTAAAGTCTCCTTTTTTTGGTTAAAAATAGCAAACATGTTATATTTACCTCCTCTGTGCTGTGGATTTGCACAGAGCAGCCCGGATCCTCCTCTTCTCGGGTCCCTCCCTCCTGTTGAGTGCCTCCACAGCAAGCAGCTTGCTATGGGGGCACCTGAACCGAGTCCTAGCTCACTGTGTCCATACAGATGCAGAGCCACGAGCAGGCCCCGCTCCTTTTCTTAAGCCTTGTACACATGCTCGGTTTTCTCGGCAAGAACCAGCAAGAAAACTGCTGGCAAAGCTTTCTTGCCGAGTAAACCGAGCGTGTGTATGAGGCTTTCAGGTTTCTCGTCAAGAAAACTGCCCAAAATCTCGACGAGAAAAATAGAGAACCTGCTCTCTATTTTGTCGTTGTGATTCTCGGCAGTGTTTTCCTGATGAGAAACCCGAGAGTTTGTATACTTTCCTGTCGTCGTAGAAACCCATGCATGCTCCAAATGATGTTGACGCATGCGCGGTAGCTTCCAAGGCATGGGTAGGGTGTAGCAAGATGGCGGCGACGGCATTGAATGTGACGGGCGCATGCTTGTCGTAGTCGATGACGTCACCGTGTTTGTTCCATTCAAAAGAACGGCAGTTCTTTTGAATGGAGTGTCTGTACGCTCGGCCGGCAAGGGATTCTTGCCAAGAATCTCATCCGGAAAAACAAAGGTTTTTTCTGATGATATTCTGGCCCGTGTGTACAGGGCTTAAGAGTTGGATAGAGTGGAGAAGTGTCAGTACCCCCAGGCCTGGATTTCCCACAAGGCCACTGAGGCCAGGCCTTTGGGGTGGCAGGGCGCCAAGGGGCGGCAGTGGCATGGATTCCCCGACAGCCCGTAACATACAGTTAAGGGCGGTAAGTTATGGGGGAATCTGCTCGCTTCTGAGGTCAAGGGGTTCCTTACCCATGCAATGGATACAGCGCCCAGAGGCGATTCAGTTTGCATGTGTTGCGCTTTACAAGTCTCTCTCTCTCTCTCTCTCTCTTAACAAGTGATTGTGGCGATGTCGCCAAAATTACTTGTAAAATGTGTGCTCCTGTCCGTCCTCCCCTCCTCCCACCCCACATACCTCTCTCTGCTGGCTCTGTCGTTGGGACACCGTCCTCCCCCAGCCACCGAGTCTGTCTCATGTCCCTGCTGCCGATGTACACAGTGAGAGGGGAGAGCTGTGCTCTTCCCATCTCAGCTGTGACAGGAGTTCTAGCACAGTGCTACGACTCCTGTTTTGGAGGTGACAGGGTCAATAAAGAGAACCTGTCACCTCCAATTGCTATCACACAGAGAAATTGTTTTCTTCTGTAATTATAGCAAAAAAGTTAAGTGAAAAAAAAATAATAAAAAAAAATAATAAGAAGAAATAATTAAATGAATAAAATAAAAAAGTAATTAAAAAGTAAAGAATAAGAAAAATAATAAGAAAATTATATAAAAATAAAAAAAAGTAAGCAACAAGCTACAAATAAATAAAAATAAAAAAGTGATAAAAAAGTTAAAAAAAAAGAAAACATATATTTAAACTAACCGTGCCGCCCCTGCCATCCGGTTGCCATTCTCCGTTGATTTGGGGGGGGGGGGTAGTTCGGTTGGCAGGGAGGGGGTGCATTGCGGAACCTGGCCTTGGGGAGGCAGGGAGAGCAAATCCGGCCCTGAGTACCCCCCAGGTTTTTTTACTGTTGTCTGGGTCTATATAAGCGAGGGGAACACTGAAGAGATTTTTTTTAGATTAAATGAAGAATACAGTAGATCCTCTGTTAGAATTGTGTTTCTGTCTTTGTAATTTTGCCCTCACTTCCCGTGTGGTAAAACTATTGTCATTAGGACAGAGAGTGAAAATACATTTCTCTAATGAAGCAATTGATTGTTGTACAATTTGACTTAAATTTTACACTGAAAAGGACAAAGGACATGTTACGAGGAGCCTAATATTTCCTATACTATTAAGAAAAGTTGTATTTAAAACATATGGATCAAACAAATAAAAAAAAAAATCATAGATTAGGCTAAAGTCTTTTTTATTAAAAATACCTGTAAGATTTAAAGCCCGTAAAATGGTGAATATCCATTGTTTTAACTTCTTTCCAGATTTTTTTTTATCTAATATCCCTAGCAGAAGTAAATTCTGGTGGACATATGAAATAATAGAACTGTGTGATGCTTCTGGTCACAATACAGTTGTATTAGCCATCCATAGATATATTTATAATACAGAAATTTCCCCTGACATCTCCGGATCACACAGGAGGGTATATTAGCTCCGTATTCCTCTACAACATGGTTTCTTGGGAAAATTAATCTCTATAGAAAATAAATAATCTTCTGAATTAATGTATCCCTCACTGACACACAACTGATAAATAAGTAACTTCAACTAAAATAAATTCACTCAAGTTTGAAAAGGTTACATTTTAAACTTGAAAGTAGAGCGATTGACAAAAGATTGAAGGACATAAAAAAAAAGATATATATATAAAAAAAATATTGAAAATAATAAAGAGTGGAGGAATACATGGAATATTAATCCTCCAGTTGCCCTCTGTTGATTTTTTTTTTTTGCATTTTCTTAAAAAATAAATAAATACATAATCAATAGGTCCAGTTTAGGTATCATTTCCTCATATTTGATCCCCCCCATGGTCTTTATTAACTAATTTCACTTTCTCTAGACTCTTTCTAGTTCCTGAACATCCTTTCTGAGAACTGGTATCCAATGCTGGACTGCTAATCGGCTGTGTAGAGGGGAAGATACTGAGGTTGAGACTGTTTATACAGCAAGTTAAAGTTCACTTTACCAAACCAAAGAAAAAAAAGGGGGAGGAGTGAGCGGAGGAGGGGGACGAAGTGGGAATTGGAAGGGAAAGGAGGGCGAAAAGAAAGGGTTGTCTCATTCCCCCTTTCACATTCTGTCCACCCCAGATTGACACTCCAACAGACACTCCATTATAGCACTTAGTAATTTCTAGACATGTGCATTTGTTTTCGTCCGAATGCATTTTCGTCCGAATTTCAGGTATTTTCGTTATCATTTTAACAAACGAAAAGGAGAGCGCAGAATACGTAAAACGAAAGATCCAACATAAATAAATGCTTTATTTTCGTTTTGGTTTTCGTTGCAACAACAGCTCGATATAGATAGGAGATTCAACATGATGCTGACAACAACAATCTGGCCCGGATTCAGATACATTTGCGTATCTTTCGGCGGGTGTAGCGTATCTCAGATACACTATGCCGCCGTAACTTACAGCGGCAGGTCCCGTATTCAGAAAGAACTTGCGCTGTAAGTTACGGCGGCGTAGTGTAACTGGGCCGGCGTAAGCCCGCCTAATTCAAATGTGGATGATGTGGGCGTGTTTTATCTAAATTACTTGTGACCCCACGTAATTGACGTTTCTTACGAACGGCGCATGTGCCGTCCGTGAACGTTTCCAGGTGCGCATGCTCCAAATTACGCCGCAAACTGTCAATACTTTCGACGTGAAAGTATTTTACGTACAGCCCTATTCGCGAACGACTTACACAAACGACGTAAAATACGACGCTGTTCATACGTTTCCGACGTCCATACCTAACATGACTTACCCCTGCTTTATGAGGGGTAACGTAAACGACCGGCCCAGGTTTGCAAGATAACTGAAATACATCCCAGGTGATATCATTTGCTGCTCAGTGATTACAGTATTCTAGTCTGCATTTCTCCCCAAGGTAATACATAAAACCTTGCCTGTTAGTGGGCCCCCGAGGACAGGGTTGATGACCACTGTTATAGAGAGAAAAGATTCGACATTATAGAGAGAAAAGATTCGATATTATAGAGAGAAAAGATTCAACATTATAGAGAGAAAAGATTCGACATTATAGAGAGAAAAGATTCAACATTATCAAGAGAAAAGATTCGACATTATAGTGAGAAAAGATTCGACATTATGGAGAGAAAAGATTTGACATCATAGAGAGAAAAGATTCAACATTATAGTGAGAAAAAATTCGACATTATAGAGAGGAAAGATCGCTGCTGGAATTGGGTGGGGGAAGTAAAATAAAAATAATGATGATGATGAATGTTATTGGCTGATTGTAGCCAAAGAGGAGGAGCAGTAAAATAGCCAGAACTAACATGACAATTCAACATGAATGACGAAGATTTGACAAAGCATCGAAAAACATACAAACGTCAAATCTGTCATTGAAGGCTTATGGTGTCTGTCAAAAGTTGTAAGAAGATTCAACGGAGCAGCTAAACTGTACGAGGTCGCGATCGTACATTTCCGGTCAAATGCTCCGCCCATAGGCTATAGAAGAATTTGAATGTTGGTTGACTAGTAATAATAATTAATAAATATAATTATTACTAGTCATACAACATTAGAATTCTACTATAGCTTGTAGGCGGAACATTCGATGGGTAATGTGTCGTACAGTTTCACTGCTCCGTCGAATCTTCTTTGAACATTCGATAGACACCATAAGCCTTCAATAACAGATTCAACCTTAATGAATTCAGATTTTCGGATGAATGCAATTTCTAACAAAATAAATAAAAACGAATTTCGGGAGTAACTAAATGAAAAAAAAATTTCAGGCGAAAAACGAAATTCCGAAACAAAATATTTCAGTGTGCACATGTCTAGTAATTTCGCAGGAGTTTTAAAATGAGATCAACAGGACCACATGGTCATAAATGTATGTAGTTGATTTCCTACATTTCTTTAATTTAGTTTATTCTTGTAAACCATTCCTTAACCTCCCTGGCGGTATGATTCTTTCAGATTTTTGATGCTGAAAGCGGTACAATTATTTTGCATGGAAATTTGGCGTTTTATATTGTAGGCCTGTGATTCTCAGGAATAACTCACTTAAATCTGTCCAAACAAGAGTCTAGTAGACATCCCGGGTATGATAAAGTTTGAAACACAAAATCATAAATTATAATATAATACATAATTATAATTAATTATAACAAATAATAATGTAATTACCGTATTTATCTGCCTATAGCGCGCACCGGCGAAACCCCCCCCCCCCCTTTAATGTAGAAGGGTAATTCCTGGATTTTTTTTTTTTAATTACTTACAGTTTTGGTGTCTTGTCCGGCATCCATCGGCAAACTACTCCGGTCCGGCGTCCGTCTGCGGCCCTGGTGGTGTCCTCCCCGCTTCTCCTGCACTGTTGTTGAGCCAATCCCCGATTCCTGCGCTGTGTTTGAACTCCGCCGTCGACATATACTGAGCGCAGTACACTCGGGCACGCTCGGCTCCTCTCGCTTAAAGGCTAGGAGGCGGCACAGGGCGTGACCGCGAGCGGAGCCGAGCCTGGCTGAGTGTACCCGATAAACATATAGGGCCAGATCCACGTACATGCGCCTATCTTTAGGCGGGCGTAGCGTATCTCAGAAACGCTACGCCGCTGTAACTTAGAAAGGTGAGTACTGTATTCACAAAAAAGTGACACCTTTAGTTACGGCGGCGTAGCGTATATCGAGCGGTGTAAGCCCGCCTAATTCAAAAGAGGCTGGTTGGGGGCGTGTTCTATGCTAACTAATCGTGACCCCATGTATTTAAAGTTTTTACGAACGGCGCATGCGCCATCCTTGAAAGAATCCCAGTGCGCATGCTCTAAATTATGCCACAAATCGCCAATGCTTTAGACGTGAACGTAACTTACGCACAGCCCTATTTGCGAATGACTTACGCAAACAACGTAAAACGTAAAAAAAATTACGGTGGCCCGACGTCCATACTTAACATTGCGTATGCCTTATATAGCAGGGGTAACTTTACGCCGGAAAAAGTCTTACGTAAACAACGTAAAAAAATGCTCCGGGCGTACGTACGTTTGTGAATCGGCGTATCTACCTAATTTGCATATTCCTCGTGTAAATCTACGGAAGCACCACCTAGCGGCCAGCATAAATATGCAACTAATATACGACGGCGTAAGAGGCTTACGCCAGTCGGATCTTAGCTAAATTCCGGCGTATCTTGTTTTCTGAATACAGAAATCTACATTATCTACATTAACCACTTAAGCCCCGGGCCAATATGCAGGTTAAGGACATTGCCCCTTTTTGCGATTCGGCACTGCGTCGCTTTAATTGACAATTGCGCGGTCGTGCGACGCGGCTCCCAAACAAAATTGACGTCCTTTTTTTCCCACAAATAGAACTTTCTTTTGGTGGTATTTGATCACCTCTGCGGTTTTAATTTTTTGCGCTATAAACAAAAATAGAGCAACAATTTTGGAAAAAATTCAATATTTTTAACTTTTTGCTAAAATAAATATCCGCAAAAAATATATAAAATAACTTTTTTTTTCCTCAGTTTAGGCCGATACGTATTCTTCTACATATTTTTGGTAAAAAAAAAACGCAATAAGCGTTCAACGGTTGGTTTGCGCAAAATTTATAGCGTTTATAAAATAGGGGATAGTTTTATGGCATTTTTATTAATATTTTTTTTTTACTAGTAATGTCGGCGATCAGCGATTTTTTTCATGACTGCGACATTATGGTGGACACATCGGACACTTTTGACACATTTTTGGGACCATTGTCATTTTCACAGCAAAAAGTGCTATAAAAATGCACTGATTACTGATAAAATGACAATTGCAGTTTAGGAGTTAACCACTAGGGGGCACTGTAGGGGTTAAGTGTGACCTCATATGTGTTTCTAACTGTAGGGGGGCGGGGCTGAATGTGTGATGTCATTGATCATCTTTCCCTATATCAGGGAACAGATGATCAGTGACACTGCCACTGTGAAAAATGGGGAAGCTGTGTTTACACTCACCTCTCCCCGTTCTTCAGCTCCTGTGACCGATCGCGGGACACCGGCGGCAATCGGGTCCGCGGGTCCCGCAGCCATGTTCACGGAGCTTCGGACCTGGTCGCGTGCGCGCGCCGGCGACCCACGGCTGGGCTCTTAAAGGCGACGTACCTGTACGTGCCTGTGCCCAGCCAAGCCATTCTGCTGATATATATGTGCAGGAGGTGGTCCTTAAGTGGTTAAACCCCCCAGTGTATGTCTCATTATTCACTATCACCTTCCCAACCCTTTACATATGTCCACTGTACATGTCATTATGTATACTGTCCCGTGATTACACATAGGATGGGGATGCCAAAAGATGATTATTTATAAAGAGAAGAGAACTATTTCACCATTATTTACTATAGAAGAAACTATTCCCCATATTTATCCAATGTATACATTTGGGGCCAGATTCATGTAGATGGGCGTACTTTTGGACGGGCGTAACGTATTTGATTTACGTTACGCCGCCGCAAGTTTTTCAGGCAAGTGTTTCATTCACAAAGCACTTGCCTGTAAAGTTGCGGCGGCGGAATTCAAATTCGGCGGGTAGGGGGCGTGTTTCATTTAAATGAAGCGCGTCCCCGCGCCGAACGAACTGCGCATGCGCCGTCCCTAAAAAATCCCGGCGTGCATTGCTCTAAATGACGTCGCAAGGAGGTCATTGGTTTTGACGTGGACGTAAATGGCGTCCAGCCCCATTCACGGACGAATTACGCAAACGACGTAAAATTTCAAAATTTCGACGCGGGAACGACGGCCATACTTAACATAGGATATGCCACCTAGGGGGCAGCTTTATCTTTACGCCGGCATAGCTCTTACAGAAACAGCGTATCTTTACTGCGACGGGGCAAGCGTACGTTCGTGAATCGGCGTATCTACTAATTTGAATATTTTACGCCAAACTCAATGAAAGCGCCACCTAGCGGCCAGCGGAAATATTGGTTTAAGTGTATCTCAGTTTGAGCATACACTTAAACATGCGATGGGCTTAGATTGCGAGTTACGTCGGTGTATCTACTGATACGCCGGCGTAACTCTTTTTTTGAATCTGGCCCGTGCTCTTTCATTTTTTTCTGCTCAATTTTTCATATTTAAAAAAAAAGGCAAAAATACTACAGAGATTGATTTGAAGCTTATTTCATAAGTTTATAAAAAATGTCTTTTTACTTAAAAGAAATAAATGTACATTACTATAATCCATTCCTGACAAAATCTAATTAAACTTCAGCAGAGGGCAGTTGGAGAAAAAACTTTCCTTAGACCTCTCCATTCTTTACTTTATTTTTTTCTGCATTTTATTTGGTCACTTGTTTCACTTTTTACCACTTTAGATTCTCACTTTGAAACTTTCCTTTTCAAACCTGAATAGTTTTCTTTTTCTTAAAGTTACTTAATTATCAGTAGAGAAAAATGATATCTCTCTGAAGGATACATTAAGTTAGATGATTATCTATTTTCTGTAGACATTCATTGGAGCAAAGTTTTAGACTGATATCAAAAGAAATAAGTGAACATGAACCCTCCTGTGTGCTCTGCAGATGTCAGGGGAAATGTGTGCATTATAAATATACATAGCTTGTGATAATACAGCGGTGTTATGATTCAGCATGACACCTTTTCTATTATATTAACTTCATTATGTTGAGTAAAAAGTCTCCAAAACAGACCTGCTTCCATTGAACTGACCCTTCCAGAGGAGAATACCCCACCCCTCTTAAATCAATATTAACCTCTGGTGGGGGGCTTAGGCCTCGTACACACGACCGAGTTTCTCTGCAAAAACCAGCAAGAAACTTGCTGGGATTTTTTTTTTGCCGAGGAAACCGGTCGTGTGTACATTTTTAGACGAGGAAACTGTCAGGGATCTAGTCGAGCCAAAAAGAGAGCATGTCTTCTTTTTCCTCGACGGGAATGGAGAAACTTGCCTTGTCGAGTTCCTCGACAGCCTAACAAGGAACTCGATGAGGAAAACAATGTGTTTCGCCCGTCGAGTTCCTCGGTCGTGTGTACGAGGCTTTAGAGACAAAAAAGTGACTGAAAAGGTAAAACTATAATTTATATTTTTTTTTATTTTCTTTTCTTTCCTTCCCATTTCTTTTCACTTTCCATCATACAAGAGTTTGTATTTCTGTTTACACAACTTCGTGGAGGATCATTTAGAGGTCTAAGTAACATTTTTACCCAGATTTTTTTTCTTTTCTTTTGTTCTCTTCTTTTTTTTTTCTTTTCTTTTTTTTCTTTTCTTTACTTTTCTTTGTCTTTTTTCTTTCATTTCAATTTCCGTCATACAACAGTTTGTATTTATATTTATAAAACTTTGTGGAGGAACATTAAGAAGTATAAGTAACACTTTTTTCCTGATTTATTTTTCTTTTCTTTGTCTTTTTTCTTTTTTCTTTTCTTTCCTTTGTCTTTTTACTTTCTTTTCACTTTTCATCATACAAGAGTTTGTATTTTTATTTATACAATTTTGTTTGGGAACATTTAGGGGTATAAGTAACACTTTTTTTCCTGTTTTTTTTTCTTTTCTTTTCATTCCAATTATTATTTTTTTCACTTTTCATCATACAAGAGTTTGTATTTCTATTTACCCAACTTTGTGGAGGAATATTTAGAGGTATAAGTAACACTTTTTCCTGTTTTTTTTTTCTTTTCTTTTTTTTCTTTTCTTTTTCTTTGTTTCTATTCTTCTCTTCTCCTTTCATTTAACTTTCCATCATACAAGAGTTTGTATTTCTTTTTACACAACTTTATGGAGGAACATTTAGAGGTATAAGTAACACTTTTTTCCTGTTTTTTTTTTCTTTTCTTTTTCTATTCTTTTCTTTTTTTATTTTCTGTGTCTTTTTTCTATTCTTCTCTTTTCCCTTCATTTAACTTTCCATCATAAAAGAGTTTGTATTTCTTTTTACACAACTTTATGGAGGAACATTTAGAGGTATAAGTAACACTTTTTTCTGTGTTTTTCTTCTATTCTTTTCTATTTTTATTTTCTTCATCTTTTTTCTATTCTTCTCTTTTCCCTTCATTTAACTTTCCATCATGCAAGAGTTTGTATTTCTTTTTACACAACTTTATGGATGAACATTTAGAGGTATAAGTTATGCCGCTTACACACGATCATTTTTCGGCATGAAATTAACGCTGTTTTGAATTCATTTAAAATTATCATGTGTGGGCTTCACATAATTTTTCGGGTTCTGAAAAATTACAATTTTTTTTTTTAACATGCTGCATTTTTTAACGACGTTTTAAACAATGTCGTTTTCCGGGTTGTAAAAAATGATGGCGTGTGTGGGCTAAAACGGTGTGAAAAACCAGCGCATGCTCAGAAGCAAGTTATGAGACGGGAGCGCTTGTTCTGGTAAAACTAGCGTTCGTAATGGAGTAAGCACATTCATCGCGCTGTAACAGACAGAAAAGCGTGAATCGTCTTTTACTAACACGGAATCAGCTAAAGCAGCCCCAAGGGTGACGCCATCCTCATGGAACTTCCCCTTTTTAGTGCCGTCGTACGTGTTGCACGTCACCGCGCTTTGCTAGAGCATTTTTTAAAAACCATGGAGGGTAGGCAACGTTGTTTTAATGATGAAGTTGGAAAAACTTTGTTTTTTGCATGCCGAAAAATGATCGTGTGTATAACACTTTTTTCCATTTTTTATTTCTTTTCTTTTTTCTATTCTTTTTTTCTTTTTCTTTTCTTTTATTTCCTTTCTTTTCGCTTTTCATCATACAAGAGTTTGTATTTCTATTTATACAACTTTGTGGAGGAACATTTAGAGGTATATGCACCACTTTTTTTCCTGATATTGAAGTTAAAAATACTGTTAATTAATATTCTTTTCTATTTGTATTTTCTTTGTCTTTTTTCCATTCTTCTCTTTTCCCTTCATTTAACTTTCCATCATACAAGAGTTTGTATTTCTTTTTACACAACTTTATGGAGGAACATTTAGAGGTATAAGTAACATTTTTACCTGTTTTTTTTTTCTTTTTCTTTTTTCTATTCTTTTCTTTTTCTTTTTTCTATTCTTTTCTTTTTTTCTTTTCTTTGTCTTTTTTCTATTCTTCTCTTTTCCCTTCATTTAACTTTCCATCATACAAAAAAAACCGACAAATTTGAATTAGGCGCCCTTACGCCCGCCCGCTTTAGGCTACACCGTCGTAACTTAGCAGGCAAGTACATTGTGAATCATGTACTTGCCTCACTAACTTACGGAGGCGTAGCCTAAATGCCTTAAGCTACGCCGCCTTAAAGTTGTGGCCATGTATGTGAATCTAGCTTACTCTCTCTTTTCCCAGTCTTTTTTGGGTGATGAACACACTAACCTACACTCTGCTCCATGCATCGTGGAATAACTGGGAGATTTCATCCTGAGAATTTTGATGAAAGGATGCCGTTGATAGTAGCAAGAAACTGGATTGTGTTTTTTTTTTTCCCATACAAGTTTTTGAATTTTGTGGGGAAATTCCTTTCTAGGATTTCAGTGGTTTAATGTGATTTGTGACCATATGTGTGTCTTCCTTATTTTTATTTACACATATTATCAAGTGAAATAAGATCCAAACATTTTGCAATGATAAATCAGACAAAATTGAATGAATTAATTATCTTTGGAATTTCTGACCTTCCCGTTCTTCAACTCCCTCTTTTTCTCTTCTTCTTATCTATCTTCTGACATTAATCTGGAATTTATTGATCATCGTCCTCATAGTCACCGACTCTCACCTCCATGTTCCTATGTATTTCTTCCTTGGGAACCTGGCCGGTTTGGATCTCGGTAGTTCCTCGGTCACCGTCCCGCGAATGTTGTTTGATCTTCACACAAAGAACAGAAGGATTACCATACCAGCATGTATAACCCAAATCTTCTTAATACTTTTCTTTGCTGCTTCTGAATGTTTACTGTTGACTGTCATGTCCTATGATCGCTATACCGCTATATGTCAGCCGTTACATTACACACAGATCATGCGTTGGAAAGTGTGTGTACAGTTGGCCTGCTTTGTATGGTGCCTTGCTTGTACTAATGCCTTAATTCACACACTTTGTGGCTTGAAGTTCACATTTTGTAATTCAGATATTATAGAAAACTTTTTCTGTGATCTTCCCCAGTTGTTTCAGATCTCCTGCAGTGACGTCTACATCAACAATCTGCTCATCTTTATCTTTGGTGGTATTCTCGGAGGCGGGTCTCTGATACTGACCATCCTGTCCTATGTCTATATATTCAGAACTGTCTTAAAAATGCAGGTCAAAGTAAAAGGAGTAAAGTTTTCTCTACATGTACATCTCACCTGACAGCGGTCTTCGTATTTTATTGCTCCATTTTTTTTAATTATTTCCGGCCAAGCACTAACCAACATTTTTCTGCTGACAAAGTGGTGTCTGTCCTTTACACTGTTATTGTTCCTCTTTTTAATCCTCTGATTTACAGTCTGAGGAACCAGGATTTCAGAACAGCTTTTCACAATGTTTTTAGAAGGATTGTCTCCACCGCAATAGAAAAAGCAATCTAAATAAACTCTTCATTTGTAGATATTAGCAAAATACAGAAGTAGGTTCATTTGACCCATGCCAATAATACAGGGGAAGCTATTTTTTTTATATTCCCAGCTGTAGAAATTGTTTATTTTAATATTTCTGATTAATACACGGAATGTCTTTGCATAAGAGTTGGTTCTAGCAGCTACAATAGATTACCTTTTTTTTTCGGCGTATAACACGTGCCGGCGTATAACACGCACCCCAATTTAAGAGAGAAGTTTCAGGAAAAAAAAATTAAAAAATAAATAAAATAAACCACTTTGAAGCAAAATAATGGTCAGTGTCCCTCTGCAGCCTGTGTGTCCCTCTGCAGCCTGATGCCCATTTGCAGACTCACCATCTCCTCATACAGCCGTCATCTTGTACAGCAATCATCTCCTGTTCACTTAGAGTTGGCAGCCACATACACAGTCCCGCCACCGCCATTAGCCGGTGTGTAACTCTACAGCCTGATGCCCATTTGCAGTCTCACCATCTCCTCATACAGACGTCATCTCATACAGCCGTCATCTCCTGTTCACTCGGAGTCAGCAGTCGCATACACAGCCCCGTCTCCGCCATCAGCCTGTGAGTCCCTCTGCAGCCTGATGCCCATTTGCAGACTCACCATCTCCTCATACAGACGTCATCTCGTACAGCCGTCATCTCCTGTTCACTTTGGAGTCGGCAGTCACATACACAGTCCCGCCTCCGCCATCAGCCTGTGTGTCCCTCGGCAGCCTGATGTCCATTTGCAGATTCACCATCTCCTCATACAGCTGTCATCTCCTGTTCACTCAGCGTCTGCAGTCACATACACAGTCCTGCCTCCGCCATCAGCATTGGACCAGCTCCTGTGATTGACAGAACACTGGTCCAATGCCGGTGGTGGAGGCAGGACTGTGTGTGTGACGTCAGAGCCGAGTAAACGGAAGATGACGGCTCAGTGAATTCCGGCGGCACTCGTTCCCCTCCGAGTCCGAGGTGCACTGTCGGTGTATAACACGCACCCGTGATTTCCCCCCCTATTTTCAGGGGGAGAAAGTGTGTGTTATACGCCGATAAATACGGTACATTACAAAAAATGTAGATGGTTTCCCAGAGAGTAAAAAAGATCTGGGAACCAATTCAGTACCATTGTGGTAAATGTGTTTTTTATTTTCTGAAAGTGATTAGAAGAGTCATTAGTAAAACACCTACACAGATAATTTCTTTATTACAAACCATCTAAAATTATTGCATGAATTTGATTTTTTTTTTACATTTCTGCTTTCCTTGTATTATTATTTCTATTTTGTTGTGTTTAATATTAAATGATTATGGCACAAAAAAAAAATCTCTTTTATCTCAAAACATGTAAGGAACACATCATCCGTTCTAAATGTGTACCCCATTATATTCAAATAGCATTTTCTGTTATCCTTTCACTGTAATGTAAAGCAATGTGTACTGTTTCTTACATACATATGTGAAATAATGCCCTAATAAATATATTTTGAAAATGATTGTCCTTATTTTTCTGAATTTTTAAAGAAAAGAATTGCCACCCTAGCAAAAAAAAAAGAAGAAAAATGTCCATAAATTGTAAATATCTGATTCCTGCACACTCAAATTGTATTTATAGTCTCATTTAACCACTTGACCTCTGGAAGGTTTTACGCCCCCTTATAACCAGGGCATTTTTTGTTACTTGACATTGCACTACTAAAATGTCCTGGTAAAGACAAAATGTGGAAAATCTCAAAGGGTATGAATAGTTTTTCAAGTCACTGTACATGCCCAAGTGGGCTCAAATTCTTCAATGCCCCATCCCTTTGAAGTCCTGGAAGAGAATATGGGAGTCAGCTTCTAAATCTTCCAGATGCATGGAATACATGGAACCAGCCCGACGAGGAACATGACGAGGAAATTGAGACTCCCGACAAGAAAAAAAGAGAACTTGTTCTCTTTTTTCCTCGTCGAGTTCCTCCACGGTTTCCTCGATGAAAAACGTACACACAACCGGTTTCCTCGGCAAAAAAGCTCTGCCACCAAGTTTCTTGATAGATTCTGTCTGTCGTGTGTACGAGGCCTTACTTCCTGTTCTTGTTAAGGGTACATGTTTGAATTTCCTAGAATATAAAATGAAATGGGAACTGATCAACTATCAATATGGAAAAGAGGAAGGGTAGGGGCAAAAGAATAGTTGCTGAAGCTAGACTTGGAGGCATGCCCACCCAAATGTTTGTGGACTATCTCGGTACTGATAAAGAACAATAGAAACTTCGTCCAATCTTTGATCTGTATGACTGTTTTGTAATTTTTTTATGTGTAACCTTTTAATTCAACGATTTATATTGTTCTTTATCAGTACCGAGATAGTCCACAAACATTTGGGTGGGCATGCCTCCAAGTCTAGCTTCAGCAACTATTCTTTTGCCCCTACCCTTCCTCTTTTCCATATTAATTCGGATGATGGTACGTTGTTATAGCTATTATTTTTTTTTATATGAGGCTATACTCCAATTTTGTTATCAATATGGTAAATTTTATTTAGAGTTTCAGAAACTGAGTGGAGGATTAATTTGTAAAACACATATGGAGGAACTGTCAGGCTATCTTAACCGCTCCCGCCCCCACACACACACACAAAACACCTATGGATAGATATGATGCATTCTACACTTAAATAGCCTAATGCATCGTACACACGACCGTTTTTCGGGTTGTAAAAAATGACGTTTTTTTATGTCATATGTCAAAACGATTGTGTGTAGGCTCCAGAGTAAAGATGTAACAATGATTTTCACGATGTAAAAAATGGGCATTAAAAATTTCGAACATGCTTTAATTTTTCATGACGTTTTTAACGTTGTAAAAAATGGTCGTGTGTGGGCTTTAATGACGTGAAAAAAATGCGCATGCTCAGAAGCAAGTTATGAGACGGGAGCGCTCGTTCTGGTAAAACTAGCGTTCGTAATGGAGTAAGCACATTCATCACGCTGTAACAGACAAAAAAGCACGAATCGTCTTTTACTAACATGAAATCAGCAAAAGCAGCCCCAAGGGTGGCGCCATCCGAATGGAACTTCCCCTTTATAGTGCCGTTGTACGTGTTGTACGTCACCGCGCTTTGCTAGAGCATTTTTTTTCATGATCGTGTGTAGGCAAGGCCGTTTTAACGATCGGGTTGAAAAAAACTTTTTTTCTAGACCATTAAAAATGTCATTTTTTACAACCTGAAAAACGGTCGTGTGCACGCGGCATTGGAATTAACACCCAAAAAGCTCGGAAAATCTGGTATGGATGACTTAGCGAAACTACTCTTGCACCATCTACCACCATCTTTAAAGATTATTGTCTCCAGGGTAAGTAACTTTACAGATATCTCCTAACACTAACCCTATATTACTCCTAGTATATTTGATTGCGTAAGAAATGAGGACACAGACCACAGTTGTATTGATACCAATCTTTTCTTGTATGTATTTTATTAATTTGTTTTATGCAGTTTGTTTCATTGAAATATAATTGGATACTGAAAAAGCTGTATTCTGCATATTGTCTGCAAATAATAAGTTTGTAAAGAGTAGAAAGTTAAATTTGAAACATTCATCTGACAATTATACTTTTCTTGCATCGTTATATAGACGGGCATAATTATAAGTGGCAGTTTATTATGTTTGATGATGGATTTAAAATGAGGAACCTTTTTGGGAATTGTATTCTTTTTAATAACAGACTTATCTAACATGTAGGTGTCTTTTTTTCCATGGTACACATTTTTGTGAATGAATAGGGGTACTATGTACACTGAACTCATTCACATAGGGGGCTTTTGTTAAAGAGGGTTTCCAGATTATAATAAGCCACCCACCCAAAGACCCACAAAGCCACCAGCCAGGGTTGTAGGGAAGAGGCTCTTTCCTCATCGACATGGAATCCTCCTTGGTGACCCTTGATTATCGCTAAGTAAATCCCAGCTCAGGCTGTTAATGTCCTGTTGGATGGATGCCGATAAAATGTGAGGGTGCAAGCTTGGGATGGATTCAACCAGACCCAGAGCATGCAAAATGAAAGGAGGCTTCCCAGCAGCCGCACAGCTCACCCAGTCTACAACATGGCCATGTGAGGTGTGTGGCAGCTGGGAAACCTCCTCTCATTTTGCCAAGATATCCCCATGTTGAAGGCATGTGGCTTAATATGGTTCAGAAGGGTGGGAAGCACGCTAGCCCCCCATTTTCCTGGCCAGGCAGGTTGCATGCTCGCATTGAGGGTCTAGTATGGATATCTTGGGAAACCTCATGCATTTTTTTTTGTATGGGGTAACACTTTAAAATATACTTAAATTGTCTGCTATGTGTTTTGGGGGGCTTCTACACAATTTTTGTCATTATTGCCATAGCATCTACTACAGTGAAAGTGACATTTTTTAACCAGAAAAACAAGTTTATTGAGATGTATTCAAGGCATACAAATTATACAGTACAGAAGCTCCACCTTGTCCTATTATACAAGAGATACAGTCAGTATTTAGCCAACCCGCAATGTCATTTCAATCCAAGTATACGCATACAATAGTAGATTCAATCATCATATCTATGATAAGCATTAGGCATCCCACATCAGTTTCACTATTCAAAATTATCCCCCCACCCTCCGCAGCCCATCTCCAATAGATTGCCGTCACATTATACCTGGTTTATTACAGACCATTGACCTGTACCTCCTCGACTCAGTCTTGTTATAGTGATATAAATGAGAAAGTTGTGACGCTATATAGTAATCCTGTATATCGGGGAGGGAGCAGCCCCCCTCTAATGTGGGATTCTTAAGTACATGCCATGCCAATTTATGTCTGCCCGAGCCCCATACAAAAGAGTTCAATATTGCTTCCATCTGTTTAAATATTTTTAGGGGGATATAAAGAGGAGCGTGCCAAATCATATACAAAATTTTGGGTAATAAAATCATTTTTACTAAATTGATTCTGCCCATAACCCCCAGTGGTAGTCTCGCCCAGGCCTGGGTTCTGGATTTAATGATCACAAATAGGGGGCCTACATTAAGGGACACGTAGTCTTGTAAATTCTTAGTGACCAATACTCCAAGATACTTAAGCTCCGCCACTCTCTGTAATGGTAATTCCGGGGATATCTCCGATGGAGGGAACTGATCTAGTGGGAGAATTTTAGATTTGTCCCAATTAATCTTTAACCCAGAGAAACGACCTACCTCTTCTATAATATTCAATGCCGCCTTCAACGAGGGACCCTGATCCGCCAGGTATAGGACCGTGTCGTCTGCATACATCCCTTTCTTTTCCCAGGTGTCACCTTTTCTAAGGCCGATCACCTCCGGGTTCATTCTGATGGCAATAGCTAAGGGTTCTGCTGCCAGAGCATACAGGAGCGAAGACAGGGGACAGCCCTGCCTCGTGCCCCACTCCAGGGAGATCTGGTCCGAGAGCCAGCCATTGACAAATATCCTGGCCTTGTGGGTTTGATATAGGAGTTGCACCCATTTGATGAAATTTGGGCCGAACCCATAGCATCTCAGGCATTCCCGTAGGTATGGCCATTCGACTGAATCAAATGCTTTGGCCGTATCTAATGCCACCACTACCCTGGTCCCCATATTATCATGCTGGGCTTGAATATTCACTAAATATTCACAATATTCAATAAAAAAGTCCCCTCAAAATATGTGTTTTTTTTTTTAACAAAGGGACTGTCAGTGAACAAAAAAAGCTGTCATGGCAGCTGTAAAAAACGTTTTCTTTGTGAAAAGCTTGTGAAACAACATCAAAGACGTTGTAACATAAACATCTAAATGTAAGTATAATGGCTATTATGTCAATAAAAATGCCATCATTTGTGAAACTTAACAAATGGTCTTATTTTCATGTTTGCAGTGGACCAACCCTTAACAACCAGCTTACACTGCACCCTGATTTGGCAAAGCTTTACCCAACCAGGGCAGCGCTCAGTGCATTCCAGGGCGTTCGTCAGGGCGAACACCCTGCAAATTCGGGTGTACGGCGAATGACCGGACAGGCAAATGCTCGGCCTGAACTCAATCTCGGGCTGAACCGTTCGCCCATCCCTGGTTCCTAATATCTCCGATGTCTAAACTCAATTAAACGTGACAGTTAGTTATGAGCACAGCTTAGCACTCCAACTTGGGAAGCTCAGTCAATTCCACAGAGCCTGGGATCATTGGATTATTACCCAGACACCACATCTGACCAATTATATACTGGTCTGATAATATACATTTAGTCATCTACCACACAAAAACTGAGGTTTCACAGTCTCTTACCCCTGGCTACTAGACTCAAGGAGGCCTATCCTTTAGCCACCAGACATTGCCACAGAGAAGAACGGTGGAAGGTTTGTTTACCCTCACCTCTCCCCATTCTTCAGCTCCTGTAACCGATCGCGAGACACCGGCAGCAATCGGGTCCGCTGGTCCCGCGGCCACGGTCACGGAGCTTCGGACCGGGTCGCGTGCGTGTGCCAGCGACCCACGGCTGGGCTCTTAAAGGCGACGTACCTGTACGTGCCTGGGCCCAGCCGTGCCGTTCTGCCAACGTATATGTGCAGGAGGCGGTCCTTAAGTGGTTAAACCCCCCAGTGTATGTCTCATTATTCACTATCACCTTCCCAACCCTTTACATATGTCTACTGTACATGTCATTATGTATACTGTCCTGTGATGACACATAGGATGGGGATGCCAAAAGATGATTATTTATAAAGAGAAGAGAACTATTTCACCGTTATTTACTATAGAAGAAACTATTCCCCATATTTATCCAATTTATACATTTGCTCTTTAATTTTTTTCTGCTCAATTTTCCATATTTAAAAAAAAAGGCAAAAAATACTACAGAGTTTGATTTGAAGTTCATTTCATAAGTTTATAAAAAATGTCTTTTTAAAAATGTACATTACTATAATTACTATTACTATAATCCATTCCTGACAAAATCCAATTAAACTTCAGCAGAGGGCAGTTGGAGAAAAAACTTTCCTCAGACCTCTCCATTCTTTATTTTATTTTTTTCTGCATTTTATTAGGTCACTTGTTTCACTTTTTACCACTTTAGAGTCTCACTTTGAAACTTTCCTTTTCAAACCTGAATAGTTTTCTTTTTCTTAAAGTTTCTTAATTATCAGTAGAGCAAAATGATATCTCTCTGAAGGATACATTAAGTTAGATAATTATCTATTTTCTGTAGACATTCATTGGAGCAAAGTTTTAGACTGATATCAAAAGAAATAAGTGAACATGAACCCTCCTGTGTGCTCTGCAGATGTCAGGGGAAATGTGTGCATTATAAATACACATAGCTTGTGATAATACAGCAGTGTTATGATTCAGCATGACACCTTTTCTATTATATTAACTTCATTTTGTTGAGTAAAAAGTCTCCAAAACAGACCTGCTTCCATTGAACTGACCCTTCCAGAGGAGAATACCCCTATAATATCAATATTAACGTCTGGTGGGGGCTTAGAGACAAAAAAGTGACTGAAAAGGTAAAATTATAATTTAATATTTTTTTTTATTTTTTTTTTCCTTTTCTTTTTTTATTTTTCCTTTTCTTTTTTTATTTTTCCTTTTCTTTTCTTTTCTTTTCTTTTCTTTTCTTTCCTTCCCATTTCTTTTCACTTCCAATCATGCAAGAGTTTGTATTTCTATTTACACAACTTCGTGGAGGAACATTTAGAGGTATAAGTAACATTGTTACCTGTTTTTTTTCTTTTACTTTTTTCTATTCTTTTTTTTCTTTTCTTTTTCTTTTTTCTTTACTTTGTCTTTTTTCTATTCTTCTATTTTCCCTTCATTTAACTTTCCATCATACAAGAGTTTGTATTTCTTTTTACACAATTTTATGGAGGAACATTTAGAGGTATAAGTAACACTTTTTCCTGTGTTTTTTTTTCTTTTCTTTTTCTATTCTTTTCTTTTTTTTTTCTTTTTTCTATTCTTCTATTTTCCCTTCATTTAACTTTCCATCATACAAGAGTTTGGATTTATTTTTACACAACTTTATGGAGGAACATTTAGAGGTATAAGTAACACTTTTTTCCTGTTTTTTTCTATGTTTTTTTTCTTTGTCTTTATTCTATCATTTCTCTTTTCCTTTCATTTAACTTCCCATCATACAAGAGTTTGTATTTCTTTTTACACAACTTTATGGAGGAACATTTAGAGGTATAAGTAACACTTTTTTCCTGTTTTTTTTTTCTTTTTCTATTCTTTTCCTGTTTTTTTTTCTTTTTTCTATTCTTCTCTTTTCCCTTCATTTAACTTTCCATCATACAAGAGTTTGTATTTCTTTTTACACAACTTTATGGAGGAACATTTAGAGGTATAAGTAACATTTTTACCTGGTTTTTTTTCTTTTGCTTTTTTCTATTCTTTTCTTTTTCTTTTTTTCTATTCTTTTCTTTTTCTTTTTTCTATTCTTTTCTCTTTTTCTCTTCTTTGTTTTTTTTTCTATTCTTCTCTTTTCCCTTCATTTAACTTTCCATCGTACGAGAGTTTGTATTTCTTTTTACACAACTTTATGGAGGAATATTTAGAGGTATAAGTAACATTTTTACCAGTTTTTTTTTCTTTTCTATTTTTTCTTTTTCTTTTTTCTATTCTTTTCTTTTTCTTTTTCTATTCCTTTCTTTTTCTTTTTTTTTCTTTTTTATATTCTTCTATTTTCCCTTCATTTAACTTTCCATCATACGAGAGTTTGTATTTATTTTTACACAACTTTATGGAGGAACATTTAGAGGTATAAGTAACACTTTTTTCCTATTTTTTTTTATTTTTCTATTCTTTTCTTTTTTTTGTATTTTTTCAATTCTTCTCTTTTCCCTTCATTTAACTTTCCATCATACAAGAGTTTGTATATCTTTTTACACAACTTTATGGAGGAACATTTGGAGGTATAAGTAACATTTTTACCTTTTTTTTTTTTCTTTTTTCTTTTTTTCTATTCTTTTCTTTTTCTTTTTTCTATTCTTTTCTTTTCCTTTTCGGACTGGGTCGCGTGCGTGCGCCGGCGACCCATGGCTGACCTCATACCTGTACTGCCTGGGCCCAGCCGTGCCGTTCTGCCAACGTATATGTGCAGGAAGCAGTCCTTAAGTGGTTAAACCCCCAGTGTATGTCTCATTATTCACTATCACCTTCCCAACCTTCCTAACGTGACAGTTAGTTATGAGCACAGCTTAGCACTCCAACTTGGGAAGCTCAGTCAATTCCACAGAGCCTGGGATCATTGGATTATTACCCAGACACCACATCTGACCAATTATATACTGGTCTGATAATATACATTTAGTCATCTACCACTCAAAAACTGAGGTTTCACAGTCTCTTACCCCTGGCTACTAGACTCAAGGAGGCCTATCCTTTAGCCACCAGACATTGCCACAGAGAAGAACGGGGAAGGTTTGTTTACCCTCACCTCTCCCCATTCTTCAGCTCCTGTGACCGATCGCAGGACACTGGCAGCAATCGGGTTCGCTGGTCCTGTGGTCACGGTCATGGAGCTTCGGACCGGGTCGCGTGCGTGCGCCGGCGACCCATGGCTTACCTCATACCTGTACATGCCTGGGCCCAGCCGTGCCGTTCTGCCAACGTATATGTGCAGGAGGCGGTTCTTAAGTGGTTAAACCCCCAGTGTATGTCTCATTATTCACTATCACCTTCCCAACCCTTTACATATGTCTACTGTACATGTCATTATGTATACTGTCCTGTGATGACACATAGGATGGGGATGCCAAAAGATGATTATTTATAAAGAGAAGAGAACTATTTCACCGTTATTTACTATAGAAGAAACTATTCCCCATATTTATCCAATTTATACATTTGCTCTTTAATTTTTTTCTGCTCAATTTTCCATATTTTAAAAAAAAAGGCAAAAAATACTACAGAGTTTGATTTGAAGTTCATTTCATAAGTTTATAAAAAATGTCTTTTTAAAAATGTACATTACTATAATTACTATTACTATAATCCATTCCTGACAAAATCCAATTAAACTTCAGCAGAGGGCAGTTGGAGAAAAAAACTCTCCATTCTTTATTTTATTTTTTTCTGCATTTTATTAGGTCACTTGTTTCACTTTTTACCACTTTAGAGTCTCACTTTGAAACTTTCCTTTTCAAACCTGAATAGTTTTCTTTTTCTTAAAGTTTCTTAATTATCAGTAGAGCAAAATGATATCTCTCTGAAGGATACATTAAGTTAGATGATTATCTCTTTTCCGTAGACATTCATTGGAGCAAAGTTTTAGACTGATATTAAAAGAAATAAGTGAACATGAACCCTCCTGTGTGCTCTGCAGATGTCAGGGGAAATGTGTGCATTATAAATATACATAGCTTGTGATAATACAGCAGTGTTATGATTCAGCGTGACACCTTTTCTATTATATTAACTTCATTTTGTTGAGTAAAAAGTCTCCAAAACAGACCTGCTTCCATTGAACTGACCCTTCCAGAGGAGAATACCCCTATTATATCAATAATAACCTCTGGTGGGGGCTTAGAGACAAAAAAGTGACTGAAAAGGTAAAATTATAATTTAATATTTTTTTTATTTTTTTTTTCTTTTCTTTTTTTATTTTTCCTTTTCTTTTTTTATTTTTCCTTTTCTTTTTTTATTTTTCCTTTTCTTTTCTTTTCTTTTCTTCCCATTTCTTTTCACTTCCAATCATGCAAGAGTTTGTATTTCTATTTTCACAACTTCGTGGAGGAACATTTAGAGGTATAAGTAACATTGTTACCTGTTTTTTTTCTTTTACTTTTTTCTATTCTTTTTTTTCTTTTCTTTTTCTTTTTTCTTTACTTTGTCTTTTTTCTATTCTTCTATTTTCCCTTCATTTAACTTTCCATCATACAAGAGTTTGTATTTCTTTTTACACAATTTTATGGAGGAACATTTAGAGGTATAAGTAACACTTTTTCCTGTGTTTTTTTTTTCTTTTCTTTTCTTTTTTTTTCTTTTTTCTATTCTTCTATTTTCCCTTCATTTAACTTTCCATCATACAAGAGTTTGGATTTATTTTTACACAACTTTATGGAGGAACATTTAGAGGTATAAGTAACACTTTTTTCCTGTTTTTTTTTCTATGTTTTTTTTCTTTGTCTTTATTCTATCATTTCTCTTTTCCTTTCATTTAACTTCCCATCATACAAGAGTTTGTATTTCTTTTTACACAACTTTATGGAGGAACATTTAGAGGTATAAGTAACACTTTTTTCCTGTTTTTTTTTTCTTTTTCTATTCTTTTCCTGTTTTTTTTTCTTTTTTCTATTCTTCTCTTTTCCCTTCATTTAACTTTCCATCATACAAGAGTTTGTATTTCTTTTTACACAACTTTATGGAGGAACATTTAGAGGTATAAGTAAAATTTTTACCTGTTTTTTTTCTTTTGCTTTTTTCTATTCTTTTCTTTTTTTCTATTCTTTTCTTTTTCTTTTTTCTATTCTTTTCTTTTTTCCTTTTCTTTGTTTTTTTTTCTATTCTTCTCTTTTCCCTTCATTTAACTTTCCATCGTACGAGAGTTTGTATTTCTTTTTACACAACTTTATGGAGGAATATTTAGAGGTATAAGTAACATTTTTACCAGTTTTTTTTTTCTTTTCTATTTTTTCTTTTTCTTTTTTCTATTCTTTTCTTTTTTCTATTCCTTTCTTTTTTTTTTCTTTGTCTTTTTTCTATTCTTCTCTTTTCCCTTCATTTAACTTTCCATTGTACAAGAGTTTGTGTTTTTTTTTACACAACTTTATGGAGGAACATTTAGAGGTATAAGTAACATTTTTTTTCCTGTTTTTTTTCTTTTCTTTTTCTATTCTTTTCTTTTTTTCTTTTTTTTCTTTTTTCTATTCTTCTATTTTCCCTTCATTTAACTTTCCATCATACAAGAGTTTGTATTTATTTTTGCACAACTTTATGGAGGAACATTTAGAGGTATAAGTAACACTTTTTTCCTATTTTTTTTTATTTTTCTATTCTTTTCTTTTTTTTGTATTTTTTCAATTCTTCTATTTTCCCTTCATTTAACTTTCCATCATACAAGAGTTTGTATATCTTTTTACACAACTTTATGGAGGAACATTTGGAGGTATAAGTAACATTTTTACCTGTTTTTTTTTCTTTTTCTTTTTTTCTATTCTTTTCTTTTTCTTTTTTCTATTCTTTTCTTTTCCTTTTCGGACCGGGTCGCGTGCGTGCGCCGGCGACCCATGGCTGACCTCATACCTGTACTGCCTGGGCCCAGCCGTGCCGTTCTGCCAACGTATATGTGCAGGAGGCGGTCCTTAAGTGGTTAAACCCCCCAGTGTATGTCTCATTATTCACTATCACCTTCCCAACCCTTTACATATGTCTACTGTACATGTCATTATGTATACTGTCCTGTGATGACACATAGGATGGGGATGCCAAAAGATGATTATTTATAAAGAGAAGAGAACTATTTCACTGTTATTTATTATAGAAGAAACTATTCCCCATATTTATCCAATTTATACATTTGCTCTTTAATTTTTTTCTGCTCAATTTTCCATATTTAAAAAAAAAAGGCAAAAATACTACAGAGTTTGATTTGAAGTTCATTTCATAAGTTTATAAAAAATGTCTTTTTACTTAAAAAAAAATGTACATTACTATAATCCATTCCTGACAAAATCCAATTAAACTTCAGCAGAGGGCAGTTGGAGAAAAAACTTTCCTCAGACCTCTCCATTCTTTATTTTATTTTTTCTGCATTTTATTTGGTCACTTGTTTCACTTTTTACCACTTTAGAGTCTCACTTTGAAACTTTCCTTTTCAAACCTGAATAGTTTTCTTTTTCTTAAAGTTTCTTAATTATCAGTAGAGCAAAATGATATCTCTCTGAAGGATACATTAAGTTAGATGATTATCTCTTTTCTGTAGACATTCATTGGAGCAAAGTTTTAGACTGATATTAAAAGAAATAAGTGAACATGAATCCTCCTGTGTGCTCTGCAGATATCAGGGGAAATGTGTGCATTATAAATATACATAGCTTGTGATAATACAGCAGTGTTATGATTCAGCATGACAGCTTTTCTATTATATTACCTTCATTATGTTGAGTAAAAAGTCTCCAAAACAGATCTGCTTCCATTGAACTGACCCTTCCAGAGGAGAATACCCCACCCCTCTTATATCAATAGTAACCTCTGGTGGGGGCTTAGAGACAAAAAAAGTGACTGAAAAGGTAAAATTATAATTTAATATTTTTTTTTATTTTTTTTTCCTTTTCTTTTTTCTTTTTCCTTTTCTTTTTTCTTTTTCCTTTTCTTTTTTCTTTTTCCTTTTCTTTTTTCTTTTCTTTTCTTTTCTTTTCTTTCCTTTCCATTTCTTATCACTTCCCATCATGCAAGAGTTTGTATTTCTATTTACACAACTTCGTGGAGGAACATTTAGAGGTATAAGTAACATTGTTACCTGTTTTTTTTTCTTTTACTTTTTTCTATTCTTTTTTTTTCTTTCTTTTTTCTATTCTTTTTTTTTCTTTTTCTTTTTTCTTTTCTTTGTCTTTTTTCTATTCTTCTATTTTCCCTTCATTTAACTTTCCATCATACAAGAGTTTTGTATTTCTTTTTACACAATTTTATGGAGGAACATTTAGAGGTATAAGTAACACTTTTTTCCTTTTTTTTTTTCTTTTCTTTTTCTATTGTTTTCTTTTTTTCTTTTTTTTTTCTTTTTTCTATTCTTCTATTTTCCCTTCATTTAACTTTCCATCATACAAGAGTTTGTATTTATTTTTACACAATTTTATTCAGGAACATTTAGAGGTATAAGTAACACTTTTTTCCTGGGTTTTTTTTTTCTTTTCTTTTTCTTTTCTTTTTTCTATTCTTCTCTTTTCCCTTCATTTAACTTCCCACCATACAAGAGTTTGTATTTCTTTTTACACAACTTTATGGAGGAACATTTAGAGGTATAAGTAACATTTTTACCTGTTTTTTTTCTTTTGCTTTTTTCTATTCTTGTCTTTTTCTTTTTTCTATTCTCTTCTTTTTCTATTCCTTTCTTTTTTTCTTTTCTTTGTCTTTTTTCTATTCTTCTCTTTTCCCTTCATTTAACTTTCCATTGTACAAGAGTTTGTATTTTTTTTACACAACTTTATGGAGGAACATTTAGAGGTATAAGTAACACTTTTTTCCTATTTTTTTAAATTTTTCTATTCTTTTCTTTTTTTTTTGTATTTTTTCAATTCTTCTCTTTTCCCTTCATTCAACTTTCCATCATACAAGAGTTTGTATATCTTTTTACACAACTTTATGGAGGAACATTTAGAGGTATAAGTAACATTTCCACCTTTTTTTTTTTTCTTTTTCTTTTTTCTATCCTTTTCTTTTTCTTTTTTCTATTCTTTTCTTTTTTTCTTAGTTTTTTTCTATTCTTCTCTTTTCCCTTCATTTAACTTTCCATCATACAAGAGTTTGTATTTCTTTTTTATAACTTTATGGAGGAACATTTAGAGGTATAAGTAACATTTTTACAATTTTTTTTTCTTTTCTATTCTTTTCTTTTTTTCTTTTCTTTTTCTATTCTTTTCTTTTTTCTTTTTTCTATTCTTCTATTTTCCCTTCATTTAACTTTCCATCATACAAAAGTTTGTATTTATTTTTACACAACTTTATGGAGGAACATTTAGAGGTATAAGTAACACTTTTTTCCTGTTTTTTTTTTCTTTTTCTTTTTTCTATTTTTTTTCTTTGTCTTTATTCTATAATTTCTCTTTTCCCTCCTTTTAACTTTCCATCATACAAGAGTTTGTATTTCTTTTTACACAAGTTTATGGAGGAACATTTAGAGGTATAAGTAACATTTTTACCTGTTTTTTTCTTTTTCTTTTTTCTATTATTTTCTTTTTTCTATTCTATTCTTTTTCTTTTTTCTATTCTTTTCTTTTTCTTTTTTCTATTCTTTACTTTTTTTCTTTTCTTTATTTTTTTCTATTCTTCTCTTTTCCCTTCATTTAACTTTCCATCATATAAGAGTTTGTATTTCTTTTTACACAACTTTATGGAGGAACATTTAGAGGTATAAGTAAGGGCTCTTTCACACGTCCGTTCCGTTCGTCCGTTTTTTGGACGTCCGTTAACGGACTGCAATGCTTTCCCATGGGTTAGCCTCCGTTAGTGGATGAGCATCCGCTAACGTCCGTTAACATCCGTCTCCGTTAAGCTCGTTTTTTTTTAACGGAAGAAAACCCTATTTTTCTTCCGTCAAAAAAACGGAACGGACGAAAAACGGACGTTAGCGGACGATCCGTTTACCATCCGATCCGCTAACATCCGTTTTTCATCAAAATATGTAAAAAGCCCCCCCAAAAAAACGGATGAAAAACGGACGTTAACGGACGAAAAACGGATCGGAAACCGATGTAAACGGACGGAAAACGGACGAAAAACTTATGAAAAAACTGATCAACTGATGAAAAAAAAATGATCTAAAAAACTGAGCGGACGTGTGAAAGAGCCCTAACACTTTTTTCCTGTTTTTTTTCTTTTTCTATTCTTTTCTTTTTTTTGTCTTTTTTCTATTCTTCTCTTTTCCCTTCATTTAACTTTCCATCATACAAGAGTTTGTATTTCTTTTTACACAACTTTATGGAGGAACATTTAGAGGTATAAGTAACATTTTTACCTGTTTTTTTTTTCTTTTGCTTTTTTCTATTCTTTTCTTTTTTTTTCTATTATTTTCTTTTTTTCTTTGCTTTGTTTTTTTTTTATTTTTCTCTTTTCCCTTCATTTAACTTTCCATCATACAAGAGTTTGTATTTCTTTTTACATAACTTTATGGAGGAACATTTAGAGGTATAAGTAACATTTTTACCAGGTTTTTTTTCTTTTTTGTATTCTTTTCTTTTTTTATTTTCTTTGTCCTTTTTCTATTCTTCTCTTTTCCCTTCATTTAACTTTCCATCGTACAACAGTTTGTATTTCTTTTTACACAACTTTATGGAGGAACATTTAGAGGTATAAGTAACATTTTTACCATTTTTTTTTCTTTTCTATTCTTTTCTTTTTTTCTTTTTTTTCTTCTCTTTTCCCTTTATTTAACTTTCCATCATACAAGAGTTTGTATTTCTTTTTACAAAACTTTGTGGTGGAACATTTAGAGGTACAGTATAAGTTATGCCGCGTACACACGATCATTTTTCGGCATGAAAAAAACGTTGTTTTAAAAATATGTAATCTAAAATGATGGTGTGTGGGCTTCACATCATTTTTCGGGTTCAGAAAAAACTACAATTTTTTTTTCGAACATACTGCATTTTTTAACAACGTTTTAAACAATGTCGTTTTCCGGGTTGTAAAAAATGATCGTGTGTGGGCTAAAACGACGTCAAAAACCCGCTTATGCTCAGAAGCAAGTTATGAGACGGGAGCGCTCGTTCTGGTAAAACTACCATTCATAAGGGAGTAAGCACATTCATCACGCTGTAACAGACAGAAAAGCGTGAATCGTTTTTTACTAACACGGAATCAGCTAAAGCAGCCCCAAGGGTGGTGTCATCCGCATGGAACTTCCCCTTTATAGTGCCATCGTACGTGTTGTACGTCACCGCGCTTTGCTAGAGCATTTTTTAAAAACGATGGTGTGTGGGCAACGTCGTTTTAATGATGAAGTTGGAAAAACTTCATTTTTTTTCATGACGCAAAATGATCGTGTGTACATATCACTTTTTTCCATTTTTTTTTTCTTTTCTTTTTTCTATTCTTTTTTCTTTTTCTTTTCTTTCCTTTCTTTTCGCTTTTCATCATACACGAGTTTGTATTTCTATTTATACAACTTTGTGGAGGAACATTTAGAGGTATATGCACCACTTTTTTTTCCTGATATTGAAGTTAAAAATACTGTTAATTAATGTTAAAATACTCTAATGCTTAATGTAAAAAGACCACAATTTACCTTACTTTGAGTACAATAGCAGATTGTTTATTTTGGAGACGTCCTCCTAATTTTCCAGTAGTAAGGTCTCACTTTCTGGAACTTGCTGCAGACACTTTAGCTTTGTGGTATGAAAGAAGAAAACATTAATCTTCAGCCCTGGTTTACATTGATGATATTTGGCATGTGATTTGGTTTGTCAAATCGCTTGCCAAATCGTCGGCTATTGTCGGCAATGGCACCATCCGTATCGGTGCAGCGCCGACTTTGCAGCACCGCGCTGATTCCCAAAAGAATTCGCTGTACTACTTTTGGCGACCCCCCCCCGGATGCGATTTCAATGGACATCTATGCAGGAACCTGCACAGATGTCTCTAAAATCGCCCCCGAAGGACTGACATGTGGATATGAAATTGTGCAAGTCCAGCCGAACTTGTACAATTTCAAACCTGCAGCAGAGTGAACCTGGGCTCAGACTGAACTGGGACCTGCGTCAATGAACTTTAAGCTCGCATCACAGGTACTAATTTTAATATATTGAATTTAGTGCATTTCACTCATATTTTGGTGTCATACTCATACAGGTTAATGAATATGTAAATACTGTACTTTTCATATTTCTGATATATGTCTGCTGTACCATGTACTTGTATGACATAGTATCCTATTCACTTTATATTGCTTTCTTTGTGTGAAATCTCTGGTGTTCCTGCCAGTTCCTCTGCTTTCCTATTACAAACTGACCACACTAGATATGAGCGCACAGCATGATCAGCTCTATAGCTGTGATGAGAATTCAGCCTGCTTTCCTCCAATGATCAGACTTTGGCTCACAGTCTTCCCCTGCACAGCCATTCACTGAGAATATCAGTGTATTGCTGTTTCTCCTCACCCAGCTCCCTGTTTTCATTTGCATAAGAAGCTTAGATGGTATGTGATCACTAAGAAAACACGTTTTTTAATATCTAAATTAAAATGTGTTGCCTTTCATTTCTATTTTAAACTGAATGGGTTGTTTTACAAGGTGAGGGTTTACATACACTTTAACCACTTAACCCCTGTCTCATATTGCTGGTCAAAGACCAGAGCACGATTCAGCACTGCGTCGCTTTAACTGACAATTGCATGGTCGTGCGACGTGGCTCCCAAACAAAATTGGCGTCCTTTTTTTCCCACAAATAGAGCTTTAGTTTGGTGGTATTTGATCACCTCTGCGGTTTTTAGTTTTTGCGCTATAAACAAAAATAGAGCGACAATATTGAAAAAAATTAATATTTTTTACTTGTTGCTATAATAAATATCCCCCAAAATATATAAAAAAACTTTTTTTTTCCCTCAGTTTAGGGCGATACGTATTCTTCTACATATTTTTTGTAAAAAAAAATCGCAATAAACGTTTATTGATTGGTTTGCGCAAACGTTATAGCGTTTACAAAATAGGGGATAGTTTTATGGCATTTTAATTTTTATTTTTTTACTAGTAATGGCGGCGATCAGTGTTTTTTTTTCGGTACTGTGACCTTATGGTGGACACTTCGGACACTTTTGACATGTTTTTGGGACCATTGTCATTTTTATAGCGATCAGTGCTATAAAAATGCATTGGATTACTATAAAAATGCCACTGGCAGTGAAGGGGTTAACACTAGGGGGCAGGGAAGGGGTTAAGTATGTTCCCTGGGTGTGTTCTAACTGTGGGGGGGTGGCCTCACTAGGGGAAATAACAGATCGCTGTTCATACATTGTATGAAAAGACGGTCAGGCATTTCTCCCCTGACAGGTCCTCGCCCTGTAACGAGCAATCGCGGGTGCCCGGCGGCAATCGCGCCCGCCGGGCACGCGCACATAGTGGCTGCTTCGCGAGCCGATGTAGAGCTACGGGCTGTCGTGCAGGGGAGCCGACCTGCCACCTTAGAAATGCATCGGCTGGTCGGCAAGTAGTTAAAGGGTCAATAAAGGAAAAAAAAAATTCTTTAAAATAACAAACATATCATACTTACCTCCACTGTGCAGTTCGTTTTGCACAAAGTGGCCCCAATCCACGTCTTCTGGGGTCCCTCGGCGGCTGTCTCTGGTCCTCCCTACAAGAGCTCATCACATTCATGCGAGAGAGCTCGCATGGTGATGAGTCCTGTTAGTCAGGTTGAAAAATTTTGGAGATGAAATCTTGTTTTCTCTAGAAGTAAAGAGTGCCCCCTTGAGATTTAGATTCTATCTCTCTTTTCCCAGTCTTTTTTGGGTGATGAACACACTAACCTACACTCTGCTCCATGCATCGTGGAGTAACTGGGAGATTTCATCCTGAGAATTTTGATGAAAGGATGCCGTTGATAGAAGCAAGAAACTGGATTGTGTTTTTTTTTTCCCATACAAGTTTGATCAACATTTTTGAATTTTGTGGGGAAATTCCTTTCTAGGATATTCTAGGCACTGTCATTGAATTTCAGTGGTTAATGTGATTTGTGACCATATGTGTGTCTTTCTTATTTTTATTTACACATATTATTAAGTGAAATAAGATCCAAAAATGTTGCAATGATAAATCAGACAAAATTGAATGAATTAATTCTCTCTGGAATTTCTGACCTTCCCGTTCTTCAACTCCCTCTTTTTCTCTTCTTCCTTCTTATCTATCTTCTGACATTAATCTGGAATTTATTGATCATCGTCCTCATAGTCACCGACTCTCACCTCCATGTTCCGATGTATTTCTTTCTTGGGAACCTGGCCGGTTTGGACCTCTGTAGTTCCTCGGTCACTGTCCCGCGAATGTTGTTTGATCTTCACACAAAGAACAGAAGGATTACCATACCAGCATGTATAACCCAAGTCTTCTTAATAGATTTCTTTGCTTCTTCTGAATCTTTTCTGTTGACTGTCATGTCCTATGATCGCTATACCGCTATATGTCAGCCATTACATTACACACAAATCATGCATTGGAAAGTGTGTGTACAGTTGGCCTGCTTTGTATGGTGCCTTGCTTGTACTAATGCCTTAATTCACACACTTTGTGGCTTGAAGTTCACATTTTGTAATTCAGATATTATAGAAAACTTTTTCTGTGATCTTCCCCAGTTGTTTCAGATCTCCTGCAGTGACGTCTACATCAACATTCTGCTCATCTTTATCTTTGGTGGTATTCTCGGAGGTGGGTCTCTGATACTGACCATCCTGTCCTATGTCTTTATATTCAGAACTGTCTTAAAAATGCAGGTCAAAGATAAAAGGAGTAAAGTTTTCTCTACATGTACATCTCACCTGACAGTGGTCTTCGTATTTTATTGCTCCATTTTTTTTAATTATTTCCGGCCAAGCACTAACCAACATTTTTCTGCTGACAAAGTGGTGTCTGTCCTTTACACTGTTATTGTTCCTCTTTTCAATCCTCTGATTTACAGTCTGAGGAACCAGGATTTCAGAACAGCTGTTCACAATGTTTTTAGAAGGATTGTCTCCACCACAATAGAAAAAGCAATCTAAATAAACTCTTCATTTGTAGATATTAGCAAAATACAGAAGTACGTTCATTTGACCCATGCCAATAATACAGGGGAAGCTATTTTTTTTATATTTCCAGCTGTAGAAATTGTTTTATTTTAATATTTCTGATTAATACACGGAATGTCTTTGCATAAGAGTTGGTTCTAGCAGCTACAATAGATTACCTTTTTTTCTCGGCGTATAACACGCACCCCAATTTAAGAGAGAAGTTTCAGGAAAAAAAACGTAAAAAATAAATAAAATAAACCACTTTGAAGCAAAATAATGGTCAGTGTCCCACTGCAGCCTGTGTGTCCCTCTGCAGCCTGTGTGTCCCTCTGCAGCCTGATGCCCATTTGCAGACTCACCATCTCCTCATACAGACGTCATCTCATACAGCCGTCATCTCCTGTTCACTCGGAGTCGGCAGTCACATACACAGTCCCGCCTCCGCCATCAGCCTGTGTGTCCCTCTGCAGCCTGATGTCCATTTGCAGACTCACCATCTCCTCATACAGACGTCATCTCATACAGCCGTCATCTCCTGTTCACTCAGAGTCGGCAGTCACATACACAGTCCCGCCTCCGCCATCAGCCTGTGTGTCCCTCTGCAGCCTGATGCCCATTTGCAGACTCACCATCTCCTCATACAGACGTCATCTGGTACAGCCGTCATCTCCTGTTCACTTTGGAGTCGGCAGTCACATACACAGTCCCGCCTCCGCCATCAGCCTGTGTGTCTCTCGGCAGCCTGATGTCCATTTGCAGATTCACCATCTCCTCATACAGACGTCATCTCGTACAGGTCCCTCTGCAGCCTGATGTCCATTTGCAGACTCACCATCTCCTCATACAGACGTCATATCATACAACCGTCATCTCCTGTTCACTCAGAGTCGGCAGTCACATACACAGTCCCGCCTCCACCATCAGCCTGTGTGTCCCTCTGCAGCCTGATGCCCATTTGCAGACTCACCATCTCCTCATACAGCCGTCATCTCGTACAGCCGTCATCTCCTGTTCACTTTGGAGTCGGCAGTCACATACACAGTCCCGCCTCCGCCATCAGCCTGTGTGTCCCTCTGCAGCCTGATGCCCATTTGCAGATTCACCATCTCTTCATACAGCCATCATCTCGTACAGCCTTCACCTCCTGTTCACTCAGCGTCTGCAGTCACATACACAGTCCAGCCTCCGCCATCAGCCTGTGTGTAACTCTGCAGCCTGATGCCCATTTGCAGACTCACCATCTCCTCATACAGCCATCATCTCCTGATCACTCGGAGTCGGCAGTCACATACACAATCCCGCCTCTGCCATCAGCCTGTGTGTTCCTCTGCAGCCTGATGCCCATTTGCAGATTCACCATCTCCTCATACAGGCGTCATTTCCTATTCACTCGGTGTCTGCAGTCACATACACAGTCCTGCCTCCGCCATCAGCCTGTGTGTTCCTCTGCAGCCTGATGCCCATTTGCAGATTCACCATCTCTTCATACAGCCATCATCTCGTACAGCCTTCACCTCCTGTTCACTCAGCGTCTGCAGTCACATACACAGTCCAGCCTCCGCCATCAGCCTGTGTGTAACTCTGCAGCCTGATGCCCATTTGCAGACTCACCATCTCCTCATACAGCCATCATCTCCTGATCACTCGGAGTCGGCAGTCACATACACAATCCCGCCTCTGCCATCAGCCTGTGTGTTCCTCTGCAGCCTGATGCCCATTTGCAGATTCACCATCTCCTCATACAGGCGTCATCTCCTATTCACTCGGTGTCTGCAGTCACATACACAGTCCCGCCTCCCCAATCAGCCTGTGTGTCCCTCTGCAGCCTGATGCCCATTTGCAGATTCACCAGCTCCTCGTACAGACGTCATCTCCTGTTCACTCAGCGTCTGCAGTCACATACACAGTCCTGCCTCCGCCATCAGCATTGGACCAGCTCCTGTGATTGACAGAACACTGGTCCAACGCCGGTGGTGGAGGCAGGACTGTGTGTGTGACGTCAGAGCCGAGTAAACAGAAGATGACGGCTCAGTGAATTCCGGCGGCACTCGTTCCCCTCCGAGTCCGAGGTGCACTATCGGTGTATAACACGCACCCGTGATTTCCCCCCCTATTTTCAGGGGGGAAAAGTGTGTGTTATACGCCGATAAATACGGTACATTACAAAAAAAGTAGATGGTTTGCCAGAGAGTAAAAAAAGATCTGGGAACCAATTGGGTATTTTCTGAAAGTGATTAGAAGAGTCATTAGAAAAACACCTACACAGATCATTTCTTTATTACAAAACATCTAAAATTACTGCATGAATTTGGATTTTTTTTGACATTTCTGCTTTCCTTGTATTATTATTTCTATTTTGTTGTGTTTAATATTAAATTATTATGGCACAAAAAAAAAACTATTTTATTTCAAAACATGTAAGGAACGCATCATCCGGTCTAAATGTGTACCCCATTATATTCAAATAGCATTTTATATTATCCTTTCACTGTAATGTAAAGCAATGTGTACTGTTTCTTACATACATATGTGAAATAATGCCCTAATAAATACATTTTGAAAATTATTGTCCTTATCTTTCTGTTTTTTTAAAGAAAATAATTGCCACCCTAGCAAAAAAAAAAAAAAACGAAGAAAAATATCTAAAAAGATGTAAATATCTGATTCCTGCACACATTTTATTTACAGTCTCATTTAACCACTTGACCTCTGCAAGGTTTTACGCCCCTTATAACCAGGGCATTTTTAGTTACTTGACACTGCACTACTAAGTTGCCCAGGTAAAGACAAAATGTGGAAAATCTCTAAGGGTATGAATAGTTTTCAAAGGCACTGTACGTGCCCAAGTGGGCTCAAATTCTTCAATGCCCCATCCCTGTGAAGTCCTGGAAGAGAATATGGGAGTCAGCTTCTAAATCTTCCGGATGCATGGAATATAGGGAGAATGCATAACGTTATGTTGTTTTGGTATAAAACACCCGAGGTGCTTCATACCACTGACCCTACTTTGGAGGTATGATCAAGATAAATGCTCTTTATTTCATTTACTATGGAAACGTCGTCCAATCTTTGATCTGTATGACTGTTTTGTATTTTTTTATGTGTAATAAACCTTTTAATTCAACAAATTATATTGTTCTTTATCAGTACCGAGATAGTCCACAAACATTTGGGTGGGCATGCCTCCAAGTCTAGCTTCAGCAACTATTCTTTTGCCCCTACCCTTCCTCTTTTCCATATTAATTTGGATGATGGTACGTTGTTATAGCTATTTTTTTTTTATATGAGGCTATACTCCAATTGTGTTATCAATATGGTAAATATTATTTAGAGTTTCAGAAACTGAGTGGAGGATTAATTTGTAAAACACATATGGAGGAACTGTTGGGCTTCCCCTTAAAAATCATAGCACACCATTGGTTATCTTAACCCATCCCCCCCCACACACACACACAACACACCTATGGATAGATATGATGCATTCTACACTTAAAAAGCCTAATGCCGTGTACACACGACCGTTTTGTAAAAAATTACGTAAAAAATTAGTTTTTTTTTAATGTCATAAAAAACGATCGTGTGTGGGCTCCAGAGCATTTTTCACGATGTAAAAAATGGGCATTAAAATTTTTCGAACAGGCTCTAATTTTTCATGTAGTTTTTAACGTTGTAAAAAATGGTCGTGTTTGGGCTTTAACGACGTGAAAAAAATGCGCATGTTCAGAAGCAAGTTATGAGACGGGAGCGCTCGTTCTGGTAAAACTAGCGTTTATAATGGAGTAAGCACATTCATCACGCTGTAACAGGCTGAAAAGCGCAAATCGTCTTTTGAAATGAGTGATAATAACTGCGCTGTGTGGGTATGGAGGGATAGGGCAACAACCAAAAAACAATAAAAAAAACTAAACAGTGATCGAATAAGTCCCACCAAATGGGCGGGGTGAACTCTGCAAGCAGTGTGCAATCTGAACTGCTTGCAGAGTTCACCCCGCCCATTTGGTGGGACTTATTCCATCACTGTTTAGTTTTTTTTTTTATTGTTTTTTGGTTGTTGCCCTATCCCTCCATACCCACACAGCACAGTTATTATCACTCATTTCATTTGTTTTCATTTTTGGCTGGGACCAATTTCAGGTAACTGCAGCAGTGCCCCCTAGGTTTAGAATATCGATAGCGCGAGAGGCCTTCCATTGCAAATCGTCTTTTACTAACACGGAATCAGCAAAAGCAGCCCCAAGGGTGGCGCCATCCGAATGGAACTTCCCCTTTATAGTGCCGTCGTCCGTGTTGTACGTCACCGCGCTTTGCTAGAGCATTTTTTTCATGATCGCGTGTAGGCAAGGCCGTTTTAACGATCGGGTTGAAAAAAAAATAGTTTTTTCTAGACCATTAAAAATGTCATTTTTTACAACCTGAAAAACGGTCGTGTGTACGCGGCATTGGAATTAACACCCAAAAAGCTCAGAAAATCTGGTATGGATGGCTTAGCGAAACTACTCTTGCACCATCTACCACCATCTTTAAAGATTATTGTCTCCAGGGTAAGTAACTTTACCGATATCTCCTAACACTAACCCCATATTACTCCTACTATATTTAATTGCGTAAGAAATGAGGACACAGACCACAGTTGTATTGATAGCAATATTTCCTTATATGTATTTTATTAATTTGTTTTATGCAGTTTGTTTCATTGTAATATAATTGGATACTGAAAAGTTGTATTCTGCACATTGTCTGCAAATAATACGTTTGTAAAGAGTAGAAAGTTAAATTTGAAACATTCATCTGACAATTATACTTTTCTTGCATCGTTATATTGACGGGCATAATTATAAGTCTCAGTTATTATGTTTGATGATGGATTTACAATGAGGAACTTTTTTGGGATTTTTTTTTTTTGTAGGTGTCTTTATTTCCATGGTACACATTTTTGTGAATGAATAGGGGTACTATGTACACTGAACTCATACACATAGGGGGCTTTTGTTAAAGGGGGTTTCCAGATTATAATAAGCCACCCACCCAAAGACCCACACAGCCACCAGCCAGGGTTGTAGGGAAGAGGCTCTTTTCCTCATCGACATGGAATCCTCCTTGGTGACCCTTAATTATTGCTAAGTAAATCCCAGCTCAGGCTGTTAATGTCCTATTGGATGGATGCTGATAAAATATGAGGGTGCAAGCTTGGGATGGATTCAACCAAATCCAGAGCATGCAAAATAAAAGGAGGTTTCCCAGCAGCCGCACAGCTCTCCCAGTCTACAACATGGCCATGTGAGGTGTGTGGCAGCTGGGAAACCTCCTCTCATTTTGCCAAGATATCCCCATGTTGAAGGCATGTGGCTTAATATGGTTCAGAAGGGTGGGAAGCATGCTAGCCCCCCCCCCTTTTCCTGGCCAGGCAGGTTGCATGCTCGCATTGCGGGTCTAGTATGGATATCTTGGGAAACCTCATGCATTTTTTTTTTGCATGGGGTAACACTTTAAAATATACTCAAATTGTCTGTGTTTTGGGGGGCTTCTACCAAATTGTTGTCATTATTGCCATAGCATCTACTACAGTGAACGCGACATTTACAAAGAAAAATATCAAAGGAAAAAATAATACTCTAAATTTATAGTAAATGACATGTCATTGGCCAGACTCGTAAAAAAAAAAAAAAACAGCTCAATAATCCAAAGCCCCCTCAAAATATGTTTTTTTTTTTTTTTAACAAAGGGACTGTCAGTAAACAAAAAAAGCTGTCATGGCAGCTGTAAAAACATTTTCTTTGTGAAAAGCTTGTGAAACAACATCAAAGACGTTGTAACATAAACATCTAAATGTAAGTATAATGGCTATTATGTCAATAAAAATGCCATCATTTGTGAAACTTAACAAATGGTCTTATTTTCATGTTTGCAGTGGACCAACCCTTAACAACCAGCTTACACTGCACCCTGATTGGGCAAACCTTTACCCAACCAGGGCAGCGCTCAGTGCATTCCAGGGCGTTCGTCAGGGCGAAAACCCTGCAAATTCGGGTGTACGGCGAATGACCGGACAGGCAAATGCTCGGCCTGAAATCATTCTCGGGCTGAACCGTTTGCCCATCCCTGGTTCCTAATATCTCCGATGTCTAAACTCAATTAAACGTGACAGTTAGTTATGAGCACAGCTTAGCACTCCAACTTGGGAAGCTCAGTCAATTCCACAGAGCCTGGGATCATTGGATTATTACCCAGACACCACATCTGACCAATTATATACTGGTCTAATAATATACTTTTAGTCATCTACCACTCAAAAACTGAGGTTTCACAGTCTCTTACCCCTGGCTACTAGACTCAAGGAGGCCTATCCTTTAGCCACCAGACATTGCCACAGAGAAGAACGGGGAAGGTTTGTTTACCCTCACCTCTCCCCATTCTTCAGCTCCTGTGACCGATCACAGGACACTGGCAGCAATCGGGTTCGCTGGTCCTGCGGCCACGGTCATGGAGCTTCGGACCGGGTCGCGTGCGTGCGCCGGCGACCCATGGCTTACCTCATACCTGTACGTGCCTGGGCCCAGCCGTGCCATTCTGCCGACGTATATGTGCAGGAGGCGGTTCTTAAGTGGTTAAACCCCCCAGTGTATGTCTCATTATTCACTATCACCTTCCCAACCCTTTACATATGTCTACTGTACATGTCATTATGTATACTGTCCTGTGATGACACATAGGATGGGGATGCCAAAATATGATTATTTATAAAGAGAAGAGAACTATTTCACCGTTATTTACTATAGAAGAAACTATTCCCCATATTTATCCAATTTATACATTTGCTCTTTAATTTTTTTCTGCTCAATTTTCCATATTTAAAAAAAAAAGGCAAAAAATACTACAGAGTTTGATTTGAAGTTCATTTCATAAGTTTATAAAAAATGTCTTTTTAAAAATGTACATTACTATAATTACTATTACTATAATCCATTCCTGACAAAATCCAATTAAACTTCAGCAGAGGGCAGTTGGAGAAAAAACTTTCCTCAGACCTCTCCATTCTTTATTTTCTTTTTTTCTTTTATTAGGTCACTTGTTTCACTTTTTACCACTTTAGAGTCTCACTTTGAAACTTTCCTTTTCAAACCTGAATAGTTTTCTTTTTCTTAAAGTTTCTTAATTATCAGTAGAGCAAAATGATATCTCTCTGAAGGATACATTAAGTTAGATGATTATCTCTTTTCTGTAGACATTCATTGGAGCAAAGTTTTAGACTGATATCAAAAGAAATAAGTGAACATGAACCCTCCTGTGTGCTCTGCAGATGTCAGGGGAAATGTGTGCATTATAAATATACATAGCTTGTGATAATACAGCAGTGTTATGATTCAGCATGACACCTTTTCTATTATATTAACTTCATTTTGTTGAGTAAAACGTCTCCAAAACAGACCCCTCTTATATCAATATTAACCTCTGGTGGGGGCTTAGAGACAAAAAAAGTGACTGAAAAGGTAAAATTATAATTTAATATTTTTTTTTTCCTTTTCTTTTTTTCTTTTTCCTTTTCTTTTTTCTTTTCTTTTCTTTTCTTTTCTTTTCTTTTCTTTCCTTTCCATTTCTTTTCACTTCCCATCATGCAAGAGTTTGTATTTCTATTTACACAACTTCGTGGAGGAACATTTAGAGGTATAAGTAACATTGTTACCTGTTTTTTTTTCTTTTACTTTTTTCTATTCTTTTTTTTTTCTTTTTCTTTTTTCTTTTCTTTGTCTTTTTTCTATTCTTCTATTTTCCCTTCATTTAACTTTCCATCATACAAGAGTTTGAATTTCTTTTTACACAATTTTATGGAGGAACATTTAGAGGTATAAGTAACACTTTTTTCCTGTTTTTTTCTTTTTCTTTTTTCTTTACTTTGTCTTTTTTCTATTCTTCTATTTTCCCTTCATTTAACTTTCCATCATACAAGAGTTTGTATTTATTTTTACACAATTTTATGGAGGAACATTTAGAGGTATAAGTAACACTTTTTTCCTGGGTTTTTTTTTCTTTTCTTTTTCTATTCTTTTCCTTTTTTTTCTTTTTTCTATTCTTCTCTTTTCCCTTCATTTAACTTCCCACCATACAAGAGTTTGTATTTCTTTTTACACAACTTTATGGAGGAACATTTAGAGGTATAAGTAACATTTTTACCTGTTTCTTTTTCTTTTGCTTTTTTCTATTCTTTTCTTTTTCTTTTTTCTATTCTCTTCTTTTTCTATTCCTTTCTTTTTTTCTTTTCTTTGTCTTTTTTCTATTCTTCTCTTTTCCCTTCATTTAACTTTCCATTGTACAAGAGTTTGTATTTTTTTTACACAACTTTATGGAGGAACATTTAGAGGTATAAGTAACATTTTTTCCTGTTTTTTTTTCTTTTCTTTTTCTATTCTTTTCTTTTTTTTTATTTTTTCTATTCTTCTATTTTCCCTTCATTTAACTTTCCATCATACAAGAGTTTGTATTTATTTTTACACAACTTTATGGAGGAACATTTAGAGGTATAAGTAACACTTTTTTCCCATTTTTTTAAATTTTTCTATTCTTTTCTTTTTTTTTGTATTTTTTCAATTCTTCTCTTTTCCCTTCATTTAACTTTCCATCATACAAGAGTTTGTATATCTTTTTACACAACTTTATGGAGGAACATTTAGAGGTATAAGTAACATTTCTACCTGTTTTGTTTTTCTTTTTCTTTTTTCTATTCTTTTCTTTTTATTTTTCTATTCTTTTCTTTTTTTCTTTGTTTTTTTCTATTCTTCTCTTTTCCCTTCATTTAACTTTCCATCATACAAGAGTTTGTATTTCTTTTTTATAACTTTATGGAGGAACATTTAGAGGTATAAGAAACATTTTCCCATTTTTTTTCCTTTCCTTTTCTATTCTTTTCTTTTTTTCTTTTCTTTTTCTATTCTTTTCTTTTTTTCTTTTTTCTATTCTTCTATTTTCCCTTCATTTAACTTTCCATCATACAAAAGTTTGTATTTATTGTTACACAACTTTATGGAGGAACATTTAGAGGTATAAGTAACACTTGTTTCCTGTTTTTTTTTCTTTTTTCTATTTTCTTTATTCTTCTATTTTCCCTTCATTTAACTTTCCATCATACAAGAGTTTGTATTTCTTTTTACATAACTTTATGGAGGAACATTTAGAGGTATAAGTAACATTTTTACCAGGTTTTTTTTCTTTTTTATATTCTTTTCTTTTTTTCTTTTCTTTGTCCTTTTTCTATTCTTCTCTTTTCCCTTCATTTAACTTTCCATCGTACAAGAGTTTGTATTTCTTTTTACACAACTTTATGGAGGAACATTTAGAGGTATAAGTAACATTTTTACCATTTTTTTTTCTTTTCTATTCTTTTCTTTTTTTCTTTTTTTTTCTTCTCTTTTCCCTTTATTTAACTTTCCATCATACAAGAGTTTGTATTTCTTTTTACAAAACTTTGTGGTGGAACATTTAGAGGTACAGTATAAGTTATGCCGCGTACACACGATCATTTTTCGGCATGAAAAAAACGTTGTTTTAAAAATATGTAATCTAAAATGATCGTGTGTGGGCTTCACATCATTTTTCGGGTTCAGAAAAAACTAAAATTTTTTTTCGAACATACTGCATTTTTTAACAACGTTTTAAACAATGTCGTTTTCCGGGTTGTAAAAAATGATCGTGTGTGGGCTAAAACGACGTCAAAAACCCGCTTATGCCCAGAAGCAAGTTATGAGACGGGAGCGCTCGTTCTGGTAAAACTACCATTCATAAGGGAGTAAGCACATTCATCACGCTGTAACAGACAGAAAAGCGTGAATCGTTTTTTACTAACACGGAATCAGCTAAAGCAGCCCCAAGGGTGGTGTCATCCGCATGGAACTTCCCCTTTATAGTGCCATCGTACGTGTTGTACGTCACCGCGCTTTGCTAGAGCATTTTTTAAAAACGATGGTGTGTGGGCAACGTCGTTTTAATGATGAAGTTGGAAAAACTTCATTTTTTTTCATGACGAAAAATGATCGTGTGTACATATCACTTTTTTCCATTTTTTTTTCTTTTCTTTTTTCTATTCTTTTTTCTTTTTCTTTTCTTTCCTTTCTTTTCGCTTTTCATCATACACGAGTTTGTATTTCTATTTATACAACTTTGTGGAGGAACATTTAGAGGTATATGCACCACTTTTTTTTCCTGATATTGAAGTTAAAAATACTGTTAATTAATGTTAAAATACTCTAATGCTTAATGTAAAAAGACCACAATTTACCTTACTTTGAGTACAATAGCAGATTGTTTATTTTGGAGACGTCCTCCTAATTTTCCAGTAGTAAGGTCTCACTTTCTGGAAGTTGCTGCAGACACTTTAGCTTTGTGGTATGAAAGAAGAAAACATTAATCTTCAGCCCTGGTTTACATTGATGCTATTTGGCATGTGATTTGGTTTGTCAAATCGCTTGCCAAATCGTCGGCTATTGTCGGCAATGGCACCGTCCGTATCCCAAAAGAATTCGCTGTACTACTTTTGGCGACCCCCCCCGGATGCGATTTCAATGGACATCTATGCAGGAACCTGCACAGATGTCTCTAAAATCGCCCCCGAAGGACTGACATGTGGATATGAAATTGTGCAAGTTCAGCCGAACTTGAACAATTTCAAACCTGCAGCAGAGTGAACCTGGGCTCAGACTGAACTGGGACCTGCGTCAATGAACTTTAAGCTCGCATCACAGGTACTAATTTTAATATATTGAATTTAGTGCATTTCACTCATATTTTGGTGTCATACTCATACAGGTTAATGAATATGTAAATACTGTACTTTTCATATTTCTGATATATGTCTGCTGTACCATGTACTTGTATGACATAGTATCCTATTCACTTTATATTGCTTTCTTTGTGTGAAATCTCTGGTGTTCCTGCCAGTTCCTCTGCTTTCCTATTACAAACTGACCACACTAGATATGAGCGCACAGCATGATCAGCTCTATAGCTGTGATGAGAATTCAGCCTGCTTTCCTCCAATGATCAGACTTTGGCTCACAGTCTTCCCCTGCACAGCCATTCACTGAGAATATCAGTGTATTGCTGTTTCTCCTCACCCAGCTCCCTGTTTTCAGCTGCATAAGAAGCTTAGATGGTATGTGATCACTAAGAAAACACGTTTTTTAATATCTAAATTAAAATGTGTTGCCTTTCATTTCTATTTTAAACTGAATGGGTTGTTTTACAAGGTGAGGGTTTACATACACTTTAACCACTTAACCCCCGTCTCATATTGCTGGTCAAAGACCAGAGCACGATTCAGCACTGCGTCGCTTTAACTGACAATTGCATGGTCGTGCGACGTGGCTCCCAAACAAAATTGGCGTCCTTTTTTTCCCACAAATAGAGCTTTAGTTTGGTGGTATTTGATCACCTCTGCGGTTTTTAGTTTTTGCGCTATAAACAAAAATAGAGCGACAATTTTGAAAAAAATTAATATTTTTTACTTGTTGCTATAATAAATATCCCCCAAAATATATAAAAAAACTTTTTTTTCCCTCAGTTTAGGGCGATACGTATTCTTCTACATATTTTTTGTAAAAAAAATCGCAATAAACGTTTATTGATTGGTTTGCGCAAACGTTATAGCGTTTACAAAATAGGGGATAGTTTTATGGCATTTTTATTTTTATTTTTTTACTAGTAATGGCGGCGATCAGTGTTTTTTTTTCGGTACTGTGACCTTATGGTGGACACTTCGGACACTTTTGACACGTTTTTGGAACCATTGTCATTTTTATAGCGATCAGTGCTATAAAAATGCATTGGATTACTATAAAAATGCCACTGGCAGTGAAGGGTTAACACTAGGGGGCAGGGAAGGGGTTAAGTATGTTCCCTGGGTGTGTTCTAACTGTGGGGGGGTGGCCTCACTAGGGGAAATAACAGATCCCTGTTCATACATTGTATGAAAAGACGGTCAGGCATTTCTCCCCTGACAGGTCCTCGCCCTGTAACGAGCAATCGCGGGTGCCCGGCGGGAATCGCGCCCGCCGGGCACGCGCACATAGTGGCTGCTTCGCGAGCCGATGTAGAGCTACGGGCTCTCGTGCAGGGGAGCCGACCTGCCACCTTAGAAATGCATCGGCTGGTCGGCAAGTAGTTAAAAGGTCAACAAAGGAAAAAAAAAATTCTTTAAAATAACAAACATGTCATACTTACCTCCACTGTGCAGTTCGTTTTGCACAAAGTGGCCCCAATCCACGTCTTCTGGGGTCCCTCGGCGGCTGTCTCTGGTCCTCCCCGCAAGAGCTCATCACATTCATGCGAGAGAGCTCGCATGGTGATGAGTCCTGTTAGTCAGGTTGAAAAATTTTGGAGATGAAATCTTGTTTTCTCTAGAAGTAAAGAGTGCCCCCTTGAGATTTAGATTCTATCTCTCTTTTCCCAGTCTTTTTTGGGTGATGAACACACTAACCTACACTCTGCTCCATGCAACGTGGAGTAACTGGGAGATTTCATCCTGAGAATTTTGATGAAAGGATGCCGTTGATAGAAGCAAGAAACTGGATTGTGTTTTTTTTTTCCCATACAAGTTTGATCAACATTTTTGAATTTTGTGGGGAAATTCCTTTCTAGGATATTCTAGGCCCTGTCATTGAATTTCAGTGGTTAATGTGATTTGTGACCATATGTGTGTCTTCTTTATTTTTATTTACACATATTATCAAGTGAAATAAGATCCAAAAATGTTGCAATGATAAATCAGACAAAATTGAATGAATTAATTCTCTCTGGAATTTCTGACCTTCCCGTTCTTCAACTCCCTCTTTTTCTCTTCTTCCTTCTTATCTATCTTCTGACATTAATCTGGAATTTATTGATCATCGTCCTCATAGTCACCGACTCTCACCTCCATGTTCCTATGTATTTCTTCCTTGGGAACCTGGCCGGTTTGGACCTCTGTAGTTCCTCGGTCACCGTCCCGCGAATGTTATTTGATCTTCATACAAAGAACAGAAGGATTACCATACCAGCATGTATAACCCAAGTCTTCTTAATATTTTTCTTTGCTGCTTCTGAAAGTTTTCTGTTGACTGTCATGTCCTATGATCGCTATACCGCTATATGTCAGCCATTACATTACACACAGATCATGCATTGGAAAGTGTGTGTACAGTTGGCCTGCTTTGTATGGTGCCTTGCTTGTACTAATGCCTTAATTCACACACTTTGTGGCTTGAAGTTCACATTTTGTAATTCAGATATTATAGAAAACTTTTTCTGTGATCTTCCCCAGTTGTTTCAGATCTCCTGCAGTGACGTCTACATCAACATTCTGCTCATCTTTATCTTTGGTGGTATTCTCGGAGGTGGGTCTCTGATACTGACCATCCTTTCCTATGTCTATATATTCAGAACTGTCTTAAAAATGCAGGTCAAAGATAAAAGGAGTAAAGTTTTCTCTACATGTACATCTCACCTGACAGTGGTCTTCGTATTTTATTGCTCCATTTTTTTTAATTATTTCCGGCCAAGCACTAGCCAACATTTTTCTGCTGACAAAGTGGTGTCTGTCCTTTACACTGTTATTGTTCCTCTTTTCAATCCTCTGATTTACAGTCTGAGGAACCAGGATTTCAGAACAGCTGTTCACAATGTTTTTAGAAGGATTGTCTCCACTGCAATAGAAAAAGCAATCTAAATAAACTCTTCATTTGTAGATATTAGCAAAATACAGAAGTACGTTCATTTGACCCATGCCAATAATACAGGGGAAGCTATTTTTTTATATTTCCAGCTGTAGAAATTGTTTTATTTTAATATTTCTGATTAATACACGGAATGTCTTTGCATAAGAGTTGGTTCTAGCAGCTACAATAGATTACCTTTTTTTCTCGGCGTATAACACGCACCCCAATTTAAGAGAGAAGTTTCAGGAAAAAAAACTTAAAAAATAAATAAAATAAACCACTTTGAAGCAAAATAATGGTCAGTGTCCCACTGCAGCCTGTGTGTCCCTCTGCAGCCTGTGTGTCCCTCTGCAGCCTGTGTGTCCCTCTGCAGCCTGATGCCCATTTGCAGACTCACCATCTCCTCATACAGCCGTCATCTCATACAGCCGTCATCTCCTGTTCACTCGGAGTCGGCAGTCACATACACAGTCCCGCCTCCACCATCAGCCTGTGTGTCCCTCTGCAGCCTGATGCCCATTTGCAGACTCACCATCTCCTCATACAGACGTCATCTCATACAGCCGTCATCTCCTGTTCACTCGGAGTCGGCAGTCACATACACAGTCCGCCTCCGCCATCAGCCTGTGTGTCCCTCTGCAGCCTGATGCACATTTGCAGACTCACCATATCCTCATACAGACGTCATCTCGTACAGGTCCCTCTGCAGCCTGATGTCCATTTGCAGACTCACCATCTCCTCATACAGATGTCATCTCGTACAGCCGTCATCTCCTGTTCACTCAGAGTCGGCAGTCACATACACAGTCCCGCCTCCGCCATCAGCCTATGTGTCCCTCTGCAGCCTGATGCCCATTTGCAGACTCACCATCTCCTCATACAGCCATCATCATCTCGTACAGCCGTCATCTCCTGTTCACTCGGAGTCGGCAGTCACATACACAGTCCCGCCTCCGCCATCAGCCTGTGTGTCCCTCTGCAGCCTGATGCCCATTTGCAGATTCACCATCTCTTCATACAGCCGTCATCTTGTACAGCCGTCATCTCCTGTTCACTCAGCGTCTGCAGTCACATACACAGTCCAGCCTCCACCATCAGCCTGTGTGTAACTCTGCAGCCTGATGCCCATTTGCAGACTCACCATCTCCTCATACAGCCGTCATCTCCTGTTCACTCGGAGTCGGCAGTCACATACACAATCCCGCCTCCGCCATCAGCCTGTGTGTTCCTCTGCAGCCTGATGCCCATTTGCAGATTCACCATCTCCTCATACAGACGTCATCTCCTGTTCACACAGCGTCTGCAGTCACATACACAGTCCTGCCTCCGCCATCAGCATTGGACCAGCTCCTGTGATTGACAGAACACTGGTCCAATGCCGGTGGTGGAGGCAGGACTGTGTGTGTGAGGTCAGAGTCGAGTAAACGGAAGATGACGGCTCAGTGAATTCCGGCGGCACTCGTTCCCCTCTGAGTCCGAGGTGCACTATCCATGTATAACACGCACCCATGATCTTTCCCCCTATTTTCAGGGGGAAAAAGTGTGTGTTATACGCAGATAAATACGGTACATTACAAAAAAAGTAGATGGTTTCCCAGAGAGTAAAAAAGATCTGGGAACCAATTGAGTACCATTGTGGTAAATGTGTTTTTTTATTTTCTGAAAGGGATTAGAAGAGTCATTAGAAAAACACCTACACAGATAATTTCTTTATTACAAAACATCTAAAATTACTGCATGAATTTGGAATTTTTTTGACATTTCTGCTTTCCTTGTATTATTATTTCTATTTTGTTGTGTTTAATATTAAATGATTATGGCACAAAAAAAAATCTCTTTTATCTCAAAACATGTAAGGAACACATCATCCGGTCTAAATGTGTACCCCTTATATTCAAATAGCATTTTCTATTATCCTTTCACTGTAATGTAAAGCAATGTGTACTGTTTCTTACATACATATGTGAAATAATGCCCTAATAAATACATTTTGAAAATGATTGTCCTTATCTTTCTGATTTTTTAAAGAAAATAATTGCCACCCTAGCAAAAAAAAAAACGAAGACAAATATCTATAAATTGTAAATATCTGATTCCTGCACACATTTTATTTCTCATTTAACCACTTGACCTCTGCACAGGCTACCCCCCCGGGACACACGAGGATTCTTCTTTATTGAGGCCTCCAATCTTTTGGCTTGTCCTTTAGTGGACACTGCAGTGTGGCTGCCTGTTATGTGGATCTAATTTCCATCCTGGCTTTCTCCCCCTGCTCCTTGCCTCATTGGTCCCGGTCTATTTTGGTTCTCGTTTTACTTCAGAATCTATCTATTTATGTATTTTGATACATTACAGTTTGCTGCCAACAATAGGAGATCTTCTTTTCGTCTCCTATTGGGTTGCCCTTAGTTCTCTCACAAGCTATATACTATCTCTACATCTGTGACTCCAATCGGTCCTCGATGCACGTGGATGGCTAGCAATCTAATTGATTTATGAAATTAGCAATACTTTATTGTCAAAAACTCTCTCTCAAACTCGTCCTGAAGAAGCCGCTAGGCGAAACGAGTAGGCGAGACGAAAGAAAATATTGCTTGTGAATGTATATTCTGTACGTTTTCATCGTATTTTATTGAATTTATTGTATGTAATTTTTGTAATTAAATTTATATTTTTCTAAATCCCTATGTCCCTGTGATTGCCTGGAAAAGTCCGCCTTGTCACTACCTTGTGTAGTACTTTTTTCTTGTTTCACGGCCCTTATAACCAGGGCATTTTTTGTTACTTGTCACTGCACTACTAAGTTGCCCAGGTAAAGACAAATGCCTAGATTCAGGTACGTTGCCGCAACTTTGCGGCGGCGTAGCTTAAGGCATTTAAACTATGCCGCCGTAAGTTAGCGAGGCAAGTACATGATTCACAATGTACTTGCCTGCTAAGTTACGGTGGCGTAGCCTAAAGCGGGTGGGCGTAAGGGCGCCTAATTCAAATCTGTGTAAGGGGGCGTGTTTTATGTTAATGGGTCTTGACCTTACGTTTTTGACGATTTTTATACACTGCGCATGCGCCGGGCGCCTACATTTCCCAGTGTGCATTGCGGCTAAGTACGCCGCACGGACCTATTGATTTTGACGTGGACGTAAACGACGTAAATCCCGATTCACGGACGACTTGCGCAAACGACATAAAAATTTCGAATTTCGTTGCGGGAACGGCGGCCATACTTAACATTACTATTCCAACTAGGGCCTAGCTCTAACTTTAGGCGGCCTATCTGTAACGTAAACGGCGTAAAAGTACTGCGTCAGCCAGGCGTACGTTCGTGAATTGGCGTATCTACTAATTTACATTATCTACTGATAAGCCGGCCTAATTCTTACTGAATCTACTTAAAAATTTGGAAAATCTCAAAGGGTATGAATAGTTTTTAAAGTCACTGTACATGCCCAAGTGGGCTCAAATTCTTCAATGCCCCATCCCTGTGAAGTCCTGGAAGAGAATATGGGAGTCAGCTTCTAAATCTTCCAGATGCATGGAATATAGGGAGAATGCATAACATTATGATGTTTTGGTATAAAACACCCGAGGTGCTTCATACCACTGACCCTACTTTGGAGGTATGATCAAGATAAATGCTCTTTATTTCATTTACTATGGCAGTGTCCTAGCCTTCAGCCTTTTTGAGTGTATGTAAAATCTACGTTTGAAATGTTTCTTGATGTATTTCTGCCTATTGACCCTGTAACGGTCAGGGGTTAACACCGTTTACGATATTCCATTCCACCAACCCAAGACAGCTTCTCCGACAATCCAGTAGACAGGACCCATTCCATTCCCCAGAATAAACGAGACACACAGCTCTGTTCTCTGAGTCAAACGAATGAATGCTTTAATGGTAAACTCTCAGATTTGTATACAGTTAGAAAGCCCTGTTTTCTGTAATTTTGAAAGTGTAAATGATGGAAATAAAATCTAACTTTTTTTTTACATATTATAAGAATGTCTAATCTGTAATTTGATTTTTCCATCTTTTCTTGGCTTTGTTATGCACATTAATACAAATCTTTACCTGGGGTGCCCAAACTTTCGATCCCCACTGTATATATAAAATATATATTAAGAAAGGATAAAAATTACAAAAAAAATGATATATGAAAATTGCTGTTTTCCCCATTGTCTTAGGCAGGGGTCAAGTCCTGGGGAAAAAAGTGTGGGAACTCCCACCCAAGATCCAGTCCCCCACCAAAAAAAATTATACGCTCATATGCATAATTACTAAACCGTAAGTTCTTTCTCAATCCTGCGATAACTTGTGGCAGACCTCCGCAATGTCTCCTGGGAACAATGACAAAAGCTCCCAGGAGACAATGAGGAAGTGACGGAATACCCGCACACAACCTGATGAATCTATATACAGGAAGCGGCCAGTAACATAAAGTATCACTAAGGTTCGCCTGCCCCTGAGGCCTCGTACACACGGCTGAGGAACTCGACGTGCCAAACACATCGAGTTCCTCGGCCAGTTCAGCACTGAAGTCGCCGAGGAGCTCGGCGGGGCGAGAGCTCCCATAGAACAACGAGGAAATAGAGAACATGTTCTCTATTTCCTCGCCGAGCTCCTCGTCGGCTTCCTCGGCCGAAAGTGTACACACGGCCGGGTTTCTCGGCAGAATTCAGCCAGAAACTCGGTCGGAAGCTGAATTCTGCCGAGGAAACTGGTCGTGTGTACGGGGCCTCACAGTGATTCGAGCTGGGCATCGCCGCTTAGTGAAGGATTGGCTCGGGCGGCTCGGCTGCTCTCAGCTGCTCTAGTCTTGCAAAGGGAACTGAGTTCCTGCTGTGAAAAAAGTGCAGGAACTCCGTTCCCACGCGTTCCCGCAGGACTTGAGCCCTGGTCTTAGGCCTCGTACACATCGAGTCATCAGAAGAAAACCTCTTCTACGTCCTCACCACAAAAATCAGCGTTTGAACTTTGCAAATGAACATATAGACAAGCCTGATGCATTTTGGAAACAAGTTCTGTGGACCGATGAGGTTAAAATAGAACTTTTTGGCCGGAATGAGCAAAGGTACGTTTGAAGAAGAAAGGGCACAGAATTTAATGAAAAGAACCTCTGTCCAACTGTGAAGCATGGGGGTGGATCAATCATGCTTTGGGGTTGTATTGCAGCCAGTGGCACAGGGAACATTTCACGAGTAGAAGGAAAATGGATTCAATAAAATTTCAGCAAATTTTGGACAGTAACTTGATGCCATCTGTGAAAAAGCTGAAGTTAAAGAGAGGATGGCTTCTACAAATGGATAATGATCCTAAACACACCTCAAAATCCACAGGGGATTACATCAAGAGGCATAAACTGAAGGGTTTGCCATGGCCTTCACAATCTCCTGACCTCAACATAATTGAAAATCTATGGATAGACCTTAAAAGAGCAGTGCGTGACAGACAGCCCAGAAATCTCAAAGAACTGGAAGACTTTTGTAAGGAAGAATGGGCAAAGATACCTCAAACAAGAATTGAAAGACTCTTGGCTGGCTACAAAAAGCATTTACAAGCTGTGATACTTGCCAAAGGGGGCAGTACAAGATATTAACTCTGCAGGGTGCCCAAACGATGTTTTTGTGTACTAACCATCGGTTTTGACTGATAGTCAGCCGTCCATCGGTTTGATTTTAAAGCAAGTTCTTTAGTTTTTGTCCGAAGGACAACAGACCAATGGGCCGTAAACATGGTCGGTTTGGACCTATGAAACTGGACTTCAGGCCGGTTTCATCGGTTTGGACCGACCGTGTGTAAGCGGCCTCACAGTTCCTCCATATGTGTTTTACAAATTAATCCTCCACTCAGTTTCTGAAACTCTAAATAATATTTACCATATTAATAACAAAATTGGAGTATAGCCTCATATAAAATAATAGCTATAACAACGTACCATCATCCGAATTAGTATGGAAAAGAGGAAGGGTAGGGGCAAAAGAATAGTTGCTGAAGCTAGACTGAGGCCCCGTACACACGACCGAGTTTCTCGGCAGAATTCAGCCAGAAACTCGGTTCAGAGCTGAATTCTGCCGAGAAACCCGGCCGTGTGTACACTTTCGGCCGAGGAAGCCGACGAGGACCTCAGCGAGGAAATATTCTATGGGAGAACTCGGCCCGCCGAGCTCCTCGGCGGCTCCAGGACTGAACACGCCGAGGAACTCGATGTGTTTGGCACGTCGAGTTCCTCGGCCGTGTGTACGGGGCCTTAGAGGTATGCCCACCCAAATGTTTGTGGACTATCTCGGTACTGATAAAGAACAATATAAATTGTTGAATTAAAAGGTTAAATACAAAACAGTCATACAGATTAAAGATTGGGCGAAGTTTCTATTGTTCTTTATCAGTACCGAGATAGTCCACAAACATTTGGGTGGGCATGCCTCCAAGTCTAGCTTCAGCAACTATTCTTTTGCCCCCTACCCTTCCTCTTTACCATATTGATAGTTGATCAGTTCCCATTTCATTTTATATTCTAGGAAATTCAAACATGTACCCTTGACAAGAACAGGAAGTGAGAGGAAATATCCCCATAGGAATTTACTCTAAGGCCTCGTACACACAACCTTTTTCCCCGACAGAATCCATCAAGAAACTTGGTGGCAGAGCTTTTTTGCCGAGGAAAACGCTCATGTGTATGTTTTTCTTGGAGAAAACTGTCGAGGAACTCGACGAGAAAAAAAGAGAACAAGTTCTCTTTTTCCTCGACGGGAGTCTCAATTTCCTCATCGTGTTCCTCGACTCTTCCAAAAACTTGCGGCGGCGTAACGTAAATCAGATAGGTTACGCGGATCTAAAGATCCACTAACCTATCTGAATGTGGCCCCATAAGCCTTCAATTGACAGATTTGACCTTAATTCGGATTTTCAGACTAATGCATTTTTTAACTAAACTAAATAAATAAAAACGAATTTCGGGATTAACTAAATAAATTAATTTTTTGGATGAAACAAAAATTCCAAACAAAATATTTCAGTGTGCACATGTCTAGTATATATACAATGTCCATGGGGTGCCTTTTCCTCCATCCTTTGGTGAAGACAAACATTGTGGAGATGTAATATGTATTGTGGTTTTATAGTTTAATGTTTGTGAGATAATAATAAAAATCATTTTTTTATTGCATAAGAATTGAGATCCTTGGGGTGCCTATAAAGTCCAGGTCTATTTTTCTAATCATATTGTCTTTTATAGTTTTTTCATTTAACTGCTTGCCGACCAGCTGCCGCAGTTTTACAGCGGCTGGTCGGCTCGGCTGCGCAAAATCACGTGATTTTGAATTTCAGCCACTAGGGGTGTGCACCCTCTGCTCGCCCCTGGTGTCACGCTCGTGCCCGGCTGGCGCGATCACCACTGGGCCCCCGCGATCGCTCGTTACAGGGCGAGAACCGGGAGCTGTGTGTGTAAACCCACTGCTCCCAGTCCTGTCAGGGGAGAAATGACTGTTCGTCTGTTAATGTTAATATAATGTATGAACAGCGATCTGTCATTTCCCTTAGTCAGTCCCACCCCCTTTCAGTTAGAACACACCCAGGGAACATAAATAACCCCTTCCTCGCCCCCTAGTGTTAACCCCGTCCCTGCCAGTGACATTTTTTTTAGTATTCAATGCATTTTTATAGCACTGATCGCTATAAAAATGCCAATGGTCTCAAAAATGTGTCAAAAGTGTCCGAAGTGTCCACCATAAGGTCGCAGTACCGATAAAAATCGCAGAGGTGATCGAATACCACCAAAAGAAATCTCTATTTTTGGAAATAAAAAGACGCCAATTTTGTTTGGGAGCCACGTCGTACGACCGCACAATTGTCAGTTAAAGCGACGCAGTGCCAAATCTCAAAAAAGTGACCCAGTCATTGACCAGCAAAATGGTCCGGGGCTGAAGTGGTTAAAAAGCTGCTCTGGGCAATTTCTCATCTCTTTTTCATAGTTTTACTAAAACATTTTTTAATTATTTGGAAATTTGAACAATGATTTATTTTACTAATATTTTAACTTTATATTACTATAAGTTCACAAAGATACAAAATCTATGTGGGACATCTGGAGAACAAACCTTCCTAAATCTGTTATTGTTGTTCCTTTTTTTTTTACCTTTTTCTGAAATTTTTATTTTACTACTGTAAATTCGTTTTTGCCAATTGCTTAACCCAGGGGTGTCCAAACTTTTTTTTTAAAGAGAGCCAGATTTGATGAAGTGAACATGCTGAGGGCCGACTATTTTGCTTGACATTCTTTGAACCATTCAAATTCTGTCTAAGTGTGTTCGTCCGAGCAACTAATACACGGCCCAACAAGAATTCAATTGCCTTTGTGGCTGTGTGTGGTGAAGAGATGAGCTTGGGCGTGTTATTTGGATATACCGTATTTATCGGCATATAACACGCACAGCCTTACCATTGCCATGAATGCAGCCTCACCATTGCCATGAATGCAGCCTTACCATTGCCATGAATGCAGCCTTACCTTTTCAACCAATGCACCCTTACCATTGCAACCAATGCAGCCTCACCTTCGCAACCAATGCAGCCTCACATGTGCCATTAATGCAGCCTCACATGTGCCATAAATGCAGCCTTACCATTGCAATCAATGTAGCCTAACCATTGCAACAAATGCAGCCTCACATGTGCCATAAATGCAGTCTCACATGTGCCATGACTTACCATTGCCATCAGTGCAGCCTGATTGTTACTCTATGGCCTCTTTAATACAAAGTCCCACCTCCTATGATAGACAGAACAGTCACCCAATGGCATCCCAGGAGACGGGACTTTCAATAGAGACGCTGCTGAGTAAACAGGAGATTCTCTTCATGTAATCTTAAGGCACTCGTCCTGCCCCCTCCCAGTCCCCTCCAAGGCAGCACTGATAAATACGATATATATCTTTTGTGGCCCTGGGGGCCACAAACAATATATATATCCAAATCCCCAGGGGGCCATTTTAAAGCGGGAGTTCACCCATAAAAATGTTTTCCCCTTAGATGGATGCTAGATGGATGCTCGTTTTGTCTAGGGGAATCGGCTAGTTGTTTTAAAATATGAGCCGTACTTACCGTTTTCGAGATGCATCTTCTCCGTCGCTTCCGGGTATGGGTCTTCGGGACTGGGCGTTCCTTCTTGATTGACAGTCTTCCTAGTAGCCGAAAGAAGCCGAACGCTCTATACTGCGCCTGCGCACCGACGTTCGGCTACTTTCGGAAAATCGTGACGCGATGGATGCGACCGTCGGAAGCATCTCAGAAGACTGTCAATCAAAATAGGAACGCCCAGTCCTGCAGCCCATACCCGGAAGCGGCGGAGAAGATGCATCTTGTAAAGTACAGCTCATATTTTAAAACAACTAGCCGATTCCCCTAGACAAAACGAGCATCCATCTAAGGGGAAAAAGGGTCATGTGCGGGTAAACCTCCGCTTTAAATCAACAGGGGGGGCCCCGTTTGGTCCGCGGGCCGGACTTTGGGCATGCCTGGCTTAACCTAACAGCATGTTATTGTTGATTATCTCCAGAATCACAACTTCACATTTAAAACGTTTTTAAAATGCAGAAACATCTGTAAGTAAAATAAGCGATGAAAGGGTAAAGTCTGGAAAATCGAAAAACAATATATTTTTTTTCTAAAGGGCCGAGGCATGTATCATTAAGGGATACATTAATTAAGTTGATGCTTGATTTTCCATAGAGATTCATTTTGCAGAGGATCCGTGTTTTAGATTAATCTCAGATGAATACACTCCTGTGTGCTCCGGAGATGTCAAGGGAAATGCCGGTATTATAAATATAGGGATGTGTAGAGTATGACATTGTATTGTGGCCATAAATGTCACATACCTTGTCTGTTATTTTCATGTAACTTCCCTTAGCAAATTGTCTCTACACCAGATTTCTATGACTAAACTGACCCTTCCAGAGGAGACTCCCCTCCCCCTCTTCTATCAGAATTTACCTCTGCCGGGGGGGACAAAACCTGGGCTAGAAGCTAAAACAAGGGAAATTATTAATTTTACCAGTCTGGCCAGTTACAGGTATTTTTTTTTTTAGAGCTGTACGATTAATCATCAAGAATCGTTATTGCGATTGTTTTCACGTTGCGATCTTGACAACGTATTTCCTGATCTTTTTATGCAGAGAATTCTCTCTGCTCTGCTGAAGCCACAGCTGTAAAATCCGGGCACTCAGTGGTCTGCCCAGTGCCCTACATGTACTTTTATATAATAAAAACTCTTCTTTCTGCCTGGAAACTGGAGATTGTCCATAGCAACCAAAAACTGTCCCTTTATGTCAAAAGTGGTTTTAGAGCAGCTAGAAAACAGCGATAATAAATTAGAATCACTTGCAGAATTGTGCGATAGCGATTTGTGGGGAAATTCGTCATAAAAAAAATAAAAGTAATGACAGCGACAATTCTGCAACTGAGCAAATTTTGAGTTAATTACATTATTGAATAATTTTTATTATAAATACATTATTATTTGTTATAATTATTTATAGTTATTTATTATATTATAATTTATGATTTTGTGTTTCAAACTTTATCATACCCGGGATGTCTACTAGACTCTTGTTTGAACAGATTTAAGTGAGTTATTCCTAAGAATTACAGACCTACAGTATAAAACGCCAAATTTCCATGCAAAATAATTGTACCGCTTTTGGTACAAAATTCCAGACATAATCATACTGCCAGGGAGGTTAAAGCGGTACAATTATTTTGCATGAAAATTTGGCGTTTTATATTGCAGGCCTGTAATTCTTAGAAATTAACTCACTTAAATCTGTCCAAACAAGGGTCTAGTAGGCATCCTGGGTATGATAAAGTTTGAAACACAAAATTATAAATTATAATTTAATAAATAATTATAAATAATTATAAAAAATAATAATGTAATTATAATAAAAATGATTAAATAATGTAATCAAATGAAAAACACTGGAATTTACTCAGTTGCAGAATTGTCGCTGTCATTACTTTTATTGTTTGATGACGAATTTCCCCACAAATCGCTATCGCTCAATTCTGCAAGTGATTCTAATTTATTATCGCTGTTTTCCAGCTGCTCTAAAACCACTTTTGACATAAAAGACACTTTTGGTTGCTATGGACAATCTCCAGTTTCCAGGCAGAAAGAACAGTTTTTATTATATAAAAGTACATGCAGGACACTGGGCAGACCACTAGGGACAAGGGGGGTGTGTATTTTTTTTCATACAGTACTGTAATCTATAAGATTACTGTATACTGCATGTAATGTGTTTATTTACTTTTTTTAATTTGGAGCCGTTCTCCGCCCCTATACGTCGTAACGTCGCAGGGAAACGGCACACAGGCACTGTGTGAATCGAGCGAGGCGGCAGCTCGATCACACAGCGGAGAGTCATCGCAGGATCCAGGGACAAGGTAAGTAACTGTGCCTGCCTGGATACTGCGAGCGATCCCGAGTCTGGCTCGAAGATACCGCTAATGGTATAGGATTTCCACCCCGAGCCAGACTCGGGAATACCGCCAGAGGGGTTAAATCCTAGATAAACATTAATACATGTATGAAAACAGGCCCTTTCCAAAACGTACCTCCTGATTACATGTTTAACACTGGCTGTATGCTCAAAGATTTTGTATTTCTCTAGTTTCATGACATATTGTATTGTACCATATATTTTTGCACCCAATAATAAAAAAAAACGTTTGTAATCAAAAAAAGGAAAAAACGATTTGAATTGTATTTTTGTATTTTACTTATAGGTAATTATTATTTTCTAAACATTAAAAAGAAAACAATTACAACTTTGTGAAAGCAATTTTTAAAGTGTTTTGGACAATTCACGAATGAAGTAATATATATATACAGTATATATATAAATATATATATACAGTATTTCTTATAAAAAAAAAAGTAAGTGAAATTATTGCAATGAAAAATCAGACAGAACTGAACACATTTTTTCTCTCTGGATTGGCTGACCTTCCAGCTCTTCATCTACCCTTCTTTTTTTCTTTCCTTCTCATCTACCTTCTGACATTAACTTGGAATTTTCTGATCATCTCCCTCATAGTCACCAGCTCTCACCTCCATGTTCCTATGTATTTCTTTCTGGGGAACCTGGCCGGTTTGGACCTCTGTTATTCCACATTAACCGTCCCACGTATGTTATTTGACCTTCACATTAAGAGAAGAAACATTTCCATAACAGCTTGTATGACCCAAGTCTTCTTCTTTGTATCCTTTGCCACTTGTGAAATTCTTTTGTTGACTGTCATGTCCTATGATCGATATACCGCCATTTGTCAGCCATTACATTACATAAAGATCATGAGTTGGAAAGTCTGTGTACAGTTGGTATCCATTGCGTGGTGTCTCAGCTTTACCTTTTCTTTAATTCACACACTTTATGCCTTCAAATTAACATTTTGTGGATCAGACATCATAGAAAGCTTCTTCTGTGACCTTCCACAGTTGTTTCGGATCTCCTGTAGTGACATCTCCATCAACATTCTGCTCATCTTTCTCTTGGGTGGCTTCATTGCAGTTGGATCTCTAATACTGACCATCCTGTCCTACGTCTATATATTCAAAGCTGTTCTTAAAATTCAAGCTCGGGGAAAAAGGAGTAAAGTTTTCTCTACTTGTACCCCTCACCTGACAGTGATGTTTATCTATTATGGATCTCTTATGTTTAATTATTTTGGCTTAAGTCCCGATCGCAATATTTCTGGTAACAAAGTGGTGTCCATCTTTTACACAGCGATCGTTCCTCTCCTCAACCCTCTCATTTACAGTCTGAGGAACCAGGATTTTTTAAAAGCATTTCAAATTGTTTTCAGGAAGAACTTTCCATTAAAATAGAGGGTTTTTTTTTGTTTAATCTCTTCTTTATTATATTTTCTTTACATATACCATTTAACATTTTACATTTCTAATGCCTTGACACTTGAAAGGTAGCTCACTACATGCTATCTTCCTTTACTATATGGTGGTTTATCCGAATCCTCCAAAAAAAAAAGAAAAAAAAATGAAAAAAAAAAAAGGTAGGGGGTTGTGGTATAAGAGGTGGGTGTAAAAAGGTGTTTGTGACTATAAAGAATGTGTTAATATATGTGTATTCCTAGTGCTATATTTATTATATTTCCTCTGTGCCTTTTTATATTTATTTATCTGTGATATGGGGGAATATTTATAGGTAGATTCAGGTAGAGTTAGGCCGGCTTATCAGTAGATAAGCCGACCTAACTCAGAATCTACGCCGACCTATGTTTAAGCGTATGCTCAAACAGAGATACGCTTAAACATATCTTGCGCCGTCCTATCTTAGATTGCAAAATTTTTGGATGGCCGCTAGGTGGCGCTTCCATTGCGGTCAGCGTAGAATATATAAATGAGGGGATACGCTGATTCACGAACGTACGCCCGGCCGCCGCAGTCGATTTACGCCGTTTCCGTAAGGCCTTACCGGCCTAAAGTTATTCCACCTATTAGGTGGAATAACAATGTTAAAGTATGGCCGCCGTTCCCGCCGCGAGATTCAAATTTTTTACGTCGTTTGCGTAAGTCGTCCGCGAATCGGGATTTCCGTCGTTTACGTCCACGTCAAAATCAATAGGCCCGTGCGGCGTACGTAGCCGCAATGCACACTGGGAAATGTAGGCGCCCGGCACATGCGCAGTTAACTAAAAACGTAAAAAACGTGAGGTAAAGCCTCATTACCATCAAACATGCCCCCCATTTACGGTGTCGTAGCCTAAACACGCTAAGCTACGCCGCCGTAACTTTAATCCAATGTACCTGAATCTACCTAATATTTTTTATATAAAATTGTGTTTGAGATGTTATATTTATATGTATGTGTCTTCTCATTTTTTTTTTTTTTTTTATATAAAATTGTGTTTGAAATGTTATATTTATATGTATGTGTCTTCTCATTTATAATTCTCCCCCCCCCCCCCCCCAACAAGGGAAAAAAGAAAAAGAAGAGAGAGGAAAAAGGAGATAAAAAAGAAAAAAAAGGGAAAAAAAAATGAAGGAAAAAAAATGTGAGTGAGGAGGGTCGTTAGCCATCTTGCCATTTTCTTCCAGTGTCACAATCTCTACTTAGGCATATTAACTACTTGCCGACCAGCCGCCGCAGTTCTACGGCGGCAGGTCGGCTCCCCTGCGCGAGAGCCCGTAGCTTTACGTCGCCTCGCGAAGCGGCCACTAGGGGTGAGCGCGTGCCCCCCACTCGTCCCTGATCCCGACGCGCGTGCCCGGCAGGTGCGATCACCGCCGGCGCCCCTGCGATCGCTCGTTACAGAGCGAGAACCGGGAGCTGTGTATGTAAACACACAGCTCCCGGGCCTGTCAGGGGAGAAATACCTGACCGTCTGTTCATACAATGTATGAACGGCGATCAGTCATTTCCCCATGTCAGTCCACCCCCCCCTACAGTTAGAACACACCCAGGGAACATACTTAACCCCTTCCCCGCCCCCTAGTGTTAACCCCTTTCCTGCCAGTGGAATTTTTAAAGTAATCCAATGCATTTTTATAGCACTGATCGCTATAAAAATGCCAATGGTCCCAAAAATGTGTCAAAAGTGTCCGAAGTGTCCGCCATAATGTCGCAGTACCGAAAAAAAATCGCTGATCGCCGCCATTACTAGTAAAAAAAATATATTAATAAAAATGCCATAAAACTACCCCCTATTTGGTAAACGCTATAACTTTTGCACAAACCAATCAATAAACGCTTATTGCGATTTTTTTTAAGAAAAATATGTAGAAGAATACGTATCGGCCTAAACTGAGGAAAAAAAAAATTATATATTTTTTGGGGGATATTTATTATGGTAAAAAGTAAAAAATATTCATTTTTTTCAAAATTGTCGCTCTATTGTTGTTTATAGCGCAAAAACTAAAAACCGCAGAGGTGATCAAATACCACCAAAAGAAAGCTCTATTTGTGGGAAAAAAGGACGCCAAATTTTTTTGGGAGCCACGTCGCACGACCGCGCAATTGTCAGTTAAAGCGACGCAGTGCAGAATCGCAAAAAGTGCTCTGGTCTTTGACCAGCAATATGGTCCGGGGCTGAAGTGGTTAATAGTTAGTAATTCTTTCGGATTTTCAGATTTTCTTTCTTATTTTCGGATTTATGAATTTACACATTTTCAAATTTACAAATTTACGAATTGCGATCATAACAAATGACCCGAAAAAAGAAAAAAAGAAATGTAACTAAAACAAACTGTTTTTTTGGCAACCATGTATATCTGGATTTTATGTAAACCTCTTTGCACATGGTTGTATCTATTTATTTATTTAAAAAATGTATCCCATTATTCAGACAACATATAGGGCCATATTCTCAAAGAATTACGCCGACGTAAGTCCGTATCTAAGGCCGTCGTATGTTTAAGTGTATTCTCAAACTGAGATACGCTTAAACATGCCTAAGATACGACGGCCAGCGCCGTTGTATCTTAGGCTGCAATATCTACGCTGACCGCTAGGTGGCGTTTCCATTGCGGTCAGCGTAGAATATGCAAATGACTAGTTACGCGGATTCACGAACGTGCGCTTGCCCGTCGTAGTGATTTTACGTCGTTTCCGTAAGAGATACGCGGCGTAAAGATAAACATGCCCCCTAGGTGGTGTACTCAATGTTAAGTATGGCCGTCGTTCCCACGTCTCAATTTTAAAATTTTACGTTGTTTGCGTAAGTCGTCCATGAATGGCGCTGGACGCCATTTACGTTAACATCAAAACAAATGACGTCTGTGCGACGTCATTTAGCGCAATGCACGTCGGGTAATTTATCCGACGGAGCATGCGCAGTACGATCGGCGCAGGAGCGCGCCTAATTTAAATGATCCACGCCCCCTACCAGGATCATTTGAATTAGGAGGGCTTGCGCGGGTGGACTTTACACGACGCCGCCGCAAGTTTACAGGTAAGCGGTTTGTGAATCAGCCACTTGCCCGTAAAACTATCTACGAGAATCTGGCCCATAATTGTGATTGATAATAAAGTTTTATTTTATATATATATATTCCATATATCATTCTTTGCAGTAACAAGGCTCATTTAAAGTCCCAAATCTCTTTTCTCTTTTTGTACAAATGAATCCCATTGTTTTCCACCACTATCAAACATGTATGCTGAAGTGAGTTCAATTTATCTGATTAAAGCTTCATTTTCTTATCTATGGGAATTAATTTCTGTAAAAAAAAATGAGCAGCTGCCTTTTAGATTGATCTCAGAAGAATTACAATGTGATTGTCCTTACAATGTTGATATGTATTTTTTCGTGCTGTAGAAACGCCAAGGGACCATTTAGCTTTATAAATTGTTACAATAATTGTACAAAATAAAAAGTATCAAGGCATGAAAAGGAACACACGGGTTTTGTATTACATTGCTTTAGCAATTCTCTTCGGCAAAATGTTTTCTCTGCATCTAGTGCTGACACTGAATAGACTGTGAGGCCTTGTACAGACGAGCGAACATGTCCGATGAAAACGGTCCGTGGACCGTTTTCATCGGACATGTCCGCTCGGAGATTTCGGTCTAATGGTTGTACACACCGTCAAACCGAAATCCCCGCGAAAAGACAGCGCGGTGATGTGGCGGTGACGTTGACGCCGCCACGTCCGCAAACCCGGAAGTTCAATGCTTCCACGCATGCGTCGAATCACTTCGACGCCATGCGCGGCTTCTCGGGCCAGCGGACATGTCCGATGAGTCGTACTGACCATCGGACATGTCCGACGGACAGGCTTCTAGCGGACAAGTTTCTTAGCATGCTAAGAAACTTTTGTCCGCTGGAAACCTGTCCGCTAGGCCGGGAAACTGTCCGCTAGGCCCTACACACGACCGAACATGTCCGCGGAAACTGGTCCGACGGACCAGTTTCAGCGGACATGTTCGGTCGTGTGTACGAGGCCTGAATTGTCATTTGCACCCCAGTCTTAAAGGGGTTGTAAAGGGGTTTTGCTTTTAAATGTCCTTATTTCTTCTGAGAAATCCTCACTTCCTGTTCTTCTGTCTGTAACTACACACAGTAATGCAAGGCTTTCTTCCTGGTGTGGAGTGTCGTGCTCGCCCCCTCCCTTGGACTACAGGAGTGTCAGGACGCTCTCTACGTTGCAGATAGAGAAAGGAGCTGTGTGTTAGTGGGCGACCTGACTCTCCTGTAGTCCAAGGGAGCGGGTGAGCATGACACTCCACACCAGGGAGAAAGCCTTGCATTACTGTGTGGAGTTACAGACAGAAGAACAGAAAGTGAGGATTTATCAGAAGAAATAATAACATTTAAAAGCAAAATGTACCTTTACAACCCCTTTAAGCTTGATTCACACTAATGCGTTTTTTGATGCATTTTTCAGAAATGCAGGGAATTTTTTTAACATGGGTTTCTATGGAACATGTTCACATCAATGCATTTCTGTGCCTCTGCAAAATGGAGCATTTTGCATGTAATAGACTTCAATGGACCCGCATCCAAAGCGCAAGTACCACGTTTTTTAACGGGTTTTTATCGCAATTTTGCCACAATTTGTTTACACTGTATATAGTTGGTTGCTAAGGAGAGGGTCGGGAACCAGACTGCCATGTCCTTAACAACCGATGAGTCATCAGCTGTCAGCGGGACTCCCTGATGATGGCTGAATGTAAAAAAAAAAAAAAGAATTGCTGGCTAAAAGAAAATTGTGAAAAAAACACACCAAAAAAAAAAAGAAAATAGTGTGGGGTCCCCCCAAAATCTCCTACCAGACCCTTATCCTAGCATGCAGCCTGGCAGGTCAGGAAAGGGAGGGGACGAGCAAGCCCCCCAGAACCATACCAGTCCGCTTGCTCTCAACATGTTGATGGGGACAAGTTCCTCTTCCCGACAACCCTGGCACCCCAGATACCGACTTCCCCCCTTTGTTAATGGATAACAGGCACATCGTACCCCTACCCATTCAACAAACAAAAGTAGTGTAGTGTGACAAAAGACAAGAGACAGTTTTTGACAAGTCCTTTATTAAAAATATCTTCTTCCCCACTTCTTCCTCCTCCTGGCTTCTCCCACTTCTTCCTCCAGGTTTCTCCTTCTTCCACTTCTTCTTCCGGTCTTCTTCTTTCTCCTGTCTTCTTTGTCTGGTGTCCCCCCCTCCTCCACATCTCTCCCACCGACGATCCTCCTCCAATGGTAAGTCCCGCTGATCTGTCTGTGGCGATGTCAAGCATTTCTTAGATAACTATGGGGCGTGGCTATCAGATGAAGTAATCTGGAGGCCTGTCCCCTTGTGACTTCACCACCCGGGTCATGATGGGTCTGTGATGTCATGAAGAGGGAGCCTATGGATAATGTCATTCAATGGTTACACCCCATGGTTATCTAAGAAATGCTTGACATCTGCGTAGACAGATCAGCGAGACACAGCATTGGAGGAGGTTTGACGGGAGGAGCGGTGGCGGAGGAGCGGTGGCAGAGGAAGAAGAAAACAGGACAAAGAGGACAGGAGAAAGAAGAAGACCGGAAGAAGAAGTGGGAGAAAACGGAAGACCGGAGGAAGAAGCGGCAAAAGCCCGGAGGAGGAAGAAGCGGGGAAGAAGACATCTCTTGTCTTTTGTCACACTACACTACTTTCTTTTGGTGGATGGGTAGGGGTACGATGTACCCAATATTCATTCACATAGGGGGAAGGCTAGGATCAGGGGGCTTTCCAGATTCCAAAAAAACACCCTGCCCGCAGACCAAAACAACCATTGGCCAAGGTTGTCGGGAAGAGGCCCTTGTCCCCCCCCCCCCCCCCATGTTGAGGGCATGTGGCCTTGGATGGTCCACAGGGGGATGGGGCACTCGCTCGTCCCCTCCTTTTCCTGACCTGCCAGGCTGCATGCTCAGATCAGGGTCTGATATGGATTTTGGGCGGATCCATGGGACATGGAGGGTCCCCTCCAAATCCATACTTGACTCAAGGGCCTGGTATGGACCTGGTATGGAGCCTACAGTTTTTTTTCATGTTTTTTTTTAACCGCCATTTTTTTTACATTCAGCTGTCAGCGGGGAAGCTCATCAGTTATCAAGGATGTGGTGGCTTGCCGGCCCTCCCCTTAGCAACCTTCGGGGTAAGACCGCGCTATATCAAGATACCTCTCAACTCAACTCAACCAGCTATATACAGTGTAAAAAAACACAAGTCGTGGAAAAATCTTGGTATGCGACAAAATAAAAGCCTACAACCCCAATCGCGCTCTGCGATCCTCGAACCAAAATTTACTCCAAATCTCCAAAACCAAATACAAGTCCAAAGGAGAAATAAGATTTGCTGTCCAAGGCCCTCGACTTTGGAACACTTTACCAACCTCCATTCGGTTGGAGGAGAACAACTTGGCCTTTAGGAGAAAGATCAAAACCCACCTCTTCTGAGCTCAAGGGAGAAGTGGTCAAACAAGCGCCCAGAGGCAATTTAGTTTGCATGTGTAGCGCTATATACATTTTTCACTCACTCACTCACTCAACATGCATAGATGTGAATCGAACCTTATGCCGCATACACACGATCATTTTTCGGGTTCTAAAAAATGAAGTTTTCAGGCTTTAGAAAAAACAAAGTTTTTTTCAACTTGATCATTAAAACAGCCTTGCCTACACACGATTGTGAAAAAAAGTGCTCTAGCAAAGCGCGGTGACGTACAACACGTACGACGGCACTCTAAAGGGGAAGTTCCATGCAGATGGCACCACCCTTGGGGCTGCTTTAGCTGATTTCATGTTAGTAAAAGACGATTTGTGCTTTTCTGTCTGTTACTGCGTGATGAATGTGCTTACTCCATTACGAACGGCAATGTTCTGAGATTTTTATCAGGACTGCAACATTGCGACAGACACATCAGACACTTTTGACACTTCGTTGGGACCAGTGTCATGCATTCAGCGATCAGAGCTAAAAATAGCCACTGATTACTTTATAAATGTCACTGGCAGGGAAGGGGTTAACACTAGGGGGCAGTCAAGGGGTAAACTGTGTTCCCTATGTGTGTTTCTAACTGTGGGGGGAATGTGGCTGACTAGAGGAGGAGACAGATCGTTGTTCCTACTTAGTAGGGACACATGATCTGGCTCCTCTCCCCTGACAGAACCAGGATTTGTGAGTTTACACATAAAGATCCCAATTCTCGCTCTGTCACTAGCGATCACAGGTGCCCGGCGGTCATCGTCTTAAAGAGCTGACGTACAGCTATGACGGCTCGCGCAGCTGTGTCAACCTGCCGCAGTATAACTGCGGCGGCTGGTCGGGAAGTGGTTAAAGCAGAGTTACACCCATATAAAAGTCAACAGCTACAAAAAATTTAGCTGATGACTTTTATTAATCGGACACTCACCTGTCCCAGGTTCCAGCGATGCAGCCATACAAAGCTTCGCTCGCCTCCCTCTCCTCTCTGCGGCGCCGGCATCGTGACTGTGATCTCCCAGCTGTAGCTTCACAGCCGGGCACGCACTGCACATGCGAGAGGAACGCTGTACGCCATGATTGGCCAGGAAATCATCTGGGACCTGTGAGGTGTCCCAGATGATTGCAGAGAGGGAGGGTGAGAGGTGAACTTCCTTCCGGTGCCACGGAGCCCTGGGAGGAAGAGGGAGCTGGAGCCCTCTAAAAAGAGGGTTTCCGCTCCCCCCAAAAAATTGATATGTCAGGGGGTCACCTGCTCTTAAAGCAGAAGTTCCATTTTTGGGTAGAACTCTGCTTTAATAATTACAGAGCTGCATTCGTTTTTGAGAAAGGAGAAACTGCCGCTCCTGGTGGGTGCACTATGCAATCAATGTCCTCTCAGAAACCGCGTGTGCCGGCAATGCACAAAGCAAAACTCGAAGAAGAAGGTATGGGCGGCCGCACACCAAAAAACCTTTGAAAGGTAGCCTTTAATGGTATAAAAGGAAAAAGCACTACATAGCACATCAAGCAGTGGGGTATGTAGCTGACGCGTTTCACACTGGGGTTCAGTGCCTAGTCATAGCTAAAAAAGCTATGACTAAGCACTGAACCCCAGTGTGAAACATGTCAGCTACAGACCCCACTGCTTGCTGTGCTTTGTAGTGCTTTTTCCTTTTATACCATTAAAGGCTACCTTTCAAAGATTTTTTGGTGTGCGGCCGCCCATACCTTCTTCTTCGAGTTTTGCATTTGTTTTTGTTTAAATATATATTAGATTTCTGTCAGTGTAATTCTTCTTCTCAGGCCCCGTACACACGGCCGAGAAACTTGACGAGCAAAACACATCGTTTTGCTCGTCGAGTTTCTTGTGAAGCCGCCGAGGATCTCGGCGGGCCAACTTTTCCTATTGAGGAACGAGGAAATAGAGAACATGTTCTCTATTTGGCCCGACGAGATTCTCGTCGGTTTCCTCTGCCGAAAGTGTACACACGGCCGGGTTTCTCGGCAGAATACAGCTCCGACCGAGTTTCTGGCTGAATTCTGTGTGTACGGGGCCTTATATTTTTCCACAATCATTTTTCCCACCAGTCTTTGTACTTCTCCATGTTTTTGCACTGTACTTTGACTTTAAAAAAAGCAATCAGAAGGAAAAAAAATAATAATAAAGTTTACCAAGTAGAAATACTGTAGACCTAGACCAATACATTATTGTGTTAGTATTCCAAGATATAACTGCATTACGTTATTAGTGACCTGATTACCAAACACGAGTCTCATGACAATGCTGCTCATCCTTGAGGATTTCTAAATTGTTATCTGTGTTTGTTATTTGGTAAGTGTTCCCCAGGGTTTGGTGTATACATTCCCAGTCTAATTCTCATTTCTTGTTAATTAAGACCGAACAACAATGAGTGGAAATGGAGCCGGGAATAAACTCTCTGTGGAGAGGATTGGTTATAAAAATGGATGAGTAGAAGTTTAGAGAACTCCTTTCCATAGGAGGTGATTATTGTGTTGCCGGTAGAGATCTCCTCGTTCTCCAAGGATCGGCAATCTCACTTCTGTCCCATCCCGGAATATTGGCTTTTATATTAATAGTATTGTCATTGTGATGTGTCGGTTCTTCTGATTCATTTTACTTAACAAGATTTTTTAGAATTTTGTTTTTGTGACTTATCTGTTATTGGATTTTTCCAAATATTTAATGTTCTATATAGTATAAAACACGACTATTTAACCACTTGCTTACTGGGGCACATATACCCCCTTCCTGCCCAGGCAAAAATTTCAGCTTTCAGCACTGCGTCGCTTTAAATTAAAATTGCTCCGTCGTGCGACGTGCCTCCCAAACAAAATTGAAGTCCTTTTTTTTCCTAAAAGTAGAACTTTCTTTTGGTGGTATTTGATCACCTCTGCGGTTTTTATTTTTTGCGCTATAAACAAAAAAAGAGCGGAAAAAAACCCACAATTAGCCAGATTCAGAAAGACTGGCTTAACTTTGAGCCGGCGTAGCGTATCGCATATACGCTACGCCGCCGTAAGTCAGAGAGGCAAGTGCTGTATTCACAAAGCACTTGCCTCCTAAGTTACGACGGCGTAGCGTAAATGGGCCGGCCTAAGCGCGCCTAATTCAAATGAGAAACAGGGGGACGTGTTTTATGTAAATGATTGGTGACCCGACGTGATTGACGTTTTTAACGAACGGCGCATGCGCCGTCCGTGGACATATCCCAGTGTGCATTGCTCCAAAGTACGCCGCAAGGACGTATTGGTTTCGACGTGAGCGTAAATTACGTCCAGCCCCATTCACGGACGACTTACGCAAACAACGTAAAATTTTCAAAAATCGATGCGGGAGCGACGTCCATACTTAACATTGGCTAGGCCAGCTATTTGTTCGACTAACTTTACGCCTGAAAACGCCTTACGTAAACGGCGTATCTGTACTGCGACGGGCAAGCGTACGTTCGTGAATCGGCGTATCTTGCTGATTTACGCATTCTAGGCGTAAATCAGCGTTCACGCCCCGTCGTATCTTAGCTAGGTATAAGTGTTTCTCAGTGTATCTCAGTTTGAGCATACACTTAAACATACGACGGCTTAGATTCCGAGTTACGACGGCGCATCTACTGATACGCCGGCGGCGTAACTCTTTGTGAATCTGGCTATAAATTTACATTTCTGGTGCAAAGGATGGAAAGGTGGCAAATGTATTTGTTATGCACCACTGAAAAAATACAAAACAAAATCAAAAGAATATAATTACAAACAAAGTATAAATTTGAATAATAATAAAAAGTAAAACATTATTTATTTTATAATTTGTCCTACATAAAATCATACTAGATACTAAAATGTGTTTTAGTACAGATGGGTGTAAGGTGGTAAGAATGGTAAGATAATACTAGTATGAACTTTGCAATTGTTATAAATTCTTACTGTAAGAATAATAAGTTCTTACGGTAAGAAATTTGCAATTGTATTTGTTATTCATCACTGAAAAACATCATTTATTTTATAATTTGTTCTAAATAAAATCATACTAAAAATACTAAAATTAAATTTCTGGTACAAAGGATAGTAAGGTGGTAAGAATAGTAAGGGTATTTGCAAATTAACTTTGCAAATGTATTTGTTATGCACCACAGAAGAATTACCAAAACAAAATGAATGGAAATAAGTAAAAACAAAGTTTAAATATGAATAATAATAAAAAGTAAAACATTATTTATTTTATAATTTGTCCTACATAAAATCATACTAAATACTAAAATTATATTTCTGGTACAAAGGAGGGTAAGGTGGTAAGAATGGTAAGGTTATTTGCAAAATAACTTTGCAAATGTATTTGTTATGCACAATTATTTATTTTATAATTTCATACTAAATACTAGTATGAACTTTTCAATTGTTATAAATTCTTACTTTCAGAATAATAAGTTCTTAAAGTAAGAACTTTGCAATTGTATTTGTTATTCACCACTGAAAAACATAATTTATTTTATAATTTGTTCTACATAAAATCATACTAAATACTAAAATTACATTTCAGGTGCAAAGGATGGAAAGGTGGCAAATGTATTTGTTATGCACCACTGAAAAAAATACCAAACAAAATCAAAAGAATATAATTACAAACAAAGTTTAAATTTGAATAATAATAAAAAGTAAAACATTATTTATTTTATAATTTGTCCTACATAAAATCATACTAAATACTAAAATTTGTTTTAGTACAAAGGATGGTAAGGTGGTAAGAATGGTAAGATTATTTGCAAATGAACTTTGCAAATGTATTTGTTATGCACGACTGAAAAATATTATTTATTTTATCATTTGTTCTACATAAAATCATACTAAATACTTACTTTAAGAATAATAAGTTCTTAAAGTAAGAACTTTGCCATTGTATTTGTTATGCCCCACTGAAAAGTACCATCAAAGGAATGGACATAAATAAAAACAGTTTAAATATGAATAATAAAGTAATTTTAATAAAAAAATCTGCATAAAAAAATAAATAGCTAATGACGTTTCAATCTTTATGTCTTATTGCAGCTAATAAGTAATCTACAAGGGTTCCCATTATGGGGTCACGTTATGACGTCACGCCCGGTACCCAGAAGTAAATAAAGCCGCAATCGCGGCTGTCGGCATGTGATCGGTGATTTTTTTTTCACTGATTTCATGCTTGTAAGCCTGGAGGAGAGATGAGGACCTGTCACACTGATTCCTTTTACAAGGGATGTATACATTCCTTGTAATAGGAATAAAAGTGATAAAAAAAATGTAAAAAAAAGTGTAAAAATAACAAAATGAAGTAAAATAAAAATAAAAAATATATATATTTTTTTCAAAACACCCCTGTCCCCGTTATCTCACGTGCAGAAGCAAACACGCATGCAAGTCCCGCCCACATATGTAAACACCAGTCAAACCCCACATGTGAGGTATTGTCACGTGCGTTAGAGCGTGTGCAACAATTCTAGCACTAGACCTCCTCTGTAACTCAAAAATAGTAACCTGTAAAAAATGTTAAAGCGTCACCTATGGAGATTTTTAAGTACCGAAGTTTGGCGCCATTCCATGAGTGTGCGCAATTTTAAAGCATGACATGTTAGGTATCTATTTACTCGGTGTAACATCATCTTTCACATTATGCAAAAAAATTGGGCTAACTTTACTGTTTTGTTACTTTTTTAAGTCATGACACCGTTTTTTCCCCCCAAAAAAGGCGTTTGAAAAATTATTGCGCAAATACCGTGCGAGAAAAAAAGTTGTAATGACTGCCATTTTATTCCCTAGGGTGTCTGCTAAAAAAAAATATAATGTTTGGGGGTTCTGATTAATTTTCTAGCAAAAAAAATTAGATATTTACATGAAGGAGAGAAGTGCCAAAATAGGCCCGGCGGACAAGTGGTTAAAGAACATTTAGGGCCAGATCCACATAGAATTAGATCGGCGCAGCGTATCGGAGATACGCTACGCCGCTGTAACTTACTTTTGGCTGGTTCGAATCCTGGAAGAATTTGCGCCGTAAGTTACGGCGGCGTAGTGTATCTCTGGCGGCGGAATTCAAAGCGGAATTCAAATCGGCGATTAGGGGGCGTGCTTCATTTAAATGAAGCGCGTCCCCACGCCGAATGAACTGTTCTGCTCTGTTTCAAAATTTCCCGCCGTGCATTGCGCGAAATGACGTCGCAAGGACGTCATTTTTTAAACTTAGATGTGACTTATGTAAATCCCGATTCACGGACGACTTACGCAAAAAAAAAAAAAATTAAAATTTTGACGCGGGAACGACGGCCATACTTAACATGGCAAATCTAACTATACGCCGCAAAAAAGCAGCTTTAACTATACGCCGGAAAAAGCTGACTAGAGACGACGTAAGAGAATGCGACAGCCGCGCGTATGTTCGTGGATCGTCGGAAATAACTAATTTGAATTGCCGACGCGGAAAACGACGTGAACGCCACCCAGCGGACGCTGAAGTATTGCATCTTACATCCGAAAGGCGTACGAGGACGTATACCTGTCGGATCTAACCCAGATGCCGTTGTATCTTGGTTTGAGGATTCAGTAGATACGCCGGCGTACTCTGTTTGTGGATCTGGCCCTTAGTTTGTATCATTTGGAATAAGGAGTTCTTGGCATTTTATGATGTCCATGTTGGTTTGCTTTTGTTATCCTTTATTTAAATTCTTTGTGTTTACCTTGTTTTGTTTCTTTCTCTATCTTTTTGTACTCTAGTGTTATAAAAAAAATAATCATCCGATAGAGAACTGAGTTATAGCATTGACCACGCTGTTGGTATTTAACATGTTTGGGTTAACGGAAAATATTTGTACCTTTGTATACCATTACTTATTATACATGTTGAAATGGTGATTGCATGACTATAACTTGCATTCAGTGCAATAAAAAATAATAAAAAGAAGATACAAATACTGTAAAATATGCTTATGCAAAGACAGAATCTCAACAATGGGACAACATTTTTTCTCCAAGGATTCTTAGATCTGTCTGTTTCCATTCAGATAATCTTAATGGTTTTCTTTTTTGCTGCTTATATCCTGTCTTTAGTGGGGAATGGTCTGATCATCTTGAGCATTACACTTGACTCTCATCTCCACACCCCCATGTATTTCTTCTTGAGGGGCTTGTCCATGCTAGAACTCTTTTCCATCCATGTTACTGTTCCTAAAGCTTTGGCAAGCTTCCTGTCCATGGATAGATCTATCTCCTTTATTGGCTGTGCTACTCAGATGTACATTTTCTCTGCAGTTGCTGTGTCAGAATGTCTCTTCCTTGCAGTAATGGCCTTTGATAGGTTCATGGCTATCTGCCACCCACTGCGATATACTTCTGTGATGACCTCTAAATTGTGCTATCAGTTGGCCGCTGGACCATGGGTTGTAGGGTTCCTAATGCCTTTAATTCACACCAGTTCAATTTTCAGGCTCCCATTCTGTGGATCTCATCACATAGCCCACTTCTTCTGTGACATCCCACCTCTTCTTCACTTGGCTTGTGTCAACACCTTTAAAATAGAGCTGTATGTCTTCATTGTTTGTGTATGCGGAGCAACAATCCCATTCTTTCTTATACTCTGCTCCTACATCAAGATACTGTCCTCTGTGTTCCTTCTACGCTCTAAGGAGGCCCGCCAAAAGGCCTTGTCTACCTGTTCTGCCCATCTGGTCTCTGTTATCATATTCTATGGCACAGCCATGTATGTCCACCTTCGTCTTGGGACACCTTTCTCTTCATACAAGGACAGAATGACGGCCCTTTTCTATTGTATCATAATCCCAACAATCAACCCTCTGATCTACAGCCTGAAGAACAAAGATATGAAAGCTGCACTGGTAAAAATAAAGTGCATAATTCTCACTACCCCCTCTACATAGTACATCCAGGAACAACTATGTGTGAAAATTGTGTTAATACTGCACTGTCAAATGAACAAACAAAAACAAATGCTGCAACTTTAAATGTGAGACACACACAAAATGGACAAATGTAGAAAAAACTAGCTGCGCAAATAACGTGAAATTTCAAACAAAAAAACAACTAGCATACATATTTGAAATAATTGTGCTGATTATGTGTTGAAATCACTGTAACAAATAGGTTGCCCTATTTGTGTCACATTCTAATAAGTCCCAGTGAAAAGAAGTAAACAAATCAATGTCCTATTTTCAAAAGAAAGAACGCATCAGATAGTGGTTTGATAACTGGAAATGTACTGCTCTCCTACAGGTAAAATGGTGACATCAAACCAAAAGGAACCACAGAACAGTGATGTGATAGAAAGGAAATCTTCCACCTTCTAAAATGACTGCCTCTTACCGAAAGGGAAGATCCCAACCAGAGATCTTCTGTTGGCGTGTGGCTTTCTAACCCAGCCTAGGGGTCTATGTAGCAGGATATCGTTTCTCCGGTATCCGATAGATCTCCCACCGCTCACAGATGGTCAGATGTGATTACAACCTCCTCACACCGGTCCAATAGCTTTACCACATCCAGGAACAAAATTGCATTAGAACTGGACTTTTACTTAGATGGATGATAAAACATGTAAAAAAAAAAGAGAAATGATCTGTTTAAATGTTTGCACATTGAGTACATAAAAACTTGTTCTAAATATAAAACATCTTCTGACAACTTTTCTAATCTCATAATTAATATTTGATCCTTTGATTTTTTTTATCAAATAATATATAAAGAGTATATTAACACATTCATAAATTTTCAAAAGGACAGGCAGTATATGTGCATTACTTCAAAGAGTTATCTAAAAAATGTTGTTATCATACTGTTGACCTACGGCCACCACTGTATCACGGGAGCACGCCAGCAACAGCTATACACTATGCAAGCTCGCTCGCATGAATGTGTGGAGTTGTTGCGGGGAGGAGCCGAGACAGACGCCGAGGGACCCCAGAAGACTAGGATCTGAGCCACTCTGTGCAAAACAAAGTGCACAGTGAAGGTAAGTATAACATGTTTGTTATTAAAAAAGATGCAAAAGAGGTTGTGGATTCACATCCACCCCAGTCCTAAGAAATACCCATTGGTCCAGCAGGTCCATAACTAGCTGTTCCATATCCTCCACCTTCCCTGCCCCTCTCTATCACTTCTCATTTCTTTTCCTCTCCTTTATTTTCTATTTTGCTCTCCAAATCCCTAAATCAATCACTAAAGGGCCCCTGAGCAGAAACAACTTTGATAGAATGATGTCAAGAAAAATAGGAGAAGCATGTCTAGTTGCTGGTCAGTTGCTGGTCAGGTAGGAAATATACTTGCCTATTGCTACCTAGGAGCAGAAGGTTTACTCATTCTGGGGACAATGCCACTATTACCACCAACAAGGACACTGAATTATCAGGTGCCTGGACTATAATATGAATTACTTTTTTCCCTGGACTTTGAGATTATAGAGTGAAGAATAGCTTAATTTTCTTATATATCATATACAGGTGTTTTGCAATACTGATTCCTATTACCAGCACAGGTGCATCTCATTACTAGACCCCTGATCCAGATGTAATTACTATATTGGTACTAGTACCTTTATGTGCCCTCCCTTGATCCATCTGGATGGTCTTGAAGCTTGCCCAGTAGACTGGTTGATGACAGTGACTCCTAGTACTCCAGCATGTTCATTAAACTTCATATCATATACCTCTAAGGGTCTCCAGAAGAAGCAGAGCTTGAGTCTATGAAATGTGTAGAGTTTGAGGGCTAGTCCCACCCTCAGCTTTAATATGTTATACCGTATACTGCTTCTTCTTGATATTGAGTATATGTGATGGATACAATACGCTGCAATTGTGAGTATATGGTTGTGTACACCAGGAGTGTGACACACCCTACGGATGCCTTTCAGATATTGTTGATGTTATTTATGAACATGCTTTAATTTTACTTTCATATTTTAATCATGTGTACATTAAAGCGTTGGTTACCCTAAAAAAAAAGAAGGATCCTGTTCTTTTAACCACTTAACCACCAGCCGCCGTCTACAAACGGCGGCAAGGTGGTTGCTTAACTGGGGGTCGCCGTTCTGAAACGGCGCCCACCAGAAGCAGTAATGCGCGCCGCCTCGGGCGCGCACACAGAAAATTCTGTGCGCGCCGGGTCTATGAGACCGGGCGCTACAGAGATCACGGTAACTGACCGGCAACGCCGGTCTTTTACCATGTGATCGCGCCGTCCAATGACGGCGCGATCACAGGTAAACAAACCGGCGTCATCTGATGACGCCGGTTCCTCCCTCCTCTCGCTGTACCGATCGGTACAGTGTGAGAGGAGAGCGCGGATGGCAGCAGCAGTGTGGGATGGATCTGTGACTATTGCAGTCACAGATCCATCCATCCCTGCTCAGCCATCCCTGCATTAACCCCTGAAATACTCTGCCTTCCCTGTGCAATACTCTGCATTAACCCCCTGCAATACTCTGCCTTCCCTGCGCAATACTCTGCAATGCTCTGCCTTCCCTGCGCAATTACTCTGCAATACCCCCGCGCAATACTCTGCAAAACACCCGCGCAATACTCTGCAAAACACCCGCGCAATACTCTGCAAAACACCCGCGCAATACTCTGCAAAACACCCGCGCAATACTCTGCAAAACACCCGCGCAATACTCTGCAAAACACCCGCGCAATACTCTGCAAAACACCCGCGCAATACTCTGCAAAACACCCGCGCAATACTCTGCAAAACACCCGCGCAATACTCTGCAATACCCCCGCGCAATACTCTGCAATACCCCCGCGCAATACACTGCAATACCCCCGCTCAATACACTGCAATACCCCCGCGCAATACTCTGCAATACCCCCGCGCAATACTCTGCAGTACCCCTTGCGCAATACTCTGCAATACCCCCGCGCAATACTCTGCAATACCCCCGCGCAATACTCTGCAATACCCCCGCGCAATACTCTGCAATACCCCCGCGCAATACTCTGCAATACCTCCGCGCAATACTCTGCAATACCCCCGCGCAATACTCTGCAATACCCCCGCGCAATACTCTGCAGTACCCCCTGCCAGTACTCTGCAGTACCCCTTGCGCAATACTCTGCAATACCCCCCGCGCAATACTCTGCAATACCCCCCGCGCAATACTCTGCAATACCCCCCGCGCAATACTCTGCAGTACCCCCCGTGCAATACTCTGCAATACCCCACGCGCAATACTCTGCAATACCCCCGCACCAATACTCTGCAATACCCCACGCACAATACTCTGCAATACCCCACGCACAATACTCTGCAATACCCCACGCACAATACTCTGCAATACCCCCCACACAATACTCTGCAATACCCCCGCACCATACTCTGCAATACCCCCCACACAATACTCTGCAATACCCCCGCACCATACTCTGCAATACCCCCCACACAATACTCTGCAATACCCCCCACACAATACTCTGCAATACCCCCCACACAATACTCTGCAATACCCCCCGCACCAATACTCTGCAATACCCCCGCACCAATACTCTGCAATACCCCCGCACCATACTCTGCAATACCCCCGCACCAATACTCTGCAATACCCCCGCACCAATACTCTGTAATACCCCCGCACCAATACTCTGCAATACCCCCGCACCAATACTCTGCAATACCCCGGCCAATACTTTGCAATACCCAGAAAATACTCTGGGGAAAAAAATGTGTTTTAACCACTTCCCGCCCACGTCATATGAGGTCCTTGACTTTGTGCAGGGATATCTAAATGATGCCTGCAGCTACAGGCATCATTCAGATATCATTTTTTTCAGCCGGCGATTCTCTACACCATAAGAACGATCATGGCGGCTGTTCCGCCTCTTGATCGTTCTTACGGGAGGCAAAAAGGGACGTCCCCACTCCCTTCGCCCTCCGGTGCTTCTTCTGACTCACCGCTACGATCGAAGCCAGGATCGTTTTTTTTCTTGTTTTTTTTCAGGCTTCCCAGCCTAGAGGTGAGATGTGGGGTCTTATTGACCCCATATCTCACTGTAAAGAGGACCTGTCATGCTATATTCCTATTACAAGGGATGTTTACATTCCTTGTAATTGGAATAAAAGTGATCAAAACATTTATTTTTGGGGAAAAACGTGTCAAACTAAAATAAATTAAGTAAAATGAACAATAAAAATAAAAAAAAAATATTTAAAGCGCCCCTGTTCCCGCGTGCTCGTATACAGAAGCGAATGTGTACGTAAGTCCCGCCCACATATGAAAACTGAGTTCAAACCACATATGTGGGGTATCGCTGCGAACGTTAGAGCGAGAGCAATCATTTTGGCCCCAGACCTCCTCTGTAACTAAAAACATGTAACCAGTAAAAACATTTAAAACGTCACCTATGGGGATTTTTAAGTAGCGAAGTTTGGCGCCATTCCACAAGCGTGTGCAATATTGAAGGGTGACATGTTGGGTATCTATTTACTCGGCGTAACTTCGTCTTTCATATTATGCAAAAACATTGGGCTAACTTTAATGTTTTTTTTTTTAAAAAGCACAAAACTGTTTTATTTCCCAAAAAAATGCGTTCGAAAAATTGCTGTGCAAATACCATGCGCGATAAAAAGTTGCAACGACCGCCATTGTATTCTCTAGGGTCTTTGCTAAAAAAGCATATATAATGTTTTGGGGTTCTATGTAATTTTCTAGCAAATAAATGATGATTTTTACATGTAGGAGAGGAATGTCAGAATTGGTCTGGGTGTTCCAGAACGCCTGATGGTGCTCCCTGCATGTCGGGCCTCTGTATGTGGCCACGCTGTGTAAAAGTCTCACACATGTGGTATCGCCATACTCGGGAGGAATAGCAGAATGTGTTTTGGGGTGTAATTTGTGGTATGCATATGCTGTGTGTGAGAAATAACCTGCTAATATGAAACTTTTGTGGAAAAAAAAACAAAAAAAAAAAAAACCTTGATTTTGCAAAGAATTGTGGGAAAAAATGACAACTTCAAAAAACTCACCATGCCTCTTTCTAAATACCTTGGAATGTCTTCTTTCCAAAAAGGGGTCATTTAGGGGGTATTTGTACTTTTCTGGCATGTTAGGATCTCAAGAAATGAGATAGGCCGTCAGTACTTCAGATGTGATCAAATTGATCAATTTTCAGTAATTGGTACCATAGCTTGTAGACCCTATAACTTTCACCCAGACTAAATAATATCCAAATTTTTTTTTTTTTTTTTACCAAAGATATGTAGCAGTATACATTTTAGGCCAAATTTATGAAGAAAAATTCATTTTTTGCAAAATCTTATAATAGAAATGAAGAAAAATTCATGTTTTTACAAAATTTTCGTTCTTTTTTCATTTATAGCGAAAAAAATAAAAACCGCAGAGGTGATCAAATACCACCAAAAGAAAGCTATATTTGTGGGAAAAAAAGGACAAAAATTTCATTTGGTTACAGTGTTGTATGACTGAGTTATTGTCATTCAAAATGTGAGAGCACCGAAAGCTGAAAATTGGTCTGGTTATTAAGGGTGTTTAAGTGCCCAGTTGTCAAGTGGTTAAAGCATGAATAACAGCACAGTTCTTGTGCTGTGTAATTTTGCCCCTTCTATACCCTAAAATACCTGGCTGATCCTGCCTGGTTCTGCCCTTCCCCCTGTAAACTGACCACGGTCTATTATGGCTGCTGAGCCCTGACACCATGGTCAGTTTACGTGCCTCTGTCATCCGCTGCCCATCGCTGTCTTCCTCCGATTAATGCACTACAGAGGGAGGTCACGTGACTGCCCGGCAGATGTCTCAGGGAGATCTCTGCCCCTCCCTCTGTGGTACATACATCGGGGGAAGAGAGCGACTGGCGGTCATGTGACCACTGATTGGCGAGAGGAAATAAGGTATTTAGAAGAAGAATTAAAAAAAAATGTCATACACTGTATACTACAGGGCATGCTAGCAGATGGGCTGCTTGTTTTCAATTTTGATAGATAGATAGATAGATAGATAGATAGATAGATAGATAGATAGATAGATAGATAGATAGATAGACAGACACATAGACAGGGCTTTTTTTCTCAGACAATAAGTGCAGGAACTCCCCCTTTCCGAGTCGCCCCTTTTCTCCACCCCCTACCCACCTCCCAGTACCGCCCCTTTTAGACAATATAGAACCAAGTATCATTTTGTGGTGCTAAGTAATTTATATGGAATTTGGTAATGATATCAAGAAAAGCAGTAAAATAGATCCCCTGCAGCCAGCAACAATAGATCCCCCTAACAACAATGGACCACCCACAGCAAAATTTCCCCGCCAGCAACAATAGACTCACGGCAGCATCAACAGATCTCCGTACAGCCATCATTAATAGACTCTCTGGCTGCCATCAACAATAGATGCCTCCCCCAACAGTAGATCTCTTTCAGCAACAACAGACCCCCCCAGCAACATAAGACCCCCCTAGAAACAATAGGTCCCCCACCAGCAACAATAGACCCCCCTGCAAAAATAGATCCACAGCAGTGAGCATCAATACCCTGCAGCACACCCCAGCATCCCTTGCTATTACATACAGTCAGTTCAGAAGGTGCCGGAACTGCGTTCCCCCCGCATTCCCGCTGAAAAAAAGCCCTGCACATAGATACATACAGTAGATAGACAAAATAATGTCAAGACAAATAGGAGAAGCATGTCTAAGTGCTGATCAGGCATGGACTCTACTTGGCTATTACTCCCCAGTAGCACAAGTAAACTTTTTATCATTTTTTTCCTATTAGTTACTTTCAGTATCATAGCTTTCAATTTTGAACTTTCGAAAGATGAATTTGTTCTTAGAATTACTTATTTATTTTGTGTGTCACTGGGGGATAAATTATTTCGAGTCAGGCTTTATTTTCTGTAGAGATTTATTTTTATTTTCTGTTTTAGAGTATTCTCAGATGACTGCTGAGCCGGCATACACTCCCGTGTGTCTCAGAAATATCAGGGGAGATTTAAGCATTATAAATATACGTATTTGTGGCTAATACAACTGCATTGTGACTTAAAATGTCACAAAGATTTTTTTATTAGATTCAGCAACATCTCTCCACATCAGACTTGCTGCCACTGAGCTGGTCCTTTCAGATGAGACTCCTCCATTCTCTCTATCATCAGCATTTTACCTTTGCTAGAGTTATAGGAGACAAAATCCTGCGTTATTTGACATTGTACAGATATCTGTTTCCTATTTTATTTGTTTTCTATTTATTTTTATTTTACAGTCAATATCATATTTAAAAAAAAAACAGCTCAGACTAAATGATAAATACATATACTTTTTGTTCATAAAGCCTTTTACTTCCTTTTTTTCCCTTACTTTTTTCCTAATACTTGAAACTAAAAATTACATTGATTTATTTTGTCTCATTTTAAAACTCAGGTAATTTTTAGTTTTTTTAGGGGTTATATGTAAATGGTCATATTTTCATTTGGTCAAAACTGATAAATATTATGACACTGATTTGCAAACACCTCCTATTATTATTTGTGTCTTTGATTCTTGGCAAAATAAATTAACAATCTATTATATGAGGGACTTTCTAAAGCATTATGGGATGTCCCCTAGGATGGCTATTTTGTTATTTATTTAATGAACAAATATTGATACATTACAAATAAGTTCTAATTCAGTGTACATTTATTATCTGAATTTCATGGGCACAGGTCAGGCTGCATTTCATGGTCACAGGTATGGCTGCATTTCATGGGCACACATATGGCTATATTTCATGGGCACGGGTATGGCTGCATTTCAAGGGCAGAGGTCAGGCTGCTTTTTATGGGGACAGGTATGGCTGCATTTCATGGGCACAGGTCAGGCTGCATTTCATGAGCACAGGTCAGACCGCATTTCCTGGGCACAGGTATGGCTGCATTTCATGGGCACAGGTATGGCTGCATTTCATGGGCACAGGTATGTCTGAATTTCATGGGCACAGGTATGGCTGCATTTCATGAGCACATGTCAGGCTGCATTTCATGGGCACAGGTCAGGCTTCATTTCATGGGCACAGGTCAGGCTGCATTTCATGGGCACTGGTATGGCTGTATTTCATGAGCACAGGTATGGCTGCATTTCATGGACACAGGTCAGGCTGCATTTCATGAGCACAGGTCAGGCTGCATTTCATGGGCACAGGTATGGCTGCATTTCATGGGAATAGGTATGGCTGCATTTCATGGGCACAGGTCAGGCTGCATTTCATGGGCACAGGTCAGGCTGAATTTCATGGGCACAGGTCAGGCTGCATTTTATGGGCACGGGTATGGCTGCATTTCATGGGCACAGGTCAGGCTGAATTTCATGGGCACAGGTCAGGCTGCATTTCATGGGCACGGGTATGGCTGCATTTCATGGGCACAGGTCAGGCTGAATTTCATGGGCACAGGTCAGGCTGCATTTCATGGGCACGGGTATGGCTGCATTTCATGAGCACAGGTATGGCTGCATTCATGGGCACAGGTCAGGCTGCATTTCATGGGCACTGGTATGGCTGCATTTCATGAGCACTGGTATGGCTGCATTTCATGGGCACAGGTCAGGCTGTATTTCATGGGCACAGGTATGGCTGCATTTCATGGGCACAGGTATGGCTGTATTTCATGGGCACAGGTATGGCTGCATTTCATGGGCACAGGTATGGCTGCATTTCATGGGCACAGGTATGGCTGCATTTCATGCACACAGGTATGGCTGCATTTCATGGGCACAGGTCAGGCTGCATATTATGGGCACAGGTCAGGCTGCATTTCATGGGCACTGGTATGGCTGCATTTCATGGGAATAGGTATGGCTGCATTTCATGGGCACAGGTCAGGCTGCATTTCATGGGCACAGGTCAGGCTGAATTTCATGGGCACAGGTCAGGCTGCATTTTATGGGCACGGGTATGGCTGCATTTCATGGGCACAGGTCAGGCTGAATTTCATGGGCACAGGTCAGGCTGCATTTTATGGGCACGGGTATGGCTGCATTTCATGAGCACAGGTATGGCTGCATTTCATGGGCACAGGTCAGGCTGCATTTCATGGGCACTGGTATGGCTGCATTTCATGAGCACTGGTATGGCTGCATTTCATGGGCACAGGTCAGGCTGTATTTCATGGGCACAGGTATGGCTGCATTTCATGGGCACAGGTCAGGCTGTATTTCATGGGCACAGGTATGGCTGCATTTCATGGGCACAGGTACAGCTGCATTTCATGGGCACAGGTATGGCTGCATTTCATGGGCACAGGTCAGGCTGCATATTATGGGCACAGGTCAGGCTGCATTTCATGGGCACTGGTATGGCTGCATTTCATGGGCACAGGTCAGGCTGCATTTCATGGGAACATGTATGGCTGCATTTCATGGGCACAGGTACGGCTGCATATTATGGGCGCAGGTCAGGCTGCATTTCATGGGCACTGGAAAATATTTCAGTACACCATTTGGTTCAGAATATTTCTTTCCTTGTTTTTCTCCTCTAAAACATAGGTGCGTCTTATGGTCAGGTGCGTCTTGTGGAGTGAAAAATATGGTATATTTCTTGATCTTTATGAAGGCAGTTATCTAAGTCACATTTAGAAATACTAGTAAATATTCATAGATTCATCAAACATCACTAAATATTGATTGATGCAGCGACTGTTTCTGGTTGCTTTGCAGGTGCTTTTTTTTTTGCATTATAGCACCTTCAAAGCGACCCAGTGTGAAAGGGGTCTTAATATTATTGTAGATTGATGGTTTTGGGTCTTTATCTCAAATTTCGGAGAGAAATTTATGGATGCCACTTCAGCTTTGTGGTGAGATAGGAGAAATATATTATTCAACAGACTTAATTAAGTGTCCTATATAGGAGTTAGGGTATTTTTGTCAAAATGTTGGAACCTAATTTGGATCTTGAACAAACAGGTTAGTAACATCAATCCCTGTTGCAGGTGGACAGTGCTAAACCATTGTATGTCATATGAGCTCCTACATTTGACCTATCTCATAGACCTGATAAGTGGCCCATTATCTCAATTTTTGGAAGAATTATTCACAGAATTATGTATTCTATACTCAAATTTGAGCCTACATTTGTCGCATAAACTAAAGAAAAAAATACGTATTTTCCTTTTTTTTGTGCGTTCTTTTTTTGTTTTTTTAAAAGTGAGTAAAAATATTACAATGGGGAATGAGACCGTTTTGAATATATTGTTTCTTTCCGGTTTGTCTGACCTTCCCGCTCTTCAGCTCCCTCTATTTCTCTTCTTCCTCCTCATCTACCTTCTGACAATAATCTGGAATTTGATGATCATCTGCCTCATAGTCACCAACTCTCACCTCCACATTCCTATGTATTTCTTCCTTGGGAATCTGGCCAGTTTGGATCTCTGTTGTTCCTCGGTCACTGTCCCAAAAATGTTATTTGACCTTCACACCAAGACACGAAGGATTACAATTACAGGTTGTATAACCCAAGTCTTCTTCTTTTTACTCTTTGCCACTTCTGAGATTTTTCTTTTGACTGTCATGTCCTATGATAGATATACTGCTATTTGTAAGCCATTACATTACACACAGATCATGAGTTTGAAGGTATGTGTACAGTTGGCCTCCATTGTATGGTGTCTTGGCTTTACTAATGCTTTAGTTCACACACTTTTTGCCTTAAGGTTAAGATATTGTGAAAAAGATGTTATAGAAAGCTTCTTTTGTGACCTTCCACAGTTGTTTCAGATCTCATGCAGTGGAGCCTACATCAACATTCTGCTCATCTTTATCTTGGGCGCCTTTCTTGGAGTTGGGCCTCTAATACTGACCTTTTTACCCTATGTCTCTATATTTAAAACTGTCCTTAAAATGCAAGTTAAAGGTAAAAGGAGTAAAGTTTTCTCTACATGTACCTCTCACCTGACAGTGGTCTTCATATTTTATTCCTCTGTTATGTTTAATTATTTCCAACCAAGTGCAAATCATCATTCTGGTGGTGAGAAAGTGGCCCCTGTCTTTTACACAGCGATTGTCCCTCTACTCAATCCTCTGATTTACAGTTTGAGAAACCAGGAGTTTAGAACAGCATTTAAATATTTTTTTAAGAAGACTTTCCCACTACAATTCATTAATTATCGAAGATAAACCCTCAAAAAAAGTCGAAAGATGTGTGCTTTACAATGTATCAATAGGCCTTTTTTACTTTTAAAGACCAACTCCCATGAAGCCAAAACTCCTCCCTCGCAGTTGTTAGACATTCTTTGAAGGAAAAAATTATATTTTATCATAGTTCTCTCTTTTTAAACTACAGAGAATTGATGGACTGGGTTTTTGTGGACTCCTCTATTAGTTAAAGTGGAGTTTCCATCCCAAATTTTTTTTTCATTATTGTGCTCATTAGACCTCAAAAATAAAAAAATGTTTTACTCATCTGGAAATGCCTGTTGCTATGCAGTCCAAATCTGCCTTTGGAATCACCTAGGATCCTGACATCATCTCCCTCTAATGCTCCTGGGAAATGTGTGTCATCATTTCCCAGGATGCAGTGCGCTACCTAATTATCACTCCCCATCCAAGACTTCCAGGAAGTAAGTGCTTGTGGGCTTCACAATGCCCACAAGCAAAATGACAACGGTGTGGACATAGTTGTATAAACTATGGCCTGGATTTAGATACGAGTTACGACAGCGTATCTCCGGATACGCCGTCGTAATACTGAGTGGTGGGGTCGTATCTATGCGACTGATTCGTAGAATCAGTTACGCATAGATTTCCCTAAGATCCGACCGGCGTAAGTCTCTTACACCGTCGTATCTTAGGCTGCATATTTACACTGGCCGCTAGGTGGCGCTTCCGTAGATTTACGCAAGGAATATGCAAATTAGGTAGATACGCCGATTCAGAACCGTACGTCCGCCCGGCGCATATTTTTACGTTGTTTACGTTAGGCTTTTTCCGGCGTAAAGTTACCCCTGCTATATGAGGCGTATCCTATGTTAAGTATGGACGTCCTTCCCGCGTCGAATTTTGAAAATTTTACGTTGTTTGCGTAAGTTGTTCGCGACTAGGGCTTTGCGTCAATTACGTTCACGTCAAAAGCATTGACTATTTGCGACGTGATTAGCAGCATGCGCACTGGGATACGTTCACGGCCGGCGCATGCGTCGTTCGTGAGAAACGTAATTTACGTGGGGTCATGTTTTATTTACATAAAACACACCCACAACTCGTGACAATTTGAATTCGGCGCGCTTACGCCGGCAGATTTACGCTACGCTGCCGCAACTTACAGAGGAAGTGCTTTGTGAATACTGCACTTGCCTCTCTAAATTGCGGCGGCATAGCGTAAATAACATACGCTACGCCTGCACAATTTTACGTCGCCCTACCTGAATCTAGCCCTATCTTTTTTGAATAACTATGTGGAGCGGCGGCGGATTGTAAAATAGTAAGTGACCGGATTTATATTATAAAAACGCATTAAGAAAGGACATACATTTAAAAAATGCTAATTGCGTTTGGAACCCCGCTTTAATGATACAATGCCCTATGCCGCGTACACACGGTCGGAATTTCGATGTGAGCTTTTGGTGTGTATTCTCCATCTGACTTTTTCTGTCAGAATTTCCGACAGCAAAAATTTGAGAGCTGGTTCTCTATTTTTCCGACGGGAAAAGTTCTTATCGGAAATTCTGATCGTCTGTATGTAATTCCGCCGCGCAAACAAACACGCATGCTCGGAATCAATTTGACGCGTGCTTGGAATAACTGAATTTAATTTTTTTCTGCTCGTTGTAGTGTTGTATGTCACCGCATTGTTGACGGTCCTAATTTTGAGCCAACATTCCGTCAGAAAAAATCCACGGTTTTCTTGCTGGAATTTCCGATCGTTAGAAGGACTGTTTGTTGAGATAATGAGGCACTATTGACTCCCAATAAATAGACCTGAATGACAAGGAAACCTCAAATAAGCTGAAAGAATTTCAAGTAAACAGGATGAAAATGAAATAAAACTACACCTTTGTATTTACGAGAACTTCAGAGATCACAAATATGGGACTGTGGACAGGACAAACTTTATTTGCCCTGGTGAACGAAAGCCATTATTCTTGGACAATTTAACCACTTGCTTACCGGGCACTTTCACCCCCTTCCTGCCCAGGCCAATTTTCAGTTTTCAGTCACACTTTTGACGCGTACACACGATTGGAATTTCCAACAACAAATGTTCGATGGGAGCCTGTTGTCGGAAATTCCGACCGTGTGTAGACCGTGTGTAGGCTCCATCGGACATTTGCTGTCGGAATTTCCGACAACAAAAAATTGAGGGCTGGTTCTCAAATTTTCCGACAACAAGTTTCGTTGTTGGAAATTCCGATCGCGTGTACACAATTCTGGCGCACAAAATTCCACGCATGATCGGAATCAAGCAGAAGAGCCGCACTGCCTATTGAACTTCATATTTCTTGGCTCCTCATGCGTGTTGTACATCACTGCGTCCTTGCCGTTCGGGAATTTCCAACAACATTTGTGTGTATGCAAGACAAGTTTTCTGAAAACTGCATGAAACCAAAGAAAAAAAATGAAATTATATTTTTTCAGGATAAGATTAAAAGAGAATTAAGTATCAAGATGCCTATCTATTCAAATGCATATGTCCGAGATGGAATAACATCTTATTTGAAGGAAGATTGAAAGCAAAGTTATAATCTTATTATATACTCAGTGTGTATGATACCATAGCCATAATTAATAAGTAGTTTAGTATACAGTTCTTTTTCCCTTGTATGTGTAAAACTATAATTTTAACTATATGTACATTTATGTGGTTCTCTAACACAGTGGTCCCCAACCTTTTTGGCACCGGGGACCGGCTGCATGGAAGAAAGTTTTGCCAAGGCCCGGTTGGGGGGAGGTTGGGGATGGCATGCGGGGGGTAAGCGATTTATCACGGGCAATTTGTCAGCGCATTATTTCTATCATTACATTGTAGTAATAAATAAAAAAGTTAAACCCACCATAATGCAGAATCAGTGGGAGCTTTGAGCGTGTCACTTGCCACGCTGCCTGCCACCAGATGCGGAATGTCACTTGCCACGCTGCCTGCCACCAGACGGGGAATGTCACTTGCCACGCTGCCTGCCATCAGATGCAGATTGTCACTTGCATGCTGCCTGCCACCAGATGTGGAAGGCAGTGCCCCCCTCCACAGATGAAGCTAGTGCCCCCACTAGGCCCTGTACACATGTGTCCCAGTCAGTCCCTGCTCACACTCACCCTGTCACTGGTAGTGTTGTCATACTCTGGGCTCCCCCATTAACAGTACTGTCCTCTGCCCCTATTTATATCATAACCCCACATTACAGTCCTCAGTCCCCCCCACACATTACAGTCCTCAGTCCCCCTCACACATTACAGTCCTCAGTCCCCCCCACACATTACAGTCCTCAGTCCCTCACATCACAGTCCTCAGCCTACCCCCCACATTACATTCCCAGCCTCCACTTTAATATCCTCAGCCCCCCTCACATGACAGTTCTTGGTCACCCCAATTTAACTTCTTCAGGCCCCCCACATTACAGTCCTCAGCTCCCCCCACACTCCAGTCCTCAGCTCCCCCCCACATTACAGTCCTCAGCTCCCCCCACACTCCAGTCCTCAGCTCCCCCCACACTCCAGTCCTCAGTCCCCCCCCCACACTCCAGTCCTCAGTCCCCCCCCCACACTTCAGTCCTCAGTCCCCCCCACACTCCATTCCTCAGTCCCCCCACACACGCCATTCCTCAGTCCCCCCCCCCCCCACACACTCCAGTCCTCATTCCCCCCCCCACACTCCCCCAGACAGATCGGAGGGAGGCACAGCATGTCTGGATAGGGACAGGAGAGGAGTTGCAGGGAGGGAGGCGGGACAGTTCTGGATGGCGGACCGAGGTAACAAACAGGTGATTGGCTGCTAGGATAAAGGACAGTCCTAGCAGCCAATCGCCTGTTTGATAACCTCGGGCAGCTCCGCCCTCCACCCAGAATTGTTCCGCCTCCCGCTGTCGGCTCTGTGAGGATTACAGAGCGACGGCAGGAGGAAGAAAAGTCTCCTACATCGTGGTCCGAATTGCAGAGTGCCGCAGGCCGCATGTGGAGCTCTCTCATGCCGCCTGCTCACACCCGCGGCCCAGCTGCAGAAGTGCCGCAGCCCGGTAGTGGGCCGCGGACCGGGGGTTGACGACCTCTGCTCTAACACATGGAATAATTATGGTTGACTTCTTATTATAGATTAAAATATGCTTTACACAGCAATATTTCTTGTGACATTTATTTTATACTGTATTCCATTGTGGACTGTAAATTGAAAAAAATGTTCAATAAAAAATCTATATGGAAAAATAAAACTATTATTTTAATCCTTTTATGAAATTCCACCTCCTGATGTTCAAAATTCCTCAATTAATTACTGTTACACCAGAAAGCACTGATCATAAATTAAAAATAATATCTACACTTGAAAGGCATTATATAATTGTCATAAGGTCCAATTTGTTATACTGAACTATTTTTTCCCCCCTAACAGATTAGTTACTTGAGGGCCAGATTCGCAAAGAGATACGACGGTGTATCTCCTGATACGCCGTCGTATCTCTGACTTACACTGGTCGTATCTATGCGCCTGATTCATAGAATCAGTTACGCATAGATATGGCTAAGATCCGACAGGTGTAACTGTGTTACACCGTCAGATCTTATTTGTAATTTGAAAATGGCGCGGGGGCGTTACCGCTGATTTACGCTGAATAATATGTAAATCAGCGAGATATGCCAATTCACGTACGTTCGCGGACCCGACGCAGTGTTGTTACGACGTTTCCGTAGCGGCTTTCCCGGCGTATACTTACCCCTGCTTCTATGAGGCGCAGCCAATGTTAAGTATAGCCGTCGTTCCCGCGTCGATTTTGAATTTTTTTACGTCGTTTGCGTAAATCATTCTGTAATACGGATGGACGTCATTAACGTAAGCGTCGAAACCACTGACGTCTTAGCGACGTCAGTGGGAGCAATGCACGCCGGGAAAATTCTCGGACTGCGCATGCTCATTTAAATCGGCGCGGGGACGCGCCTAATTTAAATGGTACACTCCCCCTAGCCGCGGAATTTGAATTCCGCCGGGGGATTTACGATCCGCCGCCGCAAGTTTGGAGGTAAGTGGTTTGTAAATTACCCACTTGCCTCTAAAACTTGCGGCAGCGTATCTTAAAACAGATAGATTTTGCGGATCTAAAGATCTACTGATCTTTCTGAATCTAGCCCTTAGTTTCCAATTAAACTCAAAATAGTCATATCTTATCTGAGAGTGACAACCAGTGGCCAAGGGAGGTAATGCATAAGCAAATACAGATTTGGGGCCAGATTCAGAGAGAACTTACGCCGACGTATATGTTGATACGCCGCGTGAGTTCTAGGATGCGCCGTCGTATCTATGCGCTGTATTCTTGAAACCAGATACGCCTGAATTCTGGCTTATTACGACCGACGTAAGTCTCCTACGCCGTCGTATCTTGGGTGCATATTTACGCTGGCCGCAAGGGGCGCTTCCATTGATTTACACATTGAATATGTAAATGACCTAGATACGCCGATTCACGAACGTACTTGCCCATGATCACCACGTTATCTGTACCAAATACAGCAATCTTAGAAACTAGCTGGTTGAGTAATCTCATAGAGGCCAGGGGGGGGGGGGGGGGGGCAGGTAGAGACCCACCCCCACCAACTCCAACCTGTCTATCACAGCATGCATTATGACATATCTCTATGTAGAATTGTTTCTCTCTATGTAGGACCTTTCCTCTCTATGTAGAATCTTTTCTCTCTATGTAGAATCTTTTCTCTCTATGTAGAATCTTTCCTCTCTATGTAGAATCTTTTCTCTCTATGTAGAATCTTTTCTCTCTATGTAGAATCTTTCCTCTCTATGTAGAATCTTTTCTCTCTATGTAGAATCTTTCCTCTCTATGTAGAATATTTCCTCTCTATGTAGAATCTTTCCTCTCTATGTAGAATCTTTCCTCTCTATGTAGAATCTTTTCTCTCTATGTAGAATCTTTCCTCTCTATGTAGAATCTTTTCTCTCTATGTAGAATCTTTTCTCTCTATGTAGAATCTTTCCTCTCTATGTAGAATCTTTTCTCTCTATGTAGAATCTTTTCTCTCTATGTAGAATCTTTTCTCTCTATGTAGAATCTTTTCTCTCTATGTAGAATCTTTCCTCTCTATGTAGAATCTTTCCTCTCTATGTAGAATCTTTTCTCTCTATGTAGAATCTTTTCTCTCTATGTAGAATCTTTTCTCTCTATGTAGAATCTTTCCTCTCTATGTAGAATCTTTTCTTTCTATGTAGAATCTTTCATCTCTATTTAGAATCTTTCCTTTCTATGTAGAATCTTTTCTCTCTATGTAGAATATTTTCTCTCTATGTAGAATCTTTTCTCTCTATGTAGAATCTTTTCTCTCTATGTAGAATCTTTTCTCTCTATGTAGAATCTTTCCTTTCTATGTAGAATCTTTTCTCTCTATGTAGAATCTTTTCTCTCTATGTAGAATCTTTCCTTTCTATGTAGAATCTTTCCTCTCTATGTAGAATCTTTTCTCTCTATGTAGAATCTTTCTTCTCTATGTAGAATCTTTTCTCTCTATGTAGAATCGTTCTTCTCTATGTAGAATCTTTCCTCTCTATGTAGAATCTTTCCTCTCTATGTAGAATCTTTTCTCTCTATGTAGAATCTTTCCTCTCTATGTAAAATCTTTCTTCTCTATGTAGAATCTTTTCTCTCTATGTAGAATCGTTCCTCTCTATGTAGAATCTTTCTTCTCTATGTAGAATCTTTTCTCTCTATGTAGAATCGTTCATCTCTATGTAGAATATTTTCTCTCTATGTAGAATCTTTTCTTTCTATGTAGAATCTGTTCTCTCTATGTAGAATCTTTTCTCTCTATGTAGAATATTTTCTCTCTATGTAGAATCTTTTCTCTCTATGTAGAATCGTTCCTTTCTATGTAGAATCTTTTCTCTCTATGTAGAATCTTTTCTCTCTATGTAGAATCTTTTCTCTCTATGTAGAATATTTCTTCTCTATATAGAATCTTTTCTCTCTATGTAGAATCTTTTCTCTCTATGTAGAATCGTTCCTCTCTATGTAGAATATTTTCTCTCTATGTAGAATCTTTCCTCTCTATGTAGAATATTTCTTCTCTATGTAGAATCTTTTCTCTCTATGTAGAATCTTTCCTTTCTATGTAGAATCTTTCCTTTCTATCTAGAATCTTTTCTCTCTATGTATAATCTTTTCTCTCTATGTAGAATCTTTTCTCTCTATGTAGAATTTTTTCTCTCTATGTAGAATCTTTTCTCTCTATGTAGAATCCTTCCTCTCTATGTAGAATCTTTCCTCTCTATGTAGAATATTTCTCTCTATGTAGAATCTTTCCTCTCTATGTAGAATCTTTTCTCTCTATGTAGAATCTTTTCTCTCTATGTAGAATTTTTTCTCTCTATGTAGAATCTTTCCTCTCTATGTAGAATCTTTTCTCTCTATGTATAATCTTTCTTCTCTATATAGAATCTTTTCTCTCTATGTAGAACCTTTCCTCTCTATGTAGAATCTTTCTTCTCTATGTAGAATTTTTTCTCTCTATGTAGAATCTTTTCTCTCTATGTAGAATATTTTCTCTCTATGTAGAATCTTTCCTTTCTATGTAGAATCTTTCCTCTCTATGTAGAATCTTTCCTCTCTATGTAGAATCTTTTCTCTCTATGTAGAATCTTTTCTCTCTATGTAGAATCTTTTCTCTCTATGTAGAATCTTTCCTTTCTATGTAGAATCTTTTCTCTCTATGTAGAATCTTTTCTCTCTATGTAGAATCTTTCCTTTCTATGTAGAATCTTTCCTCTCTATGTAGAATCTTTTCTCTCTATGTAGAATCTTTCCTCTCTATGTAGAATCTTTCCTCTCTATGTAGAATCTTTTCTCTCTATGTAGAATCTTTCCTCTCTATGTAAAATCTTTCTTCTCTATGTAGAATCTTTTCTCTCTATGTAGAATCGTTCCTCTCTATGTAGAATCTTTTCTCTCTATGTAGAATCTTTTCTTTCTATGTAGAATCTTTCATCTCTATTTAGAATCTTTCCTTTCTATGTAGAATCTTTTCTCTCTATGTAGAATATTTTCTCTCTATGTAGAATCTTTTCTCTCTATGTAGAATCTTTTCTCTCTATGTAGAATCTTTTCTCTCTATGTAGAATCTTTCCTTTCTATGTAGAATCTTTTCTCTCTATGTAGAATCTTTTCTCTCTATGTAGAATCTTTCCTTTCTATGTAGAATCTTTCCTCTCTATGTAGAATCTTTTCTCTCTATGTAGAATCTTTCTTCTCTATGTAGAATCTTTTCTCTCTATGTAGAATCTTTCTTCTCTATGTAGAATCTTTCCTCTCTATGTAGAATCTTTCCTCTCTATGTAGAATCTTTTCTCTCTATGTAGAATCTTTCCTCTCTATGTAAAATCTTTCTTCTCTATGTAGAATCTTTTCTCTCTATGTAGAATCGTTCCTCTCTATGTAGAATCTTTTCTCTCTATGTAGAATCTTTTCTTTCTATGTAGAATCTTTCATCTCTATTTAGAATCTTTCCTTTCTATGTAGAATCTTTTCTCTCTATGTAGAATATTTTCTCTCTATGTAGAATCTTTTCTCTCTATGTAGAATCTTTTCTCTCTATGTAGAATCTTTTCTCTCTATGTAGAATCTTTCCTTTCTATGTAGAATCTTTTTTCTCTATGTAGAATCTTTTCTCTCTATGTAGAATCTTTCCTTTCTATGTAGAATCTTTTCTCTCTATGTAGAATCTTTCTTCTCTATGTAGAATCTTTTCTCTCTATGTAGAATCTTTCTTCTCTATGTAGAATCTTTCCTCTCTATGTAGAATCTTTCCTCTCTATGTAAAATCTTTCTTCTCTATGTAGAATCTTTTCTCTCTATGTAGAATCGTTCCTCTCTATGTAGAATCTTTCTTCTCTATGTAGAATCTTTTCTCTCTATGTAGAATCGTTCATCTCTATGTAGAATATTTTCTCTCTATGTAGAATCTTTTCTTTCTATGTAGAATCTGTTCTCTCTATGTAGAATCTTTTCTCTCTATGTAGAATCGTTCATCTCTATGTAGAATATTTTCTCTCTATGTAGAATCTTTTCTTTCTATGTAGAATCTTTTCTCTCTATGTAGAATCTGTTCTCTCTATGTAGAATCTTTCCTCTCTATGTAGAATCTTTCCTCTCTATGTAGAATCTTTTCTCTCTATGTAAAATCTTTTCTCTCTATGTAGAATCTTTTCTCTCTATGTAGAATCTTTCCTCTCTATGTAGAATCTTTCCTCTCTATGTAGAATCTTTTCTCTCTATGTAGAATCTTTCCTCTCTATGTAAAATCTTTCTTCTCTATGTAGAATCTTTTCTCTCTATGTAGAATCGTTCCTCTCTATGTAGAATCTTTTCTCTCTATGTAGAATCTTTTCTTTCTATGTAGAATCTTTCATCTCTATTTAGAATCTTTCCTTTCTATGTAGAATCTTTTCTCTCTATGTAGAATATTTTCTCTCTATGTAGAATCTTTTCTCTCTATGTAGAATCTTTTCTCTCTATGTAGAATCTTTTCTCTCTATGTAGAATCTTTCCTTTCTATGTAGAATCTTTTCTCTCTATGTAGAATCTTTTCTCTCTATGTAGAATCTTTCCTTTCTATGTAGAATCTTTCCTCTCTATGTAGAATCTTTTCTCTCTATGTAGAATCTTTCTTCTCTATGTAGAATCTTTTCTCTCTATGTAGAATCTTTCTTCTCTATGTAGAATCTTTCCTCTCTATGTAGAATCTTTCCTCTCTATGTAGAATCTTTTCTCTCTATGTAGAATCTTTCCTCTCTATGTAAAATCTTTCTTCTCTATGTAGAATCTTTTCTCTCTATGTAGAATCTTTCCTCTCTATGTAGAATCTTTTCTCTCTATGTAGAATCTTTTCTTTCTATGTAGAATCTTTCATCTCTATTTAGAATCTTTCCTTTCTATGTAGAATCTTTTCTCTCTATGTAGAATATTTTCTCTCTATGTAGAATCTTTTCTCTCTATGTAGAATCTTTTCTCTCTATGTAGAATCTTTTCTCTCTATGTAGAATCTTTCCTTTCTATGTAGAATCTTTTTTCTCTATGTAGAATCTTTTCTCTCTATGTAGAATCTTTCCTTTCTATGTAGAATCTTTTCTCTCTATGTAGAATCTTTCTTCTCTATGTAGAATCTTTTCTCTCTATGTAGAATCTTTCTTCTCTATGTAGAATCTTTCCTCTCTATGTAGAATCTTTCCTCTCTATGTAAAATCTTTCTTCTCTATGTAGAATCTTTTCTCTCTATGTAGAATCGTTCCTCTCTATGTAGAATCTTTCTTCTCTATGTAGAATCTTTTCTCTCTATGTAGAATCGTTCATCTCTATGTAGAATATTTTCTCTCTATGTAGAATCTTTTCTTTCTATGTAGAATCTGTTCTCTCTATGTAGAATCTTTTCTCTCTATGTAGAATCGTTCATCTCTATGTAGAATATTTTCTCTCTATGTAGAATCTTTTCTTTCTATGTAGAATCTTTTCTCTCTATGTAGAATCTGTTCTCTCTATGTAGAATCTTTCCTCTCTATGTAGAATCTTTCCTCTCTATGTAGAATCTTTTCTCTCTATGTAAAATCTTTTCTCTCTATGTAGAATCTTGTCTCTCTATGTGGAATCTTTTCTCTCTATGTAGAATCTTTCCTTTCTATGTAGAATCTTTCCTCTCTATGTAGAATCTTTCCTCTCTATGTAGAATCTTTTCTCTCTATGTAGAATCTTTCCTCTCTATGTAGAATCTTTGCTTTCTATGTAGAATCTTCCCTCTCTATGTAGAATGTTTCTCTCTATGTAGAATCTTTCCTCTCTATGTAGAATCTTTTCTCTCTATGTAGAATCTTTCCTCTCTATGTAGAATCTTTTCTCTCTATGTAGAATCTTCGCTCTCTATGTAGAATCTCTTCTCTCTATGTAGAATCTTTTCTCTCTATGTAGAATCTTTTCTCTCTATGTAAAATCTTTTCTCTCTATGTAGAATCTTTCCTCTCTATGTAGAATCTTTCCTTTCTATGTAGAATATAGAGGTAGGTTAGGCACATTCAACCGCAGGTTCGATAGACACAGATCGCTATTGTCACCGTCATGTTGAATCCTCTATCTATATCCAACTGTTGTAGCAACGAAAATGAAAATAAAGCATTTTTTGTGTCGGATCTTTCATATTTCGGATTCTGCGCGTTTGTTTTCGTTTTTTAAAACAATAACGAAAATACCTGAAATTCGGACGAAAACGAATGCACATGTCTATCTGTAAGTGCATTACTTTTGCCCTATTGAAATAACTTTATAATACTACACTTGGGTGCGCCTCCCTCCTTTTCTCTTTTGCCTTTCACCATCACAACTTCCCATTCTAAACTTAAAATCAAAACAGCAGAAGAGAGGATTTATTTACAGTATGAATATTTGTCTGTTGTATGTGTCGGGGGGGAATACACTTAGTAGAAATGACTTTTCCCGATGATCCATGTGAGTAATCTCTGATGAGTACAGAGTCAGCATTCACTCCTGTGTGCAATAGGAATGTCAGGGGAAAATGTCTGTAATATAAAGATATCTATGTGTGTCTCATACAACTGCATTACCATCAGAAATGTCACACAGATTTTCTGGTGGACTTTCTTCAGCAAAATGTCTCCACATTGGAGGTATTGCCACTGAAGTGATTCTTCCAGGGGAGACCCCCCCCCCATTCCTCTTTCATCAGGATTTACTTCTGCTGGAGTGATCACCGACCATATCTGGGATGAGGCCACCATAAGGAACATTTCACCACTCCTGTAATTCCCAATTCTTAACTTTTGCATTTTTTCCTTTCTTTCTAAATTAAAAAACATATTTGTATTCATAAAACACAGCTAAGCTCTATTTACATGTATCATTTTTAAGAGTGTGTTTTGCATATCTGTAAGATGTGAAACAAGACATTCATTATATCACCAAAAGTATTGGGACGCCTGCCTTTACACACACACATGAACTTTAATGGCGTCCCAGTCTTATGCTGGCCATACACTCTACGAAAAATCGTCCGAATGAACTTTCGAAAAACGCAAAACGATATTCCCATCAAAAAAATTTGGTTCGTTTTTTTTACATATACCTAGTGCAGAAAGTTCGGACGGGAAACACATTAACCTTGCGATTTATCGTTCATTCGGCAGAAAATTTCCAAACTTGTCCTTCGTTTTTTTCAGCTCAAAAGCGTCCCAACGATTATCGATTTTGTGCCCATTAACTGTTCGAAAAACAAATGAACTGTCTGAACGACCGATTTTTCGTATAGTGTATGGCCAGCATTAGTCCGTAGGGTTCAATATTGCGTTGGCCCCGCCCTTTGCAGCTATAACAGCTTCAACTCTTCTGGGGAGGCCGTCCACAAGGTTTAGGAGGGTGTCTATGGGAATGTTTGACCATTATTCCAGAAGAGCATTTGTGAGGTCAGGCACTGATGTTGGATGAGAAGGCCTGGCTCGCAATCTCCTCTCTAATTCACCCCAAAGGTGTTCTATCAGGGTGAGGTCAGTACTCTGTGCAGGCCAGTCAAGTTCCTCCACCCCAAACTCACCTATCCATGTCTTTATGGACCTTGCTTTGTGCACTGGTCCAAATCATTTGGTGGAGGGGAGATTATGGTGTGAGGTTGTATTTCAGAGGTTGCGCTTGGCCCCTTAGTTCCAGTGAAGAGAACTTTCATATCCCGCTTGAAAGTGCCGACGCGGCGGTTCCGGAAGTGGTTAAATGTTTGTCTAATCTCTGTAACTGATGCATTCTGTTGGAGAGCTTGTTCTTTTCAAAAAAACAACAGACTTACTGGCTGGATTACCAGGTGAAAATAGAAGAAAGAAAGCCTAAAAAAGAAAACGAATGCAGTCACCACATCTAAGAATTGGTAAGCTGTACAATAATATGTGTTTGCTTTTAGGTTTAATACTGATTTAAAGTTCAGGTATATATATATATATATATATATATATATATATATATATATATATATTGGATGCTGGGTAGATAAACAGTCAAACTAGAGTCAATTTACTTAAAAGGGTTTTCCGGGCAACAAAAAAAAATTAAAAGCCAGCTTTTAATAAATGGAGACTTATCTGTCCTGGTGTCCCTCGATGTCGGCACTGCAGCTGATGTTTTCCATCAGCTGACGGGTGCTGCCGTCGCCATTGTGGGTAAGGGAACCCTACTGCGCATGTGCGAGGCCCCGCTCCTCTCTCCTATTAGCCCGGCGGCCAGGGGAGGAGGAGGAGGGAGCCCCGCGGTGACGTCACGGCCGGACTCCCGGAAGTGGGAAAGGCAGGTAACCTGTCCCCCCTCTCCCCCGAAAGGTGCAAATTGTGGCACCGGAGGGGGGGAGGAATCCGATGAGTGGAAGTTCCACTTTAGGGTGGAACTCCGCTTAAAGTATGGGTAAAAGATAGGGGGCCCTAATAATTAATAAAAATAACAATGAAAATCATAGGACTGCACTCCTGAAGTCACTAATCCTTATCAAATAAACAAATGTGCACAAAACATTATCAAACAACATAGGATTAAAAAATATTGTGAAATATCAATTAGTGCAAATAATATTCAGTCCCAATCTTAAGCACAAAAAAATATTATGATAATAAATCAAAGTCCATAAAACACCAAACGTCCATTCCGTGCTCGCTGTGATATACTGATAGAGAAGTGATCCTTCACCAAACTTGAATAAACACCCAAAGTGACTGGATAAGTAATCTGCTTACCAGAGCACATTGACTCCTTTACTCAAAAAGAGAGTCAATGAGAGCTTATGCAGGATAATGCCGCTCACATAGGCTGAAATGGAGATATTAGGGGACTTCCTCCTTAAATGTCTCGGCCGGATATGATATAACAATGGAAACATCCATAGCGTAATTTCGTTTACAGTTTTTCTCTATTGTTTTGGCTCATTTCTTGAAACAGAAATGACATTCTCAAAACTCTAAGGCCTCGTACACACGGCCGAGGAACTCGACGTGCCAAACACATCGAGTTCCTCGGCCAGTTCAGCCCTGAAGCCGCAGAGGAGCTCGGCGGGACGAGAGCTCCCATAGAACAACGAGGAAATAGAGAACATGTTCTCTATTTCCTCGTCGAGCTCCTCGTCGGCTTCCTCGGCCGAAAGTGTACACACGACCAGTTTCCTCGGCAGAATTCAGCCAGAAACTCGGTCGGAAGCTGAATTCTGCCGAGGAAACTGGTCGTGTGTACGGGGCCTCAGATCATTTGGCAAAACAGTCTTAGGGCTCTTTCACACGGAGTGGACCGTTTCTGGGTCCGCTCCGTGTGTCCGCCAAAGCTCAGCGGGAATCCCCGCTGAGCTGTCGGCGGATAGGGCGGTCCCCGCACACAGTGCAGGGACCGCCCTGTCTCTGCTTCGCTGTCCCCTATGGGGGACCAGCTGCAGACGGACCGTGTGTCCGTCTGCATCCGGTCCGTTCCGCCGAATGGAAGAAAAATAGGGTTTCTTCTGTTCGGAAAAGCGGATCCCGACTGACGCGGACGCTAGCGGATGCTCCATCCGCTAACGGACGCGTTCCCATAGGGATTCATTACAAGTCCGTTAACGGACTTGTAATGAGCGGTAGACATGTGCAGACTGGAATATTTCGTTTCGTTTTTTCGTTTTCGTTTGGAAAATACATTTATTTAGTTACTCCCGAAAATCGTTTTGATTTATTTAGTTTTTCGTTGGGGAATAGCTTTCGTCTGAAAATCCAATAATACTTGGTTTCTGTCGAATGGTCAAAAGAATATTCGACGGAACGTCGAATATTTGTAGTTTCCATCGATTGTTCAAACAAATATTTGACGGAACGTCGAATCTTTACGTTGAATCGTACATTTCCGTTCGAATATTCTGCCTACAAGAATTCTAATGTTGTATGACTAGTAATAATGTCGAATCTATTCTCTATAATGTCGAATCTATTATTTCTATAGTGTCGAATCTTTTCTCTATAATGTCGGATCTTTTCCCTATAATGTCGAATCTCTCTATATCGAATTGTTACTGCAACGAAAACGAAAATAAAGCATTTTTTATGTCGGATCTTTCGGTTTTCGTTTCTTGCACTTTCGTTATCGTTTGTTAAAACGATAACGAAAAAAACAGATTTTCGAACGAAAATGCATTCTAACGAAAACGAATGCACATGTCTAATGAGCGGACGAACGGTCCGCTAGTGTGAAAGAGCCCTTACAGTTCAGTGCAAAAGCTCATATCTTTGGATGGTTCGGCACAACACCATGGTTCACCTTCAAAAGTTCATATCTTTCCCAAAACAGTTCACTCATGTGTCAAAACTAAATTTCTTTCTCATTCAAATAGTCAGTGCCCCCAAAATGCTTTGTCCCTTTGGCATTGTGTAAGCACTGCAAGTCAAAATGTTTAGATGTTTTGTCTCTATGGCAGAGGACCATTGAAATATCCCTCATGTCCCCCTTTCAGTCTTATGCCGCGTACACACGGTCGTTTTTTGTGATGAAATAAAACTACGTTTTTTATCATGAAACAAAACAAAGTTTTTCAAACTTCATTTTAAAAAACGACGTTGCCTACACACCATCGTTTTTTCAAAATGCTCTAGCAAAGCGCGGTTACGTTCAGCACGTACGGCGGCACTCTGTTCCATTCAAGCTCACGTCATAACTTGCTTCTGAGCATGCGCGGGTTTAAAAACGTTGTTTTAAACGTTGTTTTACCCACACACTATCATTTTAAATGACACAAAAAACGACGTTTTAAAAAACGACATAAAAACTTGAAGCATGTTTAAAAAAAAAAATTGTCGTTTTTCAGAAGACATAAAACGACATTTTCCCCACACACGGTCATTTTAAATGACGTTTTTAAAAATGTCGTTTTTTTTCATCACAAAAAACGACCGTGTGTACGCGGCATTAGCCCAGTCCTTCATTGACAATGGTTACTGTACCCTTTTTTCTAGCTAATTGAATACAATTGTGTATAAAACTGAAAAAAAAATTTAGGGTAAGAGTCGCCTCCAACGTTTGACATCACACATTGCACTAATACTGCCAAGGAAAAATTACTTTACAGTATTGTAACCATTATCATTCACACACAAAGTAACTTCCATACATCAGAGTAAAAAGAAAATGTATACAGCATAATATACGCAAATATAAATACACAAACAAAAAACAAGGAAAATTACATTTAGCCTACAATGCTGTAAATAAAGCTGGAGTTTTACAACTACTGTAACATCTCTTCACTGGTCGCTGTCCTCACCCTCCCTCTCCTGGCCATCGTCCTCACCCTCCTGCCCACCGTCCTCACCCTCCTGCCCACCGTCCTCACCCTCCTGCCCACCGTCCTCACCCTCCCTCTCCTGGCCACCATCCTCACCCTCCTGCCCATCCACACGATGCTGCCTGTCTGGCCAAAAATTCTCATCAACATCCTCCCTTTCGATGCAACGAGGGAAGAAACGGCGTGCATGTCCCAATCATTCCCCTACACTGATCTCCTGTAATATCCTCACAGGCAGCGTCCATTGTATGGAGCAGGGACCTCTGATCTTGAGCCCGATGCTCATACACTCTCCACCTCCAAGCAGAGAAAAACTCCTCAATAGGATTGAGGAAAGGAGAGTAAGGTGGTAGGAACACCATATCCATCCATGGTTGAGCAGTGAACCAGGCCCTGATAAGCGGGCCACAGTGGAAATTCACATTGTCCCATACAATTATATATTGTGGTAGGTGAGGCCCTATGAGACCTCTCTCATTTTCAGGGATCAAATCCAAATGAAGGCAGTCCAAGAAGATGAGGAGCTTCTGTGTATTGTATGGGCCAAGACTGGGGATGTGAGTGGCCACACCATTCTCGGAAATGGCAGCACACATAGTTATATTGCCCCCTCGCTGGTCTGGGACATCCACCGTGGCCCGGTGGCCAATATTACGGCCACGTCTTCGGCCCTTGGCCAGGTTGAAGCCAGCCTCATCCAGATACAGGAGTATGTGAGAGGTCTCGTTTCCTTCCAATGCCATTATTCTCTACAATAGAGTAAAAAAAGAAAACATCAAATCAGTCATGCAGAAGATTCATACACTACAGTTACAGACAGTTACATAGGAATGTTCTATGTTCTACACAAGTTCAATATACTACTGGCCAGTATTCCAGTAGTTCCAAACCTGGGGTACATGTTCCCTATGCAGAGGTACTACAGGGGGTATTTGACAGAACGGGGAGGGGAAAAATTATCAACGACTAGACTTACTGAAATGTTACAGTAAAACCCACAGTATTAGATAGATTTACATGGGAGGTACTACTGTAATTGCAGCTCTTTGACCCTTTTTCTTACTGTATTGTATGTTATATTCTTCAAAATAAGGATTATAATGATAATTGCATCATACAGTAAGCTGCAGTTTTTACTGGAATACTACTGCAAACTGTATCATCAACATTGTAGAAAATAAACTATTCCATAATATTCCATAGTTTATTTTCTACAATATTTTTCTTGTCATTGTTAGTATCATACGTAACATCCCACTGAGGTAAGATACTGTAATACTGTAGGCCTATCACACACACACACGCTAAATGAATATGTAAATGAATAAACATATTTGTTGCTCTATGCACAGTGTCCTGTCCTATACATTATATAATTTCATCATTGATTGTAAGGCCATGGTTGATGACATGGTCTATAATTGTGGCCCAAATTTCATCAGGGACAGCATAGTGTCTTCGTGCTCCTCGGCCTCTTCCCCCTATTCCACCACCACGCACCCTTACTCCTCCTCTTCTTCTTCCTTCGAGCAGACAGTTGCCATTGTTCATTTACTTGGCCAGGTGACTCCATGTTCAGAAATTGTACTGGTCCTGCATGGTCAAGCTCTATATATACATGTTTGGCAGCATTCACAATCATGGACAGCACCTGTCAGGTACAGTAACTAAACATACTGTTTGATTGGTCATCTGAGACCAACTCCAACTCCTCCTTCGTTAGTCAAGTTCTAGTTGCACCCGACTGTCAATTGCTGTAATCATTTTATCAAATGTTCCAAGAGATTCATATATGGTATTCATGGTATTATGTTTCTGAATAATTTTGACAATTGAACAGACTATTGTGCATGTGATGACTTAAACAATGAAATGACGCTGACAAGTTTTGGAGAGAACGACCATTAGACTGAAAAAATGACAATCAGTTTAGATCAACAAGATCTATTCAATTGGAAATTGTGCTAAATGTAGGCTACTTGTACTTAATCATTTGAAAGATGTACTGAGACATTGAGACATGTACTGAGACATTTGCAATTTGATGAAATGAATGAGAAATTCAATTCAGTTGGGAACAATTGCCAAGTGGTTTGGAGATTTGTCCATGTTGTTTTGAGAATTTCATTTCTGTTTCAAAAAATGAGCCAAAACAATGGAGAAAAACTGTAATAAAAAATGAGCAAAGATAAAACTTAAAAGTGCCTATCCCGGCACTGGGGCTGCTGGCTCTAATCGGTAGTCAGGGGATCTGCCGTGCTACCACCGCCTCCAACCGCACTCTGTCCGTGGCGTGTGTTCCACCTCACAGGAACCAACAAACAGCAGGGCCGGAAATGACGTACGTAGCGTGACCAGGTACCGCCTCGACGTACGTTTCGTAATAACGTCCTCCTCCCCTTCACGCTTCCACAAAAAGTGCTCTGGTCTTTGAGCAGCCAAATGGTCTGGGGCTGAAGTGCTTAAATATGCTTTAAGTGTCTTGTCTATGGGGACATTCTACTGTATTGGCGGAAATTCCGACAGAAAAAGTCACATCGGACTTTTGCTGTCGGAATTTCCGATCGTGTGTGCGGGGTATAAGGCTTTGGTAAAAAAAAAAATATTTTCTTTTAGTTTAGGAAAAACTTACTTTTCTGTACCTTGGATCGGAACTGAGACAACACTCGAATCCATTAGAATCCATACGTTTCCACAGTAACAAGAAACCGATTTTGGCGGAGAACCCCTAACAGATTTATTTCTTGTAATACATTTAATCTTCTTGTGAAGTTTAATAAAGAGTTGAATCACATATTATAAATTTTTGCTTTAAAAAGTGAGTAAAATTGTTGCAATGAGAAATATGACCATTTTGAATGAATTATTTCTCATTGGACTGTCTGAGCTTCCAGGTCTTCAGCTCCCTCTATTTCTCTTCTTCCTTCTCATCTACCTTCTGACATTAATCTGGAATGGTCTGATCATCGTCCTCATAGTCACCGACTCTCACCTCCATGTTCCTATGTATTTCTTTCTTGGGAACCTGGCCGGTTTGGACCTCTGTTGTTCCTCCGTCACCGTCCCGCGAATGTTATTTGACCTTCTCACCAAGAAAAGAAAGATTGCCATTACAACTTGTATAACCCAAGTCTTCTTCTTTATATTCTTTGCCATCTCTGAGGTTTTCCTGTTGGCTGTCATGTCCTATGATCGATATACCGCTATTTGTCAACCATTACATTACACACAGGTCATGAGTTGGCAAGTTTGTTTGCAGTTGGTGTCCAGTGTCTGGTGTCTCGGGTTTACCTATTCTTTAGTTCACACTCTTTATGCCTTCAAGTTAACATTTTGTGGATCAGATATTGTAGAAAGTTTCTTCTGTGACCTTCCCCAATTGTTTCAGATTTCCTGCAGTGACATCTACATCAACATTCTTCTCATCTTTGTCTTGGGTGGATTTCTTGGAGTTGGCTCTTTAATATTGACCTTCCTGTCCTATGTCTATATAGTCAAAACTGTTCTTAAAATGCAAGCTAAGGGTAAAAGGAGTAAAGTTTTCTCTACATGTACCTCTCACCTGTCAGTGGTCTTCATATTTTATTGCTCTGTTATGTTTAATTATTTTCGGCCAAGTGCTAGTGATCATTTTCCTGGTGACAAAGTGGTGGCTGTCTTTTACACGGTGATCCTCCCTCTCCTCAATCCTCTTATTTATAGTTTGAGGAGCCAGGATTTCAAAACAGCATTTCAAAGTGTTTTAAGAAAGATCTTCACACCGAAATAGAGAAAGATACAGAAGTACTCTTTATTACCTGTATAGGAAATACATTGGAATGATTACGGGTAGTGGGACTTTAAATGAAGTCAAATATCAAAATATGAAGTCAAGCGACTGGGAAAATTATGTTTAATTATATTTTTTGAACTCATATAACATTTATGGGCATACAACCTCTAAACATTAGCCTTGGAGTCATTTTAAATACAAAGGGCCAGATTCACGTAGATCTGCGGCGGCGTAACGTATCGCATTTACGTTAGGCCGCCGCAAGTTTTACGGGCTTGATTCACAAAGCACTTGCCTGTAAAGTAGCATAAATCCCCCGGCGCAAGCCCGCCTAATTCAAATGATCCGGGTAGGGGGCGTGGATCATTTAAATTAGGCGCGTTCCCGCACCAAACGTACTGCGCATGCGCCGTCCCTAAAATTTCCCGACGTGCATTGCGGTAAATGACGTCGCAAGGACGTCATTGGTTTTGACGTGAACGTAAATGGCGTCCAGCCCCATTCACGGACGACTTACGCAAACGACGTAAAATTTTCAAATTGCGACGCGGGAACGACGGCCATACTTAACATTGGATACGCCACCTAGGGGGCATGTTTATCTTCACGCCGCGTATCTCTTACGGAAACGGCGTAAATTTACTGCGACGGGCAAGCGTACGTTCGTGAATCGGCGTAACGACTCATTTGCATATTCTAGGCCGACCGCAATGGAAGCGCCACCTAGCGGCCAGCGTAAATATTGCACCCTAAGATACGACAGCGCAGGCCGTCGTATCTTAGGCATGTTTAAGTGTATCTCAGTTTGAGCATACACTTAAACATACGACGGGCTTAGATTCGGAGTTACGTCGGCGTATCTACTGATACACCGGCGTAACTCTTTGTGAATCTGGCCCTCAATACATAGTGACCCACAGTCTGATGGACCGTTGTCGTCGGTTAACCGATGAAGCTGACTGATGGTCCGTCGCGCCTACACACCATCGGTAAAAAAAACGATTGTGTCAGAACGCAGTGACGTAAAACACAACGACGTGATTAAATAACCTATGGGGCCCACACACAATCGGTTTTGACCGATGAAAACGGTCCATCAGACCGTTGTCCTCTGGTTAACCTATCGTGTGTACGAGGCCTAACAGCTGATATCATCATATACATAGAACAAGAACCTTGTTGGTCTGAAAAATTCCTTCTGTACATAAAATAGGGGAAGAAAAGGAGAAAATCAGGTAACACAAATTAATTACTGGATTGGTTAAAAACATTGGTTGGGTCATAGAGATTGATCCATGGTACTACATCCCACTATAACTATCTGCAAACATTTAGATAAACCTATATACTTTCTCTCTAGATAAATTCCATGGTTTTTGCTCCTGATGAGTGGTTATCAGGCTGTGAAACGAGTCGAGCCACCAAACTCTCTCCATCATATAATACCATGGATCCATCTTTATGACCCAACCAATGTTTTTAACCAATCCAGTAATCAATTTGCGTTACCTGATTGTCCCCTTTGCTTCCACTATTTTATGTACAGAAGGAAATTTTCAGACTAACAAGGTTCTTGTTCTATGTATATGATGATATCAGCTGTTAAGTGTATATGTATTGTAACAATGTTTATTTGACTGTGGATGACTCCAAGGCTAATGTTTAGAGGTTGTATGCCCATAAAATGTTATATGAGTTCAAAAAATATAATTAAACATAATTTTCCCAGTCAATTGACTTCATATTTTTATATTTTACTGCTGTGTGCTTCATTTAAAGTTCCACTACCCATTCTCCTCCATTTTTACCAAATGATAATAGGGATGGAGGTTGTAACGGAATGGCCCGTGACACCCAGAGACTTTTGAAGGATGCGGGGTACTCCTGTGCCAGCTGCACTAATGACTCTTGGGTCTAGGGTCATCCTATGTCCCTTTTGGGCATAGGATGACTGATAACTGATATCTCGGATTACATGAGATGGGACATTAATGATAATTCATGTATTGCAGGATCTTGGAATATTACAGGTTGCTTATTCTGACCCCCAACAGGTCAATAAGAATGTCTCATAGACTGTTGAGATGCTAATTAAGTCTGCTACTGTGGTGATGTGAATTGGAGCTTGGTTGCCAGTAAGGCTGCCTATTGTGGGATGTTTAAGTGTCTTGCTGTGATTGCATTCTGTGTCCATTGTGCTAACTAGGTCTGCTTCTACAGACCTTTTCATTGTGTGATGCTAATGACACTGTTTTGTGTGAAAAGTCTATTGATGATAAGGTGTGGAATGTGACTTGTCAACTGTGGTAATTACCTCCTCTAAATGCGGTGCCAGAATGTCTGTCTGGAAGATGGATTGGAGGGAGACCTCGTTAACCACCCATTGTGTGATGTTTTAGGTGGAGAGTTTCATTTTCCCTGTAACTACTGTAGCATGCTTGTAACTGTATAAAAACCTGAGAGTGTACCATTAAAATATTCATTCATTTTGGAACCAGTAACAGAGCTGTGTGTCTCGTTATTTCTGGGGAAAATCCAATGGGTCCTATCTGCTGGATTGTGGATTGTCGGATAAGCTGTCGTGGTTAGTGGAATGGAAGATCGTACATAGTGTTAACCCCTGACAGTTACAGAGGTAGTTACCCCTTTGGTTCTAGCCTCATTTAAAGTCCCAAATTTCAAACTGTATAAACATTGGAATGATGTTTATTTTCATTTGTATCTCTAATCAGATCTTTTTGTAGGCATTTGTCCTATCAGGTTTTTATTTTTTGCTGTGTCTTGTATTGTAATATTTTCCCACATTTCATGTCTCAAAGACACAACAGGATGTGAGTGAAAATCTCTCCAAAGACAGCAGACATCTTTTCCTAGATAGTTATCACTGAAACAGGTGTCTGTATTTCCCCCTCCTTCTGTGTCAGTGACAAGGATCACCAGGATAAATAGCAAGGGAGAGTCTACTGCAGAGACACAGACAAAGCACTATACTATGTATATGTATATCCAGGTGATTCTGGGCGGCTATCTTTGAGGGCTATGTGAAGTTTGACAGGGACCCCCATTTGTCCTACAAAAGCCTCGGTCCATGTCTTTTCCTGACTGCTCCCCTCCTCTGTGACAATTCAACAGCATGACCAGGATCACTGCCTGTCTACTTGCTGACCAGCTGCCAGTTGGGGAGTCAGTTTGGCTCCCCTGCGCGAAACGGCGTAGCTGTCCAACTTAAGGTGTATAGGGGGCGCGTGTGCCTGCTTCACGACGCCGGAGCGGATGCATGTGGCCAGCGGCTGCGATGTCCACCGGCCACCCACGATCACTCCTCAGAGAGCCAGGATGGGGATCTGTCAATGTCAACAGACAGATCTCCATTCTGTCAGGAAAGTAGAGATAGATCTGCTGTTCCTAGTGATCAGGAACAGCCATCTCTCTCTACTCCCAGTCAGTCCCATTCCCCCACCGTTAGAAACACCTCCCTAGGAAACACTTAACCTCGTAATTACCCCATAGTGTTAACCCCTTCCCTGTCAGTGACATTTATACAGTAATCAGTGGCTATTTTAGTCAATGGTCCCAAAAAAATGTCAAAAGTGTCCAATCTTTCCACCGCAATGTCGTAGTCCTGATAAAAATCGTTGCTCACCGTCATTACTAGTAAAAAAAATAATAATAATAATACAAATGCCATAGATATATCCCCTATTTCCTGATGCTATAACTTTTGCGCAAACCAATTTCTTTTTTTTATATAATATATTATATTTACCACAGAGGTGATTAAATACCACCAAAAGAAAGCTCCATTTGTGGGAAAAATAATTCCATTACTCTCTATAATGGCTAAATAAAAATGTTTTCGCATTTCAATGTAAAAAGGGGGCAATTTAAAACTTTAAATGTAATCCTGCCTAAAGCCAGACATATATGGTTAAAAATGTAGCCAGTTCAGCAGGGACTGGACAAATTTCGATCCATGTACAGTATGGGTAGGCTAATTGTACCCCAAGTCGATTCATTGATTGGCTTGGGTACAACTGTCCTGTTGCCTTAGAGCTTTAACATCTAGACATTGACTAACTGATCTCTAAAGCCAGGACTGTTGTCCTCCATTTACTCCTAGCCACAAAACTAAACATTGCCAGATTGTAGCATTCCAATACTCAACCTAGCATAGCAGATATGGTTAGAGATCTTAACCACTTAAGCCCCGGACCAATATGCTGCCTAAAGACCCAAGGTGTTTTTACAGTTCGGGACTGCGTCGCTTTAACAGACAATTGCGCGGTCGTGCGACGTGGCTCCCAAACAAAATTGGTGTCCTTTTTTCCCCACAAATAGAGCTTTCTTTTGGTGGTATTTGATCACATCTGCGGTTTTGAGTTTTTGCGCTATAAACAAAAATAGAGCAACAATTTTGAAAAAAATGCAATATTTTTTACTTTTTGCTATAATAAATATCCCCCAAAAACATATATAATTTTTTTTTCCTCAGTTTAGGCCGATACGTATTCTTCTACCTATTTTTGGTAAAAAAAATCGCAATAATCGTTTATCGGTTGGTTTGCGCAAAATTTATAGCGTTTACAAAATAGGGGATAGTTTTATTGCATTTTTTTTTTATTTTATTTTTTTTACTACTAATGGTGGCGATCAGCGATTTTTCGTGACTGCGACATTATGGCGGACACTTCGGACAATTTTGACACATTTTTGGGACCATTGTCATTTTCACAGCAAAAAATGCATTTAAATTGCATTGTTTATTGTGAAAATGACAGTTGCAGTTTGGGAGTTAAACACAGGGGGCGCTGTAACATTTAGGGTACATCTAGTGTGTGTTTACAACTGTAGGGGGGTGTGGCTGTAGGACTGACATCATCGATCGAGTCTCCCTAATAAAAGGAATCACTTGATCGATGCAGCCGCCACAGTGAAGCACGGGGAAGCCGTGTTTACATACGGCTCTCCCCGTTCTTCAGCTCCGGGGAGCGATCACGACGGGGCGGCTATAAACGAATAGCCGCGCCGTCGTCCCGGATCGCTCCCTGAGGCTTACCGACCGCCGCATGTACCGGGGGGGGGGGGGTCCCGATCGGACCCCCGACCCACATCAAGCAGAGCACGTACAGGTACGTACATGTGCCTGTCCGTGCCATTCTGCTGACGTATATGTACATGAGGAGGTCCTTAAGTGGTTAACCATCAATGCGAAACAGAGAAAATACGAGAACTAACATAGTCTATCAGAAATATATTTCCCTCTGGACTGTATGATTTCACTACCCCAATTGCACAGTTGAAGAATGATGACACCTACACCTTATGTTTTCTTCTTGATGACTGGATCTTCTTGTTTTGTTGTCATGTTGCTTTAGTGACATTTAACAGTCACTATACATTGTATATGGCTGGTTTCCTTGATTCCTTTCCCCTGTCAGGATCACTTAAGCGCTCCTGCTCCTCATTCCAGCATCCGGGTTTTGGCTGTTGCATTCTCCCTGTTTGTGTCCACCTGCTGGGTGATTGATGTGGTCAGTCACCTGTTATAACTAAGCCAAATGCTCTGTCCTTTGCTTGTGATAGCGAATGATACCTATGTTATTGGTGATCGAGCTCCCTGACTACCTGCCCTGCTTTACTAGTGTATTTCCATGTGTATGACTTCAGACCAGATTAATGGACTATTCCCTGATCTCAGCCTCATGTTTTCTTCTTGATGACTGGATCTTCTTGTTTTGTTGTCATGTTGCTTTAGTGATTTTTGACAGTCACTATCCATTGTATATGGCTGGTTTCCTTTATTCCTTTCCCCTGTCAGGATCACTTAAGCGCTCCTGCTCCTCATCAAGGAAGAGCTGCACTCCCATCTAGCCAATCTTGTGTAGACTTGAACAAAGTCTCATAGACCCTATGATTGAGCTCCAGTGGGCAGAGCAAAACATGTCAGGGGGCTTGGTGGAGACTCATGGGCTGAGACTGTTTTCAAGTCTATTCTAAATTGGCTGGATGGGAGTGTGATTGGGAGTTTGGCACTGCTTTGATTTTATACATGGATCACTTTGGATAATCACTTTTGTCATCCTGCACATTTCTCCCTGGTGACCACGGGAATTTACCTTCCCCAGTTTGTGCAGCGTTAAAAATCTAGAACCAAGGTAACTGCAACTTTTTGTTTGTCTTGGCATTCTTGCTATGACTTTGTCTCTCACAAAGCTTTGTGTAACGGAATGACCCGTGACACCCAGAGACTTTTGAAGGATGGGGGGTACTCCTGTGCCAGCGCCACTAATGACTCTTGGGTCTAGGGTCACCATGTGCCCCTTTTTGGGCATAGGATGACTGATAAATGATAATTCATGTTTTGTAGGATATCTTGGAATATTACAAGTTGTTAAAGTCTGACTCCAAATGGAGTGTTTTCATTCAATGGGGGGACACATGCTTTTGAGGTGTTAATTGCATCTGCTCCTGGACATTCCATTGTGAGATGCTAATTAAGTCTGTAAAGGTCAGATGTCTAGCTTTTAGGTGTTAATTCAGCCTGGCTCCTAAGACCTCTCATTATGTATGCTAATAACACTGTTTGGTGTGAAAAGTATAAGATGTGGAATGTGACTTGTCAACTGTAGTAATAAGGTCATGTTAATTATGTCAGACCGGTGCCAAAACGTCTGACATAGGAATGTGTATTATGCAGGTGAATCACTTATTGTCGGAGACGGAATGTCTGGGGGAAAATTAACTCCTCTGAATGTCATTATCTAAAAGAATGTGATTGAAGCCCCATTGTGTGATGTGTGGGTGGAGTGTGTCTTTGTTCCTTTGATTACTGTAACATGCCTGTACTGTATATAAGAGAGCAAACCATTAAAGCATTGGTTCCATCATTTTACTCAGAACACAGAGCGTATGTCTCGTCTTTCTGAGGGAATTCTTATGGATCGTGTCTGCTGGCTTGTCGGGCTGTCGGATAAGCTGTTGTGGGTTGATGGAATGGAATATCGTAAACGGTGGTGACCGTTACACTTTGTAACCTACATTTTTGTGATTACTGATATATCCACTAGATGACTTGCTTCTTGGTTTCCTTTATGTTTTTGATTTTACAAACTCAATAAAGAACTAATAAAACAAAACATTTGCCATAGTCATTTCCATTTACAAAGCTGTTCTGTGCAATTCACCTGCTCTTTACTAAAATAAAAAATACTAGACTTTGCATTTAATTGGAAATTAGGAAATAATTTATATCACTGTATTTGAAACACCCAACATAATCTCCAGGAATCAAGTGGAGAAAAGACCTTCCTAAAATTGTGATTGGTGCCCTTTTTTTTTTGCCTTCTCTGTGCGTATTTTATTTTACTATGTTTTATTATTGAAACAGAGGAGGAAAATTGGGAGGGGGTTATCACGATGCTTACAAATCATAATGGAAACCGCATATATAGATAAAAAGAGTATGGAAGTTTAATGGAGACAAGATTAAAAACCAAACAAAATCATTTGTTGGACAATGTTTAACATTTTGTTATGATGGTGGTCAATTGAACAGAAATAGGACTTTTGGTCCCCAAAACCAAAAAGACCAAGAAAGCAGGGGAAGTTGGATTATTAGGGTACTGTGTGTGATGGACGCTGGGTCCCAGGACATTCGCTGCTTCATCGAGCACTGAGTACGTTCACCTCTCTTCCCATGTACCTGTCACTTGGCCGACACCTGAGCCCTGCTGACTTAGGGGAAACCCCCCTTTCGTCTCGTTACTTCCAGGCTACCAATTGTCTACCACTTTACCTGGCTCCATCGGGATAGATTGTACTTGACCCCTTACTTCGCTGGCAGCAATTGCTGCCATCTGTAACTATTTGCCATGTGCTAAAGCACCAGTCTAAGTTGGCTCCCCTGTCCTGGGACCTCCTACCTTTGCTCCTTACCTTGACAGGTATATCAGTTCACTACCCCTTTCCCCCTATTTCTTTCCCCTTCCTTTCTTCCCCTTCCCCCCCTTTCTTTCCCTCTCTGTCTCTATCCCTTCCCTCTTACCCGTCCCCCTTCTTCTTCTCATTCCCCTTTTTCCCCCCTCTTCCATCCCTTCCACCTGCCTTCCCCCCTTTCTTCCTCCCTTCCCTCTTTGTTTCAGGCATGTCAACTTCCCCCTCCCCTCCCTCTCCCCTCCTCCCCCTTCCTTTCCCTCGTCCCCTCCTCTTCCCCTCCTCTTCCCCTTCCCCCCCTTCCCCATCCCCCTTCCTTTCCTTTGCCCCCAGCCAGCCCACCTTCCTCCCCTCCCCTCTTCCTCCTCTCCCCCTCTCTTTTCCACCCTTCCCCTTCTCCCCCCCTTTCCTCCCTTTCTTCCCTCTCCTTCCCTTTCCATCCCCCCTCTGCCCCTCCTTGCCCCCTTCCCCCTCTTCCCCCCCTTTATATCCAATAAAGATGGAATGGACAATTCCTAAGATGAGGTTGCCCTCCGTCTCTGGATTTTATTATGCTTTTTGCCAACTGCTTAACTTTATACCATGTGTTGGTCCTTCTCTACACCATCAACACTTTTTATTTTACACTTTATCAAATTCAAGAAAGATCTATTAGTAAAATAAAGGTTATAAAAGATGATAATTTATTAAGGGACAAAGTATGTGTCACTGAGGAGTAAATTAACTTGGTTGACGCTTCATTTTCTGTAGAGATTTAATTTCTTGAGGATTTTGTATGTTAATTTAATCTCAAATGAACACAGAGTCAATACGCTCTCCTGTGTGCTCCAGAGATATCAGGGGGAATTTCTGCATTATAAATGTACAGTATGTGCCAAATAAAACTGTTCTGTGACCAAAATGTCACATTGCTTTTTTTATTGCACTAATTTAACTTTCTTCAGCAAATTGTCTCCACCACCGAATTGATCCTTCCAGTGCTGACTCCTCAATCCCCTTCTATGAGAATCTTCTTTTGAATCATTTAAACAAATCTGGACTAGTAACTAAAACAAGGAAACTTCTTCATTTTTTTTCAAATCTGGCAATTCACAGATATTATTTCCTTCTTTTTTTTTTTTCTGTGTTTTACAGGTATGGTTACTTTCAGTTATTATTTCATTTGTAAAATCCAGTTCATCCTAATCAATGTTATCTGATATTTTTTTGTTTCTTTTTTTTTTTAACTGGTTTTGCATAGTATACAGTATGTCCGAATAGTAAAAAATGGCTGCAAAATCCATCCAAAATTTTTATTACAGCAAAACTCTTTCATGATACTTTCACTTGAAACTCTGACCAGATTGATTTATTTTGTCTTAATTTAGATCAGTGGTCTCCAAACGGCGGCCCGAGGGCCGACGGAGGCCCGTTGCTTGCCTTTATCCGTCCCAATGATACAAAACACTATTCTGCCATCCGACACCGACAATGGAGCACCATTTCTCCCACTGACATCACTAATGGGGCACTATTCCTCCCTATGATACCAGCAATGGGGCACTATTCCTCCCTATGATACCAGCAATGGGGCACTATTCCTCCCCCTAATACCAGATGTTTACTCCCACTGATGCCAGGAACATTTTCACTCCCGCTGGCCAAAGTCCGGCCCTCCAAGAGTCTGAAGGAGAATTAACCGGCCCTTTGTTTAGAATGTTTGGAGACCCCTGATTTAGATAATAGATATTATTATTATTATTATTATTATTATTATTATTATTAATATTATTATTATGAATTTATATAGTACCAACAGTTTGTGCAGTGCTTTACAATCTACAATCCATTCCAATTGAATAAAATGCAAGGCTTAAGAGTGTCCTGGCTCATAAGAGCTCGTAAAAGGTAAAAAGGATACCCAAAGACCCTTTAACCACTTCAATACCGGACACTTTCACCCCATTCCTGCCCAGACCAATTTTCAGCTTTCAGTGCTGTCACACGTTGAATGACAATTGCGTGGTCATGCAACACTGTACATTGTTTATATATTTTTTTCCCACAGATAGAGTTTCCTTTTGATGGCATTTGATTACCTCTGGATTTTTTATTTTTTGTTAAATAAATTTAAAAAAGACAGACATTTTTGAAGAAAAAATAAGTTTTTCTGCGTTTATGTTATACATTTTTTTAACCACTTGACCACCGGGCACTTAAACCCCTTAATAACCAGACCAATTTTCAGCTTTCGGTGCTCTCACATTTTGAATGACAATTACTCAGTCATACAACACTGTACCCAAATTAAATCCTTTTTCCCACAAATGGAGCTTTCTTTTGGTGGTATTTAATCACCGTTGGGTTTTTTATTTTTTTGCGCTATAAAAGAAAAAAGACTGAAAATTCTGTAAAAAAAATAATTTTTCTTTGTTTCTGTTATACAATTTTGCAAATTTTTAATTTTTCTTCATAAATTTTGGCCAAAATGTATACTGCTACATATCTTTGGTAAAAATAAGAACAAATTGGTGGATATTATTTGGTCTTTGTGAAAGTTATAGAGTCAACAAGCTATGGTGCCAATATATGAAAATTGATCACACCTTGAAACCCTAAGGCCCCGTACAGACGACCGAACATGTTTGCTGAAACTGGTCCGCGGACCAGTTTCAGCAGACATGTTCGGTCGTCTGTACAGCCGAGCGGACAGGATTCCAGTGGACATTTGCCTGCCGGGCCTTTTTCGAGCGGGCAAATATTTCTAAACTTGTTTAGAAACATGCCCGCTGGAATCCTGTCCGTCGGACATGTTCGGTCGTCTGTACAGACTTACCGTACATGTCCGACCTGCCGCCATCCCTCGCATGCGTCGAATGACTTTGACGCATGCATGGAAGCAATGACCTTTCAGCGTCGCGCACGTCGCCGTGTCGACGGCGCGGACACGTCACCGCGCTGTCTGTCCACGCGGATTTCGGTTCGATGGTGTGTACAACCATCAGACCGAAATCTCCCAGCGGACATGTCCGATGAAAACGGTCCGGCGGACCATTTTCATCGGACTGTCCGCTGGTGTGTACGAGGCCTAACATGCCAGAAAAGTACAAATTCCCCACCAAATGACCCCTTTTTTGAAGGAAGAAATTCCAAGGTATTTAGAAAGAGGCATGGTGAGTTTTTTGAAGTTGTCGTTTTTTCCCACAATTCTTTGCAAAATCAAGATTTTTTTTTTTTTGTGAGACTTTTACACAGCGTGGCCACATACAGAGGCCCAACATGCAGGGAGCACCTTCACATGTGTGAGACTTTTACACGGCGTGGCCACATACAGAGGCCCAACATGCAGGGAGCGCCATCAGGCGTTCTGGAGCACCCAGACCAATTCTGACATTCTTCGCCTACATGTAAAATAATCATTTATTTGCTTGAAAGTAACATAGAACCCCAAAATATTATATATATTTTTTAGCAAAGACCCTAGAGAATACAATGGCGGTTGTTGCAACTTTTTATCGAGCACGGTATTTGCACAGCAATTTTTCGAACACGTTTTTTCTGGAAATATAACTGTTTTGAGCTTTTAAAAAAAAAAAAACATTAAAGTTAGCCCAATGTTTTTGCATAATATGAAAGATGAAGTTACGCCGAGTAAATAGATACCCAACATGTCACCCTTCAAAATTACACACGCTTGTGGAATGGCGCCAAACTTTGCTACTTAAAAATCCCCAGAGGTGACGTTTTAAATATTTTTACTGGTAACATCTTTTTAGTTGGAGAAGAGGTCTAGGGCCAAAATTATTGCTCTCGCTCTAACGTTCGCAGCGATACCTCACATGTGTGGTTTGAACACTGTTTTCATATGTAGGCGGGACTTACGTGCGCATTCGCTTCTGTATACGAGCACACGGCAACAGGGGTGCTTTAAAAAAAAAAAATTATTGTTCATTTTACTTTATTTATTTTAGTTTGACACCTTTTTCCCCAAACATAAATGTTTTGATCACTTTTCTTCCTATTACAAGGAATGTTAACATCCCTTGTAATAGGAATATAGCATGACAGGTCCTCTTTACAGTGAGATATGGGGTCAATAAGACCCCACATCTCACCTCTAGGCTGGGAAGCCTGAAATAAAAAAATTGAAAAAACGATCCTGGCTTCGATCGTAGCGGTGAGTCGGTAGAAGCACTGGAGGGCGATGGGAGGGGGGGTTGTCCCCTTTCGCCTCCTGTAAGAACGATCAAGAGGTGGAACAGCTGCCATGATAATTTTTATGGTGTAGAGAATCGCCAGCTGAAAAAGAGGATATCTGAATGATGCCTGTAGCTGCACCCATCATTCAGATATCCCTTGCACAAATTCAAGGACGTCATATGACAGACCGGCGGCCAGGAAGTGGTTAAAACGCATTTTTTTCCAGAGTATTTTCCGATTATTGCAGAATATTTTCCGGGTATTGCAGAGTATTGGTCGGGTATTTCAGAGTATTGGTCGGGTATTTCAGAGTATTGGTCGTGTATTGCAGAGTATTGGTCGGGTATTTCAGAGTATTGGTCGGGTATTTCAGAGTATTGGTCGGGTGTTTCAGAGTATTGGTGGGGTATTGCAGAGTATTGGCCGGGGTATTGCAGAGTATTGGCCGGGGTATTGCAGAGTATTGGCCGGGGTATTGCAGAGTATTGGTCGGGTATTGCAGAGTATTGGCCGGGGTATTGCAGAGTATTGGCCGGGGTATTGCAGAGTATTGGCCGGGGTATTGCAGAGTATTGGTCGGGTATTGCAGAGTATTGGCCGGGGTATTGCAGAGTATTGGCCGGGGTATTGCAGAGTATTGGCAGGGGTATTGCAGAGTATTGGCAGGGGTATTGTACAGTATTGCAGGGGGTATTGCAGAGTATTGCAGGGAAGGAAGAGTATTGCACAGGGTATTGCAGGGATGGCTGAGCAGGGATGGCTGGATCTGTGACTGCAATTGTCACAGATCCAGCCCACGGCGCTGCTGACACCCGCTCTCTCCTCTCACACTGTACTGATCATCAAATGACGCCGGTTTGTTTACATGTGATCGCTCCGTCATCTGATGGGCACTGATTGACATCTGTGGTGGGCACCACTGATGGGGGCTCTGCTGATAATCAATGCATGGATTATCAGCACAGACCCCCCCTGTCAGGAGAGCCGCTGATCGGCTCTCCTCTGCTCATGCCTTGTCAGCACAAACTGAGGAAAGTCGATTACCAGCACATCCTGGTTACCGCTGTGATCAGTTGTGATTGGTCACAGCTGATCACGTGGTAAAGAGCCTATGTCATAGGCTCTTTACCAAGATTGGAGAGAGTGACACACTGCACAACAGATTGCGGCTTATCCTGCTGGAACGTCATATGATGCCCATGATGCTTAAACTGTTTTTAACTAGATTTTAGTGTAATTATATTCCCCGTGTGGTTTGTTTGCCTTACTTTGGGATGATGGGCTCACATGTCATGGCTAATCGATTGCCCTATGTTCATATATTGCTGCAGCTAACTTGCCCCTATTTGCTAAAGGGACAGGCGTCGTCTTGTTCCAGGTCACACAGCGTCCAATGAATGGCTCACCATTTCCTTTTTTGTTGCATCACAAATGTGGGCGTACTAATGTGATTAGATTGCATGGTGACCTCTCTGTTAATTGCTCAGCCTGTTTGTGTCTGTGTCAGATCTAATTACTGTGTAGCTCTCAACTACAGAACACTAGACTGAGAGACCAAGGGGCTGTGGGATATGTAGTTTCTTTGCAGTTAGTGTCAGTTCTCACACTACAGACAGATGTCATGCATTAACTTGATCACTGCCATGCCCCATGATGCCCATGATGCTTTAACAGTTTTTAACTAGATTTAAGTGTAATTAAATTCCCGGAGTGGTTTGTTTGCCTTACTTTGGGATGATGGGCTAAATGTCATGTCTGCAGAGTGTAGTGTCACGACTAATCGATTGCCCTATGTTCATATATTGCTGCAGCTAACTTGCCCCTATTTGCTAAAGGGACAGGCATCGTCTTGTTCCAGGTCACACAGCGTCCAATGCATGGCTCACCATTTCCTTTTTTTGTTGCATCACGAATGTGGGCGTAATAATTTGATTCAATTGCATATTGACCTCTTTGTTAATTGCTCAGCCTGTCTGTGTCTGTGTCAGATCTAATTACTGTGCAGCTCTCACCTACAGAACACTAGACTGAGAGAACCAGGGATTGTAGGATATATAATTTTTTTGCAGTTAGTGTCAGTTCTCACACTACAGACAGATGTCATGCATTAACTTCATCATTGCCATGCCACATGCCTTATGTTTGAACACAAACCAAAACTTCTGACACCTGAACTTATTCTACGATAGGCTGTGTTTAAAGGGCAACAACTGATACACGATCAATGCCTCTCAACGTAGAAGAAAAACACAAAATGCAGGTAGGAAGGTTCATAATGCATTTAAATGCTGGGTTGCTAATCTGTAACACTCATTTGAACCGTGCTTATTCCAGATCTATGTGTTGCCGTATCTTTAGCAAACTTTGAAGTAAATCTAAACCCTAACTGGAAAACATGTATATTTCTGTATGCACTGCGTATAATTGTCATTTTCTTCTAAAATCCTTGGTTTCACTTTCTTAATTTGTTTTTTAATGCTAGTGCTATTGATTTACTCCAGCCTCATAGATACTTCCTGTCTACACCTAACAATACTTTAGATCTTTTTTTGGTCTCTATCGGCTTGGACTTTGGCGCAAATTCGAATAATAATTTATTTCTGGTAAAACCCGATTCTGATATTGTGATGAATAAATTGTTATTTGTTTGATAGACAACTGATTAAATTACATTCTGAGCATCCTTCAGTAAGTTCAATGTTACAGTCAATATCTGAGAATTCTGGTGAATAATTTGAACACTAAATAGCTTGATAAAAAAAGAAAATATGTCATCTTTGCTGCACACAAATTTGGTCAATATCCCAACTCTTGCTTCTAGAATTTCTCTACTCAATATGTTAAATTATAATAAATGAAGTCTCCATTTGAGTTGCAGGAAAAAAAATAATGACATTTTAAGTTCTTATTTGCCTTTCTGAACATGAAAAAACAAACTTTTACAATTTTCTAAATCCATATCCATGTTTGTTATTTTTTCAGAGTTTTAGACAATTGACAGCTGAAATAACATTTTGATCCTTCCATCCTCAGTAACTTTGGGATTTGTCTAATCTCTGATATTTCTTATTTAGAAAAAAAAAGTGATACATGCATTATCCTTATCTAACTTAGTTTAACCACATTTGCCGACGGCGCACCGTCATTATACGTCCACAAGGTGGCTCTGCTGGGCGAGAGCACGTAATATGACGTCCTCTCTCCCGCGCGCCCCCGACTCCCGTGCGTGTGCCCGGCGGGCGCGATCGCCGCCGGGCACACGCGATCGCTCGGTACAGAGCGGGGACCGGGAGCTGTGTGTGTAAACACACAGCTCCCGGTCCTGTCAGCAGGGGAAATGCTGATCTTCGGTTCATACAATGTATGAACCAAGGATCAGTCTTTCCCCTAGTGAGGCCACCCCCCCCCCACAGTAAGAACACACCCAGGCATACTTAACCCCTTCCCCGCCCCCTAGTGTCAGCCCCTTCACTGCCAGTGGCATTTTTATAGTAATCCAATGCATTTTTATAGCACTGATCGCTATAAAAATGCCAATGGTCCCAAAAATGTGTCAAAAGTGTCCGAAGTGTCCGCCATAATGTCGCAGTACCGGAAAAAAAAATCGCTGATCGCCGCCATTACTAGTAAAAAAAATATAATAAAAATGACATAAAAATACCCCCTATTTTGTAAACGCTATAACTTTTGCGCAAACCAATCAATAAACGCCTATTGCGATTTTTTTTTACGAAAAATATGTAGAAGAAAACGTATCGGCCTAAACTGAGGAAAAAAAATGTTTTTTTATATATTTTTGGGGGATATTTATTATAGCAAAATGTAAAAAATATTCATTTTTTTCAAAATTGTCGCTCTATTTTTGTTTATAGCGCAAAAACTAAAAACCGCAGAGGTGATCAAATACCACCAAAAGAAAGCTCTATTTGTGGGGAAAAAAGGACGCCAATTTTGTTTGGGAGCCACGTCACACGACCGCGCAATTGTCTGTTAAAGCGACGCAGTCCCGAATCACAAAAAGTACTCTGGTCTTTGGGCAGCAATATGGTCCGGGGGGTAAGTGGTTAAATGGTAACTTCACTTTCGTGGAAAAAAATATAGCAGATAAAAAAATATAATATAGATTTTTAATTGGTACACAAGCCATGTTGGATTTAATGTTATTAACCAGTTAACGACCGGCTCACAAACTTATGCAAGGAAAGACGGGATGGACAGCCGCACTCCAAGAAAAACCATAAGGTTTTCTTTATTGTAAAAAAAGGATAAAAAATGCACTACAAAATAAGCAGAACACAGGGAAAACAGCCTACGCGTTTCACACTCCAATTAGTGCTTAGTCATGACATGTTTTGTGTTCTGCTTGTTTTGTAGTGCATTTTTTATCAATTTGTTTACAATAAAGACAACCTTATGGTTTTTCTTGGAGTGCGGCTGTCCATCCCATCTTTCCTTATATCAATTGCTTCGTGCATTGCCAGCACCCTTGATTTCCTGAACTGCTGCTGATTTTCCCAACAAATCCACCTGGAGCGGTTACTCCCTTTCCTTCACAAACGTATACATTGGCAGAATGGCACAGCTGGGCAAAATGACCGTGCCTGTGCCCTTGCCACAAGCTCCGTGACAGTGCCCACGGGACCCCCGGACTCAATGTCTGCTGGTGTCCCGCGATCGGGTCACAGAGCTGCAGAATGGGGAGAGGCCAGTGTAATCAAGCATCTCCGCATTCTGCCCAGTGACACTGGCACTAATCGTCTGCTCCCTCTTATTGGGAGCAGCCATCAGTGATGTGTAACTCGTAGCCACGCCCCCTAATAGTTAGAATAACTCCCTAGGACACACTTAACCCCTTCCCTGCCCCCAGTGGTTAACCCCTTCACTGCTAGTCACCTTTATACAGTTATCAGTGCATTTTTATAGCACTGATCGCTGTGTAAATGTGAATGGTCCCAAAAATAGAGACACGAGTGTCAAATGTGTCCGCCATAATGTCACAGTGACAATAAAAATCACTGATCACCCTCATTACTAGGAAAAAAAATTATATTAATAAAAATTACATAAAACTATCCCCTATTTTGTAGATGCTATAACTTTTGCGCAAACCAATCAATAAACGCTTATTGCGATTTTTTTACCAAAAATTTGTAGAAGAATACGTATCGGCCTAAACTGAGGAAACAAATTTTTTTTTAGATATTTTTGGGGGATATTTATTACAGCAAAAAGTAAAAAAATATTGCTTTTTTCAAAATTGTCGCTCTATTTTTGTTTATAGCGCAAGAAATAAAAACCGGCAGAGGTAATCAAATACCACCAAAAGAAAGCTCTATTTGTGGGGAAAGAAGGACGCCAATTTTGTTTGGGAGCCACGTCGCACGACCGCGCAATTGTCAGTTAAAGCGATGCAGTGCCGAATCGCAAAAAGTGGCCTGGTCATTTGGCCGCCAAATGGTTTGGGGCTGAAGTGGTTAAAGATTACCTTTACATTTTGATCTTCAGTGCTGTAAATTTATGTAAATTTCAATGTCATACGGCAACCCGGAGGTGCTCAGCAAGCAGTTGCTGTATTTCCTGCCTCTGTGATTGACTCGCAGATTTTCCCAGAAGTCTACAGTTAGATACAAGTAAACGTTTAGGCGTACCCTGCAAATCCCCGAAACATTCGTTGATCACCCTGAGGTTTTTTTTTTTTTCTCAATAAATGTGGAGCTTAGCTTTTCTTTAACTTTTTCCTTTTCATAAGTAAGTAAAAATATTCCAATGGGGAATCAGACAATATATACTGAGTTTTTTCTCTCCGGAATGTCTGACCTTCCAACCCTTCAGCTCCCGCTCTTCCTTTTCTTCCTTCTCATCTACCTTCTGACATTAATAGGGAATTTTCTCATCATCGTCCTCATTGTGACTGACTCTCGCCTCCACGTTCCTATGTATTTCTTCCTCGGGAACCTGGCTGGATTGGACCTCTGTTGTTCTTCGGTCACCGTCCCACAAATGTTATTTGACCTTCTCACCAGGAGGAGAATGCGTACAGTAACAGCTTGTATGGCTCAAGTTTTCTTCTTTATGTCCTTTGCCGGTTGTGAGGTGTTTCTGTTGTCCACCATGTCCTATGATCGATATGTCGCCATTTGTCAGCCGTTACATTACACACAGGTCATGCAGTGGAAAGTGTGTGTACAATTTGTCTCCATTGTGTGGTGTATCAGTTTTACCAATTCCTTAGTTCACACAGTTTATGCCTTGAAATTAAAATTTTGCAGGTCACAAATCATCAAAAACTTCTTCTGTGACTTGCCCCAGTTATTTCAGATCTCTTGTAATGACATACACATGAATATCATGCTCCTTCTTCTCTTTGGTGTCTTCCTTGGAGTGGTGTCTTTAATAACGATCCTCCTGTCCTACGTCTCTATCTTTAACACTGTCTTGAAAATGAAAGTTAAAGACAACAAAACAAAAGTCTTCTCTACATGCACCTCTCACCTGACAGTGGTCTTTCTATTTTATATCTCTGTTGTGCTTAATTATTTCACTCCAGGTTTTAGTTATAATTTTACCAGTTACAAAGTGGTGTCTGTTTTTTACACAGTGATCCTTCCTCTCCTCAATCCTATGATTTACAGTCTGAGGAGCCAGGATTTCAGAGTGGCATTTCAAAATATTTCAAGGAAAATCATCTCCAATCTAACATAGAATTTATACAAACGAAATCTTACCTATAGTGGAGTAAAAAAAATTATAAGTGAATACAGCGCTATTAAATAAAAATATATAAGAAATATATAAGAAATAAAAACCACAAAAATAACCAAACAATAATCGCTGCATATAGAACGGTGAACTAAACCAATAAAACTGAATAAAATAGGTATATGCGCTAATATTAACTATAGTGGTTAACAATGTACAGCTAGGCCTGGATTCACGTAGAACCGCGTATCTTTGTGCGGGCGTAACGTATCCAATTTACGTTACGCCTCCACAGCTTTGACAGGCAAAGTGCCGTATTCTCAAACCAAAGTTGCGGCGGCGTAGCGTAAATAGTGTTAGATGTGGGCGTGTGTTATGTAAATTTAATGTGACCCCACGTAAATGACGCTTTTTACGAACAGCGCATGCGCCGTCCGTGAAAGTATCCCAGTGCTCCAAATTAACCCGCAGGACGCCCAGCCCTATTCGCGAAGATTTTCAAAATTCGACGTGGGAACGACGTCCATACTTAACATTGGTACGCCTCATGTACGCCTCATATAGCAGGGGTAACTTTACGCCGGGAAAAGCCTAACGTAAACGGCGTATCTGTACTGCGTCGGCCGGGCGTATGTTCGTGAATTCGCGTATCTTGCTGATTTACATATTTATAGGCGTAAATCAGCGTACACGCCCCTAGCGGCCAGCGTAAATATGCAGTTAAGATACGATGGCGTAAGAGACTTACGCCGGTCGGATCTAATACAAATCTATGCGTAACTGATTCTAAGAATCAGGCGCATAGATACGACGGCTCAGACTCAGAGTTACGACGGCGTATCTGGAGATACGCCGGCGTAACTCGTACGAGAATCCGGGCCCAAGAGTGTAAAACCTAGTCCAGGTAGGTAAACAGTAAACACATAGAACCAGTGAAATACAAATAAGGTTGCCAAAAAACAATATGTACAATCAGTCCCAGTGCAAATCCTACGAAACAAACGTGCAGCACACCCCCGCAGTAATACTGTGTAGGGCTGAGAGATTCCTCTGCGCTTCCTATGACTGTCTCAGGCACACGTGTAAGATCTTCAAACCAGCACAGCTCGTAGGGAACAGAGGGGAGAAAAAACAAAAACCAAACTCATGGTGCAATACTGTGTAACCAAGCAGGAGACAAAGACTAAGCTGTTTGTATGCACACTCACGAATCGGCGGAAAAAAGGAAAGCAACTTCTACTGCCGCTCAGTTTGATGATCTCTTCATACGGATAACATCCATCGATCCCATCACTTGGCTCCTCCCCCCACGCGTTACGTCACTAGACACGTGACTTAGTCCAAAGCTAACTTATTATCAATGCATATGAAATAACATAAATAACTTGCCATTTTAGAATCTGTAAGGCCCCTTTCACACAAAGGGTCTAATTGGGTCCACCTGTCAGTTTTTCAGGTGGACCTGATCAGTAGACATGTGCATTCGTTTTCGTCCGAATGCTTTTTCGTCCAATTTTCGAGTTTGTTTTAACAAACAATTTACGAACGCTCACAATACGAAATCTGAAAGATCCGATATAAAAAATGCTTTATTTTCGTTTATTTGCTACAACAGTTCGATATATATAGAAGATTGGACATGACGGTTGAATGTGCCTAACCCAACTCTATCAGTCCAAGATTATTCGTCATCGAGAGAAAAGATTCGACGAAGCAGCTAAAAACATACAAAAATAATATCAAAAACATATATAGCCTGTGAATGGTTATAAAATGATAAAACAGTGCTAATAGCTAATAGCTAAAAACATACGATCGCCACGAACGGACATTTATGGTCAAATGCTCCGCCCATAGGCTATAGAAGAATTCTAATGTTGGTTGACTAGTAATAATAATTAATAAATATAATTATTACTAGTGTCATAATACAACATTAGAATTCTTCTATAGCTTGTGGGCAGAGAATTCGACTGGAAATGTACGATCGCGGCGTTGTTTAGTTTAGCTGCTTCGTCAAATCTTCTTAGAACATCCGACAGACACCATAAGCCTTCAATGACAGATTCAAACTTAATTCATTCGGATCTTCGGACTAATGCATTTTTTAACAAAACAAAATAGATAAAAAATGAATTTCTGAAGTAACTAAATAATTTTATTTTTTGGACGAAAATGAAATTCTGAAATTAAATATTTCAGTGTGCACATGTCTACTGATCAGACCCTTCATTCACCCCTATGGAACAGCAGGCGTAAACAGATTTGTGTCCATTTACACCCACCTACCTCCAATCTGGAGGTCTAGGTGGATCAGATCAGAGGGCAGTTGGGTGTAAATGGACAGCCACCCATATAGGAGAACAGAGTGGACATGGACCTGTCATCCATCTACTATGCTCTGATCAACAGGGGATCAGCAGACAGATCCCTTGCTGATCAAATCAGAGTCTGCCCTGTGTGAAAGGGGCCTAATTACATACAAACAAACCCTGCACATGTATAGCGATATATCACTTTATGTACAGTAGGTGACCGCGATATTTTGACAATCTCGCTGCTTTTATCGGCTAGATTGACCATCTACAAACCCCGTCGTGGGAGCCAGCACTCATAAGGCCCCGTACACACGGCCGAGGAGTTCTGGGATGAAGCCGCCGAGGAGTTCGGCGGGCCGCCTTCTCCCATAGAACAACGAGAAAATAGAGAACATGTTCTGTATTTTCTCGACGAGTTCCTCGGCGGCTCCATCGAGCCAAAAGTGTACAGACGACAGAGTTTCTCGGCAGAATCCGGGTTTTGACCGAGTTTCTCTGTGAATTCTGCCGAGAAACTCTGTCGTGTGTACGAGGCCTTACAGGAACGAGGATCCGACTTGGATTCCCGACAATTCCAGACACTGTGTTTGGTATAAATCATGAGGGGAAACTCCATGCTAAATTTTAAATAAAAAAACGGCATGGGTTCCCCTCCAGGAGCATACCAGGCCCTTGGGTCTGGTATGGATTGTAAGCAGGACCCCCCACGCCGAAAAAACGGCGTGGGGGTTCCCCCAAAATCCATACCAGACCCTTATCTGAGCATGCCACCAGGCCGGTCATAAAAGGAGTGGGGATGAGCGAGCGCCCCCCGTCCTGAGCCGCACCAGGCTGCATGCCCCTTGCTTTGGCCCTGTGGCCCCCCACCCCAAAGCACCCTGTCCCCATGTTTATGGGGACAAAGGCCTCTTCCTGACAACCCTGGCCATTGGTTGTCGAGGTCTGCGGGCGGGGGCTTATCGGAATCCGGGACTATATGGACTATAGATACTAAAGCTTCATGTGTTCCATAGGCTCTACTGTATTTAAGGTTATACATTTATAAATTTCTCCTTTATAAATATAGGATTTATAAAAAATGATAATGTTACCAGTATGGTAGGAAGACAATGTCAGGTAACCGAAATATGATGTAAATAAGTATGGGATTATGATGGATTACTGCACTGAATAAAAAAAATATATAATTGGGTATGTAGCGCCTGGTTACTTTTCAGAACCGGTGCTAGTGAAATTTAGAGGGGGTCAGCGAGTTAAGTGACTCTGACCATGTTAATTAGTTCAAATTTGGAGCTTCTTTCCCAGCTTGGCTGTGCTGTAGGCCCATGCTATTGTTCCTGGAGTGCAGTTCCACCCCAGGTCAGCAGGTGGCAGCAGTGGAGTCAAGGACTGGATACTTTTCCCAGCAGCCTATCATGAGGAGGCTTCCTCGCTGTGCATGCTGGGGAGGGGTATTTATGGGGCAGGCGCCATCTTCCTGGGTCTTCTCCTCGTGTGGCGCCCACCTTCAGGGTAGCCATTCCACAGCGCCCCGGCAAATGGCCTTCCAGGCCGGGGGGGAACCTGCTATGCAGAGATCCTGGCTTCGGGTCCACGTTGGCCCAGAGCATCTGATCTGCCACTTGGGACTCAGTAATCGACAGCTTCCCAGCATTGGGGATGACTACAGAAGGTAACCATTCATCTACTTGACCCATAAGGGAGAAGCATGCCTCATAGCATTGGGAATGACAAAAGATGGTGCCTGCCCGTCTGTCTGTTCCCCCCACCAGGGGTCCTGGAGCATGCTGGGACTGTGACGTCATAAGAAGCCTATATAAATCGTTGCACAGCCGGCATTACAGCGGGAGGGAGCGTCGAGTCAACATCGTAAGAAAAGAAGAAAATTAGAAGGCAGAAGGCGACAAAGAAGACCGGGCTGGCCGCCGCTAGTAAAAGAGCTTCAAAGAAGATAGCGGCGGAGAGCACACCGAAGAAGGCACCGGAGAGTGATCGGGAGAAGAACCGGGAAGTGCCGAGACAACACCGGAGAGCACAAGAAGAGAGCGGAGAAGACGAAAGACGACCCCCAAAGTCAGAAGAAGACCCCTGGAGAGCGGAGAAGACCCCCAGAGCTGACTAATAAATTATTTTAAAAACCTGTGTTGTGTGTTTATTTTTTTGACACTTTTCCTCCAGGTGAATGGGTAGGGGTATGATGTACCCCATACTCAACTCATTTACCTAGGGTGGGGGGCCGGTATCTGGGGGACCCCTTATTAATGGGGGCTCCCGGATTCCGATAAGCCCCCACCCGCAGACCCCGACAACCAATGGCCAGGGTTGTCGGGAAGAGGCCCTGTCCTTATCAACATGGGGACAGGGTGCTTTGGGGTAGGGGGCTGCAGGGTGCCCCCCTGCCCCACAACACCCACCCCCCCATGTTGAGGGCATGCGGCCTGGTACAGCTCAGGGGGGGGCGCTCGCTCGTCCCCACTCCTTTCCTGACTGGCCGGGCGAGGTGCTCGGATACGGGTCTGGTATGGATTGTGGGGGAATCCCCATGCAGTTTTTCAGCATGGGGGGTTCTCCTTACAATCCATTCCAGACCTAAGGGCCTGTTATGCTCCTGGAGGGGAACCCATGTTGTTTTTTTATTTAAAATTCGGCGTGGAGTTCCCCCTTATGATTCATACAAAACGCTGCATCTAGTATTGATGGGAATCCAAGTTGGCTCAGCGCTGGCTCCCGCAACGGGGCTCATAGGTGGTCAATGTTGCCGAGAAAAGGAGCGAGATTGACACAATATCGCGGTCACCTACTGTACCTCCTTAGTATGGCGATACCTCATATGTGAGACTTTACCACAGCCTGGCCACATACTGTAGACTCTACAGTGTAGAGAGACCAAGTATCCACCTTCAGACGTTCTAGGAACATAAATTACACATCTAATTTTCCGTCAGCCTGTTGCATTTTTTAAGTCCCTTTATATTTCTAAAACATTTTTCCAAAAAAAGGGTAAACAAAATATTACCTGTGGTTTTAGTAGTGCAGTGGTCCACAGAGGAGAGCATCGGTCCAGGCAGCAAGCAGGGATGTGGTCAGCAACAGCAAAAGCAATCATCCAGCCAGCAGGCAGGAATATTGTCCATAGTCAGCACAGGCAGCAGGCAGAGATACTGTCAGCACAGCCAAAGCATTGGTCTAGGTAGCAGGTAGAGATGCAGTCAAAAGCAGCAAAAGGAATTATTCAGGCAGCAATGCTGTCCATTGTCAGTAGGCAGCAGGCAGAGTTATGCAGCAGGCAAAATCCATACCAGAACCTTATCCGAACATACAGCCTGGCCAGAAAAAGGGGGGGATGCGAGCGAGCGCCCCGTCTCCTGGACCATACCAGGGCACACACCCTCAACATGGGTGGGTTCTTTGAAGCAAGGGGGGCTCTGTGCCCCCCCCCCCACTCCAAAGCACCTTTTCCCCATGTTGATGGGGACAAGGGACTCTTTCCGACAACCCTGAGCAGTGGTTGTCAGGGTCTGCGGGCAGGGGGCTTATCAAGATCTGGAAGCCCCCCTCTAACAAGGGGGCCCCCAGATCCTGACCCCCCACCCTATGTGAATGAGTATGGGGTACATTGAATCCCTAACCGTTCACCAAAAAAAAAATCAAAGAAATTAAACAAGCATTTAAGTTTTTAGTCCTTTATTAAAGCAGTTCCAGTGTCTCTTCTCCCTCCAGTCTTCTCCCCTCTCTGGTAATGTCTTCTCCCCTCTCCGGGTCTTCTCCCTCCTCTGGTGATGTCTTCTCCCCTCTCCAGTTCTTCTCCCTCCTCCAGTAATGTCTTCTCCCCTCTCTGATTCTTCTCCCTCCTCCGGTGATGTCTTCTCCTCTCTCCGGTTCTTCTCCCTCCTCCAGTAATGTCTTCTCCCCTCTCTGGTTCTTCTCCCTCCTCCGGTGATGTCTTCTCCTCTCTCCGGTTCTTCTCCCTCCTCCAGTGATGTCTTCTCCCCTCTCTGGTTCTTCTCCCTCCTCTGGTGATGTCTTCTCCCCTCTTCGGTTCTTCTCCCTCCTCCAGTAATGTCTTCTCCCCTCTCTGGTACTTCTCCCTCCTCTGGTGATGTCTTCACCCCTCTTCAGTTCTTCTCCCTCTTCCAGTAATGTCTTCTCCCCTCTCTGGTTCTTCTCCCTCCTCTGGTGATGTCTTCTCCCCTCTCCGGTTCTTCTCCCTCCTCCAGTAATGTCTTCTCCCCTCTCTGGTTCTTCTCCCCTCTCTGGTTCTTCTCCCTCCTCTGGTGATGTCTTCTCCCCTCTCCGGTTCTTCTCCCTCCTCCAGTAATGTCTTCTCCCCTCTCTGGTTCTTCTCCCCTCTCTGGTTCTTCTCCCCTCTCTGGTACTTCTCCCTCCTCTGGTGATGTCTTCTCCTCTCTCCGGTTCTTCTCCCTCCTCCAGTAATGTCTTCTGCCCTCTCTGGTTCTTCTCCCCTCTCTGGTTCTTCTCCCTCCTCTGGTGATGTATTCTCTCCTCTCCGGTTCTTCTCCCTCCTTCAGTAATGTCTTCTGCCCTCTCTGGTTCTTCTCCCCTCTCTGGTTCTTCTCCCTCCTCCAGTGATGTCTTCTCCCCTCTCTGGTCCTTATTAATCCGCTGTCTTCATCCTCTGGTTCTTCTGCTGCCTCCAGTTCTTCTCCCTCTGATGTCTTGTCCCGGCGCTAGCTCCCACTGTTATGTTATGTCCGGCATGTGCTATTACTTATATAGCAATGGTGTGTGACCATCTGGTGATGTCATCGGGAGACCCTGCCCCCTTGTGGCGTCATTGCCCCATAATGCCCCAGGTCTGGGTCTGGTATGCTCTTGGGGGGAGTTTTTTTTTTTTTTTTCATTTTGGCAAGGGGTTCCCCTTCAGGATCCTCAGAGCAAAAGTCACACCACAATGGCTGTGACTTCTATTCAAATCAATGGACTCTTATAGGGAACCATTGATTTTGACATGTCAAAAAAAAAACCTTGACGTGGCGGAACAGAGTTAAGCTGTTAACAGCCTTTAGCAGCGTCAGACGTTTTTACAGCTCTAATGTCGGTCCTCAGAATTGGATTTTGAACCCTGGATTTTTTTTTTGCAGCTTGAAAACGCCTATGCCACTTACAGTTTCTAAAAGCCTGTGTGTGCATGATGCCATTGAATAACACGGAAAGGTGTTTTTAAGCTGAAAAAAAATCATGCCCTGTGTGTATTAGGCCTTAAACAAAGGATTAGCATCTGTAATGCCTATATTTCCACCAGGGAAGCAAAACAACAGTTGCCACACACATAGGAGGGGTCACACAAGGGCCACTCAGGGTGGAACTGATAAGTTCCAGGCTGGTGATCCCCTATGAGCCGACTGGACTGGAGCATGGATGGGGCTAATGGGGCTAATGGGTTTCTCTATTTTTCAGGGATCCTAATGCCGCATACACGCGACCGTTTTTCATGTTATGGAAAAAAACAACGTTTTCTCGACGTGATTGCTCTCAAGCCTGCCTTGCATACACACGATCGTGATAAAAAATGCTCTAGCAAAGCGGGGTGGTGTACAACACGTACGACGGCACTATAAAGGGGAAGTTCCATTCGAATGGCGCCACCCTTTAGGCTGATTATGCAAATTTCCCTTTTCATAACTTGCTTCTTTTCTTTTTCTTTTTCACGACGAGAAAAACAACGAGAAAAAATAGAGCATGTTCTAAATTTTTAATGGCCATTTTTCACGGCGAGAAAATGCTCTGGAGCCCACACACCATCGTTTTTAACGACCAATTAAAAAAATTGCATTTTTCTCGTCATGACAAATGGTCGTAAGAGTGAGATCCTGAATCTACACACTTAGCACAGTCATTGTGAGGGGCTCCCACCATTCCTGATTGATGTATTACTGGTTTAACCACTTAAGGACCACCTCCTGCACATATACGTCGGCAGAATGGCATGGCTGGGCACGGGCACGTACATGTACGTCGCCTTTAAGAGCCTAGCCGTGGGTCGCACACACCATCCCCGTTCTTCGTTGTGTCATTGATTGTCTGTTCCCTGATATAGGGAAAGACTATCACTGACGTCACACATCCAGGCCCGCCCCCCTACAGTTAGAAACACATATGAGGTCACACTTAACCCCTACAGCGCCCCCATAATGGTTAACTTCTAAACTGCATTTGTCATTTTCACAATTATCAGTGCATTTTTATAGCACTTTTTGCTGTGAAAATGACAATGGTCCCAAAAATGTGTCAAAATGTGTCCTCCATAATGTCGCAGTCATGAAAAAAATCGCTGATCGCCGCCATTTGTAGTAAAAAAAAAAATTATTAATAAAAATGCCATAAAACTATCCCCTATTTTGTAAACGCTATAAGTTTTGCGCAAACCAATCGTTAAACGCTCATTGTGATTTTTATGACCAAAAATAGGTAGAAGAATACGTATCGGCCTAAACTGAGGAAAAAAATGATTTTTTTATATCTTTTTTGGAGGATATTTATTATAGCAAAAAGTAAAAAATATTGAAGTGATTTATTTGAGGTGATTTGAGGTGATCAAATACCACCGAAAGAAATCTCTATTTGTGGGGAAAAAAAGGACGCCAATTTTGTTTGGGAGCCACGTCGCACGACCGCGCAATTGTCAGTTAAAGCGACGCAGTGCCGAATCGCAAAAAGGGGCAAAGTCCTTAACCTGCATATTAATCCACGTCTTAAGTGGTTAATATCACAAATGATATGGGTGGGAATACCAACATTTCCAAAGTCGAAAAAAGAAAAAATGTATACATTTAAAAAATATTTTTTTATTATTATTATTATTATTATTATTATTATTATTATTATTATTATAGTTTAATAAGACAGAAATATTGTATGAATGACGTTCCGAATTGTGGTAAAGGAAAGAATGAAGGGACTAAGGGGAATTTTTATTTTTTGCAGCAAAACAAAATTGTAATTATTTATTATTACTCCACTTGAGGCCGTAATTAAATCTCAGCGGCGTAATAAGACACAGGAGAGATGTTACCAAAGACCGCATGGAAATGTTTAATGCTTATAAACAGTGAGGTGCTAGAAGGGAGTCTATGTGCTTCCTTCCTCCCTCCTGTATAGAATTGCTTGACAAAATCGTATTATTCTTATTCCAATGACAAGATGCCAGTAGGCTGAAGTGTTATTTGTTGTCTGCTGTCTACCATTGGAAATAAATCTTCACTAACAATACTTCAGCATTGCTTTTTTTTTTATGTATTTTTTTTAATTTCATATTATTCTCCCCTGAACGTCATACTCAGTACAATCCTAGTTATAAAAGGAAATAATAATGATGAAGCGTTCTGTATATACTAGAGAATATATTTTGTATACTGTATAGCTTCAAGAAAAGCACTTCTTTCACTAAAATATAACTAAAAGGTATTTGATAAAATTACTTTTCTATTTCAATCTGCAAATAACCTCAATCTTCTAATATTCAATATATTCTTGTAATTTGCAAACCAGACATCCAAGTTTTATTTTAAGTGATATTCCTGTCCTTCTGTCACTGAAACTGCTTGGGTGCTTATAACAGAATCGAGTTATATATATATATATATATATATATATATATATATATATATATATATATATATATATATATATATATAATACAATAAATAGCAATTTCTTCAGAACAGAGAAAAGTATTAAAAGTTAGCTAGAAATATTGTAGCATATACAGTTCATCTGGGGTGGGGGATTTTTTTATTTTTATTTTTTACCCACAACTACTTACACTTAAATCGTTCTGTAATTCTATATCATAACGATTGAAAACATCTGTAAACAGGTTTGGTACACAGAACCTCCCCAGAAATTAGATTTCTTACTTGGCTTTATTTTTATCTATTTTTCAGTGATTTCCCTGTCTAAACAGACACGGACATTGAACCTTTTGTATTCCTGGCATTGCTTTTACCCAGGTGCTTATAGCAGAACCACATTTAAAAAAAAATTATATAGTGAATCAAACAGCAATTTATTCTCAACAGAGAAAAGCATCAAAAGTTAGCTAGAATCTTAGTAATGTATATATAGTACCTAGGCTTTATTTTTTATTTTTTTATTTTGTTATCAAACCTACTTACATTTTGATTGCTCTGTAATTTTATATTATACATTTTGTAAGTTGGTGGCATCTGTAAAGAGCATTAAAAAAACAATGGTGCGCTTATTATTAGTTTATTTATAATCTTTACTGTTTTGGGTGTTCACTAATTGAATGGTTGCAGCTGTTCACACGTCTATATATATTAATTAATCTAACACACAAATGTAGAATTATTTTTATATATATATATATATATATATATATATATATATATATATATATATATATATATACAATGGGCCAGATTCAGAAAGGAGATACGACGGCGTATCGCCGGATACGCCGTCGTATCTCTGAGGTTGCGGCGTCGTATCTATGCAACTGATTCATAGAATCAGGTACGCATAGATATCCCTAAGATCCGACCGGCGTAAGTGTCATAGACCGTCGTATCTTAGGCTGCATATTTACGCTGGCCGCTAGGTGGCGCTTCCGTATAGTTATGCGAGGAAGATGCACATGAGCTAGATACGCCGATTCAGAAACGTACGTCTGGCCGGCGCATTTTTTTACGTCATTTACGTTAGGCTTTTTTCGGCGTATAATTACCCCTGCTATATGATGCGTATCCTATGTTAAGTATGGACGTTGTTTCCGTGTCAAGTTTAAAAAAAAATTTACGTTGTTTGCGTAAGTCGTTCGCGAATAGGGCTGTACGTAATTTACGTTCACGTCGAAAGCAATGACGTTTCGCGGCGGATTTTCGAGCATACGCACTGTGATTTTTTCACGAACGGAGCATTCGCCGTTCGTAAAAAAACTTCAAATACGCGGGGGCACAGTCAATATACATAAAACACACCCACATCATCCACATTTGAATTAAGCGGGCTTACACCGACACAGATACATTCTTTTTGAATACAGAACTTGCGCCCTAAATTACGGCGGCGTAACGTATCTGAGATACGTTACGCCAGGCATAAAGATAGACGCTTCTATCTGAATCTAGCCCTACATTTTCTTGCAATTTGCCAACCAGACATCGGAGTTTTATTTTAAGTGATATTCCTGTCCTTCTGTCACTGAAACTGCTTGGGTGCTTATATCAGAACCAAGTTTTTTATATATATATATATATATATATATATATATATATATATATAAAATACAATAAATAGCAATTTCTTCAGAACAGAGAAAAATATTAAAAGTTAGCTAGAAATATTGTAGCCATAGGTGTGCGCAGCCTATTGCATTAGGATGTGCACCCCAAAGATGAAACAGAGCAATAGATGCAGTGGCTAGGGGTGTACACATGTCGCAGCTGCAATGCTATGCTTCACAGAAAACCACATGTGAACGAGTCCTTAACTTTTTTTTTTAATTTTTTTTCATTCATTTTTTTTTTTTACATTTTAAGATTTCTTATTATTTATTTAAAAAAAAAATTTACCTGCCATTTTGGAGGGGCTTTGGTGAAATATCAGGGTTCTAACAGACCCCCGATGTCCTACATTTAATACTGAGAAAGAGGACAGGATGGAGGCGCAGGTGCTAGAGCTGATGCCCCAGCAGCGCAGAAGGAGGGAGGGAGAGGAGGAGAAGCCGGCGGTGCTGCAGTGGGAGGATCAAGAGGACAGGTATCTGCAAAAAGGCAGTACAGCCAGTCCTCCTGCTCGGTAGGTGCCTGGGCACCCCCTTTTGAATCAATAGGACACAGGCCTGGTACAGAAGGGCAGGCTGTACTGCCTTATCATTGGCCCTGGCTCACAGGTTGATTAGGGTGTGCCCAGGCACACCCAGCACACCCCGTGCGCACGCCTATGATTGTAGCATATACAGTTCACCTGGGGTGGGGGATTTATTTATTTATTTTTTTACCCCCACATCTACTTGACGTTCGGAATTTCCGACAACATTTCTGTGACCGTGTGTATGCAAGACAAGTTTGAGCCAACATTCCGTCGGAAAAAAAATCCACGGTTTTCTTGACGGAAATTCTGATCATGTGTACGCGGCATAAGAGTGTCAATTTGTATGCAATCCTTGTACTACATGGCTTTGGTAAATCTGAAGACAAAAATTTGAAGAAAATCTAATAGTGTGTATGGGGCCTTAGAGTGTGTGTAGGTATGCCATGAATATGTGCATCTGCTCTGATTACTGTGTGATGTCTGGGGGAATGGTGGTACAAAGTCCTCACTTTCTGGGGATGCAGTCCGTTCAAAGTCTGTGCACTGCTTTCATGGCCCAGGATTCAGGGGCGGACTGACCATTTGGGCCCATTTGGGCACTGCCCGAGGGCCCCATGTCACTAGGGGGCCCCATCAGGGTTGCCAGCCTCAGAAAAACCAGGGACAATATGTAAAAATGTGTGTTTTTTTTTACATCTGTCCCTGAAATGTCCCTTACTGACATCCTTTTGGTCTAAAAATCCCAAGATTATAACTGCCCCGCCTCTCCAGTACCTTTTCAGTGTGTGTGTGTGTGTAAGTATGTATGTATGTATACTGTGTGGCCCCATTATCTGCTGTTGCCCGGGGGCCCCATAAGTTGTCAGTCTGCCCCTGCCAGGATTACACACAATGTAACATTGCACAGGAATGGAGAGGTGGTTGGTGGAGTGTAGGGTAAAAGAGTGTGGTGGCTCCTCAAAGCTCATCTCCTTTTCAATCATGCAGGATTTAGGTGTCCCGCAAGGTACTCTGAGGCCTCGTACACACAACCGAACATGTCTGCTGAAACTGGTCCGCGGACCAGTTTCCGCGGACATGTTCGACCGTGTGTAGGGCCTACTGGACCGGATTCCTGGGCTAGCGGACAGGTTTCCAGCGGACAAAAGTTTCTTAGCATGCTAAGAAACTTGTCCGCTGGAACCATGTCCGTCAGACATGTCGGATGGTCAGTATGACTCATCGGACATGTCCGCTGGTTATGACGTTTAACCAGCGGCCCGAAATCATGCGCATGCGTGGAAGCATTGAACTTCCGCATCAGAGAACGTCGGTGTCGTATACTTCACCGCGTTCTCTGTCCGCAGGGATTTTGGTCTGATGGTGTGTACACACATCAGACCAAAACCTCCCAGCAGACCGCGGACCATTTTTATCGGACATGTCTGGCCGTGTGTACGCGGCCTAAGTGAGTGAGTGAGTGAGTAACTTGTATAGCGCAACAAATGCGAACTAAATCGCCTCAAGGCGCTTCCCATCCAGAGTCATTCCGTTCCTTCAGAAGAGGTGGGTCTTTAGTTTTTTCCTAAAGGCCTGATGGTTTTCTTCCAAGCGGATTGTAGAGGGTAGAGCATTCCAGAGCCGTGGTCCTTGGACCGAAAATCTAGTAGAACAAGAAACAGTGTTTGTGTCCTTCCTAATACATATCGTCCTGTGTTTTCAGTGTTGTTGAATCTTCACGGTGCAGCTCTGGTAGCCATAAGAACCCTTCGGCTATGGTAGGAAATCAAACTTCTCAGCCTGAATTTATTTTGCTTGGCCTATCAGACCTCACAAATTTTCAGATCCCGGCATTTCTTCTGCTTATCCTCATTTATTTGGCTACACTGGCCGGGAATTTTCTCATCATTTTTCTGGTGGCCATCGATTCCCACCTGCAGACCCCTATGTACATTTTCCTTGGGAACCTCTCCATCTTAGACATTAGTACCCCCTCTGTGTCTGGATCTCATTTGTATTTTGACACCATTACTGGGAACAATTTGATTGTTTACTCGACATGTATAGCCCAGGCCTTCTTCTTCAGCTTATTAGCCAGCACTGAGTATTTCCTACTAGCCTTCATGTCTTATGATCGATATGTTGCAATATGTCTTCCTTTGCATTACACAACCATAATGAGCAATACTAAGTGTGTTCAGTTGGCTTCTAGTGCCTGGGCTATGGGCTGCATTTTCTCTTTGGTGCACACGCTTGGTATACTAAGATTGGCCTACTGTGACTCCACCACCATCATCTCAGGCTTCTTCTGTGAATTATATCAGCTGATTCTGCTGTCATGTTCTGACACATCCCTCAATAACCTACTTATTTATACCTTTGGGTTAATCTCCGCTCTCACTGCATTCTTCATCACTTTCCTTTCCTACGTCTACATTTTAAAAAACATCCTGAGAATTAAAATGAATCATGGAAGACAGAAGGCTTTCTCCACCGCTAGTTCCCACCTCACGGTAGTCGTCATGTATTATTCAACCACCATCTTCAACTACATTCAACCCAAACCTAAGAATGTTCTAGTCGGGCGAGTAGTGTCTGTAGTCTATACATTTTTCACCCCTTTCCTGAATCCTCTTATATATAGTCTAAGAAACACTGAACTAAGAACTGCTGCAGTCAGAGCTCTGGTCAGAGGGGCAACGGCTGCCAGACCATGAAGTGTCACCAACAAGGGTTTGAGGAACAATTTTTTTTTATCTCTAAATTTGCAAAAAAAAATATCCATTTGTTAGATTTTAATTTTAGTTGGGAGTGATCTCAAAAAACGCCTTTGGGTAAGCTCTGGTCTCACTGATCAGAGGCTGATGAAAGACGCAAGGTTTGGCCTATGAAATGCACTCTGGATGGTTAGCAGCTCCTTGACAGATCGAGTCTCCCATGACGGCTTGATTGATCGCAATCCTGCCCCGGCTTCACTGTGCTCCTGTCAGTGGCTCTGGTGTGGACTGGATTCAGAATTGATGACTTTTATAGGAAGCTTGTTCCAATGCTTAACACCAGCAATGTCTGTGATTGCATAAGCTTTGTATTTTAACTTTTTTTTCTCACACCTGTTAAACGTGCTACACTATTGCTGGCTTGGCGCCTCTCTCCCCACCCCTTTTCTCTCTTGCGGTGTTTGGGTTCCCAGCCCACTCAGGAGGCAGCCTCTCCCCAGCCAGCTGTGTTAGCAATAGACTCATTAACTAGTTGTAGCGCCTGTGTACTTTCAGTCCAGGTGCAATCTTAAATTTAGAGGGGGATGAGAGAGTTATTTGGCTCTCATCCGGTTAATTTGTGTAAATTGGGTCTCTGCCGGGTTGGGCTGCGCTGTGGTTTCATTCTGTTTTCCAGGGATGCTTTTCCACCTCGGGGAGACAGATGGTGCCAGAGGGGCCCAAGCAGAGGTGCCTCTCTCCAGCAGCCAATCAGTGAGGTTTTTCCCTCACGGGGCATGCTGGGGGAGGGTATTTCTGAGGCAGACGCGATTGGGTGGGGTTCTTGTTCTGGGTGCGGCACCCACCTTCAGGGTGTGCGCACATCACGGGCCCCGGCAATATGGCCTACCAGGCCAGGGCGCACGTGCTACATGGTGTTTTTGGTTCCGGGACCATTCTGGCCCGGAGCAACTGAAGCTATGGCGGGGCCCCAGTGATCTACTGGGTCCCCCAAACTTTGAGAGAAGATCCCAAGCGAGTTGTGCTGTTCGGTGGGGAGTCAGTCTGAGGAGTGCTCGGAGGCAAGTAATCCAACAGGGCCTAGACAATCCATCGGGGATCGAAGTGACCGGACATTGAGAGTTTGTCTTTTGGCAACCTGTCAGTCGGTGACCATTTGAGAGCTACCTGAGGGAGATTCAGGCACTAAATTTACTAAGGAGGATTTACCTCACGATCTACGTTCTGGAGAAGGGGCCTGTGGCAGAGGTCCCGTTCTGACCTTTTCATTTCTACTAAGTCTGTGGCAGAGACTGATTTTCTCCTCAAGTTCCGAGTGATACTCTGGCTGCCAGGTCGGTGTGAGAGGCCTGTCCAGGTACACTATACCCACTCCGGCTGGAGTGGCGACGAAGTAAAAGTGCCGCTAGAAGCAGGACTGCTTCTGTATTGTTCAAGCCTGAATCTGCAACTCTCCTTTTTCACCCATCTTTCCCTATCTACCTCAAGTTACTGTTTTTGCCGTGTTGGGTGAAATAAAACTACCAGAAAAGACACCTGCTGCTTGGACATTGCATTATTGCTCTTGTCATCATCATTACCCCTAGACGCTCACAGAGGTAACACGCCATCCCTATTCTATCCAGCGCTACATAGTATTAATACATCTAGGATCGTTTAACCACTTAAGCCCCTGACCATTATGCAGGTTAAGGACCGGGCCCCTTTTTGCGATTCGGCACTGCGTCGCTTTAACTGACAATTGCGCAGTCATGCGACGTGGCTCCCAAACAAAATTGACGTATTTTTCTTCCCACAAATACAGCTTTCTTTTGGTGGTATTTGATCACCTCTGAGGTTTTTATTTTTTGCGCTATAAACAAAAATAGAGCGACAATTTAAAAAAAAATCAATATTTTTTCCTTTTTGCTATAATAAATATTCCCAAAAAATATATCAAAAAAATGTTTTTCCTCAGTTTAGGCCGATACGTATTCTTCTACCTATATTTGGTAAAAAAAATCGCAATAAGCGTTTATTGATTGGTTTGCGCAAAAGTTATAGCGTTTACAAAATAGGGGATAGTTTTATGGCATTTTTATTAATATTTTTTTTTACTAGTAATGGGGTCGATCATCGATTTTTTTTATGACTGTGACATTATGGCGGACACATCGGACACTTTTGACAAACTTTTGGGACCATTGTCATTTTCACAGCAAAAAATGCTATAAAAATGCACTGGTTACGGTAAAAATTACACTGGCAGTAAAGGGGTAAACCAGGAGGGGGCGCTGTAGGGATTAAGTGTGCCCTAAGGCAGTGTTCTTACTGTGGGGGGCGTGGCTGTGCACGTGACATCACTGATCGTCGTTCCCTAACACAGGGAACAGACGATCAGTGACAGCCACACTAGGAAGCATGGGGAGAGGTTTGTTTACACTTACCTCTCCCCGTTCTTCCTCTCTGTGACCTGATCGTGAGACACCGGCGGTGATCGGGTTCACAGGTCTCGCAGGTCACGGAGGGCTTCTTAAAGGGGACGAACCGTTTTCCCAATTGGGGTTTTTAGGCAGCTCAAGTAGACAAAAATGAGTTCAATGTAATAAAAATGTATTTATTCACATATATAAAAAAGGGGGGGAAGGAATATTGGATTGCATAAATAGAACATGAGTTGCGGCATAACAGGAAGACATAAAATACATCTGATGTTTTACAGTACACAACAAAACATTTATACAGCTATTAATGTATATTGCATTTATAAACGGTGTCCTAATGCGTTTCGACCATTAAGGTCTTCTTCAGAGGTTTATTGTGTTGTGACTGAAAGGGAATATACAGAAGAATTACATTAAACATTTCATAAGTTTACAATTAACCCATTTGAGATCACCCACCACTCTATTCATATAGAAATACCTTTCGTTGGAAAGGGGGGGGGGTTAAAAAAGGGAAGAGAAAGCAACAAAAACACGCCATTGTATCCGTACAATAAGAAAGAATAAATTAAATCGATCATTTACCGTTGATGAAATGAGGAGTGGTCTCGTTGTGATTTTGCTATTGCAGATAGAGGTGTCCAATAGCTCAGAGATCGCTCCAATTCTCGGAACTCATGCAAAGGTATCCACGCCAGATGCCAAGGGTCCCGTGTGACACAACAGAGGGTCACACGGGACCCTTGGCATCTGGCGTGGATACCTTTACATTGAACTCATTTTTGTCTACTTGAGCTGCCTAAAAACCCCAATTGGGAAAACTTTCTCTGTTGCATATACCGGGGTGAGCAGCATATTTCTCTCCACTACATGTGTTCTGTCCCTTTCATCTCTTAAAGGGGACTTACCTGTACGTCCATATGCCCAGCCGTGCCATTCTGCCGACGTAAATAGTCATGCGGCGGTCCTTAAGGGGATCCATTTATATATCTGTCTATCTATATATATATCTATTGACAGAATGTGTATACTGAAAAAATAAAACAGTATTGTATTTTGTTTTCATAAAGTTAGTATTGTATTTATTAAATTATGCAAATCTTTGTTTTGGGAGATTTTAATTTTTTTAAATATTTCCACAATTACAACCAGGTAATTCAAGTTTGTTTATCCATGCTATTTTGAAGACAAGTGACACAAATGATATGCTAAAAATATATATTTTATTAACTAAAATACAGTGTAAAATCAATTCAGGTATATTTCATGATAATACAATATACAAACTGATATACTTATAAATTTAAAAGATAAATGATGATACACATCTCTACGCAAGCCATTGTACAGACGTTAGCTTTAGCTTCTTAGAGACAGACAACATTGTGTATGTCTCCTAATATATGGAATATAATTATTTTATACTGCAGTTAAAAATAATACAACTCCAATTTGCTCTGCCATATATTTAAATGGTTTTAGTAATGTATATGTGTAACGGCCCCCAACCGTTTACGATACTCCCATTCCATCACCAACGTCAGGTTATCCGACACTCCACAATCTAGCAGACATCAGACACGATCCATTCCATTCCCCAGAATAACCGAGACTCGCACAGCTCTAGTACTGGTTTCAAAATGTATGAACACTTTTAATGGTATCTTATGCTTTTCTTATATACAGTACAAGCATGCTAAAGTTAATCACAGGGACAAAGAACTCTCCACCCACACATCACACAATGGGGCTTCAATCACATTATTTTAGACAATGACATTCATTTGAGTTAATTATTCCCCAGATGTCCGGACTCCGATACTAAGTGATTCACCTGCATAATACACATTTCTATGTCAGACGTTTTGGCACCGATTTGACATGACCTAATTACTACAGCTGAGAAGTCAGACGTTATGACTCTCACCTGCTATTCCTATCACATAGTATCATCAATAGACTTTTCACACAAACACATTCCTTTACTAAATATAATTGACATGCTAATTCCCTACCCCTGAAAGGAGACATCTGACCTTTCCGACTTAGTTAGCATCTCACAATGGACAATGGAATGTCTTTCAAGAGTCTATTGACCTGGTGTGGGTCAGCATGAACCAAACTGTAATATTTCAAGATATCCTGCAAAACATGAATTATCAGTAATGTCCCATCTCATGTAATTTATAATTAATATTTCTCAGTCACCCTATGCCCAAAAGGGACACAGGATGACCCTAGACCCAAGAGTCATTAGTGACGCTGGCACAGGAGTACCCCACATCCTTCAAAAGTCTCTGGGTGTCACGGGTCATTCTGTTACAATATGCAAAAACAATTTAATTACCAAAAAGGTATACATGAAAAGATTAATATAGAAAATTAATACTTTACCGATGAAACTTTGGTTTTGAGAAGCATTAAGTGACATTCCTACATCTCTGCATTATGAAGATCTCAACACCCTCTTGCCTTCCGAAATTCTTTCCTTCTCTCTTCTTTAGATTTTAGCATCCCTTCTCTGCTGTGTGTGACCACTTTTATCCCATCCAAAAAGTGTGTCACTACTATGTAATTGATGATGTAAGATGACGAGCTGTTCCCGTGTTACCACGACAACCAAGTCTGGTGGCCATCTTAGATTATTTTATATGTTCACCTCTAGGGGCAGTGTTGTATAAGAAATTACTTTTAATGTTATTTTCATGAGCTTCTGACCTTGGCTTAGTAAAACACCATAAACTCTCAAAAACTGTCAAACCACTTCAGACATATATGTGTACGAGTAAATATACCCTACAGCTGGGGTTGTTAAAGGGGTTGTAAAGGCACACAGTTTTTTTTTCACCTAATGCATTCTATGCATTAAGGTGAAAAAACATTGTAGAAAAATCCACGCATGCTCAGAATCAATTTGACGCATGCTCGGAAGCATTGAACTTCATTTTTCTCAGCACGTTGTAGTATTTTACGTCACCGCATTTAGGACGGTCGGAATTTAGTCTGATGGTGTGTATGCAAGACTGATGAAAGTCAGCTTCATCGGATATCCGATGAAAAAATCCATCGGATTAGATTCCATCAGATATCCGATCGTGTGTACAGGGCTTAAGTGTCAAAGGTTTTAGAATCTAGGATTAGGCAAGGGGCATAAAATTCTCTTACAAAAGATAAACCTCGGGGCAGATCCACAAACAATTGCATGGACGCAGCGTATGTGAGATACGCTACGCCGCTGTAACTTACTTTTCCCAGATTCGAATCCACAAAGAATTTGCGCTGTAAGTTACGGCGGCGTAGTGTATCTCTCGCGGCGTAATGGCGCGCAATTCAAATGCGGCGAATAGGGGGCATGTTTCATTTAAATGAAGCGCGTCCCCGCGACAAACGAACTGCGCATGCGCCGTCCCCTAAATTTCCCGTTGTGCATTGCGCTAAATGACGTCGCAAGGACGTCATTGTTTTTGACGTGGACGTGAATTACATCCAGCCCGATTCACGGACGACTTACACAAACGAAATAAAAAATTGAAAATTATACGCGGGAACGACGGCCATACTTAACATTGCGTTCACCACCAGATAGCAGCTTTAACTATACACCGAAAAAAGCCGACTAGAGACGACGTAAAAGAATGCGACAGCCGCTCGTACGTTCGTGGATCGTAGGAAATAGCTAATTTGCATACTCAACACGGAATACGATGGGAACGCCACCCAGCGGACGCCGAAGAATTGCATCTTAGATCCGAAGGCGTACGAAGACGTACGCCTGTCGGATCTAACCCAGATGCCGTCGTATCTTGTTTTGTGGATTCAAAACAAAGATACGACGCGGGAAATTTTAAAGTACGCCGGTGTATCACTAGATACGCCAGCGTACTCTCTTTGTGGATCTGCCCCCTCTTCTTTAGAGTTAGTTTAACCTCTTAAAAAAAAAATGAAAGCCAAAATGGCTTTGGTCATGTTCCTAGCATATATATGAAAAATATACGATATACAGGCCTTATATATAATCTTTTAACCCAACAGTTCTGACACTATATACTATATATAGGCTCCATCTGACTTTTTCTGTCGGAATTTCCACCAACAAAAGATTAAGAGCTGGTTCTCTATTTTTCTGACGGAAAAAGTTCTATCTGTCTGTAATTCCGACGTGCAAAATTCCACGCATGTTCAGAATCAAGTACGAGACGGAAGAGCTTGGTTTGGTAAAAGTAGCGTTCATAATGGAGATAGCACATTCGTACGCTGTAACGGACTGAAAAGCAGGAGACAGAAAAGTCTGGAGTGAAGGGACAGAAAGGGAAAAATAACGCAGGGCTGGCATGACCAGGATGGATGAGAGACCTGAAGGGGTTAAGGGCAGAGTTAGAGAAGGGTGGTGTCTTTCAGGGTGGTATATAAGGGAGAGGCGGAGCTGCAGGGGGCACAGTAAGAAGGAAGACTAGAGGAAGGAGGCAGTTTTCCCACCCACCCTCCCTTGTGTTTGTGTTGTCCATTTGTTTTCTTTCTTTCAGGTCATGGATTCGGGTCGTCATAGCAGTGGTAGCGGCGGTGTCCTTTGGTCTTTGATGGTGAAGTGAACAGATATGACGGAAGTGGTGGGGGGTCCAGCGGTGATATGGGCCCCTCTGGGGTATTCCAGTGGAACGGTGTCTGCTGGAATACGGGTATTGGTTGCACTGTGGGAAAGGGGGTGTCTCTGAGCTTTTACGGCTGGAGGCCTTGGTATGGTAAAGGTCCCGTAGTGTAGTGGTGGTAAGGTAAAATGTTGGGGGTACCGTCAAAGACCAACAGGCTGGGTTATGTTTGCCTTTAAAATTGTTGTTTGAAATTATTAGAATTTATTGGAAATTATTTTGAATAATTAATTGGTTAATTATTTTATTTAATAAAAAGGCGGCTATGGCCAAGTTTTACTCCAAAATCAGGTGTCGTCTCTTTACTGAGGGGGGGGGGGGTTAAGGGGAAGGGGCTTTTGAGTATGGGGTATTAGTATAATGGAATAGGAGGGGTTATCCCGACTACATGGGTCATGAAAAGTGCAAATGGTCTCTCACCAAACTTCTACTAACACATTGGTATTGAACTTCCCTTTAACCACTTCAGATCCGCGCTATTGACAAAAGACGTCAACAGCGCGGCTCTCAAGTGCCGGGAGGACGTCTTTGGACGTCTTTTTAAAAGCATTACCCGCGCGCGCCACTGGGTACTTTTTCTGTGAATCTGGCCCTACAAGTGCACTTGAAATTGCACTGAAAAGTGCAGTCGCTGTAAATCTGAGGGGTAGATCTGAAATGAGGGGAAGCTCTGATGATATTATCTAATCATGTGAAAGTTAAAATACAGTTTTTTTATTTTCCTTGCATGTCCCCCTCAGATCTACAGCGACTGCACTTCCAAGTTCACTTTCAGTGCAATTTTAAGTGCACTTTGCACTTGTAGTTTGCACTTGTAGTGCAACGTGGATTTGCCTTTAGCAAAAATGCACTGATTACTGTGTAAATGACACTGGCAGTGAAGGCAGTGTTTAAACACTAGGGGGCGAGGAAGGAGTTAAGTGTGTCCTAGGGAGTGATTCTAACTGTGGGTTGGATGGGCTACCAGCATCACGACACTGATTGCTGCTCCCGATGACAGGGAGCAGAAGATCACTGTCCTGTTACTATTAGGGATGAGCCGAACACCCCCCCCCCCCCCGTTCGGTTCGCACCAGAACCTGCAAACAGACCAAAAGTTTGTGTGAACTTTAGAACCCCATTAAAGTCTATGGGACTCGAAAGTTTGAAATCTAAGGTGCTAATTTTAAAGGCTAATATGCAAGTTATTGTCATAAAAAGTGTTTGGGGACCCGGGTCCTGTCCCTGGGGACATGTATCAATGCAAAAAGAACTACAGTTTTTTTCTGGAGCAATGATTTTAAATTACTTTTTATCCTTCAGAAATGACACCTTGTGCAGGGACAGTTCTAAGCATGGGAAACAAGCGCTACTTCACAGGCATACTTTAGACATCCCCCCAGGTACGAAATTTAAAGGAATATTTCACTTTTATTGTTTCACTTTAAGCATTATTAAATTCACTTCTCCCGAAAAAACTGACGTTTTTTAAAAAACTTTTTTTGCATTGATACATGTCCCCTGGGGCAGGACCCAGGTCCCCAAACAATAACTTGCATATTAGCCTTTAAAATTATCACTTTAGATTTCTCCCATAGACTTTTCCAGGGTGTTCTGCAGCTTTTCGAATTTGCCGCGAACACCCCTAATTGTTCGCTGTTCGGCGAACAGGCAATGTTCGAGTCGAACATGAGTTTCGACTTGAACTTAAAGCTCATCCCTAGTCACTAGGCAGAACAGGGAGATTATTATTATTATTATTATTATTATTATACAGGATTTATATAGCGCCAACAGTTTGCGCAGCGCTTAACAAAATAAAGGCAGACATTACAGTTACATTACAATTTGGTACAGGAGGAATCAGAGGGCCCTGCTCATTAGAGCTTACAATCTAATTGCATCCCCCCTTTTCTGCCGCTCCGTGACACGATCGCGGGACACTGGCGGACATCGAGTGCGCGGGTCCCGCGGGCACAGTCACGGAGCTTACCTGTACGTTGCTTTGCCTGCCCGTGCCATTCTGCCGACGTATATCTATGTTAGGCAGTCGGCAACTGGTTAACACAAAATGGATAAAGACCGTGGGCCAGATTCAGAAAGAATGGCTTAAGTTTAGGCGGGCGTAGCACATCTCATATACGCTACGCCGCCGTAACTTAGAGAGGCGAGTACCGTATTCACAAAGAACTTGCACCCTAAGTTACGGCGGCCTAGCGTAAATGCGCCAGTGTAAGCCTGTGTAATTCAAAGTAGGCTGGTAGGGGGCGTGTTGTATGGAAATTAATCATGACCCCACATAAATTACGCGCCTAACCAACGGTGCATGCGCGCGCATGTTTAGTATCACGTCAAATTTTCTCCCAAAGTTACGCCGGCTCAATGCTTAGTCGACGTGAACGTAACCTACGCCCATCCCCATTCACGTACGACTTACGCAAACAACGTAAAATACGACGCTGTTCCGACGTCCATACCTTAACATGACTTACCCCTGCTTTATGAGGGGTAAAGTTACGCCGGACCGACGCCTTACGTAAACGGCGTAGCTAAATCTGACGGGCGCAAGTACGTTTCTGAATCAGCGTATCTACCTCATTTGCATATTCGACACGGAAATATACGGAAGCGCCCCTAGCGGCCAGCGTAAATATGCGCCCCAAGATACGACGGCGTAGGAGACTTACGTCAGTCATATCTTGGCCGAATTCAAGCGCAACTGATTCTAAGAATCAGTCGCATAGATACGACGGTGCTCATTCGGACATACGATGGCGTATCTGGAGATACGCCGTCGTATGTCCTTTCTGAATCTGGGCCCATGATTTACACCGGTGTCCAGTAGAAGTTTAGTATCTTCACTATCAATAGCAGAAAAGTTGAGATGAACTTTCTGAAAAGTTTGCAAGAGAACAAAGAAACAGAAAGATATTATAAATTATCTGGGGGAATGAGGCCGCGGTGAGATCTTGGCAGTGTAATGAGACACAGGAGGGATATGTCTGGAGATCTCAGGGGGGTGCTGAATGCTTTTATACACGGTGAGATGGTACACGGTGGGGGGAGAACCTCTGTGTTCTCTGCACCTGACACTCCGATCTCCTGGAAAAAAACAGGCTGAAGGAACCCGACTGATACAAGGTCTGATAACAAGTCATCTACAAGACACATTTTATATGTCTAAAACAGGAAGGTGTCATCTGTTTTATACATGTAATATGCTTCTACAAGGTGATCAATCATTCCTGACAATTATACAGTGTTGTAGTGCTGGATATTCTTCATCCCCATCCCCTGTATTCCCATACACAGGCCCCATACATCATCAATAAGGGATTCTGAATATACAGGTGAGTGCTTACAATGTGTCATGCCGCGTACACACCATCACTTTTTGTGATGAAAAAAAATGACGTTTTTAAAAACGTCATTTTAACCTCTTCCATACAGGGCAGTTATACACACTTCCATACCAGGCCTATTCTGGCACTTCTCTCCTACATGTACAAATCATAATTTTTTTGCTAGAAAATTACCCAGAACCCCCAAACATTATATATTTTTTTTTAGCAGACACCCTAGGGAATAAAACGACGGTCATTGAAACCTTTTATCTTGCACGGTATTTGCGCAATAATTTTTCAAACGCCTTTTTTTTGGAAAAAAATTGTTTCATGAATTAAAAAAATCAAAAAACAGTAAAGTTAGCCCAATTTTTTTGTAAAATAGGAAAAATGATGTTACACCGAGTAAATAGATACCTAACATGTCACGCTTTAAAATTGCGCACACTCATGGAATGGCGCCAAACTTCGGTACTTAAAAATCTCCATAGGCAACGATTTGAAATTTTTTACAGGTTACCAGTTTAGATTTACAGAGGAGATCTAGTGCTAGAATTGTTGCTGGCACTCTAACGCACGCGGCGATACCTCACATATGTGGTTTAAACGGCGTTTACATATGTCGGCGGGACTTGCGTGTGCGTTTGCTTCTGCGCGCAAGCTACCGGGGACAGGGGTGTTAAAAAAATTAATTGTATTTCTTTTTTTATTTTTATATATCTATTTCTTTTTTTACACTTTTTTTTTAAATTTTTTTTTTTTTGATCACTTTTATTTCTATTACAAGGAATGTAAACATCCCTTGTAATAGGAATGTGTGTGACAGGTACTCTTTATGGAGAGATGCGGGGTCAATAAGACCCCACATCTCTCCTCCAGGCTGGAAAGCATGAAATCGGTGAAAAAAAATTCACCGATCTCATGCTTGCTGTTGCTTAGCAGCCGCAATCGCGGCTTTGTTTACTTACGGGACCCGGGCGTGACGTCATCACATCGCGCCCGGGTCCTCCGACGGTCATAGAGATGACTGGTGACCATCTGGTCACCAGTCATCTCTATGCTTCCTGCGAGCGCCGGACGATTCGTTCTCCGGGCCCCCGATGGCACGGGAGAGCCCGGAGAAGCACCGGATGGCGGCGGGAGGGGGGGATGTCCCCTCCCGCCGCCTGTAAGAACGATCTAGCGCGGGAACCGCCGCTATGATCGTTCTTACGTTGTGCAGAATCGCCGGCAGTTTAGAAGGATATCTGAATGATGTCTCTAGCTGCAGGCATCATTCAGATATCCCCCCCACAAAGCCTAGGACGTCATATGACGTCCACTCTGAACGGCAGAGGTTCTTTGTGGACGTCATTTCACTATGGGCCGGTAAGGAAGTGGTTAATTGACCGTGTGTGGGGGAAAACGTCGTTTTATGTCTTCTAAAAAACGACCAAAAAAAATTGAAGCATGCTTCAATTTTATGTGTCGTTTTTCAAAACGTCAACTTTTACTTCACAGAAATTGACCGTGTGTCGCAAAAACGTCGTTTAAAACGACGTTTTTTCACCCGCGCATGCCCAGAAGCTACTTATGAAGCGAGCTTCAATGGAAAAACGTGGTGAACGTAACCTCGCTTTGCTAGAACATTGTGAGAAAAACGATGGTGTGTATGCAACTTCGTCTTTGAAAATTTAAGTTTCAAAAACGTCATTTTTTACTTCACAGAAAATGTCGTTTTTTTTCATCACATAAAGTGATGGTGTGTACGCGGCATCACACTTTCCTGGTATATTCTGCTCGGCTCCCACATCAGTTTGGGCAGGGCCGATCCTAGGGTCACAGGCGCCTGGGTGCAGAAATATTTCTGGTGCACCACATGGGCGTGGTCATTTTACTAACTCCTCCCCTTTACACATGTTTCTATGGCAATGACTCAAACACAGAGATGCTCCCCCACGAAGTCTTCATTAACCTGGGATCCTTACATGATCTCTTAACAATAAACAATATACAGCAAGAGAAGCGGAGTACTTCCTTGGGACCTGAAGGGGGGTCTCACTGATGGACACAGAGAGGGCTTCTGTTAGAGAGTCTGTTAGAAAGAGCCCCTAGACATACTACAGACATGATACACGAGATGGTCAGAGACTGCAGACATGATACCCGAGATGGTCAGAGACTGCAGACATGATACCCGAGATGGTCAGAGACTGCAGACATGATACAGGAGATGGTCAGAGACCACAGACATAGTACAGGAGATAGTCAGAGACTGCAGACGTAGTACAGGAGACGGTCAGAGACTGCAGACATGATACAGGTGATGGTCAGAGACCACAGACATAGTACAGGAGATGGTCAGAGACTGCAGACATAGTACAGGGGATGGTCAGAGACTGCAGACATAGTACAGGAGACAGTCAGAGACTGCAGACATAATACAGGAGATGATCAGAGACTGCAGACACAGTACAGGAGATGATTAGAGACTGTAGACATAGTAAAGGAGATGGTCAGAGACTACAGATATACTATAGGAGATGGTCAGAGACACATCAGTTCTAGACAGACACACACCTATGCTCAGAACACTAGTTCTGGACGGACACAAACAAGGAGAGAAGGAGGGAGGGGAGAACACTGCCCCTTCGGCGCCCCCACCTCTGCAGGCGCCTGGGTGCAAAGCACCCTGTGCACCCTGCCTAGGATCGGCCCTGAGTTTGGGGCAGCGAAAAAGAATTCCAAAAATCTGATGAATCCAGTTTGTATATTTCCTAGAAAAGAGGCCCTGTGCTCTGTTCTGGAGTTTAATTTTTACTATACGAGTCAGAAAAGAAATCACACACAGCCTTACACTGACACTCCCCTGATCATTGCTGCTGTTCCTTCTTAGCATTTTACAAATGACACGATGGAAAGATTTCATTGTGGAAATGTAAAAGGAAAATAATTCATAATTAACCACTTGCTTACTGGACACATACACCCCCTTCTGCCCAGGCGAAAATTTCAGCACTGTCACGCTTTGAATGACAATTGCGCGGTCGTGCGACGTGGCCCCCAAACAAAATTGACGTCCTTTTTTTCCCACAAATAGAGCTTTTTATTTGGTTATTTTGATTGTAACATGACAAAATGTGGAAAATTTCAAGAGGTATGAATACTTTTTCAAGGCACTGTAAGTACTCTGTGCAGAAATATACATATCAATTAACAAAACAATTAACTGAATGAGAAACCACTAAAGTAATTATCTTGTATCCAAAACACATGATTCTTTTGTTATTAGTGGGTATTAGAAAGATAGCAGACAAATGGCAATCACTCTCCATTCCAAGGGGAAGAACTGAACCTGTCTGTGCTGATCCTACTGTAAAAAAAGTAAAATAAGACAAAATGAAATAAAACAAAACAAAAAAAAAATTAAACCTAAATCAACTATACAAATAAAGAATGTTACAATATCAATTAAAAGAACTCGAAGTAGAATGGATCCATTGCTTAGATACTCTTATTTAAGAGTTTTTAACTCTGATTTTGATTTACATTTATTTTTGTGATATAATGATACATGTTTTTATATTATATTTTAATATAAATATTTTATATTTATTTGTGTGTTTTAGAGATATGATAAACATTTCACTGTGATGGTTTATTAAATAGATAATTGATATTGTAACATTATTTATTTGTATAGTTTATTTCAGTTTAAGGTTTTTTGTTTTGTTTGATTTAATTTTGTCTTATTTTACTTTTATTTAACTTTTTTTACAGTAGGCTCAGCACGGGTTAATTTCTTCCCCTTGGAATCAATGCTGGCTTTAAAGCTGATGTAAGCTGCTGGCCCAGCGGCGGGTAAAGGAGGAGGAGGGAGCCGAGGCTGCTGATGTAATTTGCTGTGGCCCAGCCTCCCGGAAGTGGGTCAGGGTACCTGTCATGTCAAAGAGGTACCCTGGTATCTGCCCCCCCTGAAAAAGGTGCCAAATGTGGTATCGGAGGGGGGAGGAGACAAATGAGCGAAAGTTTCACTTTTGGGTGGAACTCCGACTTTAAAGAGTGAAGGATAGAGCCAAGGGGTGACCGGAGTATATAAGAAAGAACAGGGTCCAAGGGCAGGAGGTTAGGCGGGCGTTAGGAAAAAGTTTAGTGACTTCTTCTATAGTAGCTGGATTACACGGGGGGGGGGGGGGGGGGTATTGATTGTGCAGGAGGACTGGGTGTGTAAGGTGAGGGAGATATCTGTACAGTGGAGATCTTGTCACAAATTGTATCAATACAATACATATTATTTTTTGAAGTGATTAGCAATCTCCTAGGCAGTGGGTTAAGGCCCGTTATTCCGACCGTGTGTGTGCGCTCCATCGGACAATTGTTGTCAGAATTTACGAAAAACAAATGTTGGCTGTGCATGCTCTCAAATCGTCCGACAACAAAGGTGTTCCGTCGGATTATCCGATCGCGTGTACACAAATCCGGCGGACTAAAATCCAAAGTACAAACATGCAGGCTCCAAACCAATGCTAAACATCAGACAACCATAGTAAAAGAACGGGATATGAGATACTAGTCAATACAACATAAATTATAAATTATAAAAAATAGAAAATATTTTATTAATAACAGCAATTAAAAAACTGATAAATACTATTCATTGACTGTTACAGGCATACATAGGGCCGGATTCAGAAGATACGCCGTCGTAAGTCTGAATCCGCGCCGTCGCAACTTTAAGCGTATACTCAAACTGAGATACGCTTAAATGTTGCTAAGATATCACCGGCGTAAGTCTCCTACGCTGTTGTATCTTAACTGCATATTTACGCTGGCCGCTAGAGGCGTGTACGCTGATTTATGCCTAGAATATGTAAATCAGCTAGATACGCCTATTCACGAACGTACGCCCGGCCGTCGCAGTACAGATACGCCGTTTACGTAAGGCTTTTTCCGGCGTAAAGTTACCCCTGCTATATGAGGCGCAGCCAATGTTAAGTATGGACGTCGGGCCAGCGTCAAATTTTCCGTCTATTACGTTGTTTGCGTAAGTCGTTCATGAATAGGGCTGTGCGTAATTTTACGTTCACGTCAAAAGCATTGGCTTTTTGCGGGTTAATTTGGAGCATGCGCACTGGGATACTTTCACAGACGGCGCATGTGCCGTTCGTAAAAAGCGTCATTTACGTGAGGTCACAATACATTTGCATTAAACACGCCCACATCTTCCACATTTGAATTAGGCGGGCTTACGCCGTCCTATTTACGCTACACCGCCGCAACTTTGCTTTATGAATACTGCACTTGCCTGTCAAAGTTGCGGAGGATACGTTACGCCCGCACAGAAATACGAGCTCCCTACCTGAATCTACACCATAGTATTTATCATCAAAGATCAAAGGCTTAACTGTATGCCTAGCTAGTGGGTTTGTGTAATGTGTGGGAGGTGCTTTTACTAGGGGAATGCACAGATCCTAAGGGAGCACATTCGGCGCAGTACAAATCCTATATCAAATCAAATCCATGTCCCTGCTTTGCAGGAACACAGGATCCATGCCTTTCTTACTGACAGAAGGAGTATATGCCTTGTTTACATAGGCAGATCGTCATTCGGGGCTCTCTGCCTATTGATCAGCGGGTGTGCCAGTGGACATCGATGAGGTGGTTGCTCAGCCGGTTGTAGACTAGGCGTTCAAGGAGTTTGGAGACAGTAAGGAGATGGGTATTGGGTTGCTAGGATTCCCCATGACTAAGCTCCGGGGGGGTGTAGCAAAACGTGTCGGGGGCATTCCAGCACTGTGCATGCATGCCCCAGACCAAGAAGCGTCGGATCATGTACTCAGTGCCACCTTGCCGCTGTATAAGTAAGTTATACGAGTGGCAAGTGGTTAAAGAAAAAAATATCTTTGCAAAACAATATTGCCAAAAGACAATTTTTTTCCAAATTATTATTATTATTATTATTATTATTATTATTATTATTATTATTATTATACATGATTTATATAACAGTTTGCACAGCGCTTTACAATGTAGAGGGGGGACAGCACAATTACAGTACAGTTCAATACAGAAGGTACAGGAGGGCCCGTCTCATATAGCTTACATTCTAAAGGGAGAGGGTGGTGGTACAAAAGGTAATAGCTGCAGAGAATGATTTGATGGGGTGAATAAACCCAGTGTACAGTATGTATCATTCTGTTATTTAAACCACTTAAGGACCGCCTCCTGCACATATACGTCGGCAGAATGGCACGGCTGGGCACAAGCACGTACTTGTATGTCCTCTTTAAGTGCCCAGCCGTGGGTCGCGGGCGCACGCGCGCGACCCGGTCCGAAGCTCCGTGACCGTGGCCGCGGGACCCGCGTTCCCGATCGCCGCTGGTGTCCCGCGATTGGTCCCCGGAGCTGAAGAACGAGGAGAGCTGTGTGTAAACACAGCTTCCCTGTTCTTCACTGTGGCGCCATCATTGATCGTGTGTTCCGTAATATAGGGAAACACGATCAATGATGTCACACGTCCAGCCCCGCCCTCTTACAGTTATAAACACAGATGAGGTCACACTTAACCCCTTCAGCGCCCCCTAGTGGTTAACTCCCAAACTGCAATTGTCATTTTCACAGTAAACAATGCATTTTTATTGCATTTTTTGCTGTGAAAATGACAATTGTCCCAAAAATGTGTAAAAATTGTCAGATGTGACCGCCATAATGTCGCAGTCACGAAAAAAAATCTCTGATCACCGCCATTAGTAGTAAAAAAATTTTTTTTAATAAAAATGCAATACAACTATCCCCTATTTAAATTTTGCGCAAACCAATCGATAAACACTTATTGCGATTTTTTTTACCAAAAATAGGTAGAAGAATACGTATCGGACTAAACTGAGGAAAATGTTTTTTTTATATATATTTTTGGGGGATATTTATTATAGCAAAAAGGAAAAAATATAGATTTTTTTTCAAAATTGTCGCTCTATTTTTGTTTATAGCGCAAAAAATAAAAACCACCAAAAGACAGCTCTATTTGTTGGAAAAAAAGGACGTCAATTTTGTTTGGGAACCACGTCGCACAACTGCGCAATTGTCAGTTAAACCGACGCAGTGCCGAATCGCAAAAACTGGCCGGGTCCTTTACCTGCATTTTGGTCCGGGTCTTAAGTGGTTAAGAAATGACAAAATTATTGCCAAATAAACAGGCCTATTGCGGGAATGCAAAAATGTTCTTGTCCATAAGGGGAATACAGATAAAACAGATGAAGTGTTAAAGTGGGGGTTCCTACTTTCTAGTATTACAATGTCCCGACACATTACAATACAATTATGCCTAATTTTTTTTATGCTGTACATACCTCGGTACAGCTAGTTCACCCGCGGCTTCCGGGTTGCGAATCCCGCGGGAGTGGGCGTTCCTAACTTGCTGGTAATTGATGTGATGACCAAAAACGAGCTCCCCCCGTCGCATAAGCTGCGTCACGATTGCCGAAAGAAGCCAAACGGCGAGTCGGCGCTATACTGCGCCTGCGCACCGCCGTTCAGCTCCTTTCGGCAATCGTGACGCAGCTTACGCGACAGGGGGAGCTCGTTTTTGGTCATCACGTCAATCACCAGCAAGTTGGGAACACCCACACCCGCGGGATTCGCAACCCGGAAGCCACGGGTGAACTAGCTGTACCGAGGTATGTACAGCATAAAAAAAAATTAGGCATAATTGTATTGTAATGTGTCGGGACATTGTAATACTAGAAAGTAGTTTTAGGGTGAACCCTCGCTTTAAGTACTGTTGGGGACTTTAACCGGACAGCTGAGCAACTCCCGGCAGAGCTCTGGGAACATATCTTGACCTCATCTTGTCTGTGGAGTCATTATGTGTTCCCGGAGCTCCGCTGGGATTTGCCTAGCCTTCCGGTTAAAGTCCCCAACAACAACCCTTCAAATGCTGTATATGTTTTTGCGTTTAATGTCTTGGTGTGCCTGAGCCTTTCCAGTCTAGTGAATGGTGTCTTCTCCAGTACAGCGTCTTCCCCTCACATTATCTTTCCCTCTCTTAGTAAATTATTTGGTTCTAATGGGAAATCAAACTTCTCAGTCTGAATTCATTTTGCTTGGCCTGTCGGACTTCACAGATTCTCAGCTCCTGGTATTTCTGTTGATCCTCCTCATCTATGTGGCCACACTTTTTGGGAATCTTCTTATCATCTTCTTGGTGGTCTTACACTACCATCTACACACCCCCATGTACTATTTTCTTGGAAACCTCTCGGTTTTAGACATCTTTGATTCCTCCATCTCCACATCTCATTTATCTTTTGACATAGTTACTGGAAACAGACTGATTTCATACCCAACGTGTATCACCCAGGTCTTTTTCTTCACCTGGTTTGTCGGCACAGAGTCCTTTATACTTGTGATGATGTCCTATGATCGCTATGTTGCCATCTGCCATCCTTTGCATTACACAACCATGATAAGCAATCAGCTGTGTTTTCAGGGGGCGTTCTTCTTCTGGGTCTTCAGATTTGCCTGTTCCTTGTTGCACACACTTTGTGCCCTAAGACTGGACATCCCTTACCCCACCACCATCCCAGGCTTGTTCTGTGAATTATATCAGCTGATTCAACTCTCATGTTCTGACACATTCCTCAATTACGTCATTTTATATTTTGACTCTGTAAGTTTTGGAATCACTGGCTTTTTAGTTACTTTTCTTTCATATATCTACATTTTCAAAACCATCCTGAAAATAAAAGTGAAGGACGGAAGACAAAAAGCTTACTCCACCTGCAGTTCCCACCTCACTGTGGTCTTCATATTTTACGGGAGCGCGCTTTTAAACTACGTTCTCCCCAAAACGAAAGATTTTCTGGCAGGCAGATTGCTGTCGGTGTTTTACACGGTCCTCACTCCTCTATTAAATCCAATTATATACAGCCTGCGGAATAGTGAACTCAAAGGAGCCGTTAAGAAAATGCTATCTAGAATGGACTACATATCATGAACTGTCACTCAAGGAGAACAGCACAACTTTACTGTTAATCTCACAACTGCATGTATTAATAACTAATTTACCCGTTTTCATTTTTTTTTAAAAGGTTGTAACCCTAAAAAAAAAAATAAAAAAAAAAATCCTATTCCTTCAACCACTTCGGCTTCAGAAGGTTTTACCCGCTTTCTGACTAGGCCATTTTTTTCAATATGGTACTGCATTATTTAGAGTCAAATATGTTTTTATTGTAGCGCCTGTGTACTTTATGGTACTGGTGATAGTTAAATTTAAGGGAAGATCAGAGTGTAGTTAAAGCAGTGGTTCACCCTCCAAAGCATCATTTTAGCATAAAATGAGGCATAGTAGCGCGAGCTACAGTATGCCTGTCTTGATTTTTTTATCCCCGTACTCACTGTGCAATCCAACATTGAAGATTCCGACTCCCCGCGGGGAATGGGCATTCCTATCCAGACGGAGGATGATTGATGGCCGGCTCTGGCACGTCACGCTCCCCGAAGACAGCCGGAGTAGGTCTCGGCTCTTCACGGCGCTATACGGCGCCTGCGCACAGACTATGCGCAGGCGCCGTGAAGAGCCAAGCCTATTTCGGCTATTTCCGGAGAAGCGTGACATGCCAGAGCCGGCCGTCAATCATCCTCTGTCTGGATAGGAACGCCCATTCCCTGTGGGGAGACGGAATCTTCAATGTTGGATTGCACTGTGAGTACGGGGATAAAAAAATAAAGACAGGCATACTGTAGCTCGCGCTACTATGCCTCATTTAATGTTAGAAGACATTTTTTTAATTTATTTTTTTGTTTATAGGATGAACCCCCGCTTTAAACTCTGATCCAGATTGTTAAGTGCAAAACAGGGTCTCTGTCTCAGCTTGGCTGTGCTGTGGGCTTTTTCTGTTGTACTGGGGTGTTCTTTTAGCCCCGGTGCTGCAGGTGGCAGCAGTGGAGTCAAGGTTTGGGTGCTCTTTCCCAGCAGCCAATCAAGAGGGTTTGTCCTCGCTGTTCATGCTGGGGAGGAGTATTTATGAGGCAGATGCCATTGGTTCTGGGTGTTCTTCATCCAGTGTGGCACCCACCTTCAGGGGGTCCGCTGGGATCATTTGGGATCATTTGGTCTGATGGCTGTACACACCATCAGACCAAATTTCCCGCGGACAGACGACGCGGTTACGACACGGTGATGAGGCGGTGACGTGCGCGAACCCGGAAGTTCAATGCTTCCACGCATGCGTCAAATCACTTTGACGTCATGCGCGGGTTCTTGGGCCAGCGGACATGTCTGATGAGTCATACTGACCATCGGACATGTCCGGCGGACATGGTTCCAGCGAACATGTTTCTTAGCATGCTAAGAAACATTTGTCCGTTGGAAACCTGTCCGGTCGGACAGAAAATTGTCCGGTCGGCCCTACACACGACCGAACATGTCCGCGGAAAATGGTCCGCCGGACCAGTTTCAGCGGACATGTTCGGTCGTGTGTACGAGGCCTAAGGGGAATACAGATAAAACAGATGAAGTGTTAAATACTGTTGGGGACTTTAACCGGACAGCTGAGCAACTCCCGGCAGAGCTCCGGGAACATATCTTGACCTCATCTTGTCTGTGGAGTCATTATGTGTTCCCGGAGCTCTGTCGGGAGTTGCGCAGCTGTTCGGTTAAAGTCCCCAACAACAACCCTTCAAATACTGTATATGTTTTTACAGGCTATTGAATGGTGTCTTCTCCAGTATAATGTCTTCCTGCGAGCGTGGGGCACGCGTGTGCCCCTATTGGCTGAACGCCGAGATGATGTATACCTACGTGATCTCGCCCAGCAGAGCCGACCTATAATTATAATATAGTATAATTGCGGCGGCTGGTTGGCAAGCAGTTAATGGTTCCTGGAGGGAGGAGGGGGAGGAGAGGTTTGCAACTTCCTCTGACACTGCCGTTGCTATGGAAACCTGACCAGAAACCTATTACACTGCTTGCGCAGCACTGAGCATGTGCGAGATCTGCAAAGCTGAAATCCAGGAGGAAATACAGACTGGCTACAGATGCCCACACTTAAGATGGCCACAGTCTAATGCTAGTTTATAAACTTTCAAAATGCTGTAATAACCTAACAAAACGGTCATTAGTTTACAGACTAACTTTACTAGAATACATTAAGCTTGTGTATTACAGGGGTATTTTTATTCAAAAAGTGTAATTTCGGCCGGAACACTACTTTAAGGTAAAATCTGTTATTGAAGGCTTATGGTGTCTTTCGAATGTTCTAAGAAGATTCGACGGAGCAGCTAAACTGTACGATGCCGCGATCGTACATTTCCGGTCAAATGCTCCTCCCACAAGCTATGGTAGAATTCTAATGTTGTATGACACTAGTAATAATTATATTTATAAATTATTATTACTAGTAAACCAACATTTGAATTCTTCTATAGCCTACAGTAGGTGATCGCGATATTGTCAATCTCGCTCGTTTTCTCTGCAAGATTGACCACCTACGAGCCCCGTCGTGGGAGCCGGTGCCGAGCCGGCTCGCCGCGATGGGAAAAAGCCGACATAAAAGCGACGGGGATCCGACTTGGATTCCCGCCAATTCTAGACACAGTGTTTGTTATGAATCAAGAGGGGGAACTCCACACCAAATTTTAAATAAAAAACCGTCATGGGTTTTCCTTTCCAGCAGCATACCAGGCCCTTAGGTCTGGTATGGATTGTAAGGAGAACCCCCCCAATGCCGAAAAAACAGTGTGGGGCTTCCCCCACAATCCATACCTGACCCGTATCTGAGCACGCCGCCCGGCCGGTCAAGAAAGGAGTGGGGATGAGCGAGCGCCCCCCTCCCTCCTGAGCTTTACCAGGCCGCATGCCCTCAACATGGGGGGGTGGGTGCTTTGGAGCAGGGGGGCGCCCTGCGGCCCCCCCACCCCAAAGCACCCTGCCCCCATGTTGATAAGAACAGGGCCTCTTCCCGACAACCCTGACTGTTGGTTGTCGGGGTCTGCGGACGGGGGGCTTATCGGAACCTGGGAGCCCCCTTTAATAAGGGGGCCCCCAGATACCGGCCCCCCACCATAAGTGAATGTGTATGGGGTACATCGTACCCCTACCCTTTCACCTGGAGGAAAAGTGTCAAAAAAATAAACACACAACACAGGTTTTTAAAATAATTTATTAGTCAGCTCCGGGGGTCTTCTCCGCTCTCCGGGGGTCTTCTTCTGACTTAGGGTGTCGTCTTTCGTCTTCTCCGCTCTCCGGTGTCGTCTTGGTGCTCCCCGGTTCTTCTCCTGCTTGCTCTCCGGTGCCTTCTTCAGGGCTGGCCGCCGCTATCTACTTTGAAGCTCTTTTACTAGCGGCGGCCAGCCCGGTCTTCTTTGTCGCCTTCTGCCTTCTTCTTTTCTTCCGATGTTGACTCAACGCTCCCTCCCAGACCTAAGGGCCTGGTATGCTCCTAGAGGGGAACCCATGCCGTTTTTTTATTAAAAATTTGGCGTGGCGTTCCCCCTCATGATTCATACCAAACACCATGTCTAGAATTGGCGGGAATCCATGTCGGATCCCCGTCGCTTCTATGTCGCACTCGCTGGAATGTGCTTTTCCTATTCCAGCGGGATGTCGGCACCCTGTCGCCAAGAACAAGCGCGATGCCATCAAACTACTACATTTAAAAAACAAGGAGATATTGATCAATTAAATGATAGAAAAACAAGAATATGTCATAAATAGTAGTATTAATGAAATATGGATCTATTTTAACTTTTTTTTTTTTTTATGTGATATTATTATAATAAAAACAGCATCAATCCCATTGGGTGAAGGTCCCACTTCCCAACAATTATTCCCTCTCTACACCAGAGAAAGCCAAATAAATAATTTATGTTATTAAATAAAAGCCATTTTACTATATTTAAATGTAATGATGTAATTATTGTCTAATTTATTCCAAGAGGAATTTCTGACTAAATCATTTGCTTTTCTGTTGAATGGATTACTAAAGGCATTAAAAAAAAAAAACTCTTCATGTATTCATTACTGTCCCTGTAGGAAATATTGTCCATTTATTGTTGGCCTAAAACTTGGTGCCAATAGTGAAAGAAATTAGAGAATTTTTTTCAAAGACTTTGATGGTTTAGAACCAACTAAACATTTAGTCGACTAACTTAATACCATTTTAGTCGACTAAAATACGACTAAAACTAAAACAATTGAGATGACTAAAATACGACTAAAACTAAAGTTACATTTTAGTCAAAAGACTAAAATGGGACTAAACTGCCATTTTGGTCAAAAGGCTAAAGGCGAATACACAGGGGCGGACTGACCATTCGGGCACTTGGACACTGCCCGAGGGCCCCATGCCACTAAGGGGCCCCATCAGGGTTACCAGCCTCGATAAAAACAGGGACAGTATGTAAAAATCTTTATTTAAAAAAAAAATCCCAAGATTATAGTTGTCCCGCTTCTCCAGTACCTTTTCAATGTGTATTCTGTGTGTATGTATACCGTGTGTGTGTATACTGTGTGTGTGTATTCTGTGTGTGTATACTGTGGGGCAGATTCTCATAGGACTTACGACGGCGCAGCGCCATATACGCCGTCATAAGTCCTAATCTGGGCCGTCGTATCTATGCGACTGATTCTTAGGCCCCGTACACACAACCGGATCGATCCGCTGGGATTGATCCGCGGATCAGTTCCAGCAGATAGATCCGGTCGTGTGTACGGCCTAGCGGACATTTTCAGGCGGATAAAAATCCAGACGACGGAATCCAGTGGACTGATCCGGTCATCTGTACAGACTCACCGGATAAGTCCGTCTGCTCCCACCCCTCGCATGCGTAATGATTCGACGCATGCGTGGAAGTATTTACCTTCCAGGGTCGCGCACGTCGCCTCGTCATCGTCGCAGCGCGGCCACGTCACCGCGGATGTATTCCGCGGGGATTTCGATCTGATGGTTTGTACAGCCATCAGATCCAAATCCGCCAGAGGATTTATGCGCTGGAAACGGTCCGGCGGACCGTTTCCAGCGGATATCCTCTCGTCTGTACGAGGCCTTAGAATCAGTTATGCATAGATATCCATTCGATCCAACAGGCGCAAGTCTCTTACACCGTCGGATCGTAACTGCAATTTTTTTTCCCCGCTAGGTGGCGCTTCCGTCGATTTCCGCGTTGAGTATGCAAATTAGCTAGATACCCGAATTCCCGAACGTACGCGCGGCCGACGCAGTAAAGTTACGAAGTTTACGTTAGGCTTTCCCCAGCGTAAAGTTGCCCCTGCTATGTGAGGCGCAGCCAATGTTAAGTATGGCCGTCGTTCCCGCATCGAAAATTTATAAAATTACATTGTTTGCGTAAGTCGTCTGTGAATGGTGCTGGACGTAATTTACGTCCACGTCAAAACCAATGACGTCCTTGCGACGTCATTTAGAGCAATGCACGAGGGGAAATTTTAGGGACGGCGCATGCGCAGTTCATTCGGCGCGGGCACGTGCTTCATTTAAATGAAACACGCCCCCTACCCGCCGAATTTGAATTCCGCCGGGTGATTTACGCCGCCGCAACTTTACAGGCAAGTGCTTTGTGAATAAAGCATTTGCCTGAAAAACTTGCGGCAGCATAACGTAAATGAGATACGTTACGCCCGCCCATTTTTACGCCGATCTACGAGAATCTGTCCCTGTGTGTCTGTGTGTGTATACTGTGTATGTATACTGTATGTCTGTGTATGTGTGGCCCCATAATCTATTGCCTGGGGGCCCCATAATCTCCTATTGCCCGGGGGCCCCATGAGTTGTCAGTCCGCCCCTGCCCATACAGACGATCTGACTTTTCGTCAACAACGGTCCGACGGACGTGTTTTATCGGACAATTCGTCCGTCTGTACGCTCCGTCGGACAATTGTTGTTGGTTTTTCAACGGACAAATGTTCTCTGGGAATGCACTCAAACTTTGACAACAAATGTCCGATGGAGGATAATCTGACCGTGTGTACACAAGTCCAAAGTACAAACACGCATGCTCAGAACCAATGCTAAACATCAGACAACAATAGCAGAAGTTGCCCAAAAGGTAGCGGTAAAGAGCTGAAAAAGTGTAGGAAAACTGTCGGAATTTCCGCCAGCAAAAGATTGAGAGCTGGTTCTCAATTTTTCCGATGGAAATTCCAATCGTCTGTAGCAATTCCGACGCGCAAAATGTTGATGCATGCTGGAAAACAATTCAACTCATGCTCAGAAGCATTGAAATTAATTTTCTCGGCTCGTCGTAGTGTTGAATGTCACCGCGTTCTTGACAGTCGAAACTTCAGAGAACTTTTGTGTGACCGTGTGTATGCAAGCCAAGCTTGAGCGGAATTCCGTCGGAAAAACCATCCAAGGTTTTCCAGACGGAAAATCCGATCGTGTGTTCGGGGCATTACTGTTGTTTTGCCAGCTGCTTGTTCACCATTTTTGAGATTTTGTGATATTTTGTTGCACTTGTGTTAGCGTGTCTTCTTCCCAATTTTTGCATTGATTATTATTAATATTTGTTGGCACAATTTTAGTAGTTTTTTTTTTTTTTTTTGTGTTGTGTGTTGTGTCATTATATCACACGACAGTGTGTAGCACGGCACTGATAAGGTACAGAAATTGACTTTAGTTTCTGCAATATATTCTTTATCACAAAGTATGTAAATGACGATCATAAAACTATATAGGCTTCGGTCTCGCCACACCTCGATGGAGGAATACTTTAGTTTCTCTTCCTGTTGATGTCAGGTGTGTAAGAGGAGAGATCAAAGATCACATTTTCTGAATCTCACTGAGACACACACCGGACGGGAGGACAAGGTAACATTCTATATAAGGGGGGTGAAGGGAGAATTTATGGGGGTTACAGTAGTTCAGAGACTGATGGTTTTAATCCTCCTTAATCTTAATTAAATCCTTAATCATGCAGGTTGACAGCCAAAGGATTAAAACTTATCATGTAACCAGGGCTGTCTTAATGAGAGGGCACACCTGGGCACTGCCCAAGGGCCCCAGCTGCATAGGGGGCCCCTGCCCTTTCCTCAAAGCAGCTGGTCCATGAGCCCGGGCTGCCCCTCTACATCCCAGATATCCAGAGGCGGCTCTAAGCTTTGTGAGGCCTTAGGCAAAACTTGACATGGGGCCGCACTCTCGTCCATGATGGGAAAAATAATTCAATAACAAGAGCCTCTTCCGCACAACCCTGGCCGGTGGTTGTGGGGGTCTGCGGGCAGGGGGCGTTTGGGAATCTGGAAGCCCCCTTTAACAAGGCAGCGCCCAGATCCTGCTTTTTAATAACTAAGAGGTGGGGTGACATTACCTGGTGAACCCGCCCCCTTGTGACATAATTGACTGAGGGCATGCTGGGTCATTGACGTCACAAGGGGTGGTGTCACCGATATTCACTGGTTGTTAAGGGCGCTGGTGGCCCCTCTTCTGAGTCAGGGCTCTTAACGCTGCCTGAGCACAGCAGCGTTAAGGTCTTCTGTCCCTCAAAACTGGGGTAATGCATTGGGTAAGTTAGGCAGCCATGAGGCCCCTGTGAGTGCAAGGCCTTAGGTGCCTAATTTGCCTAATTAAAGAGCCACCTCTGTAGATATCCCCCCAGAACTCTCACCCCTCTACACCCTAGATATCCCCTACCCCCTACCTATGTGATTTCTGTTTATCTGCAGTGTCTCCATTGTAGGGGCCCCAGAGCATTACTTTGCCCAGGGGCCCATGATGCTATTAAGATGGCTCTGCATGTAACGCCCTGTGGATTTTTTTTTTTCCATGATGATTTCTAATTGTCTTCATCCAAACAACCATTCCTTTTTTTTTTTTTACTAACATCTTTAGTTTACATTACCTGTCAGTAACAAGTTTTTACAGGGAATATGATACAGAATAGTAGAGAAAGGTCAACTCAAAAACAAAGGAGCTGTTTATAATACCCACCCACAGGTATGAGGGGTTGCCTAAATCTGACCTCCAATCTTAAACCATTGTGCAGTCTTGCATAATTGTACCAGCTTCCAGTGGCGACTGGTGCTCTATTTGTTTGGGAGGCCGGCAAACAAACCTCACAACCCCCCTCGTCGCTCGGTTGATAGGCAAACAAACCCCCCCCGGCGCTTGCCCGCCCATTTGTCTGCCCATCAGCCCTGCACTTACCCCATCCAGGTTGAAGACAGCTTCAGTGGCTCCCCCCTGCGTCTCCCCCCTGTTCTCCGCCAATGCAGTCTCTTCTCCTCTCGGCGAATTGGGTCTTAAGACCCCCTTTCTGATTGGCTAGGAGGAGAAGCAGGAATGACAATAGCAAATATACATTTTCTATTGTCACACAACTGGGTGGGCTCAGGGCACAGTCCTCTGCATCCCAAGCCCACCCTTTTTTTAAGCCAATTAAAGCATCCGGATCTAATCATGTGCCTCAAAAAAAAGGAAAAAACCCATTCAAATCCATGTGTCCGGTACCCTGCATGTAGATTAGGGGGCCGGGCGCATGGATTAGGGAGGTGACGCCCCTGCGCCCCTAATAGAGCTTGCCGCCACTGCCGACTTTACTGCGATGGCTTACTCTGATTTCACTGCACACTGTGAGATTCTCACGATGTGCATTTGAATCTGCAGCAAGTCAGGTAGAGCTCATCTCATTTCCTGGCTGGAGGACGTCCAGCCTCATCCAATCTTTTCCTCCCCAGTCTGGGTGTCTTTGACCGCCCCTTTCATTCGTTGGATTTCAGTTATTTCCATTATGGAGTCTCAGCACCACGTGTGGGCGTTACCTAGGGTTGTCTGTGTACAAACACACATAGTCTAGAAACACCCACTCCTCCAAACGGACACCAACCAACGGGGCATTTTCATATGATATGCCACTCAAGAGCCAGCTCACTGGGAAGGAGAACGGAGGCAAGGCGATGTGATGCTTTGCGGAAGCCATATACAGCAACCTGCCAACCCCTCCCACCAGCCATGACCTGCTGCACAGAGAAGCATAGAAACCCATAAAATGATATCATTGGGTCTATAATAAGGTATGTATAGAAAACAGAAAGGGGCAGATCCACAAAGATCTTCCCCCGGCGCAGCGTATCTGAGATACGCTACGCCACCGTAACTTACTTTTTTTGGTTTGAATCCCCAAAGAATTTGCGTCGTAAGTTACGGCGGCGTAGTGTATCTCTCGCGGCGTAACGGCGCCTAATTCAAATCGGCGAGTAGGGGGGCGCGTTTCATTTAAATGAAGCGCGTCCACGCGTCGAACGAACTGCGCATGCGCCGTTCCTAAATTTCCCGCCGTGCATTGCACTAAATGACGTCGCAAGGACGTCATTGTTTTGACGTGGACGTAAATTACATCCAGCCCCATTCACGGACGACTTACGCAAACAAAATAAAATATTTTCAAATTTGACGCGGGAACGACGGCCATACTTAACATTGCGTACGCCACCAAATAGCAGCTTTAACTATACGCCGACGTAAAAGAATGCGACGGCCGCTCGTACGTTCGTGGATCGTCAGAAATAGCTAATTTGCATACTCGACGCGGAATACGACGGGAACGCCACCCAGCGGACGCCGAAGAATTGCATCTTAGATCCGAAGGCGTACGAAGACGTACGCCTGTCGGATATAACCCAGATGCCGTCGTATCTTGTTTTGAGGATTCAAAACAAAGATACGGCGAGGGAAATTTATAATCTGGGGGATTAATCTGTAATTTGTTGGCACTAAATACATACCTATACTAAACATTATTTTTTTTATTTTTTTTTTGCAAGAAAGAAGAAAGAAGATGACCGTTCAAAAACTCAAAGTTAGGATCTTCTCAAGGGATGCAAAAGAGAATTACAATTGGCTGCTTAATGTGCTCAAGTCAGCCATGTTTGAAAGCTTGGTGGGAAATGCTGTTGGCACATACATCACCAATAACTTCCGATCCTTCACGGATGATTTGACTCAGTGCACATTCGCCATCTTGTATCACACCAAGAAGAGAGGCCGCCTGAACATTACCGACGTCACAGATTCTCTCTATGATGAAGAGTTGAGGGACCTGGAAGATCACCTGGGTGAGAGAACATTAATATAACTTAATTTCTCTATTCCGAGTGTAGTATTGTGGCCTGTGCCAAGGACAAAATAAGCAGATTAACCACTTCAGACTGGCTGGCAAAAGATCAGAGCCCGTTTTGCGATTCGGCACTGCGTCGTTTTAACTGACAATTGCGCGGTCGTGCGACGTGGCTCCCAAACAAAATTGGCGTCCTTTTTTCCCCACAAATTGAGCTTTATTTTGGTGGTATTTGATCACCTCTGCGTGATTAACACATCGGACACTTTTGACACCATTTTGGGACCATTGTCATTGATACAGTGATCAGTGCTATAAAAATGCACTGATTACTGTAAAAATTACACTGGCAGTGAAGGGGTTAACCAGTAGGGGGCGCTGACAGGGTTTCCCCTACTTGTCCTGGTGAGGTTATCATTTGAGAGTGAAAGTGAAAGAAATTCCAAAATGTCGGATTGTTGCCAAAATGGGAATAGAGGATAGAAGATAAATGTACCCTCAATTGCCGCCACTGTGCCCATCATATACAGCCACTGTGTCTATCAAACGCTGCCACTGTGCCCCTAATGCAGCCACTGTGCCCCAAATGCTGTCACCAGGACCGATCCGCCCTATAGGCTCACTATGCAAGCCGCTTAGGGCCCTGCTAAGCTGTGTAGGCCCTCGCAAATTACTAGAGGCCCCCGCCTGGTGAGAGGTCATTTTCGGCCCCTCACCCCCCCCTTCTCAACCCGCTGGCTGAATGGGAGAAGAGGTAAGATGTCAGCACTCTTGCTCATTTCCGACAGCAGAACACCCCCCCCCCCCCCCCGCTTCTCAACTTTAATGTGACATGTCATTTTTGCTTAGGGCCCCAGGGAGGTCAGGATCGGCACAGCCTGTCACTGTGCCAATCAAATGCTATCACTGTGCCCCCCACCTGCCCGCCATCTGCCTGGCACTTACCCTCTCTCGGTGGGGCAGCAGGTGACGGTGGCAGATGACGAGCGGTGTCCGGGGTCCTCAATGCACGTCCTCAATGTCTTCTGCCGCCTGCTCCTCCCATTCTCTCCTATGATTGGATGCCTGATAGGTGCCTGTTGTTTCAGCCAATCAGGCGACAGGTAACAGACCCAAGCACCTAATTGGCGGAGAGGTAGTTCAGTGTTAGATCAAATATTAATTTGCTTTCCTAACACACAGCTGAGTGAACTGTGAGCACCCAACATGGCGCTCGCTGTTCACCTTTTTTGATGCTTATTAGAGCCTATGGCCTATGGCTCTATGTAATTCAGATGCCCGGCACTCGAAAAGGGAGCCTGAATAGGGGGTGTCAGCGGCGGCCATAGATAGAATCTAACTATTGGTGATAGAGGGGGTGGATGGAAAGAGGGGGCGGCGCCTGCGCACCCCTTATGGACACACTGCCTTCCAGCACACCCCAGCACTCCTCGCTACTGTATATAATACAATCAGTCCTGGAGGTGCCAGAACTGCATTCCTCCATGTTCCCGCTGAAAAAAAGCCATGATAATTATTATTATTAATAACAGTGTTGCTTTTAGTATCTACACACATTTCTTTGCGTTAACTTGTGATGTTGTCACCTTATTAAGGAAAAAATGTGATTGTGCTGTTGGATGATCTGGATGACAGCAGTGATGGTAACATGAGGAGAATATTACAAGAACAGCCACTCATTAAGGAATGTGCAGAGACGCTGATCCTCATCAGTGAGTTAGAGAAGCAAGCGGCCAATCTGACCGGTTCAGATCCGAAAATGAGTCCAGCTCCCACTTCACAGACAATGCAGGATGCTTACGACTCCATAAAGACCAAAATCAAAAGGATATGGAGCGTCATGGATGAAGCTGCTGGTGTCGGTCCAGGTATGTCATAGGTAGTATATGTTTTAGCTTAAAGCGTAACTCCACTTTCTTGTGAAAATAATTGCAAATAAAAAATAATAATAATATAGCATATATAATTGCGACTCAAATCATGTTGTCATGGCCTTGTATCAGACCAAAAACCGGGGCAACCGAGTAGGAACAAGATACATTGGGGGTCAAAGGAGGAACAATTGGGAACTACGTATTAGGTATCTTCACAAAGGCCATCAAGTGATCATTGTTTTGCTTTAGATAAAGACATTAATAAATTAATAAATATTTTTTGGGGGGGCAGCAAACAGTAATTCCCCCCCCCCCCCAGAAAGTCGGTTGGCACTTACCTCATCTATGCAGTGCTTCACCGGTGGCTTCCCTTGCTCCTCTGCGACGTCTCTCGGTTCCTCTGCTCTCCACGGGCATCAGCGGCTTCCGCTTCCTCCCTCCTCCTCATCAGCCGATTGGGACTCTTCTCTTTTCGGCCAATCGGAAAATGGGGCTCAGATCTGCTTCTGATTGGTCAGATTGGGGATCAGTATTACAACAGAAAATATTAATTCGCTGTTGTAACCCTGGGGTTGGCTAAGGGTGCAATGCTCTGCACCCCGAGCCCACCCTAATTTAAAGCCTATTAGAGCCTCTGGCTCTAATCAGATGCTTCAATAAAACACCCCCCACCGCTGTAATTCAGGCACCCAACGTCCTGAAAGGGGCCAGATGCATAAATAGGGGGTGGCGGGGCAACCATGGGTAGATTCATGCTATGCATAAATCTATCTATTATTCATATCGGGAGTGGCACGGAGAGAGGGGATGGCTCCCTTGGTGCCCCTAATGAATGGGCAGCCACGGTATTAAACCAAATCTAAGCAGTGCCCATCTCCACGTTCCCTGCACAATGAACACAGAATTTCAGGAATGACTTCAACTCTATATCTGAGTGCTAGTTTTAAGTAAGTAAGAGGTGATCTCTCCAAGGCAAAGCTTCCACCAGAATAAATGTCCCCATTGGCAGATTTACCCTCCATTCCTGTTCTGTTGGCAACTGAAACAGTTTAGTAATTCTATAATGTTTCTATACTAGAGGTAATGATCACCAGGGCAAAAAAGGAGAGTGGATTTTCCCAGAGGGACACAGAAAGAAATACAAGCCTAAAGGGGGTTCTTAGAAATTCGACTTATTTTCCAAAATATTAAAATACACTTGTTTTGTAGAGTTAAATAAAAATTGATAATGCCCTATTAAGGTCCCTCTTATGCAGCCAACTGTGGCCATCATATACAGCCACTGTGTCCATCATATACAGCCACTGTGCCCATCAAATGCAGCCAACTGTGTCCATCATATGCAGCCACTGTGCCCATCAAATGCAGCCAACTGTGTCCATCATATACAGCCACTGTGCCCATCAAATGCAGCCAACTGTGCCCATCATACGCAACCACTGTGCCCATCATATGCAGCCACTTTGCCCATCATAAACAGCCAACTGTGCCCATAATATGCAGCCAATGTGCCCATAAAATGCAGCCAACTGTGCCCATCATATGCAGCCAACTGTGCCCATCAAATGCAGCCACTGTGCCCATGAAATGCAACCACTGTGTCCATCATATGCAGCCAACTGTGCCCATCAAATGCAGCCAACTGTGTCCATCAAATGCAGTCAACTGTGCCCATCAAATGTAGCCAACTGTGTCCATCAAATGTAGCCAACTGAGCCCATCATATGCAGCCAATGTGTCCAAAAAATGCAGCCATTGTGCCCATCGTATGCAGCCACTGTGCCCATCATATGCAGCCAACTGTGCCCATCATATGCAGCCAACTGTGCCCATCATATGCAGCAACTGTGCCCAGCAAATGCAGCCACTGTGCCCATCATATGCAGCCATCTGTGCCCAGCAAATTCAGCCAACCTTTTAATGGTTGAACGGCTTCAATATCTGCTAAGACTGGCGCCTGTGATCCTGTAAAGCAAGATGTCCATGAACCCGCTGCATGGTAGTGGACGAGCGTTCCCCTAATGCAGGGGTAGGCAACCTCGGACCTCCAGCTGTTTTGAAACTACAAGTCCCATGAGACATTGCAAGACCCTGACAATCACAGGCATGACTCCTAGAGGCAGAGGCATCATGGGATATGTAGTTTCACCACAGCTGGAGGGCCAAGGTTGCCTCCCCTGGGCCCTAATGTGATGAGTTTTTATCATAGATGTTCAGCGATCCAATGAGTTCTTCTGTATCTTGTTTCCTTGAAGAAGAGAATATCTCAAAGCGTATCATATTATGAGAATACTATACCCAAGCAAGCTGTTACCGTGTTTCCCCAAAAATAAGCCCGGGTCTTATATTAATTATGCTAACAAAAGACACAGTAGGGCTTATTTTCGGGGTAGGTCTTACCATGTAATGTGCTGTCTTCTCTCCCCCTCTCCCTCCCTGCCTGTCAGGAATTCCCAGTGTGAACTGAGTTAACATGCTTGTAAAATCCTACAATCCACTCTATTACTGTATTATATAATGTACAATGTGCGTGTTCCTGTAATATTATTGTGCCAAATACCTTTGTTATAGCACCATTCTGCGCTTCTGTGACCCGCCGGAGCTCTCTTCCCCACAATTATATTACAGAAACACACACATTGTACATCATATGCTACTGTAATAGAGTGGATTACAGGATTTTACAAGCATTTTTAACTAGGGCTTATTTTCGGGGTAGGGCTTACATTGCATCCCTCCTGGAAAATAACGCTAGGTCTTATTTTCAGGGTAGGTCTTATTTTTGGGGAAACAGGGTACTATGATCACTTATCATTTAACAGTTATCTCTGTCATCTGTATTAGATGTGTTATATGTGACAATGAAACAATGAATCCATATGAATCAATAGTCTGGATGCCTGTAAAATCCCAATCCACAAATATTGTTTCTTGATACATTGATTTGAAGGGATGATGGCATTCCTGGGTGAAAACACTCAATGTTTATTTCCTGTCCTCTACAGTCCCCAGACCACGGAAAGTCTCCTCCTCTGGTTCGGATACACAAAGTGAAGGTAAGATAACAGAAGAACAGTAATAGCGTTGCAGAGATAAGAAAATAAAGGCGCATCTTCTAATGGGGATAATATAATGAAGGTTCAGCAGAACAGACTAACTAGGGTTTCTAAACTCACCAAATCAGGTCAAGAGAAGCATATAGGGATAGATTCACGTAGATTTTGGCCGGCGTAGCGTATCTCAGATATACTACGCCGCTGTAAGTTTGAGCCGCAGGACCTGTATTCACAAAGAACTTGCGCTGAAACTTACGGTGGCGCAGTGTAATTCAAAATAGGCTGGTTGGGGGCGTGTTCTATGTAAAATACTAGTGACCCCACGTATTTTACATTTTTAACGAACGGCGTATCCCAGTGCGCATGCTCCAAATGACGTTGGCAAATCGTCATGCTTTCGACGTGAACGTAAATTACGGCCAGCCCCATTCACGGACGAGTAACGCAAACGACATAAAATTTGAAAAATTTGACGCGGAACCGACGACCATACTTAACATTGGCTGCGCCATGTTTTTGGTGGTTTATCTTTACGCTGGAAAAAGCCTAACGTAAACAGCGTATCTGTACTGCGACGGCCGGGCGTACGTTCGTGCATAGGCGTATCTAGCTGATTTACATATTCTAGGCGTAAATCAGCGTACACGCCCCTAGCGGCCAGTGTAAATATGCAGTTAAGATACAACGGCGTAGGAGACTTACGCCGGTCGTATCTTAGCAATATTTAAGCGTATCTCAGTTTGAGAATACGCTTAAATATATGACGGCGGGGATTCGGACTTACGACGGCGTATCTACTGATACGCCCGTCGTAAGTCTTAGTGAATCTACCCCATAGTTTTTTTAGTTGGTCCTAACAAGATTTGGTGATCAAAGGGTTCATAATACAATCTTTTTTTCTTATCTTTTTTGCTCTAACAACTTATGTTTCTTTGGAATGCTGAACCACGGACATATCACTTCAGCTAGGTTTCAAGATGCACTATATTGTCAAAAGTATTGGGACGCCTGCCTTTACACGCACATGAACTTTAATGGCATCCCAGTCTTAGTCCATAACATTCAATATTGAGTTTGCCCCACCCTTTGCAGCTATAACAGCTTCAACTCTTCTGGGAAGGCCGTCCACAAGGATTAGGGGTGTGTCTATGGAAATCTTTGACCATTCTTCCAGAAGCACATTTGTGAGGTCAGGCATTGAAGGTCTGGCTCGCAGTCTCCGCTTTAATTCGTCCCAAAGATGTTCTATTCGTATTGAGGTCAGGACTCTGTGTAGGCCAGTAAAGTCCCTCCACCCCAAACTCGCTCATCCATATCTTAATGGACCTTGCTTTGTGCCCTGGTGGGCAGTCAAGTTGGAACAGGAAGGGGCCGCCCCCCAAACTGTTCCCACAAAGTTGGAAGCATGAAATTGTCCAAAATGTCTTGGTATGCTGATGCCTTATGAGTTCCCTTTACTGGAACTAAGGGGCCAATCCAACTCCTGACCTCAACAGAATAGAATGGGATGAATTAGAGCAGAGACTCATCCAAAATCAGAGCCTGAACCCTATGGACTAAGACTGGGATGACAGTAAAATTCATGTGCATGTAAAGGCAGGTGTCCCAATACTTTTGACAATATAGGGTATATTCCAAATTGTTCTAGCTAAATATATGAACATTTAATTATAAACAATTAGTTTATTTGCATGATTTTAAAATCATAACTTCTCTGTCTTGGTTGTCTAGCACAGTGGTCATCAACCCCTATCCTCAGGGCCCAATAAGAGGCCAGGTTTGCAAGATAACTGAAATACATCCCAGGTGATATCATTTGCTGTTCAGTGATTGCAGTATTCTAGTCTGCATCTCCCAAAGGTAATACATAAAACCTGGCCTGTTAGTGGGCCCTGAGCACAGGGTTGACGACCTCTGGTCTAGCATGATACATCCAATCATAAGGTTCACATAACAAGGGATTAGGGATGACCCTAAAGCTCCTAGCGCTAATCACCATGAGCAAGCCCAACAGGAAGTTGTCAGTGTACTGGGCCAATCATCTGTAGCCGGGACACCTCTCGTGTTGCCTATGTGCAGCTGCTGGGCAGGGAATGCCTCAGCAGTTTAGCCGGTACAGTGACACATTTCATGTGAGTTCACTTATGTGGGTCAGGACTAGGATCCAGCCTAGCTCATCCCTATTAGGAATTAGCAGGCTTTATTTCCCTGAAATTAAATGTTAAAGCGGGAGTTCACCCGAAAAACTATTTTTAACATTAGATTGAGGCTTATTTTGTAAAGGGGAATCGGGTGTTTTTTTAAAAAACGAAGCAGTACTTACCGTTTTAGAGATAGATCTTCTCCGCCGCTTCCGGGTATGGTCTTCGGGACTGGCTGTTCCTATTTGATTGACAGGCTTCTGACAGGCTTCCGACGGTCGCATCCATCGCGTCACGAGTAGCCGAAAGAAGCCGAACGTCGGTGCGACTCTATACGGCGCCTGCGCACCGACGTTCGGCTACTTTCAGAAAATCGTGACGCAATGTATGCGACTGTCGGAAGCCTGTCAATCAAATAGGAACCCCCAGTCCCGAAGACCATACCCGGAAGCGGCGGAGAAGATCGCTCTCTAAAACGGTAAGTACTGCTTCGATTTAAAAAAAAAAAACACTCGATTCCCCTTCACAAAACGAGCCTCAATCTAATGTTAAAAATTGAGTTTTTGGGTGAACCTCCACTTTAACAAAAAAATTATGGCAAAATTTGCCCATTTTGATGAGTTGCTTCTATCTTATCTCTTTCAGGATATAAAAGTTCAAGAACCACCAAGTCGGGCTACGGGCAACAAGGCTTAGGTCTGTGGATCGTGTGTTGAGCTCATTTAACATAAAATAAATGAGGAAATTATTACTGAAAACATTTTTTTATAAACATATAGGATTTTTTAACCCCCTTACAACCACATAACACATACCGTAGATGCAGCCTCCAGGAGATGGACTTTAATCCTGGGCACTGCATACACACTGCCTTTACACGCAAATGAACTTTGCTTTCAATCTTTTTTTATTGAAAATAATCAAATATATGAAAACAAGCAAGCTAAAACCATCAGAATGTCAATGAACATGGAGTTGAGAAACACATAACAAAGAAAGAAAGAAACATTTGGTTACCTATAATCATGTTGTCCACCTGATGGGAGAATAATCGGCAAATGAAATACAGACCAGTCACAGTAATAGTCATGAGCAATTGCATAGGCCACTGTGTCATAGGAAGGCGGGGATCCCGAGGAACCGTGCACTGATTTAATAGTTATAATACTTAAAGTCCATCAGGGCCTAGCCAACCAAGGGACAGAGTAGCTAAAGTGTTCAAAGTCACAAAGATCAAAGATCAAAAAAGTAAACAGTAAGACAAAAACATAAACTTAAACCTACAACACCCAAACCCAGTTAGATGAGAGGGGACCGGCCCTCTCCCAACTAACAAAAACCTTGAAGACTTGTCCTCCAAGCTTGGGGACAATAGTTTAACGTGACAGGAAGAAAATTTCGTCCTGCAGAGGTAAATGTAGGAGCATTAAACCTGCTCCAGCCTATCGCCCACTAGAAAAAAAGGGTAAGACATATTTGGGGGTGATAGAGACTCATTAATTAATTGATTTCCCTGATCCAATCTCAGGGCTAACCCATCCTGCCGTCTGATTCAAATTATTATGGGTGAGACAAATGCAATCAAAAAACAGACCACATGCTCACCTTCCGACGTTTCAACAGCAGAGAGCATGGCTGCTGTCTGAGCAGTTGCCTTTATTTTCAGCACACGATCACAAAATGCATTTTCATTGGTCAACCCATATAATTTATTCATCCCAGCCCCCTTATTACCCGCCCCCTGTGCTTAGCAGGGAACCCTCATTGGCCAGTTCATATAAGGCCTCTCCATAGCACAAAACAGTTCTCGTTACAAGATTTAAAGTTCCTTCCAAAGTCACGAGACACAAATTCCTTCGGTGATCCGTAAAGACAGGATGAGGGGGATGGGCCGGAGCACACATTCCAAAGATGAAAAACAGAAGGAGAAAATGTAGACTGAACTTTTCCTTGTATTTTCAATGCTGACTTCATTACTTTAAAAACCATCATGTATGATTCCTGATATCTGACAAAATCTTTATCAAGGAAAATAAGCAGTATTGATCATTCTCATACATACATATGCATATATAAAAAGAAATATGGAAATATTAACCGAAATTAAAGAAATATAAACCGAGAAACATTTTAATAGTTCTAATCATAACATAAAATTTTCATTTTAGTTTCAAGTCCATCACAGGGGATCTTAACCACTTGCTTACTGGGCACATATACCCCCCTCCTGCCCAGGTGAAATTTCAGCTTTCGGCACTGCATCGCTTTAACTAACAATTGCGCGGTCGTGCGACGTGGCTCCCAAACAAAATTGACGTCCTTTTTTCCCCACAAGTAGAGCTTTCTTTTGGTGGTATTTGATCGCCTGTGCGGTTTTTATTTTTTGCGCTATAAACAAAGAAGCGAGACAATTTTGAAAAAAATACAATATTTTTTACTTCTTGCTATAATAAATATCCCAATTTAAAAAAAAAAAAACATTTTTTTTTCTCAGTTTAGGCCGATACGTATTCTTCTACATATTTTTGGTAAAAAAAAAAAAAAAAATCGCAATAAGCGACTGGTTTGCGCAAAAGTTATAGCGCTTACAAAATAGGGGACAGAATTATTTTTTTTTAATTATTTTTTTTTACTAGAAATGGCGGCGATCTGCGATTTTTAATGGGACTGCGACGTTATGGCGGACACATCGGACACATCGGACACATTTTTGGCGCCATTCACATTTATACTGCGATCAGTGCTATAAATATGCACTAATTACAGTATAAATGTGACTGGCATTGAAGGGGTTAACATTAGGGGGTGAGGAAGGGGTTAAATGTATCCCTGCTTAGTGTTCTAACTGTAGGTGGAGGGGGGGGTGACTGGGGGGGTGACCGATCTGTGTCCCTATGTACAAGAGACACAGATCGGTCTCCTCTCCAGAGACAGCACCGCTGTCTCTGTGTAAAACGGCAATGAGAGATGATCTCATATGTTTACATATGAGATCCTCTCTCATTGGCCGCACAGATCGCCTCGCGAACGGCCACTCTGATTGGCCGTTCGCGGCGATCTGTAATTGGCTGTGTCCGAGGGACACGGCCAACACAGATTTTCCCCGCAGCGCGCTCTGGAGCGCGCGCGGGGAACGCCCAAAGGGGCGGCCGTCAATTGACGGCAGTTTGGAAATTGGGATCCGCACTGCAGCCGTCAATTGACGGCAGGCGGATCCCAAGTGGTTAATATAGTAAAAGTAAATAACTTTTGTTATATTAAACAGCAATGGAACCTCCTATCTTAGGAAGGCACCATTGACCATGGCATCAGAGCCCAAGGCTAGAAGAGGGACTGGGTATGGGGTCTCAAGGGTGTTAACCACACTGGTGGTAGCCCTGGCCCCCTTAGTTCCTAAGAATCCAGATAAAAAAATATATAATGCAACAGTTGGTCTTAGGGTACTAAGATACCCCCTAAAGAGGGGCGATAGCCTGCACTAATCATTCAGGGGGGTTGAATTAATAGATTGACTTGCATATAACCAGCCAGCCCATACATGGATCAAAATGTTACCCTGCTGAACCAGACACATTTTGGTCAATTTATGGACAGCTTAATTTTTGTAAACTGGCAGGTTCTTTCTGAATCTGTGAACTAAAATGACCTCATGAACATTTCCTTTATCTTTCAGATTTAGATGATGTTAGATCTTCCAGTGCCTACAGCTCAGGTAATATACATAGATTAATACTCTCAAGCTACAAAATATCTCATTACCATAGCATGTGTCAAGGCAGATGCTGATTGTCTGAGAACTTCATGGGGTGTGAAATTCTGTGAAATCACAATGTTATTTTTGAATAACCCAGTCCCATTGTACCAGAATGTATGTGACCTGTGTTGATGGTTTGGGTGAACAAGACAGACCTAGGGGCTGATTTACCAAGCCTTTAGTCAAATAAATAACACCTGTCCCAAATGTCCTACCACCACGAGAACACCACAAACATTTTATCTAGTTGAATGAAAATAACCACTACTAGATATATTGGCCTGGATTCAGATACGATGGTGTATCGGCGGGCGTAACGTATCTCAGATACGTTACGCCGCCGTAAATTAGGGCGCAAGTTCCGTATTTAGAAAGAACTTGCGCCCTAAGTTAAGGCGGCGTAGCGTATGTGGTCCGGCGTAAGCCCTCCTAATTCGAATGTGGATGATGTGGACATGTTTTATCTAAATTACATGTGACCCCACGTATTTGAAGTTTTTTACGAACGGCGCATTCGCCGTCCGTGAACGTATCTCAGTTCGCATGCTCCAAATTAACCCGCAAAAAGCCAATGCTTTCGACGTGAACGTAAATTACGCCCAGCCCTATTCTCGAACGACTTATGCAAACAACGTAATCGACGGAAAATACGACGCTGGCCCGACGTCCATACCTAACATAGGATACCCCTCATATAGCAGGGGTAACTTTACGCCGGAAAAAGCGTAAACGACGTAAAAAAATGCGCCGGGCGGATGTACGTTTCTGAATCGGCGTATCTACCTAATTTGCATATTCCTCACGTAAATCTACGGAAGCGCCACCTAGCGGCCAGCGTAAATATGCAGCCTAAGATACGACGGTGTAAGAGACTTACGCCGGTCGGATCTTAGGGAAATCTATGCGTAACTGATTCTATGAATCAGTCGCATGGATACGACTCGGAGATACGCCGTCGTAACTCCTATCTGAATCCGGGCCTTGTATCTGAATCCGGGCCTTAGTCATTAAATGTTGTTCCCTGTTTCATTTCAGAACGTAGCAATCGGCCTTTAATTAACACGCGTTTGGACCAACGTGATGGCATTCCAGGTAACTATGTGCTATATACACTTTTGGCAAATGTATTGTATATTTTGGCATACTGTATTTACTGTTTATTGGCTTCTATTTGTGACTTTTAGTAGGTAGTCATTGACGATTGACCACTAGATGGCAAACCAGGCCACGCAAAAGTGTTGCATCTTGTTGAAACTATTTTTTTTAAGTTTTCCAACTTCAATAGAACTCTTAAGTGCTGCAAGTGTATTGTCATATTTAGGGATGATTTCCGAGTCTCTTCGGCGCCCCCCTGCCTCTGGCCGCATGCGGTATTGCATGCCATTGAAGTCAATGTGGAACAAATTATTTTTGTTTCCATTGACTTCAATGGGGAAACTCGCTTTGATATGTGAGTGCTTTGGATTATGAGAATTCTCCTGGAACGGATTATGCTCGTAATCCGAGGTTCCACTGTACTTTGAAGGTGAAATTGTCCCAGAGCTTAGTGTATGAGATGAAGTTCTGCTGACTTCCATCATCCAATTAAGTGCAAGTAAAAATGCAGTTTTTTTATTTTCCTTGCATTTGATTGGATATTCTTTGCAAAGCTGAATTTCACATCACTCACAATGCTCTGGGGATAACATCCTTGCAAAGTGAACAGTCAAAGTGAACTCTGCGCCTTTTGAAAATAAATTCCTAGGACTTATTACTGTTTGTTAGTCAAGAAGAGAATGTGCCAGATTGCCTGGGGTTGATTAACCTATTCCCTCCCACCCTGACATCCTGTTATCTGGACTATTAGGCCCAGGAAACAGAAAGGCTTGACTACTCATGTGACCTCTGTGATTGGCTGTCATGTTGACCACTTCCGATCAGCTCAACCTTTGTTCTGGGAGTGCACATTGAGTGCTCTTTCAGCTCAGAAACCTCTTTCGCCCATAAACAAGTATGTGTGGGGCAGGGATGGACTGGCTATTGGGACTACAGGGAGTTTCCCGGTGGGCCGATGGCTCAGTGCGCCGGCTTCAGTGACAGCGGACCGCTGCCCCCCTCCGCTCCTCTGTCTCTCCCTCCCCGCAGAGCTCACCTCCTCTCCCTCCCTGCAGCGCTCACCTGGGGGGAACAGAGAATAAGGGGGAGGAGCAGGGGGAGGACCAGAGGAGCAGGGGGGACGACAGAGGAGCATGGGGGAGGGGACAGACATCTGACTCAACAGCTATGGCCTGGGAGTTTCTCACTTCTGCCTAAACTTGTCCCATAAGGGGGAGCACCGAACTGATTCTTTGCCCCGGGTGAAATAATGTCTAGCTTCCCCACTGGTACTGCCTATAAGAGTACCGGTACCAACCGTTCTATTCTAATAAAGTAGAATGGCTAGTGGTTAGTGAAGGAGGAGAGGGGGCTTGGGTGGCCGGGGGGGGGGGGTGCAGGAGTTTTCCGGCCGCCATAGGAGAGACATGTCAAAGTGGGCCAGTCTGGATGAAGTCCAGGGACACATTTTTGTCTCAGTCCAGCCCTGGTGTGGGGTATGGGCTTTAAAGCCCACTTTTTTGCCACTACACATATGGGTTATGTGGGAGGCAACAAGTTAAAGGCAAAGAAGCTGTTAACTTTGCAAAGGAAGTTTCATTTTACAAGGGAATATACCCAAGAGATTAGTGAATGTGGTGAAGCTTCATCCTGCAAAGAATCTTTACTTGCACATGATTGGATGATGGAAGTGAGCAGAGCTTCCCCTCATTCACTAAGCTCTGGGGCAATTTCCCTTGCAAAGTGCAAATTCCCTTGCAAAGTGAACAACCTCCTCGCCCTTAGCAAATCAAATCCCATCTGTCAGAACTTGTGATGCATTGGTTTGGTTAATTTCGTAAATCTGTGCTTTATTAGCTAGATTCAGAGAGAGTTAGGCCGGCGTATCAGTAGATACGCCGACCTAACTCAGAATCTGCGCCGTCCTAAGTTTAAGTGTATTCTCAAACTGAGATACACTTAAACCTAGCTAAGATACGACAGCCTGCGCCGTTGTGTCTTAGGGTGCAATATTTAGGCTGGCCGCTAGGTGGCGCTTCCGTTGAGTTTGGCGTAGAATATGTAAATGACTAGGTATGCTTATTCACGAACGTACGTGCGCCCGCCACAGTAAAGATACACCGTTTACGTAAGGCGTTTTCAGGCGTAAAATTATTCCATCAAATAGCTGGACTAGTCAATGTTAAGTATGGCCATCGTTCCTGCGCCAAAATTTGAAAATTTTACGTCGTTTGCGTAAGTTGTCCGTGAATAGGGCTGGATGTAATTTACGTTCACGTCGAAACCAATACGTCCTTGCGGCGTACTTTGGGGCAATGCACACTGGGATATGTACACGGGCGGCGCATGCGCCGTTCGTAAAAAAACGTTAATCACGTCGGGTCACGAGTAATTAACATAAAACACGCCCCCCCCATCCTCATTTGAATTAGGTGCGCTTACGCCGGCCGCATTTACGCTATGCCGCCGTACGTTAGGAGGCAAGTACTTTGTGAATACAGTACTTGCCTCTCTGACTTAAGGTGGCGTAGCGTAAATACGATACGATACGCCGCCGCAAAGATGCCACGCCCTACCTGAATCTAGCTATATGCCTTCAGTACAAACCCATCAGAAAGCTCACCCTCAAAGGAAGGCGGACTTCCCTCACTCATTGATGGCCTCCCATTTCTTTCCAGGATCCAATAGACATTTTACTTCCCGTGCTACAGAAGACTAACTCCATTAAATTATCATTTTTTTCTGAATACTTTCTTTTAAAAATGAATATATACCTGTATCTTCTTACACACTGTGTTTCCCTTTCTTTGTTCTAGCAATCGGTGAAGAGGTAAGAATCAATCAGCTTATTCCTCATTGATAGTCATTTATATAGATGATCAATATCTGGGGCCATATTTAGACACCAGGCTGACCTGGGCACACCTCTTAACAGGTAACACTTTTTGACATATTTTTTATAAAATTAAGAAAATATGGGCTCTGCTTTAAAGGGGTTGTAAAGGAAGAAAATGTTTCCCCTAAATATCTTCCTTTCCCTTAGTGCCGTCCTCCTTCACTTACCTCATCCTTCCATTTTGCTTTTAAATGTCCTTATTTCTTCTGAGAAATCCTCACTTCCTGTTCTTCTGTCTGTAACTCCACACAGTAATGCGAGGCTTTCTTCCTGGTGTGGAGAAAGCCTCTTGAGGGGGGAGGGGCGAGCAGGCAAGTCAGGACACTCTCTACTTTGCAGATAGAGAAAGGAGCTGTGTGTTAGTGGGCGTCTTGACACTCCTGCTCGCCCCCTCAAGAGGCTTTCTCCACACCAGGGAGAAAGCCTTGCATTACAGTGTGGAGTTACAGACAGAAGAACAGGAAGTGAGGATTTCTCAGAAGAAATAAGGACATTTAAAAGCAAAATGGAAGGATGAGGTAAGTGAAGGAGGACTGCACTAAGGGAAAGGAAGCTATTTAGGGAAAAAAAATTCCTTTACAACCCCTTTAAAGTGGAGGTTCACCCATACATAACTATTTTTCCCGTTAGATGGATGCTCGTTTTGTCTCGGGGAATCGGCAAGTTGTTTTAAAATATGATCTGTACTTACCGTTTACGAGATGCATCTTCTCCGCCGCTTCCGGGTATGGGCTGCGGGACTGGGCGTTCCTATTTTGATTGACAGTCTTCCGAGAGGCTTCCGACGGTCGCATACATCGCGTCACGATTTTCCGAAAGAAGCCGAACGTCGGTGCGCAGGCGCAGTATAGAGCCGCACCGATGTTTGGCTTCTTTCGGCTACTAGTGACGCGATGGATGCGACCGTCGGAAGCCTCTCGGAAGACTGTCAATCAAGAAGGAACGCCCGCTCCCGAAGACCCATACCCGGAAGCGACGGAGCAGATGCATCTCGAAAACGGTAAGTACGGCTCATATTTTAAAACAACTAGCCGATTCCCCTAGACAAAACGAGCATGAAGCTAAGGGGAAAAGAGAAAAAAAACTTAATTGGGTGAACTCCCGCTTTAATTACAGCGATCACTACTAAATAGCAAATAATTAATCAGCCCAAAACTAACATGCAGCTGTACACTGAACATTCAAATCACAACACCTATTAAATTATACAGTCACAGAAATAGTGCAGCGCAAAATAAAACACAAATAGTATTAAATATATAAAAGTCCATGTCTTCAAAATATCAATGTGGATACAATAAAAGGAGTGGGAAAGTTCAGCCGCCACTTAAACCAAGTGCAAGTATCGAGAGTGCAAGGTACATGGAATCAAACCAGAAAGATGGCCGCGGGTGACGTCATATATAGCTCCTCCTCCGTACGCGTTACGTCCTGATCGTGTTTTATTTTGCACTTCACTATTTCTGTGACTACGTGTTAATATTTAATTTGTGCTTTTGTTTCATAGACTCGCATCCCCTTTCCTGAAGACGATGACCAGGTAAGTGACAACTGTGCTGTGACCATATTTCCGGACGAGGCTTTCTTATTTCTACAAATCAAAATATTGACAAGAGGAAAATAACGAATAACAAAAAAATCTGAATACATTTGTCATTTGTAATATTTTTTGTATCAGTTAAATTTAAAATATAAGGTTTATTTATTATTAATTAATTTTTTTAGATGCCCGATAAAAAACAGAAGACGCCGAGCCGCAGGGTAAGTGCTCAATTCGATTATTTTTTATTTTTTTTACAAAAAGCTAAAAAATTGTGATAAATGCCTAAATATAGTAAAAATCAGGGGGTACCAGCTTTCTATCTTCATTCAGTATAATGTCATCATCTCACTTTACAGACAATGGTGTACCAGTCACATCAGTCTCTGCACCAGAGGAGCTTACACTCTAATGTCCCCCCCAGTTCCCATACAGTTAGTTTGAGAGTCCTACCAGTGTGTTTCTACACAAAATCTATGGGCCAGATTCACGTACTTGCGTATGTCATTTACGTTACACCGCCACAAGTTTTAAGCGCAAGTGCTTGATTCACGAAGCACTTGCCTGTAAACTTGCGGCGGCGTAACGTAAATCCGTCCGGCGCAAGCCCGCCTAATTCAAATGGGCCGTGTACCATTTAAATTAGGCACGTTCCCACGCCAAACGTTCTGCGCATGCTCCGTTATAAAATTTCCCGCCGTGCTTTGCCCGAAATTACGGTGCCCCGACGTGTTTTTTTTGAACGGCGATGTGCGTTACGTCCTTTCATATTCCCGGACGTCTTACGCAAAATTTTTTTTTAAAAATCGACACGGGAATGACGGCCATACTTTAACATGGATGGTCTAATTTTACACCACCTAAATAGCACTCGTAACTTTACGACGGGAAAAGCCGACTAGCGACGACGTAAGAGAATGTGACGAACGCGCGTACCTTTGTGGATCGCCGTAAACAGCTAATTTGCATACCCGATGCGGAAAACGACGCTCCACTCCCAGCGGGCGCCGGAGTATTGCACCTACGATCTGAAGGCGTACGAAGCCGTACGCCTGTCGGATCGAAGCCTAAAGCCATCGTAACTTGTTTTGAGGATTCAAAACAATGCTACGACGCAGCAACTTTGAAAATACGCCGGCGTATCAGTAGATATGCCAGCGTATTTCGACTGTGAATCTGGCCCTTTGTATCCAGAAGCTTAAAGCGGAGGTCCAGACAAAAATAGACCCTCCGCTTTTCTGAACCCTCCGGTGTCTCATTTGACACCTTTCAGGGGGGTGCAGATAACTGTATAATACAGGCATTTTCACCCACTTTCGGGCATAGACTCCCACGGGGGTCACGCCCATCCCCCCCACTGTCTTCTGGGAAACACACAGGTCCCAGAAGACAGCGGGGACCAGTTAGGATGCGCAGTGCGACTTGCGCAGTAGGGAATCAGGAAGTGAAGCCGCGACGCTTCACTTCCTGATTCCCTTACCGAAGATGGCGGCGGGGGCAGGCGAGAGACGAGCGATTGATCGGCTTCGGCTGCCGACATCGCGGGCGCCCTGGACAGGTAAGTGTCCATTTATTAAAAGTCAGCAGCTGCCGTATTTATAGCTGCTGGCTTTTAATATTTTTTTTAAAGGGGTCGTAAACCTTCTTTTTTATTTTTAAACAACAAACATGTTATACCTAACCCCACTGTGCAGTTCGTTTTGCACAGAGTGGCCCCCGATCCTAGACTTCAGGGGTCCCCTGGCTGCGCTGGTAGCTCCTCTCCGCATCGAGTGCCCCCCGGGCGCCCGCGTCATTGGATTTAATTGACAGCATCGGGAGCCAAATGCTACGCTGCTATTAATCTTTCCAATCAAGAGCCAAGAACCCCAGGCAGGGAGGTAGAGCGCGTCTCCGCCGTAGGAAGGAACGGGCTCAGGTGAGTAAAACAGGGGGGGGCGGTCAGTGTCAGAAGTTTTTTCACCTTTTATGCATAGGGTACATTAAGGTGATAGAACACAAAGGTTTACAACCCCTTTAAAATGATTCTAAAGGATTTTTATTTTAAATAATATACATGTTATTCTTACCTGCTCTGTGCAATGGTTTTGCACAGAGCAGCCCCGATCCTCTTCTTTTTGGGTCCAACGCCGGTGGTCCTAGCTCCTCTCACCTGTCGAGTGCCCCCCCAAAGCAAACTTCTTGCTATGGGGGCCACTCAAGTGGGCTTGCCCCCAAGCTGTGCTCTGTGTCCTTTCACACACTAGTATGGCTCAGCCCTGCCCTCTTGCTCTCTCCTCATTGGCTCACTGACTGTGATTGACAGCAGCAGGAGCCAATGGCTCTCGCTGCCATGTGAGCCAATGAGGAAAGAGAGACTTGGGAGAGCTGCTGCTCTTATGCACATCATTGGATCGAGAAAGGGTTCAGGTAAGTATAGGGGGAGGTGCTGAGGGGGGAGGGGGCTACACCCAGAAGTTTTTTTTACCTTAATGCATTGAATGCATTAATGTAATACAAAAAAAAACTTGAACCTTTAGAACTATTTTAAACTTTAGTTTCCATCCCCAGTATCAACCATAATCCTCAGTCCAATGAGAGTGTCAATCCATAGACCAGGGGTCTCCAAACTGCGGCCCGAGGGCCAGATGTGGCCCTTTGCTAGTTTTTATCCGGCCCTCAGGGCTTTATTCCTCCCACTGATGTGAGGCACTATTCTTCCCACTGACTCCAACAAGGGGGCACTTGTTTTTTCCACTAATACCAATGATGAGATACAATTAGGCCCCATACACACGAGAGAATTTATCCGCGGATACGGTCCAGCGGACCGTTTCCACGGATAAATCCTCTTAAAGATTTCCGCAGATTTCTATGCGATGGAGTGTACACACCATCGCATTGAAATCCGCGCGGAAATCCTCTGGCGATGACGTGTCGCGGCGACGGGCGCGACGCTGTCATATAAGGAATTCCACGCATGCGTCAAATCATTACGACGCGTGCGGGGAATCCCTTTGGACGGATGGATCCGGTGAGTCTGTACAGACGAGCGGATCCATCCGTTGGAATGGATTCCAGCAGATGGATTTGTTGTGCATGTCAGCAAATATCCGATCTGCTGGAATCCATCCCAGAGGAGATTTCTCCGCGGAAACAGATCCGCTGGCGTGTACACACCATAGGATCTATCCGCAGAAACCCATTTGCTGGGATTTATCTGCGGATGGATTCTATCGTGTGTACGGGGCCTTACTCCTAGGGGCACTACTCCTTATCCTACTGATCGCAAACTATGAGCCCATATTTATTCTCACCAATGCTGGGCCCGGGGAATTTTGTACCCCCGCTGGTCACAATCTGGCCCTCCTAAAGGCTGAAGAACAATAAACTGGCCCTTTGTTTGAAAAGTTTGGAGACCCCTGCCATAGACCATGTGTCACATTGTAACATATATATATAATATAATACAGAAGACAATCCGACCTCACACTCAAATGGAACGTCTACAACTGGTAATTTTTTTTTTTGTTCTCAAAAATTAGCAATCGTTTTCCTGGTGCAAAAATATTAGTGACAAGGTAATTCATGTTACTCTTCTTAATAAAGCTTATTCAGTCCAATCCTATCTATCTATCTGTCTATCTATCGATCTATCTATCTATCTATCTGTCTGTCTATCTATCTATCTGTCTGTCTGTCTGTCTGTCTGTCTGTCTGTCTGTCTGTCTGTCTGTCTATCTATCTATCTATCTATCTATCTATCTATCTATCGATCTATCTATCTACAGTATCTATCTATATAGGTGTCACTGGTGGGCACAGATAGACAGCATGGATAGGCAGCACTAATGGGCACAGGCCAGTTAAGGGCGGTAAGTTGTTTTCTGAAATCTGCTCTCTCGTTAACAAGTGATTCGGGGCGATGTCCCCGAAATCCGTCCTCCCCCAGGCCGCCGGGTCTGTCTCCTGTGACTGTCCCTGCCGCCGATGTACACAGAGAGAGGGGAGAGCTGTGCTCTTCCTATCTCAGCTGTGACAGGAGTTCTAGCACAGTGCTAGGACTCCTGTTTTGGAGGTGACAGGGTCAATAAAGAGAACCTGTCACCTACAATCGCTGTCATGCAGGGAATTGTTTTCTCCTGTGTGATAGCAATAAAGTTAAGTGAATTTTTTTTATAAAAATAAAATAAGAAATAATAATTAAATTATTTAAAAAAAAAAGTTATTAAAAAGTTAAGAAACAAAAAATAATATTAAAAATAATAAGAAAATTATACAAAAAAAAAAAAGTAAACGAGAACTACAAAATAAAAAAAGTGATAAAAAAGTAAAAAAATATAAATAAAAAATAATTGAACTAACCGTGCCACCCCTGCCATCCGGTTGCCATTCTCCGTTGATTTGGGGGGGGGGTCGTTTGGTGGGGAGGGGGTGCATTGCGGAACCTGACCTTTGGGCGGCAGGGAGAGCACATCCGGCCCTGGATGAGCATTGATGAGTGGCAATGATGGGCATTGATGAGTGGCAATGATGGGCATTGATGGGCGGCACTGATAGCCATCACTGACTGGCATCACTAATGGCCATTGATTGCTGGCACTTGTGGGCACTGTGAGCGGTCGTTCAGGGAAGCTGTCATATGATGTCCACCCAGAACGAGAGCCGCACCGCCCCGTCATTTGAAAGTGGGTGGTTAAACTGCCTATTCCATAAGGAAAAAAAACACTTGATTTCTTTATAGAATGTTCACCATAAGCGTGTTGTAACAGACCTACAATTTCCCTCTCACGTTTGCCAAGTTTCACAAGTCAGCTGAGTCAACTGGTCTGCAACTAAGGTGAGTGCAAGTTAGAACATATCAGAACATGCTCGCGTGCAACTGGCTGTGTGGCTCACCACCATAGTGCCACACTAAAGGCGTTCCGGAAATTAGATTGTCACACCTCGTACATTGTACAATCACATCAGTCTCTGCCCTCAAGGAGCTTACAATCTAAGGTCTCTAACTCACATTTAGAAGGGAGACAATTAATTTACCAGCATGTGTTTGGAGCGTAGGAGGAAACTGGAGTACCCAGAGAAAACCCAATCTGGCACCAAGAGAACATGCAAATTCCAAGCAGGTTGTGCCATGGTAGAGGTTTAAACCGATAACCTTAGTGCTGCCAGGTGGAAGTTCTAACCACTTGCGCCGCCCATTCCTGCCCAACACACCATTTTTTTTATCTATATTATTTTTCTGAATGGTTGTCACATCATCAGTGTCAGGGGAAGTACTCACCGAGGCCGAGATGCCGAGAGCGGCTCACCTTTGCGACTCTGCGCACTTCACCCTCTGGAGATGGAACAGCGGGGAAGGGCACAAAGAGGCACCAGTTACCAGCAGCGGACTGGGAGTTGCTAGTAGATCAGCGTAGGCTGGTCAGTGGACACAGCAGGTGGAACATAGCAGGTACTGGCAGTGGGTCAAGCACTGGAGAAAGTTCAGATAACTGGGGGTCAAGTTCAGGCAGGGACTGTAAGCAGATCTGGGATGCAGGTCAAAGGTCAAGAGCAGGAGAAGGCAACAAGTCCAAGGTACAGGCCAGAGGTCAGGGGTCGGAGACGGCAGCAGATCCAGTGAAACAAGCCGGGGGTCAGGTGCGGGAGAAGGCAGAGAGAGGTCAGGTCCGATCCGGGTCAAAAACAGGTTCAAGCAGGTTCAAGAGGTAACATAGGCAAATGCTGACAACAATCCAGCAACCCGCCATGAGACTGGGGCTGGCTTAAGTAGGCAGGGCCGGGCCCTGATTGGCACGCGTGGATGCTCGCGCACGGGCATGCGCAGTTGCCCCACCCGGATGTTAGAGCTTCTGGTACTCTGACAATTAGGATCTATCTTACTTCTTAAATAAACACATTCATAGACAGCTCTATAGGAGGTTAATGTCTCTGAGGCTCAGGCAGAATTATAATTGGGGAAAAGCGAAAAAATATGAGATATACGATTTTTTATTTTTTATTAAAATAATAAAGTATTTTCTTTTTTCCTTACAGATGGTGTTTTTCATAATCGGTGGAGTTGTTGGCCTTTTATTGATTATTCTGATTATTATCCTGTGTGTTACTTTATAGTAGAATAAATCACCATTGGTCTGTGCGCATGAGGAGGAAGCTGATGTTGATTTTAATGCAAATGTAAATGTAAACCCTAATGCCCCGTACACACGACCGGTTTTCCCGTCAAAAAAAAAAAAAAACAATGGTTTTCCCAACGCAATTCATCTCAAGCCTGCCTTGCATCCACACGGCCACACAAAAGTCCAGTGAACTTTTGACTGCCAAGAATGCCGGTGACGTAAAAGACTACGACGAGCCGACAAAGTTAAGTTCTATGCTTCCGAGCATGCGTCGAATTGTTTCCGAGCATATGTGGTTTTTTTTTCCCGTTGGAAAAGCATAGAGACGAACGGTTTTCCCGCTAGGATTTTTTCTTGATGGGAAAATAGAGAACCTGCTCTCTTTTTTTTTTCCAGCAGTTTTCCTGTAGGAAAAAGTCCGATGGAGCATACAGACGGCCGGGATTCCCGACCACTCATCGCAGTTTTTCCAACTGGAAAACCGGTCGTGTGTACGAGGCATTACTGGTGACATTGGTTTGCTCTGTGCACTTTGTATCATAAATAATTGAAATTGACATTTTTTTATAAATAAAATTCTCTTTTTACCATGTCTTCCTCCTCCGTTGTTCCATCTCAGTGCTACTGATCAGGTTCCTGACTACTCTGGGGGTGGCAGCATGGCATTTTTCAGAACAGGCCTTCATCACATGGAGGATGGGGTAACCTAGCCAAGAGTAACACAGAGATCCTATTAGGGGTTCTTTAACATGATTCCACTTAGACCCATCCCGAGGCATTGCCAACTGCCACCATGTTAACTGCTGCATTTCCTTTTTGGATGGTGGTGTGTGGCCATGCTGCTGGTTGGACTTAAGTGGAATCCCAGAAGACAATTGTCAGTTAATTGTCAGTTAAAGCGGAGTTAAAAATGTAACTTCCGCTTTTTGGACCCCCCCCCCCCCTTTTCCGGTGTCACATTTGGCACCTTTCAGGGGGAGGAGGGAGCAAATACCTGTGTAATCCAGGTATTTGCTCCCACCTACGGGCATAGATCACTTTGGCCTACGCCACACCCGGAGCCTATTGCCCCCCCCCACGCTGTCTTCTGGGAGGAAACACAGGTCTCAGAAGACAGCACGAACCTGTGGGATAGCGCACCGCGACTCGCGCATGAGCAGTAGGGAGCTAGGAAGTGTAAACAACAGAGGACACGATTTGCTATAAAAAAGAAGTGTAGTAGATGTTTTGACACACTCCAGGTGACGTCAGCTAGACAAAACCGGTAGAGTGGACAGCAGAACGTCACAACACTTCCTGATCTGTCAGCATGATATGTCTATTTTGATTTGGCTCAAATGTGAGTACTTATTTTTAGCGCGTATAATATAAATAAAAAGGTTTTTAAACGGTATTATACTATCTGGGATTCCTTTCTCCTACCCATGGGCTAATATTAGAAGCACCACCAGGAGTACAGTGGGACGAGTTGATGCCAGAGTGCTGCACAGTGGCAAACACTGTGACCGCTTCTTACCCCAAGAGGGGGTGTACATCTGGTGAGTGCGGGATTTACTAGAGCACGGACTGCAGTGGTCACTATTTGGAATGCTGTAAATGATTAGTGTTGAGCAGAATACGCCATATTCGATTTCGCGATATATCACGAATATATAGCCGAATATTCGAGAAATATTCGCTAAATTCGAATATTCGTGATATTTTATCGAAATGAAATTTTTGCGAAATTTCGCTATTGCGAATGCGAAAATAATTGCGAAATTTCGACAACAGCAGAAGGAGCACTCTGATTGGCTCAGAATATTCGTGATATTTTGCACTCTGATTGGCTCAGAATATTCGTGATATTGTATCGAAATTTCGCAAAATGCGATATTGATGGCGAAATTTCGGAAGGAGCACTCTGATTGGCTCAGAATATTCGTGATATTTTACAATACAAAATAATTGCGAAATTTCGACAAATGCGGAAGGAGCACTCTGATTGGCTCAGAATATTCGTGATATTTTACAATACAAAATAATTGCGAATATTCGGCAAATGCGGAAGGAGCACTCTGATTGGCTCAGAATATTCGTGATATTTTACAATACAAAATAATTGCGAATATTCGGCAAATGCGGAAGGAGCACTCTGATTGGCTCAGAATATTCTTGATATTTTACAATAGAAAATAAAAAGTGTTTTGCTCTGGTGGTGATTCTTTACTCTATCCATCTGTCACAGCCGTTTGTCAATCAAACACCTTGAAGATTGAACACGTTCATGCTGCATGCTTTGGACTTTTTTTCACTTCACATATCAAAGAAATTTTTATGAAAGATTATTTTTCTATTATTGGGACTATATTTCTTTATATATTTGTTTCACTGTGTATTTCAAGTTATTTGCGCTTGCTTATTTTATAATTTGCCCACATGTCTTGTCACTAGACATATTTTTTATTCTTGTAGAGCGACTCCATTTTATGTCTTGTATTAATTTATGTTGTATAACATTTTTGAGTTGCTGCTGTATTCTCCCCATTTTTTAAGGTATGCGCAATTTTTTCCTTCTTACAAAAAAAAATAATATCAAACATACAAATATTCATAACAGAAACATACACAAAGCCCCCCCCTTTTGCATCAGAGACAATCAGAGTTCTCCTACCACAGTTATCGAAAATTCGCAATCATTTTCGCATTCGCATTTGGCGAAATTTCGCATTTTTTTTTTTTTTTATATTCGGCAACATAAAAGGATCGCCTCAGCTTAGCTACTCGGCCCAGGGTCTCTAATCATACCAGCAATGCTTTTAGACGTTGATAGGATGTGATCTGTTTTAAAAATAAAATTGAAAAAATGCGAATATTCGGAATTGCGAATATTCATTGCGAAATTCGAAATATATCGCGAATACTCGAATATGCCATATTCGAGCCGAATATTCGCAATACGAATATTCGTGAGCAACACTATAAATGATCATATGACCAGACACTGGGCACCTAGCACCTGAAACTACAAGTCTGTCTCTAAATTCACATTTATGGACTTTTAACTTTGCACATTTTTTATTTTTGCACATTGAATATTTGCAGGATCTTTCTTGAATGCAGTGTTCCTCATTTTTTGCATGATATTTATTGCACTTTATTGAACACTTGCAGGATTTTCTGACTGCAGGGTTTTTTGCATGCAGTGTTCCCATGCTTTTTCATAAATGTTGGTATATATGCACCAAATTTCTGTTCAGGATATTACTATTGCACCTTTTGTGGCACATGCACTATTCTTGAGCATTTATTTATCTATTCATTCATATGTATTTATTATGTTCACTATTGAACTTTAATCTAGAGATCAGACAGGCCATGAATTCTAATTAGCGCCAATTCTACATCATCAATCAATTTATCACTTCCTGATTCCCTTACCGAAGATGGCGGCAGCACCCGAGAGCCGAGGAACAGATCAGCCTTGGGTGCCGACATCGCAGGCGCACTGGACAGTTAAGTGTCCTTATATTAAAAGTCAGCAGCTGCAGTATTTGTAGCTGCTGACTTTTCTTTTTTTTAGCGGCGGAACTCCGCTTTAATGTAATGCAGTGCCGCGTCGCAAAAAATAGCCTGGTCACGAAGGGGGTAAAACCTTCTGGAGCTGAAGTGGTTAAACATTCAAGAACAATGAAATGTACACATATTGAACTTTGATGCCACAAACCGAGAGAATGGTACGAGGAATTCCCCTCCGTCTTAGGAATGTGACATAACGGCTGAGACACAAGGGAGAGAAGTTTAACCCTTTCACTGTCAGAGATGTTTTTTTTTGTACAGGTTTAAAAATCATTTCAAATTACCTAAACCCCCCAAACATGATATATTTTCTGAATGCCTGGAGAATAAAATGGCGATACTTCCAATTTTTTTATGCCACATGATATTATTGCAATGGTTTATCAAGAACACATTTTCAGTAACAAATACACTAAATAACAATTTTAGGGCTCAAATAAGCAATAAGTTACCTAATTTGTCATACAATCTCAAAGATGACGTTGGCACCAGGTAAATAGATACCTAAGATGTCAAGCCTTAAAATTGTGTGTGCCCGTGAAACAGCGACAAGCGTTGGCACGCTGAATTTCCCATGGGCAACGATGTAAAAGCCCCTATGGGTCACGATTTTAGAGTAAAAGATGCATGTGTTTCCATGTGTTTCCATTGTTAGGTGTATGTATTGAAAAAGCGGGGTGCCCCACTGCTCAAGTAAACAAAGGGGCGGGGTCACATAGTGATATTGGATATTGGACAATGACATCATCATGTGGCCCTGCCCCTTTGTTTACTTCAGGGAAGTCGGGAGGGGGTTGCTGGGGGGGGGGGGGGGGGGGGGCGTGAAGCCCCGAATGTGACCCTGAAAAGCCCAGAGTCTCATAATGGCAGGGCTCCATTGTTAGTCCTAAGCAAGCGGCGAGCGATGGGACCGATCTGATCCTAAGCGCCGCCGAATGTGGCCGAGTGCGGCTGAGTGAGGCCGAGTCCTGCTGACTCGCCGAGTGCTATAGCAGGTCCCGCCTTCTGGAGCCTGTGCAACGCCTATGATGGACGTCCCACTGGGTCAATGCTGCGACCGTGGGACGTGTGACGTCCATCATATACGCTGCAGGCTCCAGAAGGCGGGAATTACAATGCGGCCGCCGCACCACATCCCCGCTCGTCGCTCGTCGCTCCCAGCCTCCATTGCCCCCTGCCTCCACCCCCCTCTGTGGTGCCACTGCAGCCACCATCACCCCCTTCCTCCAATCACCCCCTGCCTCCAATCTCCATGCGCAGTTCCAAGCCAAACCGATCTCGGTTATTTTTCCTGGCACATTTCCGCAACCACGGACATTTATGAAGGGGGGAAAAGTGCCCATTTTTACAAACTGTCCATAAAAATACGGACGGTTGGCAACCCTGGCGTACGCTCGGCCGGAAGGGGATAATATGGCTTACTTAGACTATATGAGGGGGAAAGATTCGAGATCTTGTGTAATCAATCTTGCTTCACTTCTAATGGAGCATTCAAAGATATCTAAGCAACAGTCCTTCAAACAGGATCCACCACATTTTTTGGTTAGAGCCGTAAACATAAAGAATGAAGAAACCTGAAGCCAAAGTAAAAAGAGCAGCAAACGGTAAATAAGGCATGTTAGAGATTTTCTCTTGGGCAGTACAATCCGGAGGTGGTGAAGGTGAAGTCTTATCTGGGAACCAGACGGCTTTGGGAGAGAATTCTGCTCATGAAGGAGTGATAGGCAACAGAGATTTCCAGGATGGAAAAACAACCGGATCTCCTCCTCCTCCTCCTCCTGATCCTTCTGGGAGCTTCTCATGGAGCAACAGGTGAGTGGATTCAAGAAGAGCGGACTCTTCATTCATTTGTTTCTATGAATATTCCCAGTACACATGATGACTGGATGAATGTCGTTTCAAAATACTTCAAGTTCAAATATTTATTTATTTATACATTGTAATTTATTCATTTATAAAAATGTTACATTTTACAACGTATTGTATAACTTTTGAAACAAATAAATATTTTGAAAGTGAAAATACTTCAAAATGTAATTTGCTTTTAACCCCTTGCTTACTGGGCACATATAACCCCTTCCTGCCCAGGCTAAATTTCAGCTTGCGGCACTGCGTCGCTTTAACTGACAATTGCGCGGTCGTGCGACGTGGCTCCCAAACAAAATTGACGTCTTTTTTTTCCCACAAATAGATCTTTCTTTTGGTGGTATTTGATCATCTCTGCGGTTTTTATTTTTTGCGCTATAAACAAAAAAAGAGCGACAAATTAGAAAAAATACAATGGGGCAGATTCATCAAAGAGATACGACGGCGGATCTCCTGATCCGCCGTCGTACCTCTGAGTCCAGCCGGTCGGATCTATGAGGCTGATTCATAGAATCAGATTCCTCATAGATCTCCCTTAGATCCGACTGGTGTAACTGACTTACACCAGTCAAATCTTAGGCTGCAATCTAGGCTGCAATCTACCGCCGGCCGCTAGGTGTCGTCGCTTTTTTTTACGCGCCGGATATGCAAATGAGGAGAACCGCCGATTCAAGTCCGTACGCCCGCCCGTCGCTTTTTTTTTAACGTCGTTTGCGTTCGGCTTTTTCCGGCGGATAGCTACCCCTGCTATATGAGGGGTAGCTAATGTTAAGTATGGCCGTCGTTCCCGCGCCGAGATTCAAATTTTTACGTCGTTTGCGTAAGTCGATCGGGAATACGGATGGCCGCAATTGACGTACCCGCCGCAAACAATGACGTCCTAGCGACGTCATTTGGAGCATGCGCACTGGGAAATTTCGCCAGCGGCGCATGCGCAGTTAAATCGGCGCGGGAACGCGCCTGATTTAAATTGTACACTCCCCCTAGCCGCGGAATTTGCATTCCGCCGGGGGAGTTACGATCCGACAATGCAATTTTCGAGGTAAGTGCTTGATGAATACTGCACTTGCCTCGCAAAATCGCACCGGCGGATCGTAAAACACGTAGATCGAGCGGATCTAAAGATCCACTGATCTACATGAATCTGGCCCAATATTTTTTACTTTTTGCTATAATAAATATCCCAATTAAAAAAAAAAAAAATTCTCAGTTTAGGGCGATACGTATTCTTCTACATATTTTTGGTAAAAAAAAAAAAACGCAATAAGCGTATAGTGACTAGTTTGCGCAAAACAAAATAGGGGACATAATTATGTACCGTATTTTCCTGCGTATACGACAACTTTCTAACCCCTTAAAATCTTCTTAAAAGCCGGGGGTCGTCTTATACGCCGGTAACCTAACATCCCTTACCTTATCCTAATACATGCAGAATCGTGGCCGTCCATTTTTTTCAAAAGCCGCGCCTCCTACGTCTTCTGTTCCGTGATAGGCGGAACACTCAGCTTCCCAGGAGGCACTGTGTTCAGTGTTCCGCCTATCACGGAGGCCCTCTTGTCCTGTGTTTAGTGTCCGCCTATCACGGAGGCCTTTCGTCCTTGGACGAGAGGGCCTCCGTGATAGGCGAACACTGAACACAGTGCCTCCTGGGAAGCTGAGTGTTCCGCCTATCACGGAACAGAAGATGTAGGAGGCGCAGCTTTTGAAAAAAATGTACGGCCGCGATTCTGCATGTCTTAGGATAAGGTAAGGGCACAGCGAGTCTGGCATGTAATGGGGCACAGTCTGGCATGTAATGGGGCACAGTCTGGCATGTAATGGGGCACAGTCTGGCATGTAATGGGGCATAGTCTGGCATGTAATGGGCACAGTCTGGCATGTAATGGGCACAGTCTGGTATGTAATGAGGCACAGTCTGGCATGTAATGGGGCACAGTCTGGCATGTAATGGGGCACAGTCTGGCATGTAATGGGCATAGTCTGGCATGTAATGGGGCACAGTCTGGCATGTAATGGGGCACAGTCTGGCATGTAATGGGGCACAGTCTGGCATGTAATGAGGCACAGTCTGGCATGTAATGGGGCACAGTCTGGCACGTAATGGGGCACAGTCTGGCATGTAATGGTGGCACCGTGAGGCGAGGCATGACTAGTAGGAAGGGGGTCATCTTATACAGCGAGTATATCCCAAAACCAACATTTTGGCTGGAAAATTAGGGGGTCGTCTTATACGCCCAGTCGTCTTATACGCCGGCAAATTCGGTATTTTTTTTATTTTAATTTTGTTTTACTAGTAATGGCGGCGATCTGCGATTTTTATTGTGACTGCGACATTATGGCGGACACATCGGACACTTTTGACACCTTTTTGAGACCATTCACATTTATACAGCGAGCAGTGTTATAAATATGCACTGATTACTGTAAAAATGTGACTGGCAGGCAAGGGGTTAACACTAGGGGGCGATCAAGAGGTTAAATGTGTTCCCTGGGAGTGATTCTTACTGTTGGGGGAGGTGACCGATCTGTGTCCCTATGGCACACAGATCGGTCTCCTCTCTCCCTGACAGGACGTGGATCTCTGTGTTTACACACAGAGATCCATGGTCCTGCTCAGTTACTGGGCAATCGCGGCCACATGAGTTTGGGCACAGTGTTGTTGGGCACAGTGAGGTGGCAATGGGTACAGTGAGGTTGGGCAGAGTGAGGTTGGGCACAGTGAGGCTGCAATGGGCACAGTGAGACGTGCAAATGGGCATTGTTGACCCTCTTTTCCGCTTACAGTGGCTGCTGCATTCTCACCCTAGGCTTATACTCGAGTCAATACGTTTTCCCATTTTTTGGGGGGTAAAATTAAGTGCCTCGGCTTATATTCGAGTATGTACCTATGTATTTACCGATTTGAGTTTGCATACTCATTTGTACTGCAATAGTCCAACTGCCCCCTCTCTTCTGGTCTTTATGGTTCTGGGGACCTAAAAGCCCTGGGCCAGATTCACAGAAGAAATACGCCGGAGTATCTACTGATACTTCGGCATATTTTCAAATTTGCCGCGTCGTATCTTTAGTTTGAATCCTCAAACCAAGATACGACGGCTTTTGGCTTCGATCCGACAGGCGTACGGCTTTGTACGCCTTCGGATCGTAGGTGTAATACTTCGGCGCCCGCTGGGAGGAGTTTGCGTCGTTTTCCGCATCGGGTATGCAAATTAGCTGTTTACGGCGATCCACGAAGGTACGCGCGGCCATCACATTCTCTTACGTCGTCGCTAGTCGGCTTTTCCTGGCGTAAAGTTACAGCTGCTTTTTTGTGGCTTATATTTAGACTTGCCATGTTAAAGTATGGCCGTCGTTCCCGCGTCGAAATTTGATTTTTTTTTTTTTTTTCGTAAGTCGTCCGTGAATAGGGATGGACGTAACTCACGTCTAAGTTAAAAAAATTACGTCCCTGACGCGCTGAATCGACGTCGTTTACGTCGAGTTACGCCGTGTAAAAATAGGGCTAAGTCCTATTTGACTAAGCCCTATTAAGTATGGCCGTCGTTCCCGCGTCGAAATTTTAAACTCTACGTCGTTTGCGTAAGACGTCCTTGAATGGCGCTGGACGCCATTTACGTTAACGTCTAAGCAAATGACGTCGGAGCGTCGTCTGTTAGCGCAATGCACGTCGGGTAAGTTACCCGACGGAGCATGCGCAGTACGTCCGGCGCGGGAGCGCGCCTAATTTAAATGGGACTCGCCCCATTAGATTCGGCACGCCTTGCGCCGGACACATTTAAGTTACACCGCCGCAAATTTCAAGGTAAGTGCTTTGTGGATCGGGCACTTAGGTAGAAATTTTGCGGCGGTGTAACTTAAATCGGAAGATTTAAGTTACGCCGGATATTTGTGGATCTGGCCCTAAAATGTTATTATTCTGCCTAAAACGTATCATTGAGACGACCTACTAAAAGGGGGGAAAATGTTCACCTAACAAAGGCAAGTTTCGGAAACATTATGTAATTCTTATGATTCTTACCGGCACTTCTAGGTTACGGAATTTAAAAAATGAGCACTTTGCTCCATTTACTTTTTATTACAAACGTCCAGCATTGTTTCTTTCACAAGGAACGTTGTTTGTGCATTATATAGACGGATCACATGACAGATACCGAACAATTTCCCGTCAACAGCGCCCAACAGACCTGTTCAGCAGGAAAATATTATTTTTTTGTCCTTTACTGGAACTAAAATATCAAATGTGTCTGAAAGTCTGCAAAGCATGACAAACACAGAAAAAAATAATTTCTTATACCGTATATACTCGAGTATAAGCCGAGGCACCTAATTTTACCACAAAAAACTGGGAGAGCTTATTGATTCGAGTATAAACCTAGGGTGAGAAATACAGCAGCTACTGTAAGTGGAAAAGACAACAATGTCCATCTGCAGCCTCACTGTGCCCATTTGCAGCCTCACTGTGCCCATTTGCAGCTTCACTGTGCCCATTTGCAACCTCACTGGTCCCATATGCAGCTTCACTGTGCCCATTTGCAGCCTCACTGTGCCCATTTGCAGCCTCACTGGTTCCAAATGCAGCCTCACTGTTCCCATATGCAGCCTCACTGTGCCCATATGCATGCCTCACTGTTCCCATATGCAGCCTCACTGTGTTCATCTGCAGCTTCACTGTGCCCATCTGCAGCTTCATTGTACCCATCTCCCTGCCTCACTGTGCCCATCTCCCTACCTCACTGTGCCCATCTGCAGCCTCATGTACCTGATCTCCTGTGAGATGCAGTCTAGTCGTTCGGCCGTCCAGTGTAACAAAGCCCCGCCTTCTCCTCGTCCTCGTCCGTGATGGAACACTGATTCAGTTTCCCATCAGTAAGTAATTCAGTGTTCCGCCTATCACGGACGAGGATTAGGAGAAGGCGGGGCTTTGTTACACTGGACGGCCGCCGACTTGACTGCATGTCACAGCGCCGGGGAGATCAGGTTCATGAGGGTGCAGGTGGGCACAGTGAGGCAGGGAGACGGGCACAGTGAGGCAGGGAGATGGGCACAGTGAGGCTGCAGATGGACACAGTGAGGCAGGGAGATGGGCACAGTGAGGCAGGGAGATGGGCACAGTGAAGCTGCAGATGGACACAGTGAGGCAGGGAGATGGGCACAGTGAGGCAGGGAGATGGGCACAGTGAGGCAGGTAGATGGGCACAGTGAAGCTGCAGATGGACACAGTGAGGCAGGGAGATGGGCACAGTGAAGCTGCAGATGGACACAGTGAGGCTGAATATGGGAACAGTGAGGCAGGGAGACTCGAGTATAAGCCAAAGGGGGTTTTTTCAACACAAAAAAAATGTGCTGAAATTAAAATTATAATTATTATTATTATTATGGTACAATTAAAAAAAAAAACTTTTGGCCTCCCCATCTCCTCCAGGAAATAAAATAGTTGGGTATGTATGTACTGATGACTGTTTTACCCGGGGGGGGGGGGGGGGGGGGGTCTAGTTTTTTTTTTTCAGGGTGGGGTCTAGTTTAGAAAAAGTGAAATTAACCACTTTAGCCCCGGACCACTTGGCTGCCAAATGACCAGGCCTCTTTTTGCGATTCGGCACTGACAATTGCGCGGTCGTGCGACGTGGCTCCCAAACAAAATTGACGTCCTTTTTTCTCCCACAAATAGAAATGTATTTTGGTGGTATTTGATCACCTCTGCGGTTTTTATTTTTTATTTTTATTTGTATTTTTTTTTTTTCGCTATAAACAAAAATAGAGCGACAATTTTGAAAAAAAATCTATATATTTTTTTCTGTAATAAATATCCCCCAAAAATATATAAAATAAAAAATAATTGTTCCTCAGTTTAGGCCAAAACATATTCTTCTACATTTTTGGTAAAAAAAAAAAATTACATTAAATGTAAACTTAAAAAAAAAATAAAACTTTATTTTGAATCACAAAGCAAAAAAAATAAAACAATCTATAAATGTATTGAATTGTTATTGAATAAAGTTAATACATTGTGACACTAACTGGATTTACGATGTCATTTCAGAGAATCAGACCGACTCCCCTTCAACAATTCCTGCGTCTTCATATCCCAATACAGACCTTACAGCTCTTACCATGGAAACTCCTTCTACTAATACTTCTACATCGTCAAATATTACCATGGAGTCCCTTTCTACAACAGCATTAATTCCTGCTGAAACAGCTTCTGAGACTTTGTATCCCTCTATGGGTGTCCAGAATGTCATAACTGACTTTACACCTACAGCATCTGATAACCCCACACCTCTTACCATGGAAACCCCTTCCACTAATGCTGTTACTACATCAGCTCTTACAACAGAGTCTCTTTCTACAACAGCTTTTAGTAGGACAGTTCCTGCTGACATTGTTTCTACCACTACAGACATCCAAAGTATTGTAACTGAATCTGAACCTACAGCATTTGATAACCCCACACCTCTTACCATGGAAACTCCTTCCACTGATGCTGTTACCTTATCGCTTCTTACAGCAGAGTCTCTTTCTACAAAAGCTTTAAGTACAACAGTTCCTGATGATACTGCCTCTACAACTTCGTATCCCACTACGGACATCCAAAGTATTATAACTGACTCAACACCTACGGCATCTGATAACTTCACACCTCTTACCATGGAAACTCCCTCCACTGATCCCCTTACCTCATCAGCTCTTACAATGGAGCCTCTTTCTACAACATATTTAAGTACAACAGTTCCTGATGATACTGCCTCTACAACTTTGTATCCCACTACGGACATCCCAAATTTGATAACTGACTCTACACTTACAACATATGATAACCTCACACCTCTTACCACGGAAACCCCTTCCACTAATGCTGTTACCACATCAGCTTTTACAACAGAGTCTCTTTCTACAACAGATTTAAGTACACAAGTTCCTGCTGATACTGCTTCTGCAACTTCGTATCCCACTACGGATATCCAAAGTATTATAACTGACTCTACACCTATGACATATGATAACCTCACACCTCTTACCACGGAAACTCCTTCCACTGATGCTGTTACTTCATCAGCTCTTACAACAGAGTCTCTTTCTACAACAGATTTAAGTACAAGAGTTCCTGATGACATAGTTTCTACAACTTCGTATCCCACTACGGACATATCAAATTTTATAACTGACTCTGCCTCTACAGCATCTGATAACCCCACACCTCTTACAATGGAAACTCCTTCCACTGATCCTCTTACATCATCAGCTTTTACAATGGAACCTCTTTCTCCAACAGCTTTAAGTACAACAGATTCCACTGATACTGCTTCTACAACTTTGTATCCCACTACTGACATATCAAATTTTATAACGGACTCTACACCTCTTACCATGGAAACTCCCTCCACTGATGCTGTTACCTCATCAGCTCTTACAACAGAGTCTCTTTCTACAACAGATTTAAGTACAACAGTTCCTGCTGATACTGCTTCTACAACTTTGTATCCCATTACAGACATCCAAAGTATTATAACTGACTCTACACCTACGGCATCTGATAACCCCACAGCTCTTACCATGGAAACTCCTTCCACTGATGCTGTTGCCTCATCAGCTCTTACAACGGAGCCTCTTTCTACAACAGATTTAAGTACAACAGTTCCTGATGATACTGCCTCTACAACTTTGTATCCCACTACGGACATATCAAATTTGATAACTGACTCTACACTTACAACATATGATAACCTCACACCTCTTACCACGGAAACCCCTTCCACTAATGCTGTTACCTCTTCAGCTCTTACAACAGAGTCTCTTTCTACAACAGATTTAAGTACAACAGTTCCTGCTGATACTGCCTCTACAACTTTGTATCCCACTACTGACATCCCAAGTATTATAACTGACTCTACACCTATGACATATGATAACCTCACACCTCTTACCATGGAAACTCCCTCCACTGATCCTCTTACCTCATCAGCTTTTACAATGGCACCTCTTTCTACAACAGCTTTAAGTACAACAGATTCCACTGATACTGCTTCTGCAACTTTGTATCCCACTACGGACATATCAAATTTTATAACTGACTCAACACCTACAGCATCTGATAACCCCACACCTCTTACAATGGAAACTCCTTCCACTGATCCTCTTACATCATCAGCTTTTACAATGGAACCTCTTTCTACAACAGCCTTAAGTACAACAGATTTCACTGATACTGCTTCTGCAACTTTGTATCCCAATACGGACATCCCAAATCTGATAACTGACTCTACATCTATGGTATCTGATAACCCCACACCTCTTACCATGGAAAATCCTTCCACTGATGTTGTTACCTCATCAGCTCTTACAATTGAGCCTCTTTCTACAACAGATTTAAGTACAACAGTTCCTGCTGATACTGTTTCTACAACTTCGTATCCCACTACGGACATCCCAAATTTGATAACTGACTCTGCCTCTACGGCATCTGATAACCCCACACCTCTTACAATGGAAACTCCCTCCACTGATCCTCTTACATCATCAGCTTTTACAATGGAACCTCTTTCTACAACAGATTTAAGTACAACAGATTCCACTGATACTGCTTCTACAACTTCGTATCCCACTACTGACATTTCAAATTTTATAACGGACTCTACACCTCTTACCATGGAAACTCCTTCCACTGATGCTTTTACCTCATCAGGTCAAACAACGGGACCTCTTTCCACTTCAGCAGTTACACATCGCGGCTGTACAGTGAGAGGTAAGTCTGGTCACGGACCCAAATTTATTTTTTGCAGACAACGGGCCAAAAAGATGACAGATGTAACGGTCAGGGGTTAACGGCGTTACGATATTCCATTCCACCAACCCACCAGCCGCAAGTTTTCATCGCAAGTGCCTGATTCACGATGAAAACTACGCCGGCGGCCTCCGGCGCAAGGCGGGGCCAATTCAAATGGGCGTGTGCCATTTAAATTAGGCGCGCTCCCGCGCCGGACCTACTGCGCATGCTCCGTTTCCTAACTCCCGCCGTGCTTTGCGCGCCGTGACGTCATTTTTTTCGAACGGCGACGTGCGTAGCGTACTTCCGTATTCCCGGACGTGTTACGCAAAGGACGTTAAATTTTAAATTTCGACGCAGGAACGACGGCCATACTTTAGACAGCAATACGATTGCTGACTAAAGTTAGGGCACCCAAAACGACGACTAAATTTGCGACGGGAAACTAGACTAGCGGCGACGTAGCGAACGCAAAAATCCGTCAGGGATCCGCCGTAACTGCTAATTTGCATACCTGACGCTGGTTTACGACGCGAACTCTCCCCCAGCGGCGGACGCGGTACTGCATCTTAAGATCCGACAGTGTAAAACAATTACACATGTCGGATCTTATGGATATCTATGCGTAACTGATTCTATGAATCAGTCGCATAGATAGAAACAGAGATACGACGGCGTATGAGGAGAAACGCCGTCGTATCTCTTTGGTGAATCTGGCCCTCAGATCTGACCATCCTGGGTCTTCTGGAGACATATGACGTTTTAAGGACCAATTAGTGTGTTCCCCTCCCCAGAGGTACCTTTTGCCTATTTTACCCAGACAAAAAAAATAATTATAATTTTGTCTTCTTTTGTAACTAAAGATCTATGGAAGAGCCCCGGGGCCATCAAAAAAAAAAAAAATACAAAATTCTGAGTTTCAAAGTCAGAATTCTGAGATTAACCGATTGGGACCCGCGCTATAGTCAAATGACGGCTACAGCGCGGATCCGAAAATCCAAGTGGACGTCAATTGACGTCCGCCCCTTTGCGCGTTCCCCGCGCGCGCTCCAGAGCGCGCAGCGGGGAAACTCTGTGTTGGCCGTGTCCCTTGGACACAGCCAATTACAGATCGCCGCAAACGGCCAATCAGAGTGGCCGTTTGCGATGCGTTCTGTGCGGCCAATGAGAGATGATCTCATATGTAAACATATGAGATCATCTCTCATTGCCGTTTTACACAGAGACAGCGGTGCTGTCTCTGGAGAGGAGACCGATCTGTGTCCCTTGTACATAGGGACACAGATCGGTCACCTCCCCCAGTCACCCCCCCTCCACCTACAGTTAGAAACACTATGCAGGGTACACATTTAACCCCTTCCTCACCCCCTAATGTTAACCCCTTCAATGCCAGTCACATTTATATTGTAATTAGTGCATATTTATAGCACTGATCGCAGTATAAATGTGAATGGCGCCAAAAATGTGTCAAAAGTGTCCGATGTGTCCGCCATAACGTCGCAGTCCCAAAAAAAATCGCAGATCGCCGCCATTTCTAATAAAAAAAAAAATATAAAAAAATAATAATTCTGTCCCCTATTTTTTAGGCGCTATAACTTTTGCGCAAACCAGTCGCTTATTGCGTTTTTTTTTTTTTTTTACCAAAAATATGTAGAAGAATACGTATCGCCCTAAACTGAGGAAAAAAATGTGTTTTTTTTTTTTAATTGGCATATTTATTATAGCAACAAGTAAAAAATATTGTATTTCTTTCAAAATTGTCGCTCTTTTTTGTTTATAGCGCAAAAAATAAAAACCGCACAGGCGATCAAATACCACCAAAAGAAAGCTCTACTTGTGGGGAAAAAAGGATGTCAATTTTGTTTGGGAGCCACGTCGCACGACCGCGCAATTGTTAGTTAAAGCGACGCAGTGCCGAAAGCTGAAATTTCACCTGGGCAGGAGGGGGGTATATGTGCCCAGTAAGCAAGTGGTTAAAAGTCAGAATGCTGAGATTAAAAGTCAGAATTCTGACTTTGAAACTCAGAATTTTGTATTTTTTTTATATGATAGCCCCAGGGCTATTCCATAGGTTTTTCTTGTGATGTCTTTCACGTGTCTTAGGTTCTAAATCAAAATACTAATTCCACCATAACACTGATAAAGGAAATATTTATTTAAATGTATATGTATCAATTTATTTATTTTTTATTTAAAAGTATTTATTGAATTTTGTTTAATGTCATATTTCATGTTTTGTGTTGCAGAGGGGACCTCTTTTACTGTGTTAGCAGACAAATACCTCAACTCCTTAGGTTTTTCATTCTACTTGGAAATAGTTGTGAATCTCTTATCTTTAAGATTTCCCTGTGTCACCCGACAATATACCTCAGTAACACTGGACAATGCAGGTAAATACAAACTCACTTCTTACTTGTTTTCGGTACTAAATTGTGATTAGAGGTTTTGTTCTTGAGGAGAATCTCTGAAGGATGGCAATGGAAAAAAATGTTTCTCAAAAAGGTACTTCCATATTTTATGTGTTGTTGGGTTCAGGGCCGTCTTAATAGCATCATGGGCCCCTGGGCAAAGTAATGCTCTGGGGCCCCTACAACGATGACAGTGCAGGTAAACAGACATCAAGTAGGTAGGAGGCAGACTGCCTCCCCTGTGTATCTATCACTCTCAGGACCATCATGTGGCCCCCAATTTTGGGGCAGCGTGGGCGCATGCAGCTGGGGCCCCTGGTCAGTGCCCAGGTGTGCCCTTTCATTAAGACAGCCCTGGTTGGGTTTGGACTCTTCCAGAATCTTTTTTGCAGGTCTCCGCAAGCTTGGCACAAACTTTCTGAACGATGTGGTATCACCAATGTGGCATTGAGATTTTTCTTGTATTAAAAACTAATTGGTAAATGGCAATCCATCCACCCCAAATACCCGCTGGGTTTTTACATTGGCAAGATGTTCTCTTGTAAGAAAAGAAATGGCTGCACATCCAGGAATTCCGATTATTGTTTAAAGTGATAACACCAAAGACGCCAACACAAAGGTCACGTAGACGCGTTTCACACATACATCTTGTGCTTAATCATTGATGATATTCAGTAATGATTAAGCACAATATGTTTGTGTGAAACGCGTCTACGTGACCTGGTGTTGGTGTCTTCTTGTTATCACTTTGAACAATAAAAGGCAATCAGAATTCCTGGATGTGCAGCCATTTCTTTTCTTACAAGTTTCCCACAGAGGCGGGCCGGGGCTGGCACTCTACGAGACATTTCACCTCAGGTTCTCATCAGACACCCGGAGCAGCGGCTCTTTTTCTTTGTATATTAAAGGGGTTGTAAAGGTAATTTTTGTCCCCCAAAATATCTTCCTTTCCCTTAGTGCAGTCCTCCTTCACTTACCTCATCCTTCGGTTTTGCTTTTAAATGTCCTTATTTCTTCTGAGAAATCCTCACTTCCTGTTCTTCTGTCTGTAACTCCACACAGTAATGCGAAACTTTCTCCCTGGTGTGGAGAAAGCCTCTTGAGGGGAGAGGGGGCGAGCAGGATAGTCAGGATGCCCACTAACACACAGCTCCTTTCTCTATCTGCAAAGTAGAGCGTGTCTTGACCCTCCTGCTTGCCCCCTCAAGAGGCTTTCTCCACACCAGGGAGAAAGCCTCGCATTACTGTGTGGAGTTACAGACAGAAGAACAGGAAGTGAGGATTTCTCAGAAGAAATAAGGACATTTAAAAGCAAAATAGAAGGATGAGGTAAGTGAAGGAGGACTGCACTAAGGTAAAGGAAGCTATTTAGGGAAAAATAATTTTACCTTTACAACCCCTTTAAGATCTTCTCTTACCAGCTTCTGACCCCATTCCCCACAACCTCATAGTTTTTTTTTTCTTTTAACATTAGTATTTTATTGCATTTTTCAGAAAGAAAAAAAAACATGAAGCACACGCATAAAATCACAACACTACATTTTTAATAAATGAAAGCCTAAATAATGTCTGTGAGAGATGGAATGAACACATTTCTACTTTTCCAATAATCTGATTTCTATTTAGACACAAATGAAACCATCACTACCGAGAAGGGCTATTTCCTGCAAAGCATAAAGGGAAACTACAGGGACTCTCAGGCAGACGTCCAAATGCTTCCTTGCAATCAGTCTCTTCTCTATGGACTAAAAAGAGCTCTGGAAATTTCCCCCGCTGAGTCTGTCATTACCGTATTCACTTCTGGTTCCATGATAGATTACAATGACCCTCAGCTCCTGTCTGAGGTTTACACATTGCTGGAGGAAAAGAAATCACAAGTAAGAACTATTCATGTAAAGTCATACATCGTCTACGTATCTCTGACCAATAGCTAATCATATTATCTTTCTCCAGGTTTACTTTCTGCAGCATCTCTGTAGAATGTATATCAATACAAGTTACATAAGATCATTTAATGTCTATATTTTTCTTACCCCTAGACAATTATAGTATTTCTCTCTTCAGGTTTATGTCATGCTGTATACTGGAAATTGTTCAGTGAGTGCCTCAGAAGAAGAAATATTCAATAACATCTCATCTATTAGTTTTGGAGAATTCCTCGCTGTTAATGATTATAATTATTATCAGGTAAGACGTTGTATTTTTCTATTTTTAACAGTCTAAGCCAGGGGTGCCCAACCTATTGAAGAACATGGACCACTTAAGCGGCTTGGTAACCGGTCACGGTGCCACAATGAGCGGAGCGGGTTGTTGGCAGCCCACTCAGCTCTATAGAGCCCACTCTACTCTCAGCACACCAAACTGGCAGGTAATAGAAGTCTATGGCTCAGTGCAGGTATCCCTCAGGTGCACTTCTCTGCACCCGTGGATCAGTTTGAAAGCAGCCCAGTAACCACTGCAGAACACATATGCCCATATATACACTGTGATTTTAGTAATAAACTTACCTTTAATAACAGCATTCTATTCTATGTTATCCTATCCCAGAGCAGGAGGTTGGGGGCCACATCAGAGGGCTCCGCCGGCCACATGTGGCCCCCGGGCCACTGGTTGGGCACCCCTGGTCTAAGCTATTGATGATGATGATAAATATAGACACATGATGTATATTTAATTCACAAAGATGTTTCTCTCTTGTTTGGTTTTCATTTTCTTGATAAGTCATCTCACAGTTATCATCAGGTTGCATTTTATGAAGTCATAACCTGAGCAGTAATCCATGTGAATTCATTTTACATTGATTTGGTCATAACAGACAACAAACTCTGACAGTGGGGTTTATTTACTAAAGGAAAATCCACTTTGCACTACAAGTGCACTTGGAAGGGTACTTGGAAGTGCAGCCACTGTAGATCTGAGGAGGACATGCAAGGAAAGTAAAAAACAGCATGTATGCTTGTACATGACTGGATGATAAAATCATTAGAGCTTCCCCTCATTTCAGATCTTCTCCTCAAATCTAAAGTGACTGCACTTCCAAGTGCACTTGGAGCGTAAAGTGGATTTGCCTTTAGTAAATCACCCCCAGTGTCACAACAGTTCTGACCAGCACAGTTTTTATTTATTTTCTAAGAGCTGGATGCACAAAATATAACTGGACAAATTGTGTTTTTGACACCCACTTTTCACACTGACCTTTAGCTCTGATTATGGCCTTTGACCCTAACCCTGGCAATGACCTAGATCAAATCCTGATCCGGCCATTTTTTCTTAATTAACATTATTAGCATTATCATTATGATTCTCCATGGTAGTGCTAGTCTACCCATGTCCTTTTTTAACAACAGGTTGCAATCAGGCCTTGAAAAGGCTAAAAAAAATATATAAAATTTAGCTCCCATTCACTTTAAAGGGGTTCTATGCTATGATTAGGGTTTGTGGATTTCAGGCTGGGTCCAGAACACTGAACCCAGGCTAGTTCACTCATCGCTAGACAGTAAGAAAAATGTTCCTTACAATGATGGTAAGGGTAAAGAATGTCCCTTCATATTAATGGGTATAATATTACATTAATAGTTGGTGGGAAGAATGCTCCCCATTAAAGATAGTTAAAATGTTCCTTGGTGTCAGTGGTTATTAACTTGAGATACCAGGGATGAGATTCCATCATGCCTCATTTGCTCTGCCCATTGGTGTTGGTTCTGAAACTAAGTAGACATCATGAGGTAGGTTCACTATTGCTCACTGCTAAAGGAACCCCTCAGAAACCTCAGGAGAAACTTTGGTTAACCTGCTGAGTGGTAATCCCGAGTCTGGCTTGGGGTGGAATTTCAGCACCAATAGCGGTAACCCCGAGCCAGACTCGAGATTGAATCTACAGGATACAGGCATGGTTTACTTACCTTGTACCTGCATCCTGCGATGTCTCCCCCCTGTGCGATCGAGCTGTCTCCTCGCTTGATTCACACAGTGTTGAGTGCCACCGAGCTCCGTTCCCTGCGACGTTACGACACACGGGGGTGGAGATCGGCGCCAAATTCAAAAAAGTAAAAACACAATTGTAACGAAACGTCCCACACTCCGATTGAGTGCTTCCGTCATATACTGCTTCCTATCAGTCTGGATATAGATATCAGATACTCACAAGCACACAACGAGACAAGACTTGTTTGTGTGCTAAACATGGAGTGTTTAATAGAACCAAGAATACAACCTTATATACAGTTTAAAGAGGAGGTAACCAGAACATAAATTAACATGAGCTAATTAACTAATCATTTACCCAGACTAGGTGACTCATAGATATGACCTTTCAAGGTAGACATCCCGTCTCCTCTCACCTGCTATACAATACACATTATCATAAGTGTAAACACAGGACATCTTCACACAATATCAGGGTCAATTAACATCTAACAGTATGTGTCCCAACATGATGAATGAATCACTCTTACAATTAACCTGTTGAGTTGAGGATCAACAACCTGTAAATAGTTCTTACAGATATCCTGGAATATATTGTGGATATTAATTAAATAATCCCATCTCAGGTAGTCCAAGATATCATTCCTAAGTCATCCTATGCCCCTAGTGGACATAGGATGATTTTAGACATAAGATGGTTCGGGGATGTCCCGGGTGAGTCTGTCACAACAGTATACATACAGTACTGTATAAAATAAATACACATTCCCTTTGTCCCTAGTGGTCTGTCCGGTGTCCTGCATGCACTTTTATGTTATAAATACTGTTCTTTCTGACTGGAAACTCTTGATTGTCCATAGCAACCAAAAAGTGTCCCTTTATGTCAAAAGTGGTTTAAGAGCAGCTAGAAAACAGCGATAATAAATTATAATCACTTGCAGAATTGAGTGATAGCGATTTGTGGGGAAATTCGTCATCAAACACTGAAAGTAATGACAGCGACAATTCTGCAACTGAGCAAATTTCAGTGATTTTGAGTTGATTACATTATTGATTAATTTTTATTATTATTATATTATTATTTGTTATAATTATTTATGATTTTGTGTTTCAAACTTTATCTTACCCGGGATGTCTACTAGACTCCTGTTTGGACAGATTTAAATTATTCCTAAGAATTACAGGCCTACACTGTAAAACGTCAAATTTTCATGCAAAATAATTGTACCGCTTTCAGCACCTAAAATCTGAAAGAATCATACCGCCAGGGAGGTTAAGAAAGGCTACACTAGACGTGGATCCGTCCATCTACGGTCTGACGGCTTAACACTGACAGATCAGGACTCAATCTGGCACCATGTTGGGGGTCCCTCCCGGGCTTAGTTTATCTAACTCCCTATTCCATGCATTACCATGCATTGTGCCACCAACGTGGATACCCTCCCTGGATGACACTATCCTGGTTTTTACCAGTATTTGTACCAGCTTATCTTTGTGCCCGCTCTTTGAACCCCTACATGGTTGCATCAGCCTACAGTCCCTGTCGTGCCTAATTGCTATCTGATCCCCTAATTGTACCTCCACGCCAACTATCCCCTTGTCCGTGGCGGCGGGAAACCCTATGGCTGCCCGGCATCCGCGCACCTTTAATTGACTCATAGGATTGGCTGTCCTGATGAAGCGGTATATCAATTTCCGCGAAACTAGTCGACCGTGACCAATCATTGATGTGTACAATTTATTGTTTGTTTTGCAATTTTATGGACAATAATGTTTTTATACCAATAAACCTTTTACACTATTTTGTCAACCAGATTTTATTAGTACCGAAAATAGTCCCCTCAAACCAATTTGAGTGGCGGTCTTGGGTCTAGCCTCAGCCGCTATTCCCTCACCCCCACTCTCCCCCTTCTTTGCTACACTAGACACTGGCCTACAAATGCCATTATGGAAAATACATCTCTGGTATTGTTAACTCCTGAAATTTAGACGTTGGGTGGATGGACGAATATTGGATGGATCACATTTTGTTTATTTTTGATACTAATACAATGCATATATGTCTCTTTTGCAGTTGGTGACCTCCCTGGAATTACTTTTATCTAAACCTCTGAATTCATCTGTGAACATTCTGGACATAAAATTAAATGTCACCAATCAATACATTCAAGAGTTTAATGTCACAACTTCCTTATCCTACTTACTGATCACAAGAGATGATAAATTTGCTCTTAACATAACCGATCCAAATGGTAAGAATTTTATTATAGAAAGAAAGTACAAGAATATCTACATAATCTACATATTTATCCATTCCTCATCATTGTAACAAGATGTACGGCAGGGCCGATCCTAGGGTCACAGGCGCCTGGGTGCAGAAATATTTCTGGCGCCCCCCACATGGGCGTCGTCATGTTACTAATGTTAGATGTGCGGCGACGTGCGTTACGTCCTTTCCTATTCCCGGACGACTTACGCAAAAAAAATAATAATAATTTGACGCAGGAACGACGGCCATACTTTAACATGGCTGGTCTAAATATAAGCCATTGAAATAGCATCCGTAACTATACGCCGGGAAAAGCCGACTAGCGATGACGTAAGAGAATGCGACGACCGCGCGTACCTTCGTGGATCGTCGTAAACAGCTAATTAGCATACCCGACGCGGAAAACGACGCGAACTCCACCCAGCGGGCGCCGAAGTATTGCATCCTAAGATCCGAAGGCGTACAAAGCCATACGCCTGTCGGATCTTACCCAAATGCCGTCGTATCTTGGTTTGAGGATTCAAACTAAAGATACGACGCAGGAAATTTGAAAATATGCCGGCGTATCAGTAGATACGCCGGCGTATTTCATTTGTGAATCTGGCCCATAATTTGTTACACATTGACTTCTATGACATGCAATACCGCATGTGGCCAGAGGTGGGGGGGGGGCGCTGGAGATCATCGGAAATACTCAGGGACAGCTCGGCTGATCTCAGAAACCCTCGGAAAGGTTTGAGTATTTACGGAGTATTTACCAAGTGATTCCAAGTGATTCCGTGTATTTCCGAATTTCTCGGAACGGCTCCAAACTGTTCTGAGTGTCACCGGCTCCCCCCACACCTCTGGCCAAATGCAGTACTGCACACCGCAGAGGCTTGAATTCTGCTAGTTTTGCAAGACAACCCTCGCAAACCGAGTCAGAATTAAAAAAAGAAAATTGCTCGTTATTCAACATGCTCGTTAACCGCGTTACTCGTAAACCGAGGTTCTGTATTTCAGTTGTGATTATAGAATCTGTTGAAAATGGACGTCATTGATGTTAATCATTCTCACAGTACACATTCGGCCAGGCTCGGCTTTGCTCGTGCTCACGCTCTGTGACGTTTATGCGTGAGCACGAGCGAAGCCGAGCCTGGCCGAATGTAGCCGAGTGTACTGCACTCGGTATATGTCGGCGCAGGTATTCAAACTGAGCACGGGGAGCGGGTATCGGCGTATATCGCGCACCTACGATTTCCCCTTATTTTAAGGGGAAAAAAGTGCGCGGTATATGCCGATAAATACGGTATATATATATTGCTTTAAAAGTGTTCATTTTCTCTATTATGTCTATGTTGGCTTATTCTACTGTTTTCATTGTTTGCACTATGTATGTAAAAAAAAACGAATATTTACATTTTCTTTTTAGAAAACACAATTACATTGGAGGAAAATCCCTATAATAAACAGAATTATTCCAACCTTTACAAAAATGCCTTTATAAGTTCCCATTTGGTAAAAGGTCCAGCTGTGGGATCCTGGACTCTAAAGGCTTGGGGGAATGGATTGCTTATTGTTCAAGTATTGGGGTTTACTGGTAAGTTATATCATATTCAGGCAGTAGAGGGCAGCAGAGCCTTATAATAGCAAGCTTGAACATTCATTAAATGTAGAATTGTGATTTGCAATAGATAATTGTATTAGAACAAAGACTGATTTCTCTACTCTCGCTTCTTTTTGCAGGGCTGAACACATCAGGTACGTCTGACTGACTATTTATTATTATGATTACTATGCTACATGATTATTTTATCTTCATTTATACAATGCATTGTTAAAAGAAATATATTTTCATTTTATAAATATATATATGTACAGTAAAACCTTGGATTGTGAGCATAATTCGTTCTGGAAGCATGCTTGTAATCCAAAGCACTTGTATATCAAAGCAAATTTCCCCATAAGAAATGGGAACTCAAATGATTCGTTCCACAGCCATTTATTCATAGGTCCTTCAGTTTATAGTCCATATAAAAAGATTATAGCAATGTGATTGGTTGTGTCACCATAAAATGTCCCTCCACAAATGGAAGCCTCCACAAGGGGATTAGAAGCAAAATCCAGCAGGAGCTCCAGAGTATAAAAGAGAAGAGAGGTGCCTCTAAGTGTAGCAATATGGTTACATTTAATGAAGGTACAACATTTAGCAACTCACATGGTTGATGATTAAAAGAGGCACATCTAAGTATGGAGACATCCGGGGTAAAGTGATCCACATAGACCGTCCTCCTCACCACCGGCTCTCACCGATGTCAGTCTGCAATCGTGACGAGGAAGACTACCCTGCAGTAGAGCAATCTTAAAGTGAGACTTGAACCGCTTATGGAAGGGACGACATCAAGTGTGCTTCTAACTGTTAGGGGGGGGTGGGCTATGTGTGTCACGATACTGATCACCGCTCCCGATTACAGGACACTGTTATCAGTGTCCTGTCACTAGGGGAAATGCTTGTTTGAGTCAGCATTTCCCCATGCTTCCTCTCCGTGAGACAATCGTGGGTACACCCACAGACGGACTCACGGAGCTTGTGGCGCACGCCCACAATTACGCATCTCAAAAGGGACGTATAAATAGGGCTGGGGAAAAAATCTATTTAAAATCTGAATCGAGTTGCAAGGGCAAATCGATTCAGATTTTGACCAAATCGATTCTTTTGATTTTTTTTTTCATAGGAACAGCGCTCTGCGGACTAGGCTGAAGCCGTGGCCTTGCCTAAAAAATCCTTGCCACGATCCTGGGAAAAGGCTAGAAGCGACGGGGATCCGACTTGGATTCTCGCCAATTCTAGCCACAGCGTTTGGTATAATTCATGAGGGGGAACTCCACGCCAAATTTTAAATAAAAAAAACGGCATGGATTCCCCCCAGGGGCATACCAGGCCCTTAGGTCTGGTATGGATTGCAGGGAGAACCTTCTACGCTGAAAAAACGGCATGGGGGTCCCCCCACAATCCATACCAGACCGGTATCCAAGCACTAAGCCCGGCCAGTCAGGAAAGGAGTGGGGACGAGCGAGCGCCCCCCCTCCTGAGCCATACCAGGCCGCATGCCCTCAACATGGGGGGGTTGGGTGCTCTGGGGCTGGGGGGGGGCACCCTGCAGCCCCCCCCACCCCAAAGTACCTTGTTCCCATGTTGATAAGGACAACTGTTGTCGGGATCTGCGGGCGGGGGGCTTATCAGAATCTGGGAGCCCCCCAGATACCGGCCCCCCACCCTAGAGCACCCAATCCCCCCATGTTGAGGGCATGCGGCCTGGTACGGCTCAGGAGGGGGGGGCGCTCAGGAGTCCCCACTCCTTTCCTGACCGGCCGGGCGGCGTGCTTGGATACGGGTCTGGTACGGATTGTGGGGGGACCCCCACGCCGTTTTTTCGGCGTAGGGAGTTCTCCTTGCAATCCATACCAGACCTAAGGGCCTGGTATGCCCCTGGGGGGGAACCCATGTCGGTTTAAAATTTGGCGTGGAGTTCCCCCTCATGATTCATACCAAGCGCCGCGGCTAGAATTGGCAGGAATCCAAGTCGTATGCCCGTCGCTTCTATGACGGCTTTTTCCCCATCGTGGCAAGCCGGCTCGGCGCTGGCTCTCGCGATGGGGCTCGTAGGTGGTCAATCTCGCCGAGAAAGGGAACAAGATTGACACAATATCGCGGTCACCTACAGTAGTCCGCTGCCTTTTCCCAGGATCTCGGCGGACTAGACTGAAGACGCGGCCCCGCCTAAAAACTCCTGCCGGCGCGGTGTCCATTAGGAAAAAAAAACTTAATTCAAAATGTGAATCGAGTTTTTTTTTTTTTTTTAATCGCAGATTTTTTTGGGGCCAAAATCTCCCAGTCCTACGTATATATACATCGATCTGCCCACAGGAGGCATTGTGTCGACGTATATATGTGTGAGCCGGGCGTTAATTTATCACCTATTTTTCATAATTGTATTATTATTTTTATATATATGTATTATATTTTGTTTTAGGAAACTGCTCTGACTGTCACCCGAATGCGTCATGTGAAGAGTTTGGTGGGGACCAGCAGTGCACGTGTAAAGTTGGATTTGCCGGAGACGGGACGTATTGTGACGACATAAATGAATGTCAGGATCGTTACACCAACATTTGTGATTTTTATGGTGGTGGTTCCTGTGTGAACACTATCGGATCTTACACCTGTAATTGTAACCCTGGATTTCAGTATAATGAAGCATTTGGCTGTGTTGACATTGATGAGTGTGCGGAGAGCTCTCTGAATGACTGTCATCCCCTAGCTGTGTGTACCAATGGATACGGGTCATACACGTGTACTTGTCCCTCTGATTATTATAAAAATGAATTAAATTCCTGTATTGACCCTTGTTCCAATCACACCATACTTAACGACACTTGGCGCAGTATTTCTAATAATCATACCGAACAAGACTATTGGAATTCCACGGATTGGATTCATTGCGACGACAACCTGTATGGCTGGTATCGGTTTAAAGGAGAATATGATCTTCATATCCCAGAGTACTGTATACCGTTCTATAGCTGTGGCACACACGCTCCCATGTGGATAACCAGCCCACACCCAACAGTCAGCGATGGCATTGTCAGTCGTAAAGCATGTGCCAACTGGTGGTATGGTGAAAGTTGCTGCACATGGTCCAATCAAATTGCAGTAAAATTGTGTCCTGAAGGATTTTATGTGTATAATCTACAGGGGACACCAACCTGCTGGTTGGCCTACTGTACAGGTAAGTAATCACATATTAATATACAATTTTCAAAAAATCTTCTTCTTCTTCTTCTTCTTCTTCTTGTTACCCTGTGTAACGGGGGTCACTTTGGGCGGGGGGGGCATGGAAACCAGATTTCCTTGGAGAGGTTGGGAAACCTTTGTTTCAGCTCCCCATGCACCCCATATGTCTAAGTGCAGATGAGCACAGTGAAGCTGCAAATGGACACAGTGAGGCTGCAGATGGGCACAGTGAGGCACATTGAGGCTGCAAATGGGCATAGTAAGGCTGCAAATGGGCATTGTTGACCCTCTTTTCCACTTACAGTAGCTGCTGCATTTCTCACCCTAGGCTTATACTCGAGTCAATACGTTTTACCGTTTTTTTGTTGTGATAAAATTGGGTGCCTCGGCTTATATTCGGGTTGGCTTATACTCGAGTATATATGGTAATTTAAAGGGCTGATCACAGACCTCTGGAACTGTGTAGGAGCTGGACAGTCTACTCCTAATATAGTCTGTTGCCTACTAGGCTGAGGAGGGGGAGATCACTGCTTGTATTGTTAATTGTAATTAGGTATTCTGCTATTGTTTGAAGGTTTGCTATGTTTATGCTTATGATAATGTGTATTGTCTGCAGTTAGATTAAAGTCAGCAAGGCTGGTCTACAATGTGACATCTGAGCACCAGAACTCCTGGTGGAGGGATGGAGCCAGGTGGACAGGAGAGGGGGGTGCAGCCAGGTGGAGGGAGGATGGAGCCAGGAGGACAGGAGGGGGTTAGCCAGGTGGAGGGATGGAGCCAGGTGGACAGGAGAGGGGGTGCAAACAGGTGGATGAATGGAGCCAGGTGGACAAAAGGGGGGGGGGGTGCAGCTAGGTGAAGGAATGGAGCCAGGTGGATAGGTGGGGGGTGTAGCCAGGTGGAGGGATGGAGCCAGGTGCATAGGAGGGGTGGTGTAGCCAGTTGGAGGAATAGAGCCAGGTGGATAGGTGGGGGGTGTAGCCAGGTGGAGGGATGGAGCCAGGTGGATAGGAGGGGTGGTGTAGCCAGTTGGATGAATAGAGCCAGGTAGATAGAAGTGGGTGTCGCCAGGTGGAGGGATGGAGCCAGGTGGATAGGAGGGGGGTGTAGCCAGGTGGAGGGATGGAGCCAGGTAGATAGAAGGGGGTGTAGCCAGGTGAAGAGATGGAGCCAGGTGGATAGGGGGGTGTAGCCAGTTGGAGGGATGGAGCCAGGGGGGTGGAGCCAGGGATGGCGCCAGGTAGATAGGAGGAGGGCTTTCAAATTTTCCCCAAAATCAGCATATTGTTTGGTGTTCGACAGAACACCCAAACAACCAAAGTTCGGCCCAAACTTATGCTCGGGCCGAACTGTTTGCCCATCCCTACTGGCCAGTAACGCTCCTGATCCAGAAGTGAGATTGAACACATGAAAAGCTCTATTTTAAGCCATTCAAGGTTCCTATTATACTATTATATCTGAAGCCCTGATGAAGTGGAAGTTTCTCCGACCCCTGAAATGTGTTGGATGTTATTTATTATATTATATATTATATTTATTATATTATTATTATCTCAAAAAATATATAAAATTGTAATACATATTCGACTTTGTTTAGCATCTCTCATACATCACTAACACTGAAAAAGTTCAAAAATCTAACTGTATTTCCAATGTAGTTTCAGGGAATGAGACAAACACCACAGCAGAACCTTCTACAACAAATTTTGATACAACTTCTCAGACTCCATACTCCACAACATCTGATATCACTACAGGTCCTACTGTGAGGACAACTTCTACTAATACTTTTCCTGTATCAGACCTTACTACAGGGTTGTCTTCTACAACAGGAGTTACGGATCGCCAATGTATAGTGAAAGGTAAGTAAGGTCACCAACCCAAAATAATCTTTTCTTACCGCTGGCCAAAAAGATCAGATAATTCACTTTATTTCCACCAATGTGCCCACCATGATAGTATTAGTTTTGGTGCTTTATTAATGATATTATAACATACAGGGCCATGTTAGAAAAAAAACGTTGAATGTGAGATCCACTAAACATTAACCAATGATGGAGCACAGGGCTGGACTGGGACAAAAATGTGACCCTGGACTTCATCCAGGCCGGCCCAGGACATTAACACATCAGGGTACAGTGCATATCAGGGCACGGTACAAAGCTCAGCACATCAGGGTACAGGGCACACCACATTAAGGCACAGCACATCGGGGCACATCAGGGCATGGGGCATAGCACATCAGGGCACATGGCACATCGTTTACCTGCCAGCATGCAGAGAAGCGCAGGAAGCGTGTGTTCTCTCTCATGTCACGCCGTGGCTGCTCCCTGCCCCCCGGCAGACCCTTCTCTCTTCTCTTCTCGTCCATCCCAGATGATGTCGCAAGCAAATGGGGATGGATGAGAAGAGAGGAGGGGCCACTGGGGGGGTGGGGAGCAACCACAGCGTGACTTGAGAGAGAACAGACGTTTCCTGCGCTACTCTGCATACTGGCTAATCTCGATCTACCCGTCAGGCGTCAGCTGTCGGCGATTGAATGGTAGATCGCCGCTGACCTACAACCGGCCCACTGAGCCATCGGCCCACCGGGAATCTCATTGTAGTCCCGATGGCCAGTCCATCCCCGATTGAGCATCCACTGTATATGAAAACTCCCTGGCTAGGGAAATTCCCCTGCATAATAATACAATGCAATGTCCACCATGCAATACTGCAATGGAATACCTACCCTGCCATAGAGTGCAGAAAATACATCTTCTCCTTAAACCGGAGTTCCACCCATTATTTCATCTTTATATAAACCGGTTCCTTTCTGCTCGCATGACAACATTTGGCCAAAATTATTATTTTTTCCTTACTGTATCTGTCTTGTTGCTAGGGTGTCCCTTCTAATTTGCCTGTCAGGATCAGCGGCTAAGGCCACCAGACACGTAGCTACACAGAGGAACTGAGACCAAACAAAGTATTTATCATTAAAGTGATATTTATTTACAGTGAGCACACACCAATAAACACACACAGCAACCAGTGAGAGCATAAACCACCCCAGCAAACAAGTATAACTAGCGAAACTGCTATCTATATACAATATCTAAAACAAAAGGGACAAGGTAACAGGGATGCAAGGAGGGGAAATACGACTGGCAACAAGAACATGAAACAAAGCAGAAGGGTGCAGGGTGGATCAGGACAATGGAAGGTTATCAGGCACAATCTGGTAACAAGGAGGCGATCAGACAGGATAGTGACGCCCTGGGGAAAGGGAGGAGCAGCCTTAAATATCCACCTGGCAGCTGAAGCCAGGTGTGGCTGATCAGAACCTGCTGGCTTCTTGGGGACACCTGCTGGTGGACACTGAAACTGCAGCCATCTGCAAAGTGAACCCCAGTGCCACCAGCAGGTGAACTCAACCCTGACACTGCCATTTCCGGGCTGCGGTGCTGTACAGCATATCCTGTGCTCCTGGGAGATTTGTGTCATACTTCCCAGGGGTCAGTGGGCATCGCCACAGGATTCGTTGCCATAACAACGGGGCAGGGGCCCTTCCTCCGTCGCCACCCGTCGTGATGGCAACCAGACACACTGTCTGCGATACGCCCTGTCTAGATTGCGCATGCCATGCACGAGATCGGGAGGTGCATGCTGGGTAGCCAGCAGCACCTTATGCCAGAAGAGAGTCCTAGTGGGCTTCACATGCCCACAATCAAGATGGAAGCGCTCAAGAAGACGAAAATGAAGGTAAGTCAATTCGAAAAAACACGTATTCGAACCGGGATTGCATTAGGCTGCATTAACTTTAAATTGACACCAGCAGCAGTTCGCAGAGCGCAGTGTGAACTGCCTGGGTTTCTGATGTTGTGAAAGAACCCTCACAGTTATTGTTGTGGTCGCCACACCTTATGATACCTAGAAACGACTATACATGACCATGTGTGCATGTACTGATAAGATAACATAGAGGAGAGATCGGGGATCCTGTGTACATGTACTGATAAGATAACATAGAGGAGAGATCGGGGATCCTGTGTACATGTACTGATAAGATAACATAGAGGAGAGATCGGGGATCCTGTGTACATGTACTGATAAGATAACATAGAGGAGAGATCGGGGATCCTGTGTACATGTACTGATAAGATAACATAGAGGAGAGATCGGGGATCCTGTGTACATGTACTGATAAGATAACAGAGGAGAGATCGGGGATCCTGTGTACATGTACTGATAAGATAACATAGAGGAGAGATCGGAGATCCTGTGTACATGTACTGATAAGATAACATAGAGGAGAGATCGGGGATCCTGTGTACATGTACTGATAAGATAACATAGAGGTGAGATCGGGGATCCTGTGTACATGTACTGATAAGATAACAGAGGAGAGATCGGGGATCCTGTGTACATGTACTGATAAGATAACATAGAGGAGAGATCGGAGATCCTGTGTACATGTACTGATAAGATAACACAGAGGAGAGATCGGGGATCCTGTGTACATGTAATGATAAGATAACACAGAGGAGAGATCGGGGATCCTGTGTACATGTAATGATAAGATAACATAGAGGAGAGATCGGGGATCCTGTGTACATGTACTGATAAGGTAACATAGAGGAGAGATCGGGGATCCTTTGTACATGTACTGATAAGATAACATAGAGAAGAGATCGGGGATCCTGTGTACATGTACTGATAAGATAACATAGAGGAGAGATTGGGGATCCTGTGTACATGTACTGATAAGATAACACAGAGGAGAGATCGGGGATCCTGTGTACATGTACTGATAAGATAACATAGAGGAGAGATCCGGGATCCTGTGTACATGTACTGATAAGATAACATAGAGGAGAGATTGGGGATCCTGTGTACATGTACTGATAAGATAATATAGAGGAGAGATCGGGGATCCTGTGTACATGTACTGATAAGATAACACAGAGGAGAGATTGGGGATCCTGTGTACATGTACTGAGAAGATAATATAGAGGAGAGATCGGGGATCCTGTGTACATGTACTGATAAGATAACATAGAGGAGAGATCGGGGATCCTGTGTACATGGACTGATAAGATAACATAGAGGAGAGATTGGGGATCCTGTGTACATGTACTGATAAGATAACAGAGGAGAGATCAGGGATCCTGTGTACATGTACTGATAAGATAACATAGAGGAGAGATCGGGGATCCTGTGTACATGTACTGATAATATAACAGAGGAGAGATCGGGGATCCTGTGTACATGTACTGATAAGATAACAGAGGAGAGATCGGGGATCCAGTGTACATGTACTGATAAGATAACATAGAGGAGAGATCGGGGATCCTGTGTACATGTACTGATAAGATAACATAGAGGAGAGATCGGGGATCCTGTGTACATGTACTGATAAGATAACATAGAGGAGAGATTGGGGATCCTGTGTACATGTACTGATAAGATAACATAGAGGAGAGATCGGGGATCCTGTGTACGTGTACTGATAAGATAACATAGAGGAGAGATCGGGGATCCTGTGTACATGTACTGATAAGATAACACAGAGGAGAGATCGGGGATCCTGTGTACATGTACTGATAAGATAACATAGAGGAGAGATCGGGGATCCTGTGTACATGTACTGATAAGATAACAGAGGAGAGATCAGGGATCCTGTGTACATGGACTGATAAGATAACACAGAGGAGAGATCGGGGATCCTGTGTACATGGACTGATAAGATAACATAGAGGAGAGATCGGGGATCCTGTGTACATGGACTGATAAGATAACATAGAGGAGAGATCGGGGATCCTGTGTACATGTACTGATAAGATAAGATAGAGGAGAGATCGGGGATCCTGTGTACATGTACTGATAAGATAAGATAGAGGAGAGATCAGGGATTCTGTGTACAAGAACTGATAAGATAACATAGAGGAGAGATCAGGGATCCTGTGTACATGTACTGATAAGATAACATAGAGGAGAGATCGGGGATCCTGTGTACATGTACTGATAAGATAACAGAGGAGAGATCAGGGATCCTGTGTACATGGACTGATAAGATAACACAGAGGAGAGATCGGGGATCCTGTGTACATGGACTGATAAGATAACATAGAGGAGAGATCGGGGATCCTGTGTACATGGACTGATAAGATAACATAGAGGAGAGATCGGGGATCCTGTGTACATGTACTGATAAGATAACACAGAGGAGAGATCGGGAATCCTGTGTACATGTACAGATAAGATAACACAGAGGAGAGATCGGGGATCCTGTGTACATGTACTGATAAGATAACATAGAGGAGAGATCAGGGATTCTGTGTACAAGAACTGATAAGATAACATAGAGGAGAGATCAGGGATCCTGTGTACATGTACTGATAAGATAACATAGAGAATAGTTCAGGGGCAGCTAAAAAAAGCGCCCAACTGCTCCTAAATGTCAGTTTAAAGTGAGAATATTGATATTTTAGCATTTAAGAAAACAAGATATTTTTTAATTTGTAATTTTCTTTCTTCCTAGAATCCGATTTCAGTTCCGTGGTCACTCAATGTTTTCCTGATGAAGAGTGCATGACTGTTGATGGAGTTACCGGGTGTCATTGTAGTCCATCATTAAAGAACACTTCTACTGAATATGCCAGGCCTGAAGGTAACGGTATAAGTTCACAAATTATAATCAGTTGCAGAGAGAGTCAGAAATATAATCCCAAATTTACAGATACACATAGATAATTCCGTCACCTTCATCCATTCACCATAAAATGTGTTAGGGCAAATGTTAATTGTCCAGGAACATAATAATAGGCAAGGAATAGTGTACCTTTTTTGTGTGTATTTGCTCATTTACTTTTTTTTCCCCCTCAGATATTAACATTGAATGTGGAATGACACAAATTACTATATCTTATAGTAAATGTTACATCGAGTTGTTGGGATTCAATACTTCATCATTGCAGCTAAAGGACAGGAACTGCACTGGGGTCATTGAAATAAGAGATAGAAAGTACATTACCGTCACCACACTTCCGAGGAGCGGTTACTGCGGAGCTGAGCTGATAGTAAGTAGAAAAGCACAAAGGAAAAAATAGTTAGAAAAGTTTTAAAGTACAGTATTTTAGTAAAATTATGATATCAGGAGAAGGGTTTTGTGACTTTGGAGAAGACTCTGCAGGAAAAAAAACACAGGAACTCTAGTTGTTGGTTATGTATCTCACAGTGGGATCTTGGAGGTCTTCAGAATAGAACGTGAGGGAAAATCCTTTCAATCGGAGGAAAAATAGATAAAACAAACAAATAAAGGTTTGGATTGGAATTGCCTTTTAAATTCACATTGATGTACTCCTGCTTGACTGAGGACAACTTCAATCACTAGTCTTAATGCATTACTCAACTCAGAAGACTTAGGAGATCCAGTGAGTGCAGGCCATCAGAGATGCACCCCTGAGGAATCGTCACCATGGTGCCCTACACCTAATATTATGATGCAGAGCAGTGCTGATATCATCACATCAACATTGTCCCCTTCATATTGGGCACCATCCACCAGTAGAGAAAAATTCAAACTCAAAACAGTCCAGTTCTGACTTTCCCATCAGAAAATAGTACTTCCCATTCATATAGATGTGTTGCCTTCAATGCTTTTAGAGCAGTGGTTCTCAACCGTTTTAGTGCCGTGACCCCTTGATACATTTTCCCAAGTTGCGGGGCGAGTTGAGTGGTGGGATGAGTGGCAGTGCTGGTGAGGGGTGGGATCAGTGGCAGTGCTGGTGGGGGTGGGATCAGTGACAGTGCTGGTGGGGGGTGGGATCAGTGGCAGTGCTGGTGAGGTGTGGGATCAGTGGCAGTGCTGGTGGGGGGGTGGGATCAGTGGCAGTGCTGGTGAGGTGTGGGATGAGTGGCAGTGCTGGTGAGGGGTGGGATCAGTGGCAGTACTGGTGAGGGGTGGGATCAGTGGCAGTGCTGGTGAGGAGTGGGATCAGTGGCAGTGCTGGTGGGGGTGTGATTAGTGGCAGTACTTAGGGGAGTTCTGATCAGCCAACTTAGGTGCTCTTGATCCATGTATTCTCTATTTGTATTCCTTCTCTTACACCTTGGTGGAGGAAATGAGATGACTGGCAGTGCTAGTGGGGGGTGGTATCAGTGGCAGTGCTCGTGAGGGGTGTGATCAGTGGCAGCGCTGGTGGGGATTGGGATCAGTGGCAGTGCTGGTGAGGGGTGGGATCAGTGGCAGTGCTGGTGGGGGTGGGATGAGTGGCAGTGCTGGTGAGGGGTGGGATGAGTGGCAGTGCTGGTGAGGGGTGGGATGAGTGGCAGTGCTGGTGAGGGGTGGGACCAGTGGCAGTGCTGGTTACGGGTGGGATCAGTGGCATTGCGGGTGGGGTGGAATCAGTGGCAGTGCTGGTGGGGGGTGGGATCAGTGGCAGTGCTGGTGAGGGGTGGGATCAGTGGCAGTACTGGTGAGGGGTGGGATCAGTGGCAGTGCTGGTGAGGAGTGGGATCAGTGGCAGTGCTGGTGGGGGTGGGATTAGTGGCAGTGCTTAGTGGAGTTCTGATCAGCCAACTTAGGTGCTCTTGATCCATGTATTCTCTATTTGTATTCCTTCTCTTACACCTTGGTGGATGAAATGAGATGAGTGGCAGTGCTAGTGGAGGGTGGTATCAGTGGCAGTGCTGGTGAGGGGTGGGATCAGTGGCAGTGCTAGTGGGGGTGGGATGAGTGGCAGTGCTGGTGAGGGGTGTGATCAGTGGCAGCGCTGGTGGGGGTTGGGATCAGTGGCAGTGCTGGTGAGGGGTGGGATCAGTGGCAGTGCTGGTGGGGGTTGGGATCAGTGGCAGTGCTGGTGAGGGGTGGGATCAGTGGCAGTGCTGGTCAGGGATGGTATGAGTGGCTGTGCTGGTGAGAGGTGGGATGAGTGGCAGTGCTGGTGAGAGGTGGGATGAGTGGCAGTGCTGGTGAGGGGTGGGACCAGTGGCAGTGCTGGTGGGGGGTGGGATCAGTGGCAGCACTGGTGGGGGTGGGATCAGTGGCAGTGCTGGTGGGGGGTGGGATCAGTGGCAGTGCTTGGGGAAGTTCTGATCGGCCAACTTAGGTGCTCTTGATCACAAACTGTAGTGGGGACTTTTAATGTGTTACTCACTTTGTTTCTGGCTCGGTCGCGAAAAGGCTGGGAGAGTGGTGCAGGCTTCAGGAGCAGCCCAGGATTCGGTGACCCCTGGCAAATCGCCATTCGACCCTTGAGGGGGTTCCCGACTCCCAGGTTGAGAACCACTGTTTTTTTGGCAAATAAAAAAGCATTAAGACATTTTGACATAACTGTATAATTTTCTGGATTCTCCTTCTGGTCTGTGATTCTGAGACATTGAACCCATTATTAGAAGAGGCTCAGAAAAGAATTCTCAGTGCGACTCTCATTACAAGTTTACTTTAAATAGTACAAGTTTACATAAAGGTGGAAGACTATGGATGATGTTTAATTAAAAAAAAATATATTATTTCATTATGCCTGTCAATGAAAATTATTACTTCTTCTATATTTTATTTCAGGCAAGTGGTGATTATTTAACATACATGAATGTGGCGTATTTATCAACCATGTTCTCCTCGTTCACGTTTTCCACAAATATCTCATGTACTTATCGAAGAAGCATGGAAAATCTCCTGTGGCTCTCTACAAGTGTCCTTGTAAGGTAGAGTATAGCTAAGTAAATTTGCTAAGCTGATATCTCTGAGGGATGGCCTTTTTATGTTGTAAAAATAGATATATTTCATCGCTCCTACAAAAAGCGCCCACCTAAATTGGTGGTCAGTGCTCAGTGGGGAAGTTTCTAATTACATTAGCATTCAGCAAAGAAGGGCTTCTTACATTGGCGCAGTGTAGAAATGCTCCCATGCAATGGTGGTTGATGTGAAAGGGTACCTTTACACTGGGGGTCCGTGTAGAAGTGCCTTCCTTAGACCCCTATTCACACTGGAGCTGTTGGCAGGCACTATAAAGTCTGCAAAGCGCCCTGAAACAGCCACTGCTGTGTCTCCAGCGGGAAAAACATAGAGGGCTTTCAAACTGGAGCGGTGCGTTAGCAGGACGTTAAAAAAAAGTCCTGCTAGCAGTATCTTTGGAGCAGTGAAGGAGCGGTGTGTATACCCCTTCTCCACTGCTCCTGCCCATTAAAAATCAATGGGCACCGCAGCTATACCGCTGGTAAAGCACCTCTGCAGAGGCACTTTGCGGTGGTTTCAACCCTTTCTTGGCCACTAGCGGGGGGTAAAAAATGTACGGCTTTACCGCCAACGCTCCCATCGCCCCATTGTGAACCAGTGTGTGCCTTACATTGGTGGTCATTGTAGAAGTTACCCCATGGTAGTTGGTGGCGAAGTGCACTCTTACATCAGTGGTCGGTGGAGAAGGTCTCCTTATACTAGGAGTCAGTGTAGAAGTGCCACCCCTTACATTGGTGGGGCAGTGTACAGTGGTGGCCAGTGGGTTATTGCCCCCTTACATCAACAACGATGAATGGAGAAGTTCTCCCTTACATTAGTGATCAATGGTGAAGGGTTCTGTCAAGTCTCTGATGTGAGGCCGAGTGGCAGAGAGGGCACCCCTTGCGGCTAAGTGCAGCGCTCCCCTGGGAGTGATACAGGGGATATGGTGCCCAAAGGTGCACGGATTGCCAGTAGTGCTGCAACAGGCTGGTAATCAGAATGTAGCTGGGATGCACGGGGTAGTGATGTCAGTGGCCGTGCAAGAAGAAGTCCTGAGTAGGCATATGCAGGATAAACCAGGAGCAGGGTTCGCAGCCAGGCCAGAGGTCATATACCGGGAGACAGTCCAAGAGCAAACAGGAGCAAGCCGGGTCATAAACAGTGGGCAGTGGATTGAAGAATAGTCAGCCAAGCCAAGGTCAGAGCGAGGAGATAATTGGGATCACAGGTCAAGCCAGGAGTTACAAGGTAAACAGACACAGGAAGCTGACGACAATCCAGCAATTTCGGTCAGACAGTGGCAGCCTTTTATAGTAAGGTGACCAGATTTTTAAAATGAAATCCGGGGACATATTTTTTCTTTACTAGTAATGGCAACAATCAGCGACTCTCTGCCCGTCGCCGCCCATCTCACAGCCTCTCAAATCTCACTCTTCGGCCCCGGCTACTACTGGATGGGGAGCGGAGGAAGATCACTTTACCAGGGAAGGCAAGGAGATAGGCAGGTGGCTGGCCAGGATTTGAGCCAAGGCAGAAAAACATGCGAGCGAAGCTGAACGGGCATGTGCCCGAAACTGAAGAAATATTCCCTCTGCACCGACCAGCACATGATCATCAGAAAGGGGCACAGAATATGGGAAAAATACAACCGCCCCTATGCTAATAGGCACGGCGGAGCAAGGGTGTGTAATTGTAATTTTTTAATTTTTTTTTGCACTGATTGTCTTTGAAATTGCCCCTGCCCCCTATTAAATCCAATCTGGGGACAAAACCAGGGACAGACTTGGTCCGGGGACAGCCTCCTCAATCAGGGGACTGTCTCCTGAAACTGGGGATGTCTGGTCACCCTATTTTATAGGCCAGAGGGGCATCTACCTGTCACATGATGTGCCTCTGGTGGCCATTTCTTCTACTGGCAAGATTGCCAGTACTTCCACAGTCATTTCCCTGACGCAGCCTTCGGCCATTTCTTCTACTGGCAAGATTGCCAGTACTTCCACGGCCATTTCCCCTGACAGGTTCCCTACATTGATGCTTATTGGAAAAGTGTCTTTTTACTTTGGTAGCCAAGTGTAAAGTGCCCACTTACATTGGTGTAGAAGTGACCCCATGCAATGGTGGTCAGTGGAGTGTTGATGATGAGATGAGTGGTGAAGTACTCCCTTATATTAGAGGTCAGTGATGAAATGTCCCCTGACATTGATGACCATTAAAAAAAAGGACCCCAAACCACCCCATCACCCACCCTGCTCTTGGAGTATATATGGAAGAAAAAGGACAGAAAAAACGGACAGAAAATAAACAACATCTAATATTGCAAAGTATATAGTACTTATTAGTTTACATGATACCTAGGTCATAAATTGAAGCCATTTTGACCAGGTAGCATCAAACTTACTCATAAAATTCCTTAGGGATTTTTTTTTTTTTTTCAAAAAGAATAATCCTATTGAGATCTAAAATCCACTCAGATACGGTCAGCGGGTAGGGAGAGGTCCACTTAGGAGCAATCTGTCTACGACCATTAGTTAGGTGTCCACTTACATTGATGGTCATTGGAGAATGTCTTCCTTACATTGGTGATCACTTGAGAAATGTCACCGTACATTGTTGGCTATTAAGAGGCCAGGTAAATGCAGTATGTGGGAGATTAGAATCTAATACAATGAGGTTCTTGGAATGGCCTTGCTATAAAGCACAAACATGTCTTTCTAGAAGAATGACTTACCTTAAAAGATAGCATTAGCAACATCTCACATGTTGTAGAACATTCCCTAACCAACTTTCTGGACTATATTTTATGTCCCTGTTGTTATTGCCATTAAGATGTCTTAACTGTCTCCCACTGTAATATTGTTTTGCAGTGAAAGCAATCTATCCCTCGAAGGCTCTTCATCCTACACAGTCAGAATGGGCGTCTTCCAAGACTCTAATTACACAATTCTCTATGAGGACCCAGGAACCTGGATAGATACAAATGTGTCTTTGTACACCGGGATAAGTGTGGAAAATAATACCTCTTCCACAGCCGTGCTGCTAATAAAGAGCTGTCATGTGACCACTGCATCCGATACAGATACTGCGATATACCGCGTCATCAGTGACTAGTAAGTTGTTTTTTCTCTAAACACTCAGGATGTACATTTTGAAGTAACACTTTACTTACTTTCTAGTTTCCAAAAACTTCCAAACTTTCTGTCATGTTTCCTAAGCTTTTAAAAGGAACATATACTGTATTTATTGGCGTATAACACGCCCAGGCGTATAACACGCACCATAACTTTAACTACTTGCCGACCAGCCGCCGTCTTTTTACAGCTGCAGGTCGGCTCCCCTGCGTGAGAGCCCTTCGCTATACGTCGGCTCTCGCACAGGCCCCCGACTCCCGTGCGCGGCAGGGAATAGCTGTGTGTTCCCTGCCGCGCCTCGTCATGTATAGACACTCTCCCTTGCTCGGGCACTTAGACAGATCACCCGTCCAATCTGAGCAAGGGGGAGTGTCTATATGTGGGGACATGGCTGCATTTATGTGGAGACATGGCTGCATTTATGGGGGGACATGGCTGCATTTATGGGGGGACATGGCTGCATTTATGGGGAGACATGGCTGCATTTGTGGGGGGACATGGCTGCATTTATGGGGGGACATGGCTGCATTTATGGGGGGACATGGCTGCATTTATGGGGAGACATGGCTGCATTTGTGGGCACACATGGCTGCATTTGTGGGGACACATTTAAAAAAAAGTATTGGTAATCGGTATCGGCGAGTACATGAAAAAAAGTATCGGTACTTGTACTCAGTCCTAAAAAAAGTGGTATCGGGACAACCCTAAAGGGAAGTATTTATTGATGGTAATTAGACTTGAGGGGGTATTCATTCATGGGAAAGATTTGTTTTACCTGGCAGATCCCCCCCTCCCCTCTCCAGTGTGAGACCAGTATTTGAGTCATTCAAGCTAGCATTTAGTCAGTCTTGTCACTCTGTATGAATATGAAGGCACAGGTCTAGGAAAAGATGGGACTCTTATATACTCTGTTGGATTTGTATCATCTGTGGAATTTGGACTTTGTTCTGTGTTGGAAGCCAAATAAAATGCACTCTCTGGAGAACTTGGGTGTTGCTGCGGAACATAACTTATAGTCATCATACTAATACCTAAATATCAATTATCTACTGGACACTATACATTATATCACTACAGGGGACAGTACAGTTCAGTGACCATGTCTTAAGACAGCCCACATTGCTTACTTAGCTGGGTTCTGCTCTACCTCCAGGCCCGGACTGGCCATAGGGCACACCGGGCACTTGCCTGGTGGGCCGGGGGCCGCCAGGCTGCATGTTCTTGTGGGGCCAGGGCAGCTGAGCTGCTCCTTGAGCCCCCACCGCTCACCCGGCCTCTACACGGCTGGCCAATTATAGTTTAGCCATCGGGCCAGGGGTGGAGACTACAGTTCACATTACCTGTGACCATGAAGAGGGACGGGGTCTACCAGAGACGCTGCCGCCAGCAGCTTTTTTTTTTTTTACATACCTGAAAGGCAAAAGGCATAATGAGCTAGTATGCACCGCATTTTTATCAATTTTTTTTTTTTACTGCCAAGGGCAGCGATTAGCGATTTTTTTTCGTGACTGCGACATTATGGCAGACACATCGGACACTTTTGACACGTTTTTGGGACCATTGTCATTTTCACAGCGAAAAGTGCTATAAAAATTCACTGATTACTGTGTAAATGACACTGGCAGTGAAGGGGTTAACCAGGAGGGGAAGCTGTAGGGGTTAAGTGTGTCCTAAGGGAGTGTTCTTACTGTGGGGGGGCGTGGCTGTGTGAGTGACATCACTGATCTTCGTTCACTAACACAGGGAACAGACGATCACTGACAGCCACACTAGGAAGAACGGGGAAAGTTTGTTTACACTCACCTCTCCCTGTGTGGTGGAAGTGAAATAAAATGAATATTTTATTCTATGCTATTTTATGTTAAGCTAATTCTTTTATTAGAACCTCTGAAATGTTGTTATCCTTACATGAAGAAACAGATAATGTTTTAAAGACACAGTACAATTCAGCATTGAAAAAGAGACAATGGAGAGTTATTTAGATGTGTTCAAACCCCCCCTCGCTCATTCTCATTCAATCCCCCCCTACCTCCTACTGCATTCCTAAATGGCTTCATTTCAAAGCCCCTTCCGTGGAGAGAAACAAATTTGGACTTGCAAGAGGAAATCACCCCTTCTGTCCTCATTTCACTGAAGGAACTTTGTGTCTCGTGAACTGTTTATACCATATATGGTTAAACCCTTGCAGAAGCTGGCCAAGAACCCCTGTATATGAACAGTGCACAAAGGACTTACACGTGGATTGCATGTGCTGTGGAATGTGTGCCGTGTACAAAGAACAGACGTCAAAGGGGGCGTGTAAATGGGACTGTACTGTATAGAATTAACCAATCAGTGTGTTCATGTGAATGATGTCATGATGTTTATAAAGCTATAGGAAATAAAGGGTTGTGTCTCTTTGCTGGCTGAATGCTGAAAGGTGAGTTTGCAGTTTGTTTCTCAGCTCTCTGCATGCTCCCATTGATTTGGGTCAAACGCCCTGAGAATTGTGTCAGGAAAATCACCCGTTCTTCCTCTCTGTGACCTGATCGCGGGACACCGGGGGCGATCGGGTCCGCAGGTCCCGCGGGTGTGGTCACAGGGGACAGGACTGGGCCGCTAGCGACCCGCGGCTGGGCATCTTAAAGGGGACGTACCTGTACGTCCATGTGCCCAGTCGTGCCATTCTGGGTAAAATGGAAATAAAAGATAATAAATAAATATGAAAATAAATATAAATATAAATTGAAGGTGGACTAGGTGGGGAAAGTGGTTGGTGATCAAGTGAAAAGATAAAATGGTGGCCAACCGGGAGTAAGGGTGAGGGACCATGGTAAAGGATCATCACCAAGTCACCCGATACAAGAAGTAAAGGAGAATTATGGGCGTTGAAGAACACTACAGGTAAGTGGGGGAAAAAAACATGGTCATGGGGGGGGGGGAGTTAGGTACTGGTTGAATGGAAGGTTAATGATCAGAGTCCAAGACCAAGCTTAAATGGGGTGTAGTCATCTAGGATAGCCCAGACCTGGCTGTTCCGGTCACAAGAATGCCTGAATGGAAATACAAATTAGAATTACAGGTTCTTTTCGCAGGTATTTGTATTTCAGCTGAATATTTGGTTTTTATTTATCATTATTTGTATCTCTCAACAGCTGCCCTGTTATGAATGACTCTACCCTATATGTGGGAGAGAATGGAGTCTCCCTACAAGGACGTTTCTCGCTTATTATCTCAGAGTTTGCTGGAAATTACAGCAGAATGTATATAGATTGTCAGGTTCACTTGTGTAATACGACATTGGAAATGTGCAGCCCGGTAAGTTGTCTCTTGACTGTGAGGACACCCTAAAAATATATATAAAAAAAGTTTGCCCACTTTAAATGTCTACCCTCTACCCTACGCTCTATTTACAGAATTGTTCCCAAACAAACCCCGGGATCATGGATAATGGGGTGGACATCACAAATCTAACAGTGGGCCCTCTGTTTTTAAAAGGTAAAATGTATCTCTTTTTTTTTTATAGGTTTGTATGTATTTTCTTACCAAGTACTAAACGTAAATGCATTCAGAACAAAATATCTCAGAATTTGTGTTTTTATTTTTTATATATTTTTTTGCTATATACAATATACATAATAATGTATGTCACTAAACACACAGATTGGTGATATAGCATAAAAAAAAAACACTGTAAGTTTATTAAAATTACAATACACAATGTACGTAAAACCGACAAGAAACACACATCCTGATTTTAGAAATGGCTGGTTATCTAGTATAGGTTATTATGTTATTATTATTATTATTATTATTATTATTATTATTATTATTATTATTTTTATTATTACAATTACAATTATTAAAATTACAATTATTATTATTATTATTATTATTATTATTATTATTATTAAAAATGTGATACTGATGATGACAATGGATGATTGAAGATGATGAAAGACGATAGAGTATGATGAAATATTGCTATATATTTTTATATATCTTTGCCTTCGGGTTTATTTCTTTATTTTCTTTTTTTTTCTTTTCACTGTGCATTTTATAATCCAATTTCGTCAGATTTTTTATTTTTTTTTGGACATCATCATAACAAAACAAATGCAACTGACCACAGTCAAACCACATACACGATGCTGTGCATTGTACAATTTTCATACAACAACATATACATTTATGAGATATTACACTTCACATACCATGCAATACATTTCACTAAACACAAACATTCTATAAAAAAATAAAAATATATATAAAAAAATAAAAAATAAAAAGAAATGGCACGGATTCACAAAGCACTTGCGCCGACGTATCTCAAGATACGCAGTCGTAAGTACAAATATGCGCCGTCGTATCTGTGCGCCGACCCACAAACTAAGATACGCCTAAAAATAGGCTTCATCCAACCAACGTAACTTGCCTACGCCCGCGTATCATGGGCGCATATTTACGCTGGACGCATGTGGCGCTCCCATTGATTTTCTATTCAAATATGCAAATGAGGGAGATACGCCGATTCACGATCGTACTTGGGCACGGCGCATGCTACGACTGGTGCGCGTAAGTTGTACGTACGGCGTAAAGTTAGCATCCATGCAAAGGGCTGCACCAGGGAACACAAGCCAGCATATTTTACATAGTTTACGTTGTACGTGAATAGGGCTGGGCGTAGGTTACGTTCACGCCGTAGGCAGTGATCCGGCGATTCTTAGGCAGTTGTTCCGACGTGATTGTGAGCATGCGCACTGAGATGCGCCCACGGGACGGCGCATACGCAGTTGGCGATACGTATCTGTCTGGCGCTCGGCCCATCATTTGCATGGGGTCACGCCTCAATAGCATGGCTCACACCCACTTTCACCTACGCCGACTTGCGCCTGAGAAACCCAGCGCTGATTTGGGAGGAAGTGCTTTGTGAATTCAGTGCTTGCCTCTCTGTGCTGCAATCGGCGTAGCGTAAAGAAGATACGCTACGGCGGCATAAATATGCGCCGATGTCTGTGAATCCGGGCCAATATATATATATATATATAAAACTTTCTAAAACATCTACAATTCATTTAAAAATAATGTGTCGTAAAACATGATAAAAACAGATACATAAAAAAAAAAAAATGCAATTGTATTATTGTATTTTTTTTCCATTCATAGAATAGAACAATCTGACACAGATGACGTCGTCTTTAAGATTTTTATTGAAAACTGAACACGGACACAAGTTGTATTTTAAAGATGACACAATGGGGTTAATTTGCTAAAACTGTACAATCTGGTGCAGTTCTGCATAGAAACCAATCAGCTTCAAGTTTTTTTTTTTTTTTTTTTTGTCAAAGCTTTATTGAACAAGCTGAAGTTAGAAGCCGGTTGGCTACCAGACACAGCCGCACCAGATTCTGACTGCTCCAGTTTTAGTAAATCAACCCCTATGGCCCCTTCCATAGAGGGAAATCTATAGGAGGAACATTGGGGGTTATTAACAAAAGGCAAATCCACTTTGCACTACAAGTGCAAAGTTCACCTGAAATTGCACTGAAAGTGCATTTGGAAGTGCAGTCGCTGTAGATCTGAGGGGGACATGCAAAGGAAATTAAAAAACAGCATTTTAGCTTGCACAAGATTGGGTAATAAAATCAGCAGAGCTTCCCCTCCTTTCAGATCTAGCCCTCAGATTTACAGCGACTGCACTTCCAAGCAGGGGCGGACTGACAACTCATGGGGCCCCCAGGCAATAGAAGATTATGGGGCCCCCGGGCTTACAGATGGCCACCAAGCCAGGAGGCAGTGCAGAGGCGGGGCAGCTAAAATCTCAGGATTTTCACATCAAAAGCATGTCAATTTCGGACATATCAGGGACAGATGTAAAAAAAACACAGATTTTTACATACTGTCCCTGGCAACCCTGATGGGGCCCCCTAGTGGCATGGGGCCCTTGGACAGTGCCCGAGAGCCCCAATGGTCAGTCCGCCCCTGCTTCCAAGTGCACTTTCATTGCAATTTAAAATGTAGTTTGCACTTGTAGTGCAAAGTGGAATTGCCTTTAGTAAATAACCCCCATTGTGTCTGCTGTGTTCACTTTCAATAAAGCTTTTTTTAGGATGATGTTATTGCTGTGAAACTGTTCTTTTCTAGTAATGAAATCCGGGCATGGCGGAACGTTTTTTTCTGCCGGCCGTCGCGTTTCACAAGATGGCGCCAATGGTGACATGACAATACATCAATACATACAGTACATAATTATTATTATTATTTTTTTTTATTATTTACTAGTTGCGCTTGCGTATTATTAAACCTGAATTGGCAGCAAGAGCCAAGCATCTAACAAAATCCAAATATGCGGACGTTGCCTAACTGCTTTTATTGTCTTGTTCCTGTTAAAATGTTTGCTTAATGTGTTCATAAAATACAATATTATACAATATTTAGCAATTATTATCAGATGCAAATGTTGTGGAAGAAAGTTGGGTGCATATGTTTGTTGGTTATGACTTTTTTTCCCCCGTATGCCTTGCATTTTCTCTTCAAGCACTAGGGTCATTATTCAAAACATAAATAGTATTATTTGCAGATGTGGTAGTTGATTACATAAATACAATCTGTATATTTAATCACACAATGTCATTGTAAAAAAAAAAAGGTTATATAACAGTTTAAGAAAGAGAGATTCATCACTTGCCATTTCTATGGACTAAGGTAAGAGTATAAAGTGTTTTGAGTTTTACCAAATGCCAATTTAACTACATGGTTAAGAAAATATACATTAATTAGATTAAATATATATATATATATATATATATAGTGAATCTTGTGTAGAAATAGACTCCTTAATATTTAGGGACACATATGCATATTTTTTATTTATGACAATTTCCAGTAAAGTTTGGTAACACTAGAAAAGTGACATTTAGTTTTTGGCGATATATTTTTTTTGGTGAGTTTTTAATGAAGCATTACACTGCCTTATAATACACACATTTTACGTGTGTGCACAGTATATGGTTTATAGTTTAATTTCCAACATTTGCTAAAAATAAAAAATAAAGTCGATTGATTTGGAGTCAATGGGGGAAGAGAAATGAATGTGAATTAAGTTGGTTCATGATTGTTTTTAAGGGTGAAATAAAGACTGTACATATCCTTCACACACTTTATAATATTATTGTATATATATATATATATATATATATATATATATATATATATATACACACACTATATTATCAAAAGTATTGTGACACCTGCCTTTGCACACACATGAACTTTAATGGCAACCCAGTCTGGCATGACATTAAAGTTCATGTGTGTGTGAGAAGACAGGTGTCCCAATACTTTTGGTAATTTAGTGTACCGTATTTATCGCGTTATAACGCGCTCCCGCGTATACCGCGCACCCCTAAAGTAGCCCCGAATCCTGTGGAAAAAAAGTTTTTTTTGTACTTACAGTTTTGGTGTCTTGCGCAGCGTCCATCGGCGGCCTCGTCGGGTCCGGCGTCCGTCTGCGGCTTCGGGTGTCCTCTTCGTCGGGTCCGGCATCCTTCTGCGGCTTCGGGTGTCCTCTTCGTCGGGTCCAGGGTCCGTCTGCGGCTTCGGATGTCCTCTTCGTCGCGTCCGGCGTCCTTCTGCGGCGTCCTCACGTCCTCCCCGCTCGTTTCCCGCGCCGAGTTTGAATACTGCGCCGACATATACAGAGCGCAGTACACTCGTGTATTGTCGGGCAGGCTCGGCAACTCTCGCGCTGACGTCCTGTACGTCCAGGACATGAGCGCGGAAGGAGCCGAGACTGCCCGACTATACCCGAGTGTACTGCGCTCTGTATATGTCGGCGCAGTATTCAAACTTGGCGCGGGAAAGCGGGTATCGGCGTATACCGCGCACCCACGATTTTGCCATGATTTTCAGGGCAAAAAAGTGCGCGGTATACTCCGATAAATACGGTATATTGTGAATCTTGTGAAATAGAAATTGAAATAGACTCCTTGATATTTAAGGACATGTATATGCATATATATATATATATATTTTTTTTTATATATATATATATATATATATATATATATATGACAATATCCAGTAACGTTTAGTAAAAGATTTTTGGTGCTATATATATTTTTTGGTGAGTTTTTAATGACGCATTAATCTGCCTTATAATACATAATTGTTTTGTGTGTGCACAGTAAAGGTATTGATTTATTAATTTAGATGTATTATTTCAATTCATGGGAACTTTGACATTTCTGTTCAATAATTTTTTACTTTTTTATCAGCAGTTTTTCTATATTGTTGGCGCAGATTCATTTTGCCTCAGCTGGCCATACATTATACAATTTTCTTATTTAACTTCCTTTAGATTTACCTTCAACTACGCAATGCAAGGGGTCAGCCTTCTTACATAAAAATAGAAAGTGTTTAGGTGTGACCTTATATTATTTGCTAAATCTAAAGGAACATTATACAAGAAAATTGTGTAAATGAATGTATTGTGAGCCTTAGTAATAGATTTGTAGTTGTATTACTGTTATTATTCCACTGCAGCTTAAAGTTGTCTCAGATTGCTTTTCTCTGAAAACTAATCAATGTGTGAGTGTTACTGCAGCAAAACCAGCGCAAGTTCTAGAATTCTTGGGCTAAAAAAGTGGACAAAAAATATGAAGGATATATTGTGCTGTGATTGGTGGGAATATGCCTTGAGCTGTGCCTCACTCTACAGATTGTTGATCTTTTCCTCAATGATTACTGAAACCACACAAAGAATTACTCAAAGTAAGTTCTAAACTCTTCATTATATATCTAAGTTATGAATAAAGTTTTTTTTTTAAAGCTTGCAGAGGGATTGTATTTTTGCATGCGCTCTACCATCCGTCTTTTAGATGTTAATTCAATTGTATATTTTGTTGTATAAAACTGAAAACAATTATGACACTTGAAATTAATTATTATTTTAGGCATTCATTTCAAAAGATATTTGATGGCTTCTTGAGGAATGCTATCCCAGTCATGGATCAGTTGGATAATTCATATTTTGAGCCTGGCGCTCATTCAGGTAAGAGCTTGACTAATTATATTCATAATGTATTTTAGATAAACTATTCCAGCTATTAGATTTGGATGATGGCTGTAATATGGTGGAAAGGTCACCAATATGGGGCCCATCCATCATGATATTAATATACATTCTATAACTCTAGGGTGCATCACTGGATAAATCACTGGCAGAAGAAGGTCCTGATTCCTCTATATATAGATCTTTATATCACTAGAGGGATCACCAGCAGGAGGAAGGGGGTCCTGATTCCTCTATAGAGATCTTTATATCACTAGAGGGGTCACCAGCAGGAGGAAGGGGGTCCTGATTCCTCTATATGGATCTTTATATCACTAGAAGAGTCACCAGCAGGAGGAAGGAGGTCCTGATCCCTCTATATAGATCTTTATATCACTAGAGGGGTCACCAGCAGGAGGAAGAAGGTCCTGATTCCTCTATATAGATCTTTATATCACTAGAGGGGTCACCAGCAGGAGGAAGGAGGTCCTGATTCCTCTATATAGATCTTTATATCACTAGAGGGGTCACCAGCAGGAGGAAGGGGTTCCTGATTCCTCTATATAGATCTGTATATCACTAGAGGGATCACCAGCAGGAGGAAGGAGGTCCTGATTCCTCTATATAGATCTTTATATCACTAGAGGGATCACCAGAAGGAGGAAGGGGTTCCTGATTCCTCTATATAGATCTTTATATCACTAGAGGGGTCTTCATCAGGAGGAAAGAGGTCCTGATTCCTCTATATGGATCTTTATATCAATAGAGGGGATCACCAGCAGGAGGAAGGAGGTCCCGATTCCTCTATAGAGATCTTTATATCACTAGAGGGGTCACCAGAAGGAGGAAGGGGGTCCTGATTCCTCTATATAGATCTTTTTATCACTAGAGGGGTCACCAGCAGGAGGAAGGAGGTCCCGATTCCTCTATATAGATCTTTATATCACTAGAGGGGTCACCAGCAGGAGGAAGGAGGTCCTGATTCCTCTATATAGATCTTTATATCACTAGAGGGGTCACCAGCAGGAGGAAGAGGTCCTGATTCCTCTATATAGATCTTTATATCACTAGAGGGGTCACCAGCAGGAGGAAGGAGGTCCCGATTCCTCTATATAGATCTTTATATCACTAGATGGGTCTTCATCAGGAGGTCCTGATTCCTCTATATAGATCTTTATATCACTAGAGGGATCACCAGAAGGAGGAAGGGGTTCCTGATTCCTCTATATAGATCTTTATATCACTAGAGGGGTCACCAGCAGGAGAAAGGAGGCCCCGAGTCCTCTATATAGATCGTTATATCACTAGAGGGGTCACCAGCAGGAGGGAGGAGGTCCCGATTCCTCTATAGAGATATTTATATCACTAGAGGGGTCACCAGCAGGAGGAAGAGGTCCTGATTTCTCTATATAGATCTTTATATCACTAGAGGGGTCACCAGCAGGAGGAAGGAGGTCCTGATTCCTCTATATAGATCTTTATATCACTAGAGGGGTCACCAGCAGGAGGAAGGAGGTCCTGATTCCTCTATATAGATCTTTATATCACCAGCAGAAGGATACATGTTTAGCTAGACCCCTATAGAATACTGCGTCCAGTACTGGAAACAACACTTGCAAAAAGTTATTGATAAGATACAATACATCTCTTTATCTGTGCAGGCAGTTTTTGCTAATGGTGAACTAATCCTTTAAAGTCAAACCAGAAAAATTGGTGAGGGATGATTTTGGCAATGTGGTGTGGCAGAAGTATGCTATTCCCCAGACTGATTGCACAGAGTTATAGAACATTTGGTAAGCAAAACAGTGGGGGGTTCAATAGATATTGGCTGAACATCCCCCTGTTTGGTTCCCAGCAAAACTCCTGTACAGGGGAAAAGTCGTAACCTGAATGGCGAACCCCATTAAAGTATATGGGAGCCAAACAGGAAAAATCCAAAGTCTTTTATGCAAGTAATTGCCCATAAAAGGGGTATGGGTGTCCGGGTACTGCCCTGGGGGATATGTATCAATGGAAAAAAATCCTTTAAATATAGTACCTGGAGGGTACCTGGGGGGTCCCCTTTGATTGCCTGTAGTGGTGCAACTGTAGCATGCATAGAACCTGCTGCAGCAAAAATTAAATTTCTAAAGAAACAAGTCAAATCCCATTTAAATAAGTTGTGGTTGCAATTGCCCAGCTATTAAAAAAAATAAAATAAACAAAAAATAGCGTGGGTCTGGTATTAATTCTAAGGGGAACCCCATGCCAAAATATTTAAAAAAATGGTGTGGGGCCCCCCAATATCCATACCAGACCCTTATCAGGGCATGCAGCCTGGCAGATCAGGAAAGGGGTGAACGAGCATGTGCCTCTCCTCCTGAACCATACCAGGCCACATGCCCTCAACATGGAGGTATATGTGCTCTGATGCCCGAACCCAAAGCACCTTTTCCCCATTTTGAAGGGGACAAGGTCCTCCTCCCCACAACCGTGGACAGTGGTTGATGGTGGTCTGCGGGAGGGGGGCTTATCATAATCTGGAAACACCCTTTAACAAGGGGGCCCCTGGATCCCAACCCCCACCTATGCAAATGAGTATTGGGGAAATAGTACCCCTACCTATTCACCAAAAACGTGTAAAAAAAAAAAGTAATAAAAACTCAGAGACAGCTTTTGACAATGCCTTTATTAAAAAATTAAAAACACAGTGTACCCCAAAGTAAACCCATTGTTAATGAAGCCGCCCACCGCACCGGCAAAAAAATGCTCCCGCAGTCTATGAAAGCTTGCTGCAGCCTCGGCCATTTGACAGTTCTTATATATAGGTAAGGGGCAGAACCACCTGGCGACATCAAAGCTTTGCCCAATCAGGGCGCAAAATGCACAGTGTATTGCAGGGCGTTCGGTGGTGCAAATACCCCCTGATAACCCTGCAAATTCAGGTGTTGGACAAACGTGCCGGCCAGCCAATGTTCGTCCCACGCTAGATTTCCCCTAACATAAGGGCGTTGGCAATCACTTTTTGGGATATGGGGAGGGTAAGACATTACTGATAGAGAGAGACTTTTCCAAATAAGTCAAAACAAACTTTTTTTGAAGGGCCTCCTAATGTATTTGTATTTTTTATTTACAGATTTTCAATTTTAGAGTTTTCTTGTTTGAAACAACCGTCTACTGATGGAGTCTTTGATATCTTGGTTCTTCAAGGTGTAAATCACTGAGTTCAACACTGGAATCGCCATACTATACGGGACTGAAATCGGTCTATCCTTACTTAAAGAATGTAGAAAATCGCCCTCACATAATTGAAAACAGCACTTCCATAATACAGGATGATGGCTGCAAGGAAGCGCACATAGAAAATGCTTTTTGTCTTCCTTCTTCGGATCTTCGGAACAGATCTTCACCATCGTGGCAATTATGGATATTATGTATATTTAGAAATGATAATGCTCAGGAATGGTGCCCACCCAATGAAAACCCCAATAAAGCCCAGGTTCACACTGGGGTTCACACTGGGGTTCACACTGGGGTTCACACTGGGATGCGAAGGGGAAGCCGTGTGAGTTCAGCTGAACTCGTATGATTACACTCTCGGCCAGTGCCGATCCTGACCTCCCTGGGGCCCTAAGCAAAATTACACGACACATTAAAGTTGAGAAGCGGGTGGGGGGGTTTTGCCGAAAATGACATGTCACGTTAAAGTTGAGAAGCGGGTGGGGGGGGGGGGGGGGTTGCCGAAAATGACATGTCACGTTAAAGTTGGGAAGCGGGTGGGGGGGGTTTTGCCGAAAATGACATGTCACGTTAAAGTTGAGAAGCGGGGGAGGGGGTCTTCTGCTGTCGAAAATTACATCTAACATTAAAGTGAGAAGCGGGGGGGTGCTGACTTCTTACCTCTTCTCCCATGCAGCCAGCGAGTTGAGAAGTGGGGTGAGGGGCCAAAAATGACTTCTCACCAGGGGGGCCCTCCGCAGCTTTGCGGGGCCCTAAGTGGCTTGCATAGTGAGCCTATAGGGCGGATCGGCCCTGCTCCCGGCCTGTCAGTCCCGATTTTGGCTCCGATTACAGAGACATCTGCGCAAATAGTAGTACAGAAACAATTTTTTTAAACCAGTGCAGCGCCGCAGATGCGGCGTCACACCGATCAAGATGGTACCATTGCCGGCAATTGCCGGCATTTTGACATGTCAAAATGCACCAGTGTGAACCAGGGCAGAAAACAACAAAACCTCATTTATGGGTTTTATTTTCACAGGAAAGAGAAAAGAGCAGTGAGATGTCAAAAAAAAAAAATGATCTTTCTGATTCCCTAAAAGTGAGGAGGAAATGTGAAGGTGATTATAAATTGTGGAGTTCACAATGGCCCTAAACCAGCCCACAAAGGCCAAGATGGCAACATTTTGGCTTATTATGCTCATATATTGGAGAGGGCAACGTCTGTCATAGGACTTTATCATAAGAAGGGCGTGTTCAGTGCCCACAAAGGCCACAAAGAGATATAACTGAGTCACACAGCCAATAAATGTGATTGACTTTTTCTTGGCTAGAACCTGTTAACATTTTTTTACTTATCTGAGCCCCGAATTTCCGTTGACGCAATCCCACGTTGCTCTCTCCACGGGTTCTCGGCTCTTCATTGTATAGATTCATAGCAGTGCAGCCATTGGCTCTCGCTGTTGTCAATCAAATCCAATGACGTGGGCGCCGGGGGCGGGGGAGAAGTCATGCACTCGGTGGCTATGGACGTCAAGTGTATGACATAGGAGCGCGCCCGCAAGGTAACCCCCTTGGGAGAGAGTTTCCCAGAGGGGGTTATCTAATGCAGGGAGGAGCTGCGAGAGTCGATGTGGGACCCCAGAACAGGAGGATCGGGGCCACTCTGTGCAAAACGAACTGCACAGTGGAGGTAAGTATGACATGTTTGTTATTTTTAAAAAAACGCAAACCTTTAATATCAATTTAAGTTCTGGAGGTCAGATAAGGCCATTATTAGGAAGCCTGTGGAGATCTTTAAAGCGGGAGTTCACACAATTATATATTTTTTTCTCTTTTCCCCTTAGCTTCCTGCTCGTTTTGTCTAGGGGAATCGGCTAGTTGTTTTAAAATATGATCCGTACTTACCCGTTTTCGAGATGCATCTTCTTCCGTCGCTTCTGGGTATGGGTCTTCGGGAGCGGGCGTTCCTTCTTGATTGACAGTCTTCCGAGAGGCTTCCGACGGTCGCATCCATCGCGTCACTCGTAGCCGAAAGAAGCCGAACGTCGGTGCGTCTCTATACTGCGCCTGCGCACCGACGTTCGGCTTCTTTCGGAAAATCGTGACGCGATGGATGCGACCGTCGGAAGCCTCTCGGAAGACTGTCAATCAAAATAGGAACGCCCAGTCCCGCAGCCCATACCCGGAAGCGGCGGAGAAGATGCATCTCGAAAACGGTAAGTACAGCTCATATTTTAAAACAACTAGCCGATTCCCCTAGACAAAACGGGCATCCATCTAAGGGGAAAAAGGGTCATGTGCGGGTGAACCTCCGCTTTAAGTTGGCACTTATGATATTTTGTAGCCTGCTAGCACTTGAAATGACATCCAATATTTTATTTATTGTTAATCTGAAGAGATTGTAAATTTTTGGGGAATTTTTATGTATTTATAATTCTTTTTAAAAGAAAATATAAAATTCATATTTAATGTGCCTTGGTGTTTCTTTATAGTTACAAATTTGGTCAGGATGAAAAAGTCACAAGTCCATACCAATAAAAAAACAAAACAATACATAGAATAAATAGAAACCTCCATATACAGGACCCACACCATGATCCAGAGGAAGGCGAAAAAAATTAATAAAGCAAGGTCCAAGTTGCTCCAGCAGGGGAAAAAAATCCTTCCTGATCCCCCAGAAGGCAATCCGATATTCCCTGGGCCAGTGATCTCTGGTGTTATCACCTGTAAATGTTAGTATTGCAAGTATTCTGATTTGTTCAATAGATATATCCTCTTCCTCAGAACTAACTTGCTTGACAAAAGTCAACCTCCTTCCCCCTAAGTTAAACAGAAATACAGTGGAACCTTGGTTTACGAATAATGCGGCTAACAAGCATTTTGAAAGACAAGCAAATGTATTTATTTTTTTATTATGATTTGGTTACATACATCTCTTATATATACACATCTATGCATATTATGTACATCTATATATTATTACATTTCTCTATACTAATTACATATAGATGTATATATACAGTTTATATATATATATTTTATACAATATATTTTTATATTTTTTTATACAATATATATATAAATAAAAAAATCATTATATATATATATATATATATATATATATATATATATATATATATATATATATATATATATATATATATATATATATATATATATATATATATATAGTATAACAAATATAAATATATATACATATATATATATATATATATATATATCTTGATTTTTTATACAATATATATATATTTAGATATTTACTTATGTACTTTTATATTTTTATACAATATATATATATTATATATAAAAATTGTATAACAAATATAAAAATAGATAAATAAATATAAATATATATATATATATATATATATATATATATATATATATATATATATATATATATGTATATATATATATATATATATATATATATATATATATATATATATATATATATATATATATATATATATGTGTATTTTTATATTTTTTATACAGTATATATATATTAAAAAAAATCATTATATATATTTATATTTATTTATGTATTTTTATATTTTTTATAAAATATATAAAAATATATATATATTTAAAAAAAATCATTATACATATATATATATATATATATATATATATATATATATATATATATATATATATATTTATATATATTTAGATCTATTAGATTCTATACACCAAATATAATATACACATATTCTTTATTAAAATATAACACCATTTTCTTAAACATATAAAGTAAATGGTTTGATGATTTCTATCAGAAAAAAAAGATTGGTTTGCTAATCAGTAGTCATGTGCTCTCAGTGATTGTCTATTGAATGGAACATAATGGGTAACAACCTTATGAAGAACACTATTTAAGTCCTCCTATGAGACCACGTGATGGGCCTGAAGAAGAAGGCCATGCCCTCTGAAACGCGTAGTCATAGCACCCATCAAGCGCCATTCATCAGCTGGCTTCTGAGGATCACGTGCACATGTCCTTGTGTGAAGTCTCTCTGCTTTCCAGGATCCTCGCTGAGAGCGGGCAGCTCTCGGGCAGTTTGTCGGCGTCCGCCTCGAGGACTATTCAGACAGAGCCCATCAGTTTGCTCGACATCCAGCTTGAATTTCTGGATTAAGGAGAGCAACCACAGCCTCTATGGATGCACTTGTTTTTATTAACACAATGTGAGTGTACTACATTCATTTGTGTATGTCTTTTTTAATAAACGGTGACACACTAGGGCCGGTGCGCTCTCTCTTTTACTCTTGACTTTGACGTCTGGGAGGTCTGATAAGGCCATTAATAGGAAGTCTGTGGATATTGTCATTGTTGGCACTCATTGGTATCTTGCAGCCCACCAGCACCTGAAATTTCAGCCAATATTTTATTTATTGCTCACCTACAGAGATCTGAAAGGTTTATTTATTTATTTTTACATGTTATTTATTTGGTAATATTTTTGGCATTTTTATGTTTTCACAAGTCTCAATTTATACAAGAAAATATAAAGTTCACGTCTTATGCCTCATACACACAACCAGATTTCCTGTCGGGAAAACTGCCATGAGAGCTTTTTGCCGGGAATACCGGCCGTGTGTATGCTCCATCGCAGTTTTCCCGACAGGAAAACTGCCAGGGAAAAAAAAGAGAACCAGCTCTCTTTTTTCCCACCGGGATTCCCAACGTTTTTTAACCCGGCAGTTTTCCTATGGGAAACACTGAGGTGGAGCATACAGTACACCCATCTGGGATTCCTGACCAAAGCTCTCATGGCAGTTTTCCTGTCGGGAAACCCGGTCATGTGTAGGGGGAAAAAGTTACCGAGCAGGTTCTCGGTTTTCCCCTCGGGTTTCCTGGCGGATAAGCAATAAGTGTATATTGATTGGTTTTCACAAAAGTTATAGCATCTACAAAATAAAGGATAGATTTATGGTGTTTTTGTTATTTATTTATTTTTTATTAGTAATGGCGGCAAACTGCGATTTTTAGTGAGACTGCAACATTGTGGCGAACAGTTTGGACACTTTTGACACTTTTTTGGAACCAGAGACATTTATACAGAGATCAGAGCTAAAAATAGCCACTGATTACTGTATAAATGTCACAGGCAGGGAAGGGGTTAACATTAGGGGGTGATCAAGGAGTTAAGTGTTCCCTGGGAAGGTGTTTCTAACTGTGGGGGGGGGACTGACTGGGAGTAGAGAGAGATCACTGTTCCTGATCACTAGGGACCGACAATCTCTTTCTACTCCCCTGACAGAAAGGGGATCTGTTTGTTCACATTGACAGATCCCCGTTCTGGCTTTCTGAGGAGCGATCGCAGGTCACCGGCAGCCTTTCCGGCCGCCGGCCACATGCATCAGCTCCCCCTATAGCCCTTAAGGGCCCTTAAGGGCTATAGGGGCTATAGGGCCCTTAAGGGCTATAGGAGGCCCCTCTCCTGCCACCGATAAAAAGTGATCTTGCGGCGAGTTTGCCGCAAAGACCACTTTTATCTTAAAGAAAAATGCACACTGTTCCCAAAAATACCAGGGTTATGGCAGCTAGCTGGTCCACATTAGCGCAAATTTACCGATTTTTCTTTAATACACTATCGTTGTATGTTACCGCGCATGCGTCGAAGTGTTATCAAGCATGCACTGTTTTTCTACCCTGCAGGTAAGCATACAGACGACTGGTTTTCTCGGCAGGAAACACTCTGCCGGGAAACCCGACGGGAAAATAGAGCAGGTCTCTCTATTTTCCCGTCGGGATTCCCAGTTGTTTTTCTGATGGGAAAACTGCAAAGAAGGATACACACGTCCGGGATTCCCAGCCAAATGCTCTCCTGGCAGTTTTCCTTCCGGGAAAACCGGTCGTGTGTACAAGGCTTAAGAATAGATGTTACATTTTAGAATGGGGAGCCTCAAGACGTCTATAATATTTAAAGGGTGCTCTATTTCCATATGGAAGACCTCCACACCCGACAAACCTATCTATGGCATAATATCCCCTTCTTTGGGAAGATACTTTATAATAACAGTAAAATTACAAAATTACGGTACCCAGAATTATTGAACTTCTTTGAGTTCTATGTCCTTCTCAGTTGAGGAACTGTTTGTGCCGTGATACATAAAGTTCGCCTGAATGATTTCTTTGAAAAAAAAAAAAAAAAACATGAGACACAAATGACAAACTCTTCTCTTGCCAAAATAAATAACCTTCGAGAAATGAAACAAAGCTCTAATCACACCACAAAATATCAGTGAACTTGTGCAGTGCAGTTGGCATTCCTCCTACAAGACTAAACCGGACTATTATACTATACTACTGTAGCAGAATTTTTTTGGCCCAAACAAGTTAACCATCTCCAGCTGGTTTAACGACCAGCTGTCGTTGCTAAAGCAAGAGCACAGAAGAGCGGAAGCAGCTTGGAAAAGAAGCTCTTCAGAGGAAAACCACATCATCTATAAGGCAATAACAGAAAAAAACCATAAAGACATTTTTAAAGCCAAAAAAAATATTTTTTTCCAATATCATCGCTACTGCCCTAAACCGCCCCTGCGAACTCTTCAATCTTGTCACCCAGACCATGAATCCAGTCTGTCTCGAAGCCCCTAATTCTGATTCACAAGAAATTTGCAACGAATTATCGGATTATTTTATCAACAAAATTGAAAAAATCCGTAAAAATATTCAGCAAAATAGAACCGCCTTCAACCTCCCCCTCAATCATCCACCAAAAACCCACATAATTCCGACGCAATCAATGAATTTCACGCTAAAACCCATTTTCATCGATGCCACTAAAAATATCATCAGTACCCTGCGAAATAGCACAGCGCCTAATGATATCATCCCCACCAAACTGCTGAAAGAATGTGCCGATACCCTGGCACCGGCCATCACGCAGCTTATAAACCAATCGTTCAAGGAAGGCATGGTGCCCACCCTGCTGAAACAAGGCATAATCAAACCTATTCTAAAGAAACCCACCCTTGACCCTAAAGACCATAATCACCGTCGACCCATAACAGGCCTAAATGTCTTCTACAAGGTTATGGAGAAAGAAGTTGTACAACAGCTACAACATCATTTAGACACCCACAAATTGCTCAATCCTTTTCAATCGGGGTTTCCGTCCCGGCCACGGGACTGAAACAGTGCTCCTCAGAATATGGGATGATGCCCTCGAGGCCGTAGACGAAGGAGAATCTTGTCTTCTGGTACTGTTGGACCTAAGTGCAGCATTTGACACGATAGACCACAAACTTTTATTGACTCGGCTAGTTAAAGTAGCCAGAGTTGCGGAATGTGATTTATCGTGGTTCTCCTCCTTCCTGGAAAACCGATCACAAATAGTGAAATTGGGCCCTTTCACTTCTGAAAAACGCACGGTGTCATGCGGAGTCCCTCAGGGATCCCCTTTGTCACCGGTTCTGTTCAATATCTATCTCCGCCCTCTCTTTGAAATCATCAGTAACCAGAAGTTACTATACCACTCTTATGCAGATGACACGCAACAAAAAGGATCATTCTCTCGGACTAGAGAAATGCCTTACTGTGGTAGAAAATTGGATGACGAAGAGTTATTTTAAACTCAACGGTTCGAAAACAGAACTTTTCCTGTTTCACGCCAATCGAAAGAATCATACCGCAACAACATGGACACCCCCGCCCATTCTGGACAAAATCATCACCCCTAGCACCAAAGTCAAAAGTCTCGGAGTCATCTTTGACACCTACATGACAATGGACGCACAAATAGGGTCAGTAGTCAGCGGATCGCACCATCTGCTGCGCCTACTACGCAGACTTATTCCATTTATCCCAAAAGAAGACAGAGCAGTCGTATTTGGAACAATTATCAACTCCAGACTCGATTACGCAAATTCCCTCTATATCGGACTCCCAAAGTACCAAATCAAGCGTCTGCAAGTCGTTTAAAATACGGCCGCTCGACTTGTGACTGGAAAAAAACCTTGGGAATCAATCTCACCTTCACTGAGATCCCTTCATTGGTTGCCAGTAAAAGACAGAATCACTTTCAAAGCACTCTGTCTGACACTAAAACTAAAACTAAACTAAAAGCCTATAACCCCAATTGCGTTCTGCGATCCACCAACCAAAATCTACTCCAGATACCTAAAGCCGGATACAGTCCAAAGGAGAAAGAAGATTTGCGGTCCAAGGACCTAGACCAGTGATGGCGAACCCTGGCACCCCAGACGTTTTGGAACTACATTTCCCATGATGCTCATGTACTATGCAGTGTAGTGGAGCATCATGGGAAATGTAGTTCCATAACATCTGGAGTGCCAAGGTTCACCATCACTGACCTAGACTATGGAACGCTCTACCAGCCAGCATTCGGCTGGAGGAGAACCATTTAGCCTTAAGAAGAATGATCAAAACCCATCTCTTCTGAGATGCGATTCAGTTCGCATGTGCTGCGCTATATAAGTTTCTCACTCACTCACTCACTCACTCATCTCAACTCTGGAAAGTTTTACCCCCTTCATGACCAGGCCATTTTTTTTTTGCTATTTAGCACTGCGCTACTTTAACTGGTAATTGGGCGATGCAACACTGTACCCAAATTAAATTTATATTATATCATTTTTTTTACACATATAGAGCTTTCTTTTGGTAGTATTTTTTTTTTTTTTTATTAAATTTGTATTATAAACACCAAAAAGACTGGAAATTAAAAAAAATATATATATATATATATATATATATATATATATATATATATATATATATATATATATATATATATATATATATGTGTTTTACTTTCTGCTATAAAACATATTCAAAGTAAAACAAAATTTAATTTTTTCATACATTTAAAGTGGTAGTAAACCGTGGCTGTTGTAAAAAAAAAAAAAAAAAAAAACAACACCTGCAAGGCAATGGCATAATTATTAAAGTGGAGTTCCACCCAAAAATGGAACTTCCACTCATTGGATTTCTCCCCCCCTCCGGTGCCACAATTGGCACCTTTCAGGGGGAGGGGGAGCAGATACCTGTCGAATACAGGTATTCACTCCCACTTATGGGCATAGATAGCCGCATTATCTGCTCATATCTACGCCATGTCCGATGCCTTCTCCGTCCCTCCCGGTGTACCTCAGCTTTAAATACTCACCTTGGAACAAAGCCCTACCGGCACTGTTCTGTCACCGATGAGAGGGCTGACATCTTCCCCTGGTCTTTCTAGGGCCAGAGCTGCGATGACGTCACTCCCCACCCCTCAGTTCTGGCAGACACAGTGAGCATGGACACAGTGAGGCATGGGCACAGTGAGGCATGGACACAGTGAGCATGGACACAGTGAGACATGGGCACAGTGAGGCATGGGCACAGTGAGACATGGACACAGTGAGGCATGTGCACAGTGAGCATGGACACAGTGAGGCATGGACACAGTGAGGCATGGACATAGTGAGGCATGGACACAGTGAGCATGGACACAGTGGGCATTGACACAGTGAGGCATGGGCACAGTGAGCATGGACACAGTGAGCATGGACACAGTGAGCATGGACACAGTGAGACATGGACACAGTGAGGCATGGGCACAGTGAGCATGGACACAGTGAGACATGGACACAGTGAGGCATGGGCACAGTGAGGCATGGGCACAGTGAGACATGGACACAGTAAGGCATGGGCACAGTGAGGCAAAGTGAGGCACAGTGAGGCATCAATAAGCTTTCCCATATTTTTGTGGTAAAATTAGGTGCCTCTGCATATATTCGGGTCGGCTTATACACGAGTATATACGGAATATTATAATCATGGATTCTAGTTGATATACAGGAGCATTTCTATAATGTAACGAATTGTTATAACTGTGTAATTTTTGTATAAAATTAATAAAAAGACAAAATAACAAAGTAGGGTTTTCATAAAAAAATAAATTAAACAGAGCACACAAAAGTCTAATTCGTCTCTTGCCAAAATGAATGACCTAGGGGAAGGAAACAAATCCTAACCACACCACAAAATACCAGTGAACTTGTACAATGCAATCAGCGCTCCTCTATTTGTGTGCCTAGGAGACCGAAACTGGGCTATTATTCCAATGGTAGTAGAGCAGAAAATGTTTGTTCAAACAAGTTAGAAGTATGTCAAAACAAATCTAACATAGCATACTTATTTTTTTTTTTTTGTTCAATTTGTACAATTGTTATCAATCTGTATTCTTGTAACATAGAAAAGAAGATACAAATAGGTAGATTCACGTAGAAAGGCTTATCTTTAGGGCGGCCTAACCTAGCCTGTTTAGGCTACACCGCCGTAAATTAACTAGGCTAGTAGTGATTTTCAAACCACTTACCTGCTAATCTACGGCGGCGTAGCCTCAAACGAGCGGGCGTAAGGGCGCCTAATTCAAATGATTTGGAGGGGGGCGTGTTGAGTGGAAATGAGGCTTGACCTCGCGTTTTTTGACGTTTTTTGACACTGCGCATGCGCCGGGCGACTACATTTCCCAGTGCGCATTGCGGATAAGTACGCCGTACGGGCCTAATGATTTTGACGTGGACGTAAACAACGTAACTCCCGATTCGCGGACGACTTGCGCAAACGACGTAAAAAATTTGAATCTCGCGGCGGGAACGGCGGCCATACTTTAACATTACTAGGCCACTAGAGCATAGCTCTAACTTTAGGCGGCCTATCCCTTACGGAAACGACGTAATTTGATGGCGTAGGCCTGGCGTACGTTCGTGAATCGGCGTATCCCCTCATTTACATAATCTAGGCCGCCATCTAGCGGCCATCAGAAACATTGCAAGCTAAGATAGAACGGCGCAAGCCGGCCTATCTTAGCTTTGTTTAAGCGTATCTCTGTTTGAGCATACGCTTAAACAAACGCCGGCGTAGATTCAGAGTTAGGTCGGCTCATCTACTGATAAGCCGGCCTAACTCTTTGTGAATCTACCTAAAAATATCTAAACAATGATATGCTTAATGCAGGTTATATAATGAGTATAAAATATCAAATATTACATTTTTAACACGGAAATCCTATTTATTTGTAGGTAAAGTCATTTTTGTGGTTAATAAAGCAGGTTAAATATAAAAAAAATTTTTTATTGAAAAGGCCAGTATCTTATGTTGACTAGAAAAGTCTAACGCCCTGTACACACGATCGGTTCATCCGAAGAAAACGGACCAATGGATTTTTTCATCAGATATCCGATGAAGCTGACTTTCATCAGTCTTGCCTACACACCATCGGTTAAAAATCCGATCGTGTCCAACGTGGTGACGTAAAACACAACGACGTGCTGAGAAAAATTAAGTTCAATGCTTCCGAGCATGCGTCGACTTGATTCTGAGCATGCGTGGATTTTTAACCGATGGACGTACCCACAGACGATCGTTTTTTTTCTAACGTTTTTTTAACCATCAGAAAATTTTTAAAACAAGTTCCTAGTTTTTTGACTGATGGATAAAAAACTGATGGGGCCCACACACGATGGTCCGTCAGACCGTTTTCATCAGGCGAACTGATCGCATGTACGTCGGTTCACGACGGGCACGACTTGAGTATGAATCATCAGGCAACTTACAAGGCAACTTCAAGTCGCCTCCAGGACAGGGGGGCTTTCCAGTGGCCAATCAAACAACAATCAGCTCTGTGGGAGGGAGGGGGAGGGAGGGGTTTGCCTGACCCGGTTCACACTGGGGCGACTCGTCAGGAGACTCAGCCGTCTGACAAGTCGCGTCCCATTCTATTCAATAGAACCGTTCTAATAGGAGTGACGCAAGTCGCTCCGACTTAGAAAAAGGTTCTTGTACGACTTCGGGGACGACTCGGGGCGACTTGCATTGACTTCTATACAGAAGTCATTTTGGAAGTCGCCTCTAAAGTCGTCTTCAGGATGCCTTGCAGAGTCGCCCCCGAAGTCGTGCCGCCTCAGTGTGAACCAGATATGTATGTTATCTTCCTGGAAAGTTGCTTCAGTTAAGACAGTGATCCGACTTCTGAGGCGACTTCCATTGAAATCAATGGGTACAAGTTGCCTAGAAGTCGGATTGAAGTAGTACAGGAACCTTTTCTGAAGTCTGAGCAACTTCAGTAGTGTTTATTTAGACGGCTCTATTCACTTACATTGATTTTCTCAACCACACGACTCGGGGCAACTTCAAGTCGGATCCCAGGTCGCCCCAATGTGAACCGAATGGGGATAGGTGATACCTGGCAGTAACATAAATATAAGTCTATCAGTAATAAAACAATATCAAAAACACAATACACACGTTGGGCCAGATTCAGATAGAGATACGCCGGCGGATCTCCTGATCCGCCGTCGTATCTGTGAGACCCGACGGTCGGATCTGTGAGATCCCACGGTCGGAGCTATGCGACTGATTCATAAGAATCAGTTACGCATAGATCTCCCTTGGATCCGACTGGTGTAAGTGACTTACACCAGTCGAATCTTAGGCTGTAATCTCCCGCCGGCCGCTAGGTGTCGTCGCGATTTTTTACCCGTCGCATATGCAAATGAGGAAAACCGCCGATTCACGTCCGTACGCCCGCCCGTCGCTCGTTTTCTACGTCGTTTGCGTTCGGGTTTTTCAGGCGGATAGCTACCCCTGCTTCTATGAGGGGTAGCCAATGTTAAGTATGGCCGACGTTCCCGCGCCGATTTAAAAATTTTCTACGTCGTTTGCGTACCGCGATCGGGAATACCGATGGCCGCAAACGACGTACCCGCCGCAAACAATGACGTCGTAGCGACGTCATTTGGAGCATGCGCACTGGGCTTTTTCGCCCCGGCGCATGCGCAGTTAAATCGGCGCGGGAACGCGCCTGATTTAAATTGTACACTCCCCCTAGCCGCGGAATTTGCATTCCGCCGGGGGGAGTTAGGATCCGACGGTGCAGTTTGCGAGGTTAGTGCTTTATGAATCATGCACTTGCCTCGCTAAATTGCACCGGCGGATCGTAAACCAGGTAGATCTAGCGGATCTAAAGGTCCCCAGATCTATATGAATCTGCCCCATTGTATTTAAGCAGATTAGGTTGTTATTCTTTGTATATCAAAGATGTGATAAAAAAATAAAAAATAAACTGGATTGGCAAGGATACGCATAAGCCCTTCTTGTTTGAGGCAATATCATTGACCTTTCTAATGGGATTATAGATACAAATATTATGAGAAAATACATTTCAAAGTTGCTGTGGCGTGTGCCAAAGGGAGCGTTGTGTGTTTCTAATTTGTAGCGAAACTTTATAAAAAGAAGGGAGAAAAGCTGACCTGTATCATCTGTGAAGAGCGGGCGTTGGGTCAGTTTATGGAAGCGAGGAATCAATACAGAAAGTAGAATTCCATAATGAGAGGCGGAATGTCCCTCTCCTTCCTCCTGGTCCTCCTGTGTTCTTCTAATGGATGGACACGTAAGTATTCCTCTTGACAATCTCTCTGTATATACCTGAATTGTGTGAGTTCGGGGAAGGAATGGGGGTTGGTATACTCTTTGGAGGACCATTAGCTACTCACCTTCTATAACAGGGGTGCCCAACCTTTTGAAGAGTGAGGACCACTTAAGTGACTTGGTAACTGGTAGTGGGCCACAATGAACGGAGTGGGCAGATGGCAGGTCCGTGTCCACTCTGCATATGCAGAGCCAACACGGACACATCCCACTCTACTCTATGGAGCCCACTCTAGTCTTTTTTTTTTATTAGCGGATCGTATTGGAGATAGGCCGATGTAAAGGGACATCTGTCACACCTTAGAGGTGAATGGAGGGTTTGATTGGGTCAGGCTGACCATGTGAAAGGGGCCTAAGGCTGCTTTTACACTGATGCACTGAGGTTTACCTGCACCACAGTGCACTTTTGTCTTTCCTGCTGGTTAGCTGCACTTTGCCATAGACTTCTATTATATTGTGCAGGTGTGGTGCAGAATATATATATATATATATATATATAGCTGTGATTTTAATAATAAACTTGCCTTTAACCACTTAAGACCCGGAACAAAATGCAGCTAAAGGACCAGGCCCCTTTTTGCAAATCGGCACTGCGTCGCTCTAAATGACAATTGCGCGGTCGTGCGACGTGGCTCCCAAATAAAATTGGCGTCCTTTTTTTTCCCACAAATAGTGCTTTTTTTTGGGTGGTATTTGATCACCTCTGCGTTTTTTATTTTTTGCGCTATAAACAAAAATAGAGCGACAATTTTGAAAAAAATTCAATGTTTTTTACTTTTTGCTATAATAAATATCCCCCAAAAAAATATATATATAAAAAAAAAAATCCTCCGTTTAGGCCGATACGATAGTTTTATTGCATTTTTATTAATACTTTTTTTTTTTACTACTAATGGCGGCGATCAGCGATTTTTTTCGTGACTGCGACATTATGGCGGACACTTCGGACAATTTTGACACATTTTTGGGACCATTGTCATTTTCACAGCAAAAAATGCATTTAAAATGCATTGTTTACTGTGGAAATGACAGTTGCAGTTTGGGAGTTAACCACAGGGAGCACTGAAGGGGTTATGTGTGACCTAATATGTGTTTACAACTGTAGGGGGGTGTGGCTGTAGGTGTGATGTCATCGATTGTGTCTCCCCTATAAAAGGGAACACACGATCGATGACGGAGCCACAGTGAAGCACGGGGAAGCTGTGTTTACATACGGCTCTCCCCGTTCTTCAGCTCCGGGGACTCCAGCGGCGATCGGGTCCCCAGGTCGGACCTTCGGACCAGGTCGCGGGCGCGCGCCCGTGATCCCACGGCTGGGCTTAAAGGGCAACGTACATATACGTTGATGTGCCCAGCCGTGCCATTCTGCCGACGTATATCGTCGTGCAGCGGTCCTTAAGTGGTTAATGAAATTGTTATGAAAACTTGTATTATTTTTATAGAAAAAAATTGTACAAGTTTCTATGGGCGGTGCCTTAAATTGCTTGTAAACCCACTTTGACAACTTGGAACCTACAGGTAAGCCTAGATTAAGACTTACCTGTAGGTGCAAGAAATATCTCCTAAACCTACACAGCTAAAGCGGAGGTTCACCCTAAAAAACATCTGTATACCATTACATCCAGCATACTTCCGACAGCTACAGTATGCTGGTATTTTTTTTTTTTTCGCTGTACATACCGTTTTATAGTTCTTTTTCTTTTCTTCCTCCCGCGGGGAATAGGCGTTCCTATGAAGAGGCGTAGATGATTGACGTGCAGATAAGGCGCGTCACGTGTTCCGAAAACAGCCGGACTGGGACTCGGCTCTATACGGCGCTATACGGCACCTGCGCACAGACTAGGAGCCGTGAAGAGCTGACTGCGCCGGCGCCGTATATAGCGGAGTTCCAGTTCGGCTATTTTCGGGAAACGCGTGACGCGCCTTATCCGCACGTCAATCATCTACGCCTCTTCATAGGAACGCCTATTCCCCGCGGTAGTAAGAAAAGAAAAAGAACTATAAAACGGTATGTACAGCGGAAAAAAAAATACCAGCATACTGTAGATGTCGGAAGTATGCTGCATGTAATGGTATATAGATGTTTTAGGGTGAACCTCCGCTTTAAAGGGTTAGTAAAGGAATTATTTTTTTCTTTTAAAATAACAAACATGTTATGCTTACCTCCACTGGGGTCCCCCGGCGGCTGTCTCTGGTCCTCCCCGCAAGTACTGACCACAGTCATGCGAGAGAGCTTGCATGGTGGTGAGTAATTGCGGGCGCGCTCCCGTGATACAGCAAGTGGCCATAGCCGCTCACTGTATCACTCGGCCCCGCCCCTCGGCGCGCCGCGTCACTGGATGTGATTGACAGCAGCGCCAGCCAATGGCTGCGTTGCTCTTAATCAATCCGCTCTAGCCAATCAGAGGCCAGGCTGAGCAGCGAAGAGGATCTCGGGACCGCGCGCGGGACTTTCGAGGGGTCAGGTAAGTATAACGGGGGCTCGGGGGGGGGGGGGGGGGGTCAGCATCCGATGTTTTTTCACCTTAATGCATAGATTGCATTAAGGTGAAAACATTTTTTACATTACAACTCCTTTAAGGAGATATATGCAGAAAACACTGCACCGATGTCTATGGTGCATGTGCGTCATAAACAACGGCGCAGGCGCACTGAGTGTCCCGGCATTCAGAATGGGATAATGCCGGTTACGTGCGGGAGTGACGTCATCGCCGCTCCTGCCAATCACAGCGCCGGAGCGGCGATACCAGGAAAAAGCTCAGAGGGGAAATGGTGGCAGCGGCGGAGGGGAACGAGGAGCACTTTGGAGGCTTTGATTTCAGGTAAGTGGCACATAATGAGCTAGTATGCTATGCATACTAGCTCATTATGCCTTTCTCTTGCAGGTGTTTTTTTTTTTCTGGATTGATTTAAGAGGGTTTACTTCCTCTTTAAAAATCTATGATTCATACTTTTACCAATATACTGTAGAGTATATGTACTCAGTATGATGTATTGTGCTTTTCTAGGGAGGGGGTTACCTTTATGCAGACAGAATAGTTTAGATTGTTGCCCCCTAATACGTTTGCTTTTCTTTTCAGGTACTGAAGGCTACCATTGTAAGCAGAGAGGTAAGTCACCACGTGAGGAATCTCTGATATAAGTACTCTGTCTGACAAAGAGGTCTACATATTGATTTGATTGGCCTCCATAAATCCAATAGAGCTATAGACCAGTGGTTCTCAACTTTTTTTGTGCTGTGACCCATTGATAAAATTTCCCAAGTTGTGGGAACCCCTAACAGTAAAATAATTTTTATTATTGAGAAATGTAGTGGGGACTTTTAATGGCAACTATAATCACAGGTAGTGTTACTCACTTTGTCTCCAGTCTCACTGTGTCTCTGACTTTGTGGTGTCTCGTAGCAGTGACACCCATGCCAAAATTAGGAGATAGGGTCACCTCCTGCCCCTCCCACTTCACATTCCTCACCAGTCAACTGACCTCTAGTCTCTGTATCCAAGCCATGCCGTGAACTGAATGGGCAGCTGCGAAGAGGCCGAGTGGGAGGCTGCAGGCTCCAGGAACAGCCCAGCTGGGCGGCCACAGGCTCCAGGAACAGCTGGGCGGCCACAGGCTCCAGGAACAGCGCAGCTGGACGGCCACAGCCTCCAGGAACAGCGCAGCTGGGTGGCCACAGGCTCTAGGAACAGCGCAGATGGGCGGCCACAGGCTCCAGGAACAGCGCAGCTGGGCGGCCACGGGCTCCAGGAACAGTGCAGCTGGGCGGCTGCGAAAAAGGTTGGGAGAGCAGCACAGGCTTCAGGAACAGCCCAAGATTTGGTGACCCCTGGCAAATCGTCATTCGACCCCCGAGGGGGTCCCGACCCCCAGGTTGAGAACCACTGCTATAGACTGTCTAGGGTAGAAATGACCCATCTTAGGTCTTCAGAAGACATGTGGTCTCAGGAGATCCTATCACTGGGGTTGATTTTCCAAAGGAGGAGACATTACAACGTTTTGGATAATATAGCTTAGTGTGATGCTGTTACATAGTTTCATAGTAGGTGAGGTTGAAAAAAGTCTATCAAGTACAACCTATGTGTGTGATTTTATATCAGTATTACATTGTATATCCCTGTATATTGTGGTCATTCAGGTGCTTATCTATTAGTTTTTTGAAACTATTGATGCTCCCCGCTGAGACCACCGCCTATGGAAGGGAATTCCACATCCTAACTGCTCTTAACATAAAGAACCCTCTACGTAGTTTAAGGTTAAACTGCTTTTCTTCTAATTTTAGTGAATGACCACATGTCTTATTAAATTAAACCCTTTTGTGGGGTCACCAGAACTGTATTTGTAAATTGAAATCATATCTCCTCTCAAGCGTCTCTTCTCCAGAGAGAAACAGTTCAGTGCTCACAACTAGAGTTGAGCGAACCCGAACTGTAAAGTTCGGGTTCGGTACGGACTTTGGGTTTTTCCCGACCCCGGACCCGAACCCGAATAATTGAAAAAAGTTTGGGTCCGGGATCGGAGTTCGGGAAAAAAAAAATGCGCGGAGGTCCCCGCAAATTCAATATCCAGACCCTTTAGGTCTGATATGGATATTCAGGGGAACCCCGCCGTCAATTTAAAAAAAAAATTATGTGCGGTTCCCCCTAAATATCCATAACCAGACCCGTTATCCGAGCACGTTGACCTGGCGGGCCGCAGAAAAGAGGGGGGGACAGAGTGCGGCCCCCCCCTCTCCTGAACCGCACCAGGCCACATGCCCTCAACATTGGAAGGGTGCTTTGTGGTGCCCCCCAAAGCACCTTGTCCCCATGTTGATGGGGACAAGGGTCTCATCCCCACAACCCTTGCCCGGTGGTTGTGGGGGTATGCGGGCGGGAGGCTTATCAGAATCTGGAAGACCCCTTTAACAAAGGGGATCCCCAGATCCTGACCCCCCCCCCTGTGTGAAATGGTAATGGGGTACACTGTACCCCTACCATTTCACGAAGGAAGTGTAAAGTCTTGTAAAAGAAAAAACACACACACACAGTAGAATATCAGTAGAACATTATTTTATCTGAACAATTTGTGTTATAGAGGGGACCTCCCTTACGATATTGATGGATGAAACTCCGGCCTATCACAGTCTTTCATACAGTTTGGAGAAAGTTCTGAATTCTGTATCAGCCAGATTTCCCTGCGTTACACGACAATATACCACAATAACTCTGGACCGCACAGGTAAATACAAAATCGGCACACTATAACGGTTATCATATTTTACATTGTAATTTATAGATAGTCATATGGAAACTATCTCTAACAATTGCCCCTAGCTTTGTATAATCTGCTTCCTGAAGTTTTTTTTTTATGTTGTTGAACGCCACATTTTACTGCTCTACTTTGCTACTACTCTGCTTTAACCCTCTTTTTTTCTAATCTTAAATTGTGTCAGTTTGTCCTCTTCAGGGACCATATGCCTCATACACACGCACAACCGTTTTTCACCGTCGGGAAAACTGCCATGACAGCTTTTGGCCAGAAAAACCGCCCGTGTGTATGCTCCACCGCAGTTTCCCAGACAGGAAAACTGCCGGGAAACCCGGCGAGAAAAATTAGAACATGTCCTCTATTTTCCCTCCGGGATTCCCGGCGTTTTTTAAGCCGACGGTTTACCTATGGGGAAAGCCTGCGGTGGAGCATACACACGGCCGAGTTTCCCGACCAAAGCTCTCATGGCAATTTTCCTGCCGGGAAACCCAGTCATGTGTAGGGGGAAAAAGCTACAGAGCAGGTTCTTGGTTTTCCCCTCGGTTTTCCCGGTGGACTTTTACCGCCGGGAAAAATGATTGTGTGTACAAGGCATTAGAGTAAACAGTTTACTTCAATTACTGAAATCACCTATGATAGTTTTGTACATTGTAATCATCACCCCTCTTATGTGCCTCTTCTCCAGAATTAATAATGTATATAAAATATAGTGTGCTGGTGCAAGGAACCATTGACGACACAGGGAATCCCCACCCCTTTTAAGCAAAGGGGCAGGTATAGCAGTGACATCACTGCCCAAATATTTGTCACTGGTTCCTAATGAAGCCATTGATGCTTGCACCCATGGCATTCATGGAAACCATTGATGTTACAGGGAATCCCCACCTCTTTTAAGCAAAGGGGCAAGGATAGCAGTTACATCACTGCTCCAATTTGGCCACTGACCATATGTCACTACTATCCCCACCCCTTCTCTAGTATAGCTGATGATGGGGCACTGTCATTTGGCTATGAGCACCATGGGGATAAGTCGTGCATTTTTTTTTTTAGTGAGTCAGTGAGTGGTGGGCATTGTGATTGATGATGGATTTTATGTTAGGAAAATAATCTATACTCATGGGGGATGTATCTGGGGCACCCTAATATTAAAGGGGATTCCATATTCCATAAGCCTCTACCCACAGACCTCCACAACTAGGCATCTCCCCGTGTTGAGGGCACATGGCCTGATATGATGCAGGTACATGCTTATCCCCTCCCCTTACCTGGACATCTAAGCTGAATACTTAGATTAAAGGTGTGGTATAGCTTTTTAGGGGGACTTCACACTTCTTTGCATGTATTCCCCCTTTAAAATCCCTTTAAAATCCATACCAAACCCAAAGGGTCTAGTATGGATTTCCTGGGGAACTCTTACATTACAGAAAATCACCATCCCTTTCAAGTAAAGGGACGAGGATAGCAGTGACACCACTTATCCAATAAGGTCACTGGAAATATTTTTGGGCAATAGCATTGACATATGGCCAAATTTGGTCAATGATGTCACCACTATCCTTGCCCCCTCTCTAATATAGCTGATGACAGCCCAGGGCAGTGTAATTTTGCTATCTGTACCATTGGGATCAAGAGACTAGCACAGATGTTCATCAAGAGAACCCAACTATGTCCACCCTTTCCTTCCAGCTCTTCCATTCATAGAAGCTGTACTACAGCTTCTATAAATGAAGCACAACCTGTGAATGGAGCAAGCAGGCTTTTAGACATTAGTCTTCATCAAGCCTTAACAAAGGATCAATAGTGGATCCTGTCATGGTTTTACTAACTTCAACTGCTCAAGCCCTGAAGAAGGGGAAAGCTTTTTAAAACCGGAATTAATTGGATGCATGTGATGCTCTTAACCTTTAAATGTTCAAAAAGGTCCTTTAAGTAGGGTGAACTTTTGTACCAGGTGCTCCTCCATTCACATGCAAGAATTTCCTGACTGAGTGAAATTTGACAATCATGGAGGGGGGATTTAGACTGCAACCAGACAGGATGGGGCTCTTTATGTGCAGTATTTTTACTACATCGCTAAGCTGAGGACATCAAGACTTGTAAAGGTGTTTTTTATCGCTTAAGGTTTTTTTGATGCTGTTGTTAGCGGTTTGCTTTAGGCTTCATGCACACAGGGTGACATCAGGGCGGTGAAAATTCACAGCCATTGCCAAGCACTCCTTTACACTGGGTAGTCAGAGCTGCAGGATCATGTGACCGCACAGGAGCAGACTAAAAATAAATACCGTATTTATCGGCGTATAACGCACGCCGGCGTATAACGTGCACCCCACATTTTTTAAATAAACAGCTTTGAAGCAATGTTTGCCAGTAATTTTGACAGAGGTACAGACTACAGGGCTATTAGGAGCCTCCTCTGCCATCCTCACACACACACCCCTCCCTCCCCCTTTCTATTCGAGGAGAGAATTAAAACAGATTTGGAGACGTTGCAAGAGAGCAGTGTCAATGCTGCAATACACGCCGGCTGATTTATACAATTCATTTGGGCCAGTGGAAAGGATTGGCCGTCCACCTAATAAAACTTAGTGTACAGAGTACACTTACCTCTCACAGATACCTCAGAGGGGAACGAGCGCCCGCCGGAAATCACTGAGCCGTCATCTCCTCTCCACTTGGCTGTCACGTCACACACGCACAGTCCCGCCTCCGCCATCGGCATTGGACCATCTCCTGTGATAGACAGAACACTGGTCCAATGCTGGTGGCGGAGGCGGGACTGTGCGTGTGTGACGTGACAGCCGAGTGAGAGCCGAGAGTAGATGATGGCTCGGTGATTTCCGGCGGGCGCTCATCCCCCTCCTTCCCCTCCGAGGTATGCTATCGGCGCATAACGCGCACCCACAATTTTCCCCTGATTTTATGGGGAAAAAAGTGTGCGGTATACGACAATAAATACAGTAAGTACACATATCTGTTTATACAAGTGATAAAGGATAGGTGTGGGTAAACACTTTTAAGAGTAGCTAGTATTAGTCTTTACCACCAATTTTATCATTAAGTTTCTACTTTTCAATTGAATATATTTTTTTCAGAAACAAATGAAACTATCACCAATGACAAGAGTGATTTCTTACAATGTATAACAAGAAAGTCTTGGGATTATGCCTATTACTATAAGCATATGTCGATCTGCAATCAGTCCCTCCTCTATGGGCTGAAGAGAGCTCTGGAGATTTCCCCATCTGAGTCCCTCATTTTGGTTTATACCTTTGGCTGCATGGCAGATTACAATGACACTCGGCTCCTGTCTGAAGTTTACACATTGCTGGAGGAGAAGAAGTCCCAAGTAAGAACCTTCCATGTAAAATCGTACATCGTCTACGTATCTCTGATCCCTAGGTAAACATTGTTTTTTCTCTACAGGTTTATTTTTTGCGGTACTCTTGGTATTGTAAGATGGAAGCTTCCCAGAAAGATGTGTTTAATGAAATTGCATCTCTTAGTTATGGAGGTTTTATCGATATGAGAATGACTGATAATTATGAGGTAAGAACGCAAAATGTTCTCTGATTGGATGAGGGGAAGAGTCAGGGCAGTGATGTCATGCATGAAAATAATTCTCTCAAAAGGTAAGTGTGCTGAGCCCTCAACCTCCTGTGTTTACTAAATAGCAGGGTAGCCTCTCAGAACTGGACCTGGAAGCTAGTGGAGATAACTGTAGTAGTGGTGTAGTAGCCGTGTCATCTACAGTATAGGGATAAGCCCGATGTTCGAGTCGAACCTAACATTGGGTGTTCGCCCGTTCACTGAATTTAGAACATTATTGGGGGGGTTGTGGGAAATTTGAGTGCCCGCAGAACACCCCATAATGAATGGCGGGACCATCAATTCACTGAGAGATCATTGAAATTAAAATTGTATAGCCGGATTCAGAAAGACTTACGACGGCGTATTAGTAGATATGCCGTCGTAAGTCTGAATCCGTGTCGTCGTATCTTTAAGTGTATTCTCAAAATGAGATATGCTTCTCAGTTGCTAAGATACAATCGGCATAAGTCTCCTACGCCGTCGTATCTTAGCTGCCTATTTACGCTGGCCGCTAGGGGCGTGTACGTTTATTTACGCCTAGAATATGTAAATGAGCAAGATATGCCTATACACGAACGTACGTACGCCCGTCGCAGTAAGCTACGCCATTTACGTAAGGCGTTTTTCAGTCGTAAAGATAAACCACCAAAAAGATGGCGCAGCCAATGTTAAGTATGGACGTCTGAACAGCCTTCGAATTTCACGTCGTTTACGTCGTTTGCGTAAGTCGTACGTGAATGGGGCTGGGCGTAGGTTGCGTTCAACGATTGAGTCGTCTCCAGTAAGCGACACCCCTTATGCTGCCGATAAAAGTGATCTTGTGGCGAATCCGCTGCGGAGACCACTTTTATCTGAAAGAGGACCGCCCGCCGTTGAAGAAAATACTGGGGTTATGGCAGCTTTCTGGTGCTATAACCCCAGTATTCTACATCAAAGTATCGATGTATAATGATGGTCGGTTTGTGGCAAGTAGCTAATTGCAAAAAAAGCTCCAAGTAAAAATGTTTTTTTTTTTATGAATATTTGTAAAAATATACAATGTGGCCCTTGTACTGAGAAGTTTGGAGATCCCTAATATATATATATAGATAAACGGTTGCTTCAAAGACTAAGGCTACATTCACACCTTAGCACGGCATTTTGTACCGCGATTTGCTGCGACAAATTGCGGCGTTTTTTACCGCGGTTTCCGCTGGAGGGGTGATTTACACATTGTCGGCTATGCCGAACGCCAAAGCCGCCTGAAAAAAAGGGTCAGGGACTTGTTTTGAGCTTCAGGCGTACGGCGTTCGGCGTGGAGATGTGAACCATCTCCATAGAGAACAATGTTAAATCCCCCCTCCAGCATATTTCAGGCTGCAATAGCGTCGGGCTTCAGGCGTTAAAACGCCTAGGTGTGAATGGAGCCTTATAGCAGAGGGTATGTGTTCATTAGCACATTCGTCCTTTTATAATTTTATGTGTTTGATTCAAATGAATATATCTTATTTTTTACTTTTTTTGGGCAGCTATGGCGATCATTTGAATTACTTTTGTCTAAGCCTCTAAATTCAACTCTGCACCTCCTAAACATCTGCTTAAAGGTCACTGAGGAATATACCAAAGTGTTTAGTGTCCCAACTTCCTTATCATATTTACTGATCACAAGAAATCAACGAGTCATTTTAAAATTTACTGATCCAAATGGTAAGTTCATGGTTGTAGAATTACAGTAAGAATGTCTTAATGTTTACACTGCCTTATTTCCATCAACCACAAGAACATAAACCCAATGCCTTCCATTTCTATAAAAAAAAAAACGTCTTTGCTGCCACCTGTCATGGGAAGTGTCTTGTGAGTCAGTGGATTTCGTGCACTACATTATTTCGTTTTAAATTTCAAATTCTCTAAAATCTAGTAGAGAGGTTTTCTTTTCTTCTTGGTTCACCAGAAACCTGAGATGTGAGCACATTAAAGGGGTTTCAAAGCTTTGTGCTTTTTCACCTTAATGCATTCTATGCATTAAGGTTAGGGTTGTCCCGATACCACTTTTTTAGGACTGAGTACAAGTACCGATACTTTTTTTCAAGTAGTCGCCGATACCGAATACCGATACTTTTTTTAAATGTGTCCCCATATGCAGCCATGTCCCTCTAGCCATGTCCCTCACATATGCAGCCATGTCCCTCACATATGCAGCCATGTCCCTCTAGCCATGTCCCTCACATATGCAGCCATGTCCCTCACATATGCAGCCATGTCCCTCTAGCCATGTCCCCCCCATATGCAGCCATGTCCCCCACATATGCAGCCATGTCCCTCTAGCCATGTCCCTCACATATGCAGCCATGTCCCTCTAGCCATGTCCCTCACATATGCAGCAATGTCCCTCTAGCCATGTCCCTCACATATGCAGCCATGTCCCTCTAGCCATGTCCCTCACATATGCAGCAATGTCCCTCTAGCCATGTCCCTCACATATGCAGCCATGTCCCTCACATATGCAGCAATGTCCCTCTAGCCATGTCCCTCACATATGCAGCAATGTCCCTCTAGCCATGTCCCTCACATATGCAGCAATGTCCCTCTAGCCATGTCCCTCACATATGCAGCCATGTCCCTCACATATGCAGCAATGTCCCTCTAGCCATGTCCCTCACATATGCAGCAATGTCCCTCTAGCCATGTCCCTCACATATGCAGCAATGTCCCTCACATATGCAGCAATGTCCCTCTAGCCATGTCCCTCGATGCGGCGGCGCGATGCGGCGGCAGCGGCAGGGGGGGGGGAAGTATTCTATTTAGGTATCGGGGGTATTTGCGCGAGTACGAGTACTCCCGCAAATACTCGGTATCGGTCCCGATACCGATACTGGTATCGGTATCTGGACAACCCTAATTAAGGTGAAAAAACACCTTGCACTCTCGGGCTCCCCCCCCCCCCCCCCGCCACCCGTTTTTCTTACCTTAGCCACAAAACTCAGTGGACGCGATGCTTTCCCCCAGCTTGAGGCAGCTCTTCATTGGAGATTGATACCAGCACAGCCATTGGCTCCCGCTGCTGTCAATCAAACAAATGACATGTTACTGGTTTTGTGCACCTGCAGATACAGCAGCTTTAGTATTCACTCGTACCTATTGACCATTTGGTACCTTATTAATAATCATTATCATTATTATTAATAGTTATTTTTCACTTGGTTCACTTCCCACTACTCGCAGTAGCGCAATAGACCACTCACCCACAAACCAATGACATGGCGTGCTGGGGTGGCGGGGACAAGTGATACACTTGGCGGCTATAGCTGCCACTGTATCACACGGGAGCGTGCCCGCAAGCTAACCCCCTTGGAAGAGAGCTTCCCAGAACGGGGATTAGCTCTTGCGGGGAGGTGCCGAGACAGCCACTGAGGGACCCCAGAAGACCAGGATCCGGACCACTCTGTGCAAAACGAAACTGCACAGTGGAGGTAAGTATAACATGTTTGTTATTTAAACAAAAAAAATAACCCTTACAACCCCTTTAATGAATTAGCGACCCTGGTTCCAGTTCATTCTAAGGGCCTTTGTTGACAGGCTTTGGGCTTGTGTTGATGGCTTCACTTTTTACTTCAATTTAAGATATGTTGGAGATTATAGAGTACATTGAAAGGTGAATTTGACTTGCACTTGACATTCTTCAGATCTGCATTTGTCCTGCACCATAGACTTATATGGGTTTGAAATTGTGCAAATTCAGCTGAACTCGCACAATTTCAAACCAGCATTTCGGTCTGACTTCAGGGGCAATTTAACAGACATATTTGCGGGTTCATCTATTGAAATGGACCGTAAAGTCCCCAAAAGTAGTGCCGAAAGGCTTTTGGGAATCGGTGCGGCGCCACAGAGTGGGCGTCGCACCGATTTCGGATGGTGCCATTGCCGGCAATAGGTTCCGATTTGGCACGCGGAACCCAGCTTACCCTAGAGAGGTCGGGAAACACTCCTTGTCCAGCTCCCACGGTCCTTCCTATGTGTAAGTCACCCTGTGTCTATTAGGGGCACAGGGCAACCTGAGAACCTCAGTTGGTCTGTCCTAACCAGACTCACCTTACAACCACAATGGACTCAGCATTTCCTTTTACTTCAGGGTTCTATATGTGTGGTTTGTGTTGAAAGAATGAAGGGGCTCTTTCACTTGGGACAGTAATATTTCTGAACAATCTCCCTCAAGAAATATATGAAGATAAATAATTCCACCTTTCAGACTTCTAGAATATTGTATGAGCTTGGTCTCATAGACTGTTGCAGACTTTTTACCAGATCGTTTGAGGTGGGGTCAGGGTTGCTCTGTGTTTATTGTTAAATGGCTGTATCCCATTGTTCTATTGTTTCTGTCTGCCTTGGGAGCAGTGTAAGTGTATGTGGATTAGCTGCTAGAGGGGAAGTGAGATTTCTCCTGCAGCCCTTCCTAAAGGTTGTCTGTGTGTCTCTTGTTACCGAATGTAGTTTACCCCACCCTGTGACATTATGTAAAGAAGGGGGATTGTCCCAGAGGGTATATCTCTTTGTACCTGTGTTTGAACACACAGGCTTAAGGCTTTTACCACCCTACACTGATATCTCGACAAGTGACTTGGTGGGCTAAGGGATCTTTCATTATGCTGGTACCGGGCAAGGGAAGCTTTTACGGTAGACATACTTCTCTTGAGTAGTTGTCCGTCACATTAATCATTGCTACTATATCTTATAATTAGTATTAATGGGATTAGCAAGGCATCTAACCAGCTTGGTGTTACAATGGAGGGAACATTTTGAGATTGGTGTAAAAATTGCAGAAATTGTAGAATTGTTGGGATCAGACTTTTACATTCCTGACAATTATTATCTCAAATCTAGAATATCGTATGTGGGATTCTTCAACCAGAACAATTTCTGCTGCCCTTCCCTTTGGAATGTGTTATGTTATTGGAATATTAAATGTATTTTATTTGCCTTTTTTTAACATACTTTTTTTCCTTTTTATTTTCCTTTTTTTAAATTAGGAAGCACGTTTGCAATTGACAATACCTATTATTACAACTACTATAATTATTATGTTCAAAGTTCCAATTTGATAAAAACTCCGGCTGAGGGGTCCTGGATTCTGAATGCTCGGGGGAATTCATCACTTTCTCTTCAAATATTGGGATTTACTGGTAAATTACATCACCTCAGTGTATATGAATAATTCTTAACCACACATTTGGATAATGTATATTTTATTTATTTCAGGTACATAGCGCTGTCAATTTACGTAGCGCTCTACATATACAGTGGAACCTCGGATTACGAGCATGATCCATTCCAGGAGAAGGCTTGTAACCCAAAGCACTCGCATATCAAAGCGAGTTTCCCCATAGAAGTCAATGGAAACAAAGATAATTTTAACCACATTGACTTCTATTGTATGCAGTACCGCATGTGGCCAGAGGTGGCAGGGTGCAGGAAACGGCTCGGGGAGGCTCGGGGAGGCTCGGAAACAGTAGGAAATCGCTCTGAGAGGTTTGGAAACACTTGAAAACCCGCCACCTCTGGCCAAATGCGGTACTGAACACATTCCATGTGAAAGAACCCTTAGAAATACCAGTGCTTCTGCCACTTGCCAGGCCCAAACTTTGATTACAATTTTAGCAGTGCATTTGGAATAAAGGGTTAATTCTTATGGATGGGATGTAGTAGACAGCCCATCCATTTGCCCTGCTAAGAGAGCTGGAACAAAGTAAATAAAATAAGGGGGTCGGAGACTTTATAACTTATTTTGCCTCAACGGTTTCTCATATAAGTCCCCCTCCTGCCCCAAGACCCCAGTAATTCAGGCTGCTATGGCTATAGTCATCTCTGCCTTTTAGAAATCTGAGGGTCGCATATAGCCTACCTCATTGGGCCCCCATACCTTTCCCCCACTTGGTGTGACTGTAGTGTCAGTGCAGAGCAGTCCATCAAAAAGTGCAATGATCAGTACAAAGTAACAGTGCGGTCAGTGAGCAGTATTTAGGGGCAAGGTGGTCAGTGAACTGTACAAAGTGGTAGGGTGGTCAATGAGCAGTATGTAGTGGCAGGATGGTCAGTGAACAGTAGAAAGTGGCTGGGGGGGTCAGTGAGCAGTATGTAGTGACAGGCCTTTAAATGAGCAGTACAAATTTGCAGGGCGGTCATTGAGCAGTACAAAGTTACAATGTGGTCAGTAAAAAGTCCAAAATGACAGAGTGATCAATGAGCATTATGTAGTGGCAAGGTGGTCAGTACACAGTACAACGTTGCTGGGTGATCAATGAGCAGTACAAAGTGACAGGGTGGTCAGTGAGCAGTACAAATTGGCAGGGTAGTCATTAAGCAGTATGTAGTGGCAGGGTTGTCAGTGAACAGTGCAAAGTGGCAGGGCAATCAGTGAGCAGTATGTAGTAGCAGAGCAGTCATTTAGCAGTATGTAGTGACAGGGCTTTCAATGAGCGTTACAAATTTGCAGGGCGGTCATTGAGCAGTACAAAGTTACAAGGTGGTCAGTGAGCAGTATGTAGTGGCAGGGTGGTCAGTGAACTGTACACAGTGGAAGGGTGGTCATTGAGCAGTACAAAGTTGCTGGGCCCCAGAGAGCCTCCCCCACTTACATCAGGGTCCCCAGAGAGCCCCCTTACATCAGGGTCCCCAAAGAGCCCCCGCTTACATCAGGGTCCCCAGAGAGCCCCCCTTACATTAGGGTCCCCAGAGAGCCGCTCCTCTCTGCTGCCCGTGGCTGTACAGTGAGAGCCGAACAGTGGTGCTCTTGTGGCCTGGCTGCAGAGAGGCTATCTCTGAAATACTCGGGGCTATGGGCCCCAGATTCGGGGCTATAGCCACAAAAGCCACCCCCAGCGACGCTACTGACTCCAGATTATGTTTCTGTTATATAGATAATAACCCACCACCCCCTCAAGAGAAAATGTTTTATTTTTTTAGGGAATTATTTGGATTCTGACTGCCACCCGAATGCCACGTGTTCGGAGTTTGGAGGATACGGGGAGTGCACATGTAAAAAGGGATTTTCTGGAGATGGGACAACTTGTAACGATATAGATGAATGTCAGGACGATTACACCAACAATTGTGATTATTATAGTGGCGGTTCCTGTGTAAACACAATCGGATCTTACACCTGTAATTGTTCTAGAGGATATAAATATATATCAGAATTTGGCTGTGTAGACATTGATGAGTGTGCGGACAGCTCTCTTAACGACTGTGACCCAATAGCCATATGTAGAAACCATTATTATGGATCTTACACCTGTACTTGTCCCGATGGATATTACGGAGATGGAAGACACTGCGAGGTCAATGAATGCCAACAAGGAACACTGTGTGACTCTAATGAAGACTGCATGAAGTACATTGGATCATATTCCTGTGTTGACCCTTGCTCCAACCACACCGTACTTGATGACTCCTGGCGCAGCACTTCTAATAAAGCTAATTCTAGTAACTATCAGTATGACTGGTATCATTGTGACTATGACCTGTCCGGCTGGTATCGGTTTAAAAGAGAATATGACCAGCAAATCCCTGAGCACTGCATACCAGTAGACAGCTGTGGGGCTGATTTCCCCATCTGGATGAACGGCTCCCACCCTACAGTCAGTGACGGCATTGTGAATCGGACAGCTTGTTCCAGCTGGTATGTCGGATGCTGCACAATACCTAATAATATTTCTGTGAAAAAGTGTCCAGAAGGATTTTATGTGTATAAGCTACAAAGTACACCAACCTGCTACTCTGTCTATTGTACAGGTAAGTACTGACAACAAAAAAAGTCATTCACAATGTTGTCTTCATTAATAAAATATTATAGATTCATAAATGGTTAAACCTTCTATGTGTCCCTTCTCTTCCAGAATCCAATCATAGCTGCTCAGGATTGGACTGCGCTCCCGGTGAGGAATGTGGAATCGTGGACGGAGTTCATGGCTGTTACTGTAGAGATTCATCAAATACTACCGATGGGATGCAACTGGGAAATGTAGAAGGTAGTTTCTTCATGACGTTTTCCATTTTAAGGGGACCCTGCGCTCTCCTACGTGAATCTGGGCCTATGTTACTACACCACAACCACGGAGGCTCTGCATTTGGGCCTGCTGGAATTTATCAAATCTTTTTGCAGAAGTGTGTGAACAATTATTACAAATTACAAAGCAGGTCTGCAGTTGCACCCAGCATTCAGAGCGGCAGCGACCATAATAATAATAATAATAATAATAAAAGTAAATCACCTGAAATGATTTGCAAAAAAAAATGAATTTCCATTTATATTTGCTCTCTGTTTCAGGGAAGTTGAAGAAGTGTCCCAGAGAAGAAAAAGAAGAAAAATAAAATACTTCTTGGAGAGCAAAGTTCTACTTCTGTTCCTATATGCATGCGTTGTTTTTCCTTCCATCCAATGGGTTATATAAGGGCCAGTTTGATTGTTGTCACTGTTTTACAGTACAGGCACATTTATTTCTTTGAACGCTGCTTAATAACCAAATAATTTTGCAAATTTTTGCACATCCTTTTGTTAATTCACCGTCAGCGCTTACCATTTCATCTGCTTTGCAAATTTGTATTTCTGTGTGACGGAAAAAAATTCTTGTCTAAACATTGTCTGATGATGTGAACATCTCCTTACTCTTCAATCTAGTTCATCATTTTTGTTTGTTGATTTATTTTGTGTTGGTATAGGGCAGGGGTGTCCAACCAGTGGCCCGGGGGCCACTTATATTGCGGGTTACCTGCACTGAGCCATAGATTTCTGTTATTACCTGAGAGTTTGGTGAGCTTTCTGAAAGTGCACCAAACCTGCAGAATATAATATAATAGCCAGATTCAGAGAGACTTAGGCTAGCGTATCAGTAGATACGCCAGCCTAAGTCTGAATGTGCGCCAGCGCTAATTTAAGCGTATTCTGGTAATCAGATACGCTTAAATTAGGCTCAGATACGAGCGGCATAAGTGTCTTACACCCTCGTATCCTAAAGTGTAATTTTTAGGCTGACCGCTAGGTGGCGCTTCCATTGTGGTCGGCGTAGAATATGTAAATCAGTAGATACGCCTATTCACGAACGTACGCCCGGCCGACGCAGTACAGATACGCCGTTTACGTAACACATTAGCGGCCTAAAGTTATTCCATCAAATAGATGGAATAGTAATGTTAAGTATGGCCGCCGTTCCTGCGTCGAAATTCGAAAATTTTACGTCGTTTGCGTAAGTCGTCCGTGAATAGGGATTTACATCGTTTACATCCACGTCGAAATCAATAGGCCCGTGCGGCAGACTTAGCCGCAATGCACACTGGGAAATGTAGGCGCACGGCGCATGCGCAGTTCCAAAAAAACTGCAATCACGTCGGGTCAAGCCTAATTAAAGCGGGAGTTCACCCATTTATTAATTTTTTTTTTCTCCCCTTAGATTCCTGCTCGTTCGGTCTAGGGGAATCGGCTATTTGTATTAAAATATGAGCCGTACTTACCCGTTTTCGAGATGCATCTTCTTCCGTCGCTTCCGGGTATGGGTCTTCGGGAGCGGGCGTTCCTTCTTGATTGACAGTGTTCCGAGAGGCTTCCGACGGTCGCATCCATCGCGTCACTCGTAGCCGAAAGAAGCCGAACGTCGGTGCGGCGCTATACTGCGCCTGCGCACCGACGTTCGGCTTCTTTCGGAAAATCGTGACGCGATGGATGCGACCGTCGGAAGCCTCTCGGAAGACTGTCAATCAAGAAGGAACGCCCATTCCCGCAGCCCATACCCGGAAGCGACGGAGAGGATGCATCTCGAAAACGGGTAAGTACTGCACATATTTTAAAACAAATAGCCGATTCCCCTAGAGAAAACGAGCAGGAATCTAAGGGGAAAAAGTGCCCTCTTAGGGTGAACCCCCGCTTTAACATAAAACACGCCCCTCAGCCTATTTTGAATTAAGCGCCCTTACGCCCGTCCGCTTTAGGCTACGCCGCCATAACTTAGCAGGCAAGTACATTGTGAATCATGTACTTGCCTCGCGAACTTACGGCGGCGTAGCCTAAATGCCATAAGCTACGCCGCCGCAAGTATGCGCTCGCCATCCTGAATCTAGCTATAAGTCTATTGCAAAGTGCAGGAAAGCCAAAAGTACACTGTGTTGCACCCATAGTGCGGGTAAACTGCAGCACATCAGTGTGAAAGCAGCCTTGGGCCCCTGTCACACGGTCAGTTCGACAGTCTGACGAATTGGACCCTCCTTTCACCTCTAAGGCCTCGTACACACGATAGGTTAACCAGAGGACAACGTCCTGAAGGACCGTTTTCATCGGTCAAAACCGATCGTGTGTGAGCCCCATAGGTTATTTAACCTTCGGTTAAAAAAATAGGAACTTGCTTTAAAATGTAACCGATGGACGCCTAACCGATAGGTCAAAACCGATGATCGTTAGTATGCAAAAGCATCGGTTAAAAACCCACGCATGCTCAGAATCAAGTCGACGCATGCTTGGAAGCATTGAACTTCATTTTTTTTCTGCAAGTCGTTGTGTTTTACGTCACCGCGTTCTGACACGATCGGTTATTTAACCGATGGTGTGTAGGCGCGAAGGACCATCAGTCTGCTTCATCGGTTAACCTAAGACAACGGTCCTTTAGACCGTTGTCCCCTGGCTATCCTATCGTGTGTACAAGGCCATAGTAGTGGCAGACATAAACCGACTTGTGTCCTACCTCCAATCCGATCCCCATAAAAAAAAAAGAGTATAGTGGGCTCTGTCCATGTCCGCTCTGCATATGCAAAGCAGACACGGACATGCCATCCACCCGCTCTGCTCATTGTGGCCCCCGATTGGTTACCAAGTCGCTTAAGTGGCCCTCACTCTTTAAAATGTTGGGCACCCCTCGTATAGGGGATGGATGTTTTGTTATTGATAAAAAATACAATAAATCATTTTTGGACCCTTCAAAATCAGCCATTCTTTGCTGCCATTTATATTTAGGAAAAAGCATGTATTGTATATATGGGGGGAGATCAAAGGTAAATGAGTGAGGGCACAGCGAGGCTGCAGATAGGCACAGTGAGGCTGCAGATGGGCACAGTGAGGCTGCAGATGGACGCAATGGGCACAGTGAGGCTGCAGATGGACGCAATGGGCACAGTGAGGCTGCAGATGGGCACAGTGAGGCTGCAGATGGACGCAATGGGCACAGTGAGGCTGCAGATGGGCACAGTGAGGCTGCAGATGGACGCAATGGGCACAATGAGGCTGCAAATGGGCAAAGTGAGGCTGAGAACTGGCACAGTGAGGCTGAAAATGGCCATTGTTGACCAGCTTTTCCACTTACAGTAGCTGTTGCATTTCCCACCCTAAGCCTTTACTCGAGTCAATACGTTTTCCCAGATTTGTGTGGTAAACTTAGGAGCCTCGGCTTATATTCGGGTCGGCTTATACTCGAGTATATACGGACAATGAAACAATGAATGTTGAATATATGAACATAAATCGCACTGTCAGAGCGATAAGTACAAAATCATGCAATAACAAAATATATGAACTGTAAGGCCTCGTACACACGACCAGACATGTCCGATGAAAACGGTCCGCGGACCGTTTTCATCGGACATGTCTGCTGGGATCATTTGGTCTGATGTGTGTACACACCATCAGACCAAATTCCCCGCGGACAGAATACGCTGTGACGTGGCGGCGACGATGACGCGGCGACGTGCGCACACCAGGAAGTTCAATGCTTCCACGCATGCGTCGAATCACTTTGACGCATGCGTGGGATTTCGGGCCAGCGGACATGTCTGATGAGTCGTACTGACCATCGGACATGTCCGACGGACAGGCTTCCAGCGGACAAGTTTCTTAGCATTCTAAGAAACTTTTGTCCGCTGGAAACCTGTCCACTAGGCCGGAAAACTGTCCGGTAGGCCCTACACGCGGTCGGATATGTCCGCGGAAACTGGTTCCGACGGACCAGTTTCAGCGGACATGTTTGGTCGTGTGTACAAGGCCTAACTGAATTTCCATAGAAGCAGATGAAAAAAAAAAAGGCATCCTCCATGTTCTCTGTTACACATACAGCAAGTGAAGGGAAGATTATTTGAACCTAATATAGGGAATCAAAGAAGATCCTGCTCCACCCCCAGAGTTCTACAAACTGCTTACCAGATGACCACTGAACTACGGGTGGTCAAACAGGGCATGGGGGAATAAGGTCTCCCTCAAACCATATATGTCTCTCTCCGCTCACACTGCTCCAGCAGAACCCAGAGATAAAAACAAAAACAACTCTTCCATAATGCAGTATGTAAAAAACAATTTAATTATAAAACGAATGAATGCACTTACAAGAATCCAGATAAAATCAGCATGTTATAGAATCCAAGCGATTAAAAGTTATAGCGTCTTCCCTCCAGGCCCCCAATCAGAGATGAATCATGTGATGATGTCACAGTTGTAGGCTCCACCCTACCTACGTGTTTCGTCACAAAGGATGCCGCCTGGGGATAGGCTGGAGTTCGGGTTACACTACTCTCTAAATGTTCCATGAATATACACATATATAATGCTACAAAATGGCAGAAGTGTAAAGCGGCAGCAAAACAAAAGCAAGCATGAAAAGTTTTCTTGTAGGTTCAGCAGTGCCTGGAAGACAGAAACAAATATAAATTATGGTTTTACAATACGTAGGAAGAACCCGTCAACATGAGATGACAGTCACCCTATTCAGGTTAGTATGTAGAGAAATTTAAAGTTTCAAGTGCAAAAGATCACCTTATCATTTACACTGCAGACCACTGTAGAGCAGTAATGTCAAGTATGAGCTATAGGGGGGCTTCAAATCTGGCCTCTGACATCGCCAAAGGGCCAGAAATAACGCTCAATATACGAAATGCTTGAGAGAACGGTCAGAAACTGCAGACCTAATAAAGGGGATCAGAGAGTGTGGGCAGGATACATTTTTGGCTGGAGATATGCCTCAGAAGGCAATATGAACTTGGGAAACATGAGTCTGGTAAAGATCAATGCTATTAACCTAAACATTGTTCCCACTACAGACTACTGAGGTCCGAGGGCCACACATCATATACCAAAGGGATGCATGCCTGGGGAGCAGGTTGAACATCATGACTGTAGAGGCTCCTTAGCCTCTTGCCATCCATGCCATGTGTATGTAGCATCAAAGAGGATGGACTTTAAAGTGGTTGTAAACTCTTTACAACCACTTTTACCTACAGGTAATCCTAGGTTAAGGCTTACCCGTAGGTGCTCGAAAAATCTCCTAAACCTCCACAGGTTAAGGAAATATTTGCAAAAGATGTTACTGAAGGTATTGTGATTGTGCATTTATACAGTACAAATCAGCATTGTACAACACAACTTAGGATCTGCTTCCTTCTAGTAAAAACGAAAGATCTATATAGAGGAATCAGGACCTCTTTCCTCCTGCTGGTGACCCCTCTAGTGATACAAAGATCTATATAGAGGAATCAGGACCTCCTTCCTCCTGCTGGTGATCCCTCTAGTGATATAAAGATCTATATAGAGGAATCAGGACATCCTTCCTCCTGCTGGTGATCCCTCTAGTAATATAAAGATCTATATAGAGGAATCAGGACCTCCTTCCTCCTGCTGGTGACCCCTCTAGTGATATAAAGATCTATATAGAGGAGTGAGGACCTCCTTCCTCCTGCTGGTGATTCCTCTAGTGATATAAAGATCTATATAGAGGAATCAGGACCTCCTTCCTCCTGCTGGTGACCCCTCTAGTGATATAAAGATCTATATAGAGGAATCAGGACCTCCTTCCTCCTGCTGGTGATTCCTCTAGTGATATAAAGATCTATATAGAGGAATCAGGACCTCCTTCCTCCTGCTGGTGATTCCTCTAGTGATATAAAGATCTATATGGAGGAATCAGGACCTCCTTCCTCCTGCTGGTGATCCCTCTAGTGATATAAAGATCTATATAGAGGAATCAGGACCTCCTTCCTCCTGCTGGTGATTCCTCTAGTGATATAAAGATCTATATAGAGGGATCAGGACCTCCTTCCTCCTGCTGGTGATCCCTCTAGTGATATAAAGATCTATATAGAGGGATCAGGACCTCCTTCCTTCTGCTGGTGATTCCTCTAGTGATATAAAGATCTATATAGAGGAATCAGGATTCTTTCAATGTCCCTGTTAGGAAGATTAACCCTCTCTAATCAGGCAGGAACAGAGGATTCCCCCCAATATTGAGGGATTTCTTCTCACTTGGAAATCTCTCCAATGGGACACAAATTACAAATAAAACCTGATGGGGTTACATCCCTGCCTTACTTCATTCATTAAAAAAAAATCTAAAAATGTATTGAAATATTCTTTTAATAATTTACCTGCTAAATTTCTCAGTTGGATCCCTTCAGGTACATATTATTAATTTTTTAAATGACATCCCTGAACTCCATCCACAATTTTACATTCCTTACCCGGAGCGCAGTCCACCGCTGAGCAGCTATTATAAGATTCTGAAATAGAATGTAATATATGAGAGTTTATTATATTGAGTTTAAACACTAAACTCTGATTTAAAAATATATTTATTATATTCAAGTATGTATTTATTTATTTTTTGTTTTTTATTTTAAACTTTTTAATAGTTTTAGGAAAAATAAAAATTGAAAAATTAAAAATTACAAAAGGCACAAATATTGGTCATGTGGTTGGAAACTAATTTCCGACCTACCCCAAATGAGAGCTGTCTGTAGGCGGAGCTTAGTTTCCAATAGACACGTGCACACTGAAATATTTTGTCTCTGAATTTATTTTTCATCCGAAAAATACATTTATTTAGTTACTCTTCGAATCTGTCATTGAAGGCTTATGGTGTCTGTCGGATGTTCTAAGAAGATTCGTCGAAGCAGCTAAACTGTACAACGCCGCGATCGTACATTTCTTTCTTTCTTTTATATTTTGGACTTACAGTGCACTCTTATTTATTCACATGTATTTTACAATCCTGTGACTGCTGTTTCCACTGGACACAGCGGATCAACGATTAAAGTACAGAGCAGCTGTGTTCCACCCTGTTACCATGTGATCACTGTGACCAATCACAACAATCACATGTCCATTAGTAAACATGATTGTCTAATGCCTTGTATACATGATCAGATTTTCAGACGGAATTCCGTTCAAGCTGTCTTGCATACACACTGTCACACCAAATTCCGACCGTCAAGAACGCAGTGACGTACAACACTACGATGAGCTGAGAAAAATGTTCTCTTTCTAAATTCCGAAGGAAAAAGTCTAATGGGACACACACACGGTCAGAATATCGGATGAAAAAATTCCGTCTGACTTTTTCCATCGGAAATTCCGATTGTGTGTACAAGGCATTACATCCAGCTATTGAGAACTATGTGATTGGTTACAGTGATCACATGATACAGGGCCAATCACCGCCAAGTAAGAGACAAACACAGCAATCACAGTAGTTCTCAATGGCTGCATAAAGGCAGCATAGAACTGTCAGAAATTATTGCTTATACAGCCATTAGGGCTGTATAAAAGTTTCATTTGGGTACAGTATTTGTCATTCAAAGTGTGAGGCCTTGTACACACGACCGGATTATCCGATGAAAACGGTCCGCCGGACCGTTTCCATCGGACATGTCCGCTGCCGGATTTTGGTCTGATGGCTGTACACACCATCAGACCAAAATCCCCGCGGAAAACAAACGCAGTGACGTGTCGCGACGTGGCCGCGCCGTCGCCGCGATGATGACGCGGCGAAGTGTGCGGCCCTGGAAGTTCAATGCTTCCACGCATGCGTCGAATCAGTACGACGCATGCGAGGGATGGCGGTTGGTCGGATGTGTCCGGTGAGTCTGTACAGACGAACGAACACGTCCGACGGACAGGTTTCCAGCGGACAGATTTCTTAGCAGGCTAAGAAATTTTTGTCCGCTGGAAACTGTCCGATCCGCCGGACAATTGTCCGGTAGGGCCTACACACGACCGGATCTGTCCGCTGAAACTGGTCCGTCGGACCAGTTCCAGCGGATAGATCCGGTCGTGTGTACGGGGCCTTAGAGTTCTGAAAGCTTAACATTGGCAGGGGCAGGAAAGGGTTGAAGTGTCCGGATATTGAGGTGGCTAATTAATGAATTTAAAGCGGGGGTTCCGTGGGTTTAGCTATTTTTTTTAAATCTCCAAAGCCTGGTAACAGAGCTAGCTAGGTACTACTCACCTGCTAGGCGCTGTTACGTCCGTCCGCTCCGTTTTCGTTTGAAAGAAGAATTTAGAAAAAATCCACCAGGGCTTTTCCATCTTGCTTGTGGGCATTTTGAATCCCACAAGCAAGCACTTCCTGGATTTCTTGACGGAATGCCCCCATCATGCACCGCAGGATCCCGCGCATGCACTGTTTTGACGGTGAGCAGCGTGAGCCTCGCCTTCAACACTTCCTGATTACAGTCAGTACCATGACAACGGGTGACGTCATTTAGAATACACGCCCCGTCACTCCCAGGAGACCTTGCGCACAGATCACATTACGCCGAAAGTAGTCGGGGAAAAGGAGCGACATGCCCACTCCCCGCAGGGAAGAAGACCCGGAAGTCAACAAGAATACAGGTAAGGGTACACATATAACAAAAAATGACAATGCTACACTGATTTATGAAGGCTGGAGATAGGTTAGCTATACAGTTCACTTTGAGGGTGAACCTCTGCTTTAATTAATTATTTAGAAATGCCTCAAGCAGGAACAAAATGTACTGTGGCCACTAGATGGCGCTGAGCATGTACTGTATATCAATCACACATAATAGAGGAAGTACGGCAATTTTCGTCCTGATTGTACGAATGTTTGTCATCCACACAACAATTTTTTTTTTAATACATAGACCTCTTAGTGTCACTCTAAGGCCGCGTACAGACGAGCATACATGTACGACGAAACCGGTCCGCCGGACCGTTTTCACCGTACATGTATGCCCGGGGATTTCTGTATGGTGGCTGTACTCACCATCATACAGAAATCCACGCGTAAACAATACGCGGGGCGTGTCCGCGCCGTCGCCGCGACGATGACGCGGCGGCGTGGGCGGCCCTGCCAGTTAAATGCTTCCACGCATGCGTTGAAGTCATTCGACGCATGCGAGGGAGGGCGGGCGCTCGGACATGTATGGTAGGTCTGTACAGACGACCGAACATGTCGGAGCGGGCAGGATTCCAGCGGGCTGTTTTAAAACAAGTCCAGGAATATTTGTCCGCTGGGAAAAGGCCCGGCGGGCAAATGTTTGCTGGAATCCTGTCCGCTCGGCTGTACACACGACCGAACTTGTCTGCTGAAACTGGTCCGCGGACCAGTTTCAGCAGACATGTTCGGTGGTGTGTATGGGGCCTAAGGCTGGGTTCACACACTCGTCACATGTGGCTCACAGCAGGGGTCCAGTGCGTCCCCATTCAACATTTTAGGTCCGATTTCAGCCCAAACTTTGGGCTGAATTTGGACCTGAAACGAACCAAAAGATGCACAGGACACCTGTGCAAATATGCACCTGAGCCGCAGCGGAGATATGTGAACTGGCTCGATGCTATTGCGAATTGGATGCGGGGAACGCGCAATAGTGTGATCCCAGCCTAAGAAAAAAGGGTATAGCATTGACCTGACATTGTGTAAACACTTACCTACGCAGTAGGCCAGGGGGCAAGTTGGTGTCCGCTGCAGTTTATAGACATAATATCCTTCAGCACACTTTTTTGCAGAAATTGTAATAGACCAGGAACAGCAATTTTGATTCCAGTTGCCACAGGCTGTACGATTCACAATGCCATCCTCCATTGTTGGGTGTTTGCCGTTTAGCCACATAGGAACGTGTGTGCCGCAGCTGTATTTAGGTACACAGTACTCGGGCATCCGCTGATCATATTGTCCTGTAAGCCGATACCAGCCATTTAGAGCATGGTCACAATGAACCCAATCATAGGAATAGTCACTATCATTATGTACATTGGAAGTACTGCGCCAAGAGTCATTAAATACGGTGTGGTCGGAGCAAGGGTCAACACAGGAATAAGATCCAATGGACTTCATGCATTCTTCATTAGAGGCACACGGTGTTCCTTGTTGGCATTCATTGACCTCGCAGTGTCTTCCATCTCCGTAATATCCATAGGGACAAGTACAGGTGTAGGACCGATAATAACTGGTACACACGGCTAGTGGATGACAGTCATTCAGAGAACGGTCCGCACACTTATTCATGTTAACACAGCCAATTCCCTTTTCATGCTCGAATCCAGGGTTACATTTACAAAAGTAATATCCATTATAATTGACACATACTGCTGGTGGAAGACAGTCATTCAGAGAGCTGTCCGCACACTCATTAATGTCAACACAGCCAATTCCTTCTTTATACTCCAATCCAGCGTTACATTTACAGGTGTAAGAGCCAATGGTGTTCACACAGGTACCACCATAACGTCTACAGTTGTTGGCGTATTGGTCCTGGCATTCATCCATGTCCTCACAAGACGACCCGTCTCCTGCAAACCCCTCTTTACATGTGCATTGTTGGTCCCCACCAAACTCTCCACACGTTGCATTCGGGTGACAGTCAGAGTCGGAGCAGTTTCCTAAGAAAGAAGAAACAATTTTTTGTTATTTTCAAAGTGAAGGTGAATATTTTGCTTGAGCAGAAATATAAAATAGGTTGATTCATTGCAAATTCGAGGGCTGTACCAAAGGTGATGCAAAGGTAGGTATTAGGGTTGTCCCGATACCACATTTTTAGGACCGAGTACGAGTACTGATACTTTTTTTCATGTACTCGCCGATACCGATTACCGATACTTTCTTTTAAATGTGTCCATGTGTCCCCAAATGCAGCCATGTGTCCCCAAATGCAGCCTTGTCCCCAAATGCAGCTTTGTTCCCAAATGCAGCCTTATCCACAAATGCAGCCTTATCCACAAATGCAGCCTTGTCCCCAAATGCAGCCTTATCCACAAATGCAGCCCTGTCCCCAAATGAAGCCTTATCCACAAATGCAGCCCTGTCCCCAAATGAAGCCATGTCCCCAAATGCAACCTTATCCACAAATGCAGCCCTGTCCCCAAATGCAGCCTTGTCCCCAAATGCAGCCTTATGCACAAATGCAGCCATGTCCCCAAATGCAGCCTTATCCACAAATGCAGCCTTGTCCCCAAATGCAGCCTTATCCACAAATGCAGCCCTGTCCCCAAATGAAGCCATGTCCCCAAATGCAACCTTATCCACAAATGCAGCCCTGTCCCCAAATGCAGCCTTGTCCCCAAATGCAGCCTTATGCACAAATGCAGCCATGTCCCCAAATGCAGCCTTGTCCCCAAATGCAGCGTTGCTCCCAAATGCAGCCATGTCCCCAAATGCAGCCTTGTCCCCAAATGCAGCCTTATGCACAAATGCAGCCATGTCCCCAAATGCAGCCTTGTCCCCAAATGCAGCCATGTCCCCAAATGCAACCTTGTCCCCAAATGCAGCCTTATCCACAAATGCAGCCCTGTCCCCAAATGCAGCCTTGTCCCCAAATGCAGCCTTGTCCCCAAATGCAGCCATGTCCCCAAATGCAGCCTTGTCCCCAAATTCAGCCATGTCCCCAAATGCAACCTTGTCCCCAAATGCAGCCTTATCCACAAATGCAGCCCTGTCTCCAAATGCAGCCATGTCCCCAAATGCAGCCATGTCCCCAAATGCAATCTTATCCACAAATGCAGCCCTGTCCCCAAATGCAGCCTTGTCCCCAAATGCAGCCGTGTCCCCAAATGCAGCCATGTCCCCAAATGCAGCCTTGTCCCCAAATGCAGCCTTGTCCCCAAATGCAGCCATGTCCCCAAATGCAACCTTGTCCCCAAATGCAGCCTTATCCACAAATGCAGTCTTGTACCCAAATGCAGCCATGTCCCCAAATACAGCCTTGTCCCCAAATGCAGCCATGTCCCCAAATGCAACCTTGTCCCCAAATGCAACCTTGTCCCCAAATGCAGCCCTGTCCCCAAATGCAGCCATGTCCCCAAATGCATCCTTGTCCCCAAATGCAGCCATGTCCCCAAATGCAGCCTTGTCCCCAAATGCAGCCATGTCCCCAAATGCAACCTTGTCCCCAAATGCAACCTTGTCCCCAAATGCAGCCCTGTCCCCAAATGCAGCCATGTCCCCAAATGCAGCCTTGTCCCCAAATGCAGCCGTGTCCCCAAATGCAGCCATGTCCCCAAATGCAGCCTTGTCCCCAAATGCAGCCATGTCCCCAAATGCAACCTTGTCCCCAAATGCAGCCTTATCCACAAATGCAGTCTTGTACCCAAATGCAGCCATGTCCCCAAATGCAGCCTTGTCCCCAAATGCAGCCATGTCCCCAAATGCAACCTTGTCCCCAAATGCAACCTTGTCCCCAAATGCAGCCCTGTCCCCAAATGCAGCCATGTCCCCAAATGCATCCTTGTCCCCAAATGCAGCCATGTCCCCAAATGCAGCCTTGTCCCCAAATGCAGCCATGTTCCCAAATGCAACCTTGTCCCCAAATGCAACCTTGTCCCCAAATGCAGCCCTGTCCCCAAATGCAGCCATGTCCCCAAATGCAGCCTTGTCCACAAATGCAGCCTTGTCCCCAAATGCAGCCTTATCCACAAATGCAGCCATGTCCCCAAATGCAGCCTTATCCACAAAGCAGCCTTGTCCCCAAAGAGAAAGCCAAGGACTCCCCCCTCCCGCCGCCGCCGTCGCCATCTAGTTGATCAGTGCAGGGAACATTACAGCTTTCATTTGAATAGCTGTGTGTTCCCCGCCGCGCCTCGTCATGTATAGCCCCTCCCCCTTGTCCGGGCACTTTGATAGACAGATCACCCATCCAAAAATGGCCCGGTCTTTGGGCAGCCAAATCCTGCGGGGCTGAAGTGGTTTTAGGAACAGGCCATCAGTCAATGGGACCATTAGTAATAGTTCAGTTTCACAGCCAAATCTAGGTAGAAGCAGTCACCTTGTCTACAGGACTGAAATGGTAAAGCTGTAAAAAAAAGTACCATATCATCTATGAAGATCACCATTTTCCACCAGACTTACCTGAAATGTTCAACCCTGAAAAAAGATGTGAAGATAAGAGAGTTAGTTATTGTTTCCCTTGTATCTCTTTCAATTTGCATGTCGTTATTTTATATCAATTAACATTTTATGACAAAAATTATAACAAATTCCTAATTTACACAATATGCACAGGTTGCTTTACTGTTACTGGTGGAGAATAAAACGTCTCCTTGCAGAATGGAGCTTCAGGGTTCAAAAACTTTTAAGACTTTGATTATTCTCTTGTTCCTTTGTCTCCTAACCACCTGCTGAATAAAGCTTGTTGTTTGTTAAAATCTAATGGGTTTAGTTACATTTAGATGCATTATTTCTTTAGAACTGACAAAGCATTCTTTACTCCTGGAGTAAAAAGCTAATACAGTGGAACCTCGGATTACGGATTCTAGGAGAATGCCCGTAATCCAAAGTACTCACATATCAAAGCGAGTTTCCCCATTAAAGTCAATGGAAACAAAAATAATTTGTTCTGCATTGACTTCAATGGCCTGCAATACCGCATGTGGCCAGAGGTGGGGGGGCTCCGGAGAGCCTCGGAAACAGCAGGAAAGGCCCGAGGGCGGCTCGGCTGACCTCGGCAATCCTCGCAAAGACTCGTAGTATTTCTGAGTATTTCCGATCATTTCCGAACGGCCCCGACCGGCGCCCCACCTCAGGCCAAATGCGGTACTGCACACCGCTTTGGCCTGAATCCTGCTCGTTTTGTGAGACAACACTCGCAAACCGAGTTAGGATATTTCAAAATACAGTGGGCCAGATTCAGGTACATTTACGTTGCTCCGCGGCAGCGTAACGTATCTGATTTACTTTACACCGCCGCAAGTTTACAGCGTAAGTGCCTGATTCACAAATCACTTACCTGTAAAGTTTGCGGCGGTGTATTGTAGCTCCGCCCTAATCAAACCGTACCATTTTCTATGGCCCCACATCTGAAGCAGGACCCAGAATGGTGCAGTATGGTTCGGTTGTATGGGCCGCTTTCATAATGGAAACACTCAAAATAGCGTACCGTACCGAACCAACCCAAACCGATCCGCTCAGTGAAAACATTGAGCATTCGGCTATAGCCTTCACATTCACAGGATCCCGGGGGGGAAGGATATCAGCAAACACTCGATAGTAACAAACTCAACCAGCTGATTATCAGAAATTCTCAGATCGTCTCAAGATCCTCATTTGGATTCTCAGGGTCACCTGCAAATTCCATCGACTTGCAGTGGAAACGCTCACCTGAATAGGCCGGACCATTCTAACCCTTCCAAACTGTACCGACTCGAACCGCTCCGCTCAGTGTAAATGAGGCATTAGAGGCGCCTCTCTTCTATTTTATACTCAGTTGTGATATGATGCTACTTGTATATCAAGACATCGCTTGTGTATCAAATCAAAATGTATTAAAAAACCTTGCTTTTCTTGCAAAATGCTCTCAAACCAAGGTTTAACTGTACAATGCATCTTCACTGCCTGTAAAATGCTCTCTGAAGAGTGACCCAAACACAGATAATTCTTCAGAGATCAACGCACATGTGAACAAGCCCTAAGGCCCCATACACACCATAGAATCTATCCGCAGATAAATCCCATCGAATGGGTTTCAGCGGATAGATTCTATGGTGTGTACACTCCGGTGGATATTTATCCGCGGATATTTCCGAATTCCAGCAGATAGATATTTGTCGAGATGCACAGAATATCTATCCGCTGGAATCGGATCCCACGGATGGATCCGCTGGTCTGTACAGACTCACCGAATCCATCCGTCCGAAGGGACCCCCCGCATGCGTCGCAATGATTCAACGCATGCGTGGAATTCCTTATATGACAGCGTCGCGCACGTCGCCGCGTCATAATCGCGGCGACGGCGCGAAACGTCATCGCCAGAGGATTTCGGCGCGGATTTCAATGCGATGGTGTGTACACTCCATCGCATTAAAATCTGCTGAAATCCTCGAGAGGATTTATCTCGCGGAAACGGTCCGCTGGACCGTATCCGCGGATAAATCCTCCCATGTGTATGGGGCCTCAGAGACATGGGTTTAGCAGACAGGGCAAAGAACTAATGAAGTTCTATTATTCTATTGTTTAGTGTATTAGTCATATTATTTTCATATTCCGAGCCAGTAAAACTTACCAGAAAATCCTAACATTCGAACAGTAAGTGACCCTTCCCCCTGAGCATTAAGAGTCCAGGTTCCCGCAGCCGGACTTTTTACCAAATGATAACTTACAGAATCTAAAAATTTCTGTCTGCTGTAATAATCGGAAGGTACTTTTTCAAATTTGATCGTGTTTCCTAAAATTAAATGAAATAAACAAATCAATCAATCAATAAATAACGGCATATGCAACTTAAAAACAATGGGCCAGATTCACAGCGGAGATACTCCGTCGTATCTCTCAGAGTATCTATGCGGCTGATTCATAGAATCAGTTACGCATAGATATCCATAAGATCCGACAGGTGTAATTGTTTTACACTGTCGGATCTTAGGATGCAGTACCGCGGCCGCCGCTGGGGGGAGTTTGCGTCGTAAACCAGCGTCGGGTATGCAAATTAGGAGTTACGGCAATCCACGATGGATTTTCACGTTCGCTACGTCGCTGCTAGTCTAGTTTCCCGTCGCAAAGTTAGTCGTCGTTTTGGGTGCCTTAACTTTACACAGCAAACGTATTGCTGTATAAAGTATGGCCGCCGTTCCCGCGTCGAAATTTAAAAATTCACGTCGTTTGCGTAAGCCGTCCGGGAATACGGAATTACGCTACGCGCGTCGCCGTTCGAAAAAATTACGTCACTGCGGGCAAAGCACGGTGGGAATTTCGAAAACGGAGCATGCGCATTAGGTCCGGCGCGGGAGCGCGCCTAATTTAAATAGCACACGCCCATTTAAATTACGCGGGCTTACGCCGGAGGCCGCCGGCGTAATTTTTCACGCAAGTGCTTGGTGAATCAGGCACTTGCGATGAAAAATTGCGGCGGTGTAACGTATCTACGATACGTTAAGCCACCGCGATTCTACCTGAATCTGGCCCAATGTTATTTATACATTTGTATATCTCTAGTTTCTAATTAGACATGTGCGTTCGTTTTCGTCCGAATTTCAGGTATTTTCGTTATCGTTTTAACAAACGAAAACGAACGTGCAGAATACGAAAACCGAAAGATCCGACATAAACAAATGCTTTATTTTCGTTTTCGTTGGTCAAATGTGCCTAACCTTAACTCTATTAGTCCACGATTATTCTACATAAAGAGAAAAGATTCAACATTATAGAGAGAAAAGATTCAACATTATAGAGAGAAAAGATTCAACATTATAGAGAGAAAAGATTGGACATTATAGAGAGAAAAGATTCGACATTATAGAGAGAAAAGATTCAACATTATAGAGAGAAAAGATTGGACATTATAGAGAGAAAAGATTCGACATTATAGAGAGAAAAGATTCGACATTATAGAGAGAAAAGATTCAACATTATATAGAGAGAAAAGATTCGACATTATATAGAGAGAAAAGATTCGACATTATAGAGAGAAAAGATTCAACATTATAGAGAGAAAAGATTCAACATTATAGAGAGAAAAGATTCGACATTATAGAGAGAAAAGATTCAACATTATAGAGAGAAAAGATTCGACATTATAGAGAGAAAAGATTCGACATTATAGAGAGAAAAGATTCGACATTATAGAGAGAAAAGATTGGACATTATAGAGAGAAAAGATTGGACATTATAGAGAGAAAAGATTCAACATTATAGAGAGAAAAGATTCAACATTATAGAGAGAAAAGATTCCACATTATAGAGAGAAAAGATTCCACATTATAGAGAGAAAAGATCGCTGCTGGAATTGGGTGGGGGAAGTAAAATAAAAATAATGATGATGATGAATGTTATTGGCTGATTGTAACCAAAGAGGAGGAGCAGTAAAATAACTAGAACTAACATGACAATTCAACATGAACGACGAAGATTCGACGAAGCATCGAAAAACATACAAACGTCGAATCTGTCATTGAGGGCTTATGGTGTCTGTTGAATGTTCTAAGAATGTTCGGAATGGAATATCTTAAACGGCGTTAACCCCTGTCCCATTTGGGGTTCCGTTACAATCACTTTTAGCCGGTTCTCTACAACAACGATCTTACCTTTTGGATCAGTGAGTTGCAGGGCGAAGGTTTCATCTCTTGCGATCAGTAAAAATATCAAGGATTGTCCAACATTAAATGCTTCTGTATATGTGTCTGTAACACTTGCATTTACATCCAGGATTCGCACAGAGGAATTTAGAGGTTTAGACATAAGCAATTTCAGAGACTGAATAAACTGCCAAATAAGAGAGAGAAAAAAAATCAACCTTAAAAATAAATAAAAAATAAAATGAGGTCAAGTATGAAGTAGTATGTGCTGTTGATTGTGGTAAATCAGTATTTACTTTAAATGCCTGGTCTGCCCAGGGAGAAAAAAAAAAAAGCTACTGTATAAAGCTTTGAGAAAACTGTTCACACTATATAAAGCCTGTATACAAATTTCTATATTAAATTTTGTTTTTAACGACTTGCTTACTGGGCACATATACTCCCCTCCTGCCCAGGAGTCTGATATTGAGCCCCTGTAGTTCACTAACTCAGAGTTCCCCAGGGCAAGGAGTCTGAGCCCCAGCCTGCTTCTTCACCATGGGGGTGGACTTGCAGCAAGCTGGAACCAAGTCGCGGCCCCAAGGTATGCCCAACTGGGGGAGACAACTAGCATATGCAGAGTACAATAGCAGGAGACTGAAGGAAAAAACGGGAAGCAAGCTCAGGTTAGGGCACTTCCATTGATCTTTGTTAGCCTATCCAATAGACCCGATAGGCAGACCAATGGTCAACTGAAGAAGCACATAGGGCATGTTGATAATGCTACTGCTAATTGTAAGGCAATGGCTTAGGTGCAGATTTATTGTGCTGAGCCTCTGCCTCTGCTACTGCCTTGTGAACCCCTTTAGTTGACAATTGGGAGACTATCCAATAGACTTCATAGGCAGACAAACGGTTAACGAAAGGAGTACATATGGCAGGTTGACAATGCTTCTGCCAATTGTAAGGCAATAGCTTAGGTGCAGGCTGAGAGTGCTGAGCCTCGGTCTTTGCCACTGCCATGTGCACCCCTTCAGTCGACCATTGGGAGCCTATCCAATAGACCTGAAAGACAGCCCAATGTTCAACGGAAGGAGAACAAATGGCAGGTTAACACACTTGCTAATTGAAAGCTAATGGGGGGGCTCTTAAACTCAGTGGCTGAGCCATGTTTTTGAACCCCTCTCAACATCTCCCTTTAGCTGCAGTGGCCATAATTACTTTACAGTTGCGGCAAGAATTATATTCTGGGGGCAAGCTTCAAGGGATTAAAACAGGCAGTGAAGACGCTATACACTGCCTGTCAAACACTCTCTGAAGAGGGATCCAAATTCAGTTTGCTCTTAAGAGAGCAAGGCTCATATGAACAAGCCTTTTGGGACTAGACTCTAATGCCGCATACACACGGTTGTTTTTCGGCATTAAAAAAAACAACGTTTTTAAAAACGTCATTTAAAATGATGGTGTGTGGGCTTCACATCGTTTTTCGGCTTCTGAAAAACGAAAAAAAAAATTTCTAACATGCTGCATTTTTTTATGTCGTTTTTTAAAATGCCGTTTTTGGGGTTGTAAAAAATGATCGTGTGTGGGTTAAAACTACGTTTTAAACCCGTGCATGCCCAGAAGCGAGTTATGAGACGGGAGCGCTCGTTCTGGTAAAACTACCGTTCATAATGGAGTAAGCACATTCATCACGCTGTAACAGGCAAAAAAGCGCGAATCGTCTTTTACTAACAAGGAATCAGCTACAGTAAAAGCAGCCCAAAGGCGAATAGAACTTCCCCTTCAGAGTGCCGTTATACGTGTTGTACGTCACCGCACTTTGTTCATCATTTTTCAAAAACGATGGTGTGTGGGGAACATCGTTTTTAATGATGAAGTTGGAAAAACTTTGTTTTTTGAACATGCAGAAAAATTACATTTTTTTTTCATGCCGAAAAACGACCGTGTCCACGCGGCATCAGTCAAGAGTCACTGCCCTACAAATTAGGATTTTAGCTCCCAGCTAAACATTATAACTACCCAGACAAATGGGGGTAAATATCTTCATATCTAAAAGGAAAAATAAACCATTATCTGGGGAAAAACTGACCAATTGCCCACTTAAAGGAACACTAAAGGCAAGATTTAAAAAAAAAAAAAAATAAACATGTTATACTTACCTCCACTGTGCAGATTGATTTGCACAGAGTGGCCCCCGATCCATGTCTTCTAGGGTCCCTCGGCGGCTGTCTCGGCTCCTCCTCGCAAAAGCTTTCCACCTTCATGCGAGCTCACATGGTGGAAAGCTTTTGCGAGCGCGCTCCCGTGATACAGCGGCGGCCATAGCCGCCGACTGTAGCACTCGGCCCCGCCCCCCAGCACGCCGCGTCATCCGCTGTGATTGACGGCAGCGCCAGCCAATGGCTGCGCTGCTATCAATCCGTCCAGCCTAGCAAATCAACGGCCAGGCTGGGAACCGAACAGGATGACGAGAACGCGCCCGGGACTTTCGATGGGTGAGGTAAGTAAAATGGGGGCTCGGGGGGGGGGGGGGGCGGTGCTGTCAGATGTTTTTTTACCTTAATGCATAGGATCAGAGGTGTATTTAGGATTTGTGCTGCCCTAGGCCTGACTAAACTTGCACACCCCCTAATTTAAATATGATACACCCCCTCCTGGCAAGGTCACGCCCCTTTCTGTTTAAGACCCACCCTAAAAAAATTGAGTGGGGACACTAGTTCTGAGGGCCGTTTGGTGGGGCAATGAATTCCCTTAATTTGCGTAGATTTCCTCTCACTTCCTGTTTGGCTATGGGGTAGGAAGTGTAGGGAAATTTCTGCAATGGGACGGGGATGGTAAAAAATAAACTGACAGGGGCTATAACATCCCCCTTAATCTATCCAAAGTTAAAAATAATGGGGGTGCTAGACTAATTTGTCTCTCAGCCCAGTCCGCCGCATAAGGCTGCCGCTACAAGCCGGCGGGGACTCTTTCCGTGCTGCCCCCCTGAAAAGTGCTGCCCTAGGCCTGGGCCTTGTTGGCCTAGGCCAGGATACAGCACTGCATAGGATGCATACAACCCATGTAAGCAAAGGGATAAATAAGTAAGATTTTGTTCCGATATCCTTCCAGACCCTTCTGTCACTCTTATTGCAAACACATACATTAGGAATTTGTATATAATGTGAAAGTATTTTCTAAAGTATTCTGAGGCTGTCCACACCAAAGTCATAATCTTCACTAATATGCATGTAAAGATGACTTCCTACCTTGAAGTTTTGTATATTTGGTGCACTGATAAATTCTCCAAAACTAAGAAATGACAACTGATTGAATATATCTCTTTGGTCATCGTTCACTGCACAAGACCAAAAGTGCCACACAAAATAAACCTGCAGAGAAAGATCAAAGATTTACCCATGGGTCAGAGATACGTAGACGATGTAAGATTTTATCTGAAAGGTTCTTACTTGGGACTTTTTTTCCTCCAGCAATGTATACACCTCAGACAGGAGCTGAGTGTCATTGTAATCCGCCATGGAGCCAGAAGTAACTATGGCAATGATGGACTCAGCGGGGGAAATCTGTAGAGCTCTCTTCAGCCCATAGAGGAGGGACTGATTGCATTTTGCCATTTGGTCATACAAATCAAAATCATCAAATTTAGATCTCCAATCGTCGCCTATTAAGCTTTGCAAGAAAGTGCTTTTGTCAGTGGTGATTGATTCCTTTGTTTCTGAAAGTACAACAACAATTGATTTATTTTTTAGTAAGTAAGGGCCAGATTCACAGCAGAGATACGACGGAGTATCTCAGATACTCCGTCGTATCTCTCAGAGTATCTATGCGGCTGATTCATAGAATCAGTTACGCATAGATAGCCCTAAGATCCGACAGGTGTAATTGTTTTACACTGTCGGATCTTAGGATCTTAGGCCGCTGCTGGGTGGAGTTCACGTCGTATTCCAGCGTCGGGTATGCAAATGAGGTTTTATGGCGATCCACAACGGTTTTTCGCGTTCGGTACGTCGCCCATGTATGTGCTGTGTAAAGTATGGCCGTCGTTCCCGCGTCGAAATTAAAAAAAAAAAAATTCTTGCGTAAGACGTCCGGGTATACAAAAGTACGCTACGCACGTCGCCGTTCGAAAAAATGACGTCACTTCGCGCAAAGCACGGCGGGAATTTCAAAACGGAGCATGCGCAGTAGGTCTGGCGCAGGAGCGCGCCTAATTTAAATGGCACACGCCCCTTTGAATTACGCGGGCTTACGCCGGAGGCCGTCGGCGTAAGTTTTCATGCAAGTGCTTGGTGAATCAGGCACTTGCGATGAGAACTTGCGGCGGTGTAACGTATCTACGATACGTTACGCCGCCGCAGTTCTATGTGAATCTGGCCCTAAGTACTTATTCTGTTGTAAAACATTACAAAAGCTTTAGGCAGCTTTGTTAAACATTGTAGAGAAAATTTTAGGTTAAAGCGGTTGTATACCCGCTGTAATTTTTTTTTTTTTAAACCTAAAAAGCAAAAGCCATAATCAGCTAGTATGCCTGGTATGATTTTGGAGGGGGAACCAATGCCGTTTTTTTTTATTTAAAATTTCCCCCTCATGATTCATACCATACACAGTGCCTGGTATTGGCATAGATACAAGTCGGATCCCTGTTCAATATTGTGCCGCAGCTAAACGCAACCGCATGTAAACGCAGCTAATCGCACCGTACAAATGCAGCTGATCGCTGTGCCTGGAGTCTTTCATTTCACAGAAAATAAACATGCTTTTAACTGCGGCAAAACAGCCGTCCGTGTGAAAGGGGCCTAAGGGGGGGTGGAATAATCTGGGCTACAGATATTTCCTTGGGGAAATTAAACCTTGAATACACTGTGAATGAATGAATGACTTGTATAGCGCTACAAACGCGAACTAACTCGCCTGGGAAAGATACAATCCATACCCGATCTTTGAGGAATAAATGATTATGTATGAAATGTGTTATCAATCAAAAACCTTGTAATGGATTTTCCCTGGCTCAATTCCAGGACACGTGTTCTATTCTGCCGCTGAGCCGAATCTATGATGATGTGAGCATGCAAAACACGAGGAAATAGTCACGCTGCTGTCTTCGTCATCTCCAACCGAAAAGGGTGGAATTTTATTCAAATCACAGCTTTAATAGACAAAGTGACATAAGCAAGCATCATCATATATGGGTGCATCTGATTGGTTCATCCACATATGGTGTTCTATTGTGACGTCTGTCTCTTGACCACAAGGCCAACACAGCTCAGCTCATGGGGGCCATGGGGTTCAAAGACATCTGGGGCCAGATTCAGGTACAGCGGCGTATCTTAGATCGGCGTAGTGCATCTCATTTGCGCTACGCCGAAGTAACATAGAGAGGCAAGTACAGTATTCTCAAAGCACTTGCTCCGTAAGTTGCGTTGGCGTATCGTAAATGGGCTGGCGTAAGCCCGCCTAATTCAAAGTAGGCAGGTAGCGGGCGTATTGTATTAAAATTAATCGTGACCCCATGTAAATGAAGCGCCGAACGAACGGCGCATGCGTGCGCATGCTCAGAATCACGTCGAATTTACTCCCTAAGATACGCCGGCTCAATTCATAAGACGTGACCGTAACCTACGCCCAGCCATATTCACGTACGACTTACGCAAACGATGTAAAATCCGACGGCAGTTCCAACGTCCATACCCTACACGACTTAGACCAGCTATTTAGTGGTTTATCTTTACACCAGACGTACGCCTTACGTAAACGGCGTAGCTTACTGCGACGGGCGCAAGTACGTTCGTGAATCGGCGTATCTAGGTCATTTGCATATTCGACGCGTAAATCAATGGAAGCGCCCCTAGCGGCCAGCGTAAATATGCACCCAAGATACGACGGCGTAGGAGACTTACGTCGGTCGTAGGAAGCCAAAATTCAGGCGTATCTTGTACTGTGGATATGGCGCATAGATACGACGGTGCATCCGTGGACTTACGCGGCGTATATAAAGATACGTCGGCATAAGTCTTTATGAATCCGGGCCCTGGCTTTCATCTTTACTCTGGGAGGATTTAACTCTATAATGACTTTCATTCAAGGAAAATAATACTGTTTTGTCACAGAATACTGAAATACGCATATATATATATATATATCTCAAGAAATAAAAGGAATAAAAGAAAGGAAAGCAATATTTGAGTTGTTAGGAGGAAGAGAACATAGACACAAAATAATCATTTTATCAACTCCATCACAACCTGGATTGGCACTTACTTGTATAGTTCAGGAGGATAGAAGTGTATTGTCGGGTAACACAGGGAAATCTTGCCGATAGGTAATTCAGGACTGGTTCAAAGTAATATGTGAAACCAAAATAGGTCATACATTCTTCTATCAGTACGGTAAGGGAGGTCCCTTCTGTAAAATAAAACGGTTACATGAAAACAATCGCTAATGAACATTTTCTATAGTGAGCAATCAGAATCACTGGTAAAATAATTTACACTTTATCTTGGTAAGTTCACAGGTGTTGCCCTTCCATACCGAATTTCTGTTGGTGAGTTTAACCACTTTAGCCCCTGAAGATTTTACCCCCTTCCTGACCAGGGCACTTTTTACAATTTGGCAATGCGTCGCTTTAACTGACAATTGCGCGGTCGTGCGACGTTGTACCCAAACAAAATGTTCTTCTTTTTTTTTTTTTCACAAATAGAGATTTATTTTGGTGGTATTTAACCACTTAAGCCCCGGACCAAAATACAGCTAAAGGACCGGGCCCCTTTTTGCGATTCGGCACTGCGTCGATTTAACTGACAATTGCGCGGTCGTGCGACGTGGCTCCCAAACAAAATTGGCGTCCTTTTTTTCCCACAAATAGAGATTTCTTTTGGTGGTATTTGATCACCTCTGCAGTTTTTATTTTTTGCGCTATAAACAAAAATAGAGCGACAATTTTGAAAAAAATGTACTATTTTTTACTTGTTGCTGTAATAAATATCCCCCAAAAATATATATAACAATTTTTTTTCCTCAGTTTAGGCCGATACGTATTCTTCTACCTATTTTTGGTAAAAAAAATCTCAATAAGCGTTTATCGATTGGTTTGCGCAAAATTTATAGCGTTTACAAAATAGGGGATAGTTTTATTGCATTTTTATTCATTTTTTTTTTTTTACTACTAATGACAGCGATCACCGTTTTTTTTCATGACTGCGACATTATGGCGGACACATCGGACAATTTCGACACATTTTTGGGACCATTGTCATTTTCACAGCAAAAAATGCATTTAAAATGCATTGTTTATTGTGAAAATGACAGTTGCAGTTTGGGAGTTAACCACAAGGGGCGCTGAAGGGGTTATGTGTTCCCTGAAGTGTGTTTACAACTGTAGGGGGGTGTGGCTGTAGGTCTGACGTCATCGATTGTGTCCCCCTATAAAAGGGATCACACGATCAATGCAGCCGCTACAGTGAAGCACGGGGAAGCCGTGTTTACATACAGCTCTCCCCGTTCTTCGCGGTCCCGGTCACGGTGCTTTGGACCAGGTCTCGGGAGAGCGCCGCGTGCGCGCCTGCGACCCACGGCTGGGTACATGTACAGGACGTACCTGTACGTACATCTGCCCATCCGTGCCATTCTGCTGATGTACATATGCAGGATGCGGTCCTTAAGCGGTTAATTACTGCTGCCCTTTTATGTTCTGCGCTATAAACAAAATAATAGTGACAATTTTGAAAAAAATATATATATATATTTTACTTTTTGCTATAATAATAATAAATATCCCCCAATTAAAAAAAAAAAATTCTTCATCAGTTTAGGCCGATTTGTATTTTTCTACATATTTTTATTTAAAAAAAATTGCAATTAGCGTTTATTGATTGGTTTGCGCAAAAGTTATAGCGTTTACAAACTATGGTAAAAATATTTATGGCATTTTTTTTACTAATAATGGCGGCGATATGTGATTTTTAGCGATACTGCAACATTGCGACGGGCAGATCTGACACTTTTAAAACTTTTTTGGGACCATCCACATTTATACAGCGATCCGTGCTATAAATATGCACTGATTACTGTGCAAATGTCACTGGCAGGGAAGGGGGTTAACACCAGGGGGCGATCAAGAAGTTAAATGTGTGTTCCCTCTGTGTTCTAACTGTATAGGGATGGGAGTGACTAGGGGAGGAGACATATCGTTGTTCCTACTTAGTAGGAAATAACAACAAGTCTCCTCTCTCCTGACAGAACAGGGATTTGGGCGTTTTTACAAAGACATACGGATATCATCTGTTCTAAGAAGACTTTGCTGTGCTATGCAGTGATTTGGTTGGAGGGCTTTTTTGGTTCCTTTAGTCCCTTCTCACTATAACTTGTATGAGTATACTGTAGACCAGGGGTCTCCAAACTTTCTAAACAAGGGGCCATTTTACTGTCCTTAAAACTTTAGAGGGGCCCAGACTGTGGCCAGTGGAGGTAGACAATGTCTTATCATCGCTATTAAGGTGAAGAATAGTTCCCAATTATTGGTGTCAGTGGGAGGAATAGTGTCCCATCATTGGTATCAGTGGGAGGAATAGTGTCCCATCATTGGTATCAGTGGGAGGAATAGTGTCCAATCATTGTAATCAGTGGGAGGAATAGTGTCCCATCATTGGTGTCAGTGGGAGGAATAGTGTCCCATCATTGGTGTCAGTGGGAGGAATAGTGTCCCACCATTGGTGTCAGTGGGAGGAATAGTGTCCCATCATTGGTGTCAGTGGGAGGAATAGTGTCCCACCATTGGTGTCAGTGGGAGGAATAGTGTCCCATCATTGGTGTCAGTGGAAGGAATAGTGCCCAATCATTGTAATCAGTGGGAGGAATAGTGTCCCATCATTGGTGTCAGTGGGAGGAATAGTGTCCCATCATTGGTGTCAGTGGGAGGAATAGTGTCCCATCATTGGTATCAGTGGGAGGAATAGTGTCCAATCATTGTAATCAGTGGGAGGAATAGTGTCCCATCATTGGTGTCAGTGGGAGGAATAGTGTCCCATCATTGGTATCAGTGGGAGGAATAGTGTCCCATCATTGGTATCAGTGGGAGGAATAGTGTCCAATCATTGTAATCAGTGGGAGGAATAGTGTCCCATCATTGGTGTCAGTGGGAGGAATAGTGTCCCATCATTGGTGTCAGTGGGAGGAATAGTGTCCCACCATTGGTGTCAGTGGGAGGAATAGTGTCCCATCATTGGTGTCAGTGGGAGGAATAGTGTCCCACCATTGGTGTCAGTGGGAGGAATAGTGTCCCATCATTGGTGTCAGTGGAAGGAATAGTGCCCAATCATTGTAATCAGTGGGAGGAATAGTGTCCCATCATTGGTGTCAGTGGGAGGAATAGTGTCCCATCATTGGTGTCAGTGGGAGGAATAGTGCCCAATCATTGTAATCAGTGGGAGGAATAGTGTCCCATCATTGGTATCAGTGGGATGAATAGTGCCCCATCATTGGTATCAGTGGGAGGAATAGTTCTCCATCATTTGTATCATTGGGAGGAATAGTGTCCCATCATTGGCATCAGTGGGATGAATAGTGCCCCATCATTAGTATCAGTGGGAGGAATAGTGCTCCATCATTGGTATCAGTGGGAGGAATAATGCCCCATCATTGGTATCAGTGGGAGGAATAGTCCCCCATCATTGGTATCATTGGGAGGAATAGTGTCCCATCATTGGCATCAGTGGGAGGAATAATGCCCCATCACTGGTGTCAGTGGAAGGAATAATGCCCCATTATTGGCATCAGTGGGAGGAATAATGCCCCATCACTGGTGTCAGTGGAAGGAATAATGCCCTATCATTGGTATCAGTGGGATGAATAGTGTCCCATCATTGGCATCAGTGGGATGAATGGTGTCCCATCATTAGTATCAGTGGGAGGAATAGTGCTCCATCATTAGTATCATTGGGAGGAATAGTGTCCCATCATTGGTATCATTGTGAGGAATAGTGCCCCATCATTGGTGTCAGTGGGAGGAATAGTGTCCCATCATTGGCATCAGTGGGATGAATAGTGCCCCATCATTGGTGTCAGTGGGGGGGATAGTAATTACCTCTCTGTATGCAGTGCTCAGTGACTTACCTCTCTGTATGCAGTGTTCAGTGACTTACCTCTCTGTATGCAGTGTCTAGGCTTACCTCTCTGTATGCAGTGTTCAGTGACTTACCTCTCTGTATGCAGTGTTCAGTGACTTACCTCTCTGTATGCAGTGTTCAGTGACTTACCTCTCTGTATGCAGTGTCTAGGCTTACCTCTCTGTATGCAGTGTTCAGTGACTTACCTCTCTGTATGCAGTGTCTAGGCTTACCTCTCTGTATGCAGTGTTCAGTGACTTACCTCTCTGTATGCAGTGTCTAGGCTTACCTCTCTGTATGCAGTGTTCAGTGACTTACCTCTCTGTATGCAGTGTCTAGGCTTACCTCTCTGTATGCAGTGTTCAGTGACTTACCTCTCTGTATGCAGTGTCTAGGCTTACCTCTCTGTATGCAGTGTTCAGTGACTTACCTCTCTGTATGCAGTGTCTAGGCTTACCTCTCTGTATGCAGTGTTCAGTGACTTACCTCTCTGTATGCAGTGTCTAGGCTTACCTCTCTGTATGCAGTGTTCAGTGACTTACCTCTCTGTATGCAGTGTCTAGGCTTACCTCTCTGTATGCAGTGTTCAGTGACTTACCTCTCTGTATGCAGTGTCTAGGCTTACCTCTCTGTATGCAGTGTTCAGTGACTTACCTCTCTGTATGCAGTGTCTAGGCTTACCTCTCCGTATGCAGTGTTCAGTGACTTACCTCTCTGTATGCAGTGTCTAGACTTACCTCTCTGTATGCAGTGTTCAGTGACTTACCTCTCTGTATGCAGTGTCTAGGCTTACCTCTCTGTATACAGTGTTCAGTGACTTACCTCTCTGTATACAGTGTTGAGTGACTTACCTCGCTGTGTGCAGTTGTAGGCTTTAGTATCTAAAGTGGAAAAAAAAAACATCAGTATAAAAAAAAGTACTCCGAATGGATTAGTCCGTGATTTATTGTAAAGGTTTATTGATAAAGTGCCAGTCAAAGAATAATCTCATTAAAACAGGTAAATGTGGGGGATAAGACACATTTAGTCTAATATTTAGGATTAGGACTAGCATTTGGGTTACTGATAAAATATTATTTTAAGATTAAGAGCTCTTTTGTAGCCCAAAGCTCTAAAACACTCAACATCCAATATTCAGCCATACAGCGACATTAACCACTTCAGCCCCAGAAGAATTGGCTGCTCAATGACCAGAGCATTTTTTTGCGATTCGGCGCTGCGTCGCTTTAAATGACAATTGCGCGGTCGTGCGACGTGGCTCCCAAACAAAATTGGCGTCCTTTTTTCCCCACAAATAGAGCTTTCTTTTGGTGGTATTTTTATTTTTAGCGCTATAAACAAAAAAATACCGATAATTTTGAAAACAAAACACAGTGGCCCGGATTCACAAAGCAATTACGCCGAGGTATCTCGAGATACGCTGCGTAAGTGTAACTATGCGCCGTCGTATCTGTGCGCCGTGCCCACAAAACTAGAAAACAGGCTTCCTACGACCGACGTAACTTGCCTACGCCGTCGTATCGTGGGTGCATAGATCACCTGGCAGGATCACCAGGTAAAAATAAGGGAAAAAAGACCCAAAAATTAAAAAAACTTAACTTATGTAGCCACCACGCCTAAGAATCAGTGAGCAGCAATATAATAAATATAATACATTTTTGGTTTCGGGTTCAATATCACTTTAAAGCCATCTGTCTTAATTTTAGTGTTCTCGTTAGTGAGATAAAAATAAATAAAAATAAAATACAATTACAAACAGAGATAACTTACCAAGGCTTGGAGAGCTGCTGGTCTCTAGAAATAAAAAAGAAAAGAAATAAATAAAAATAGGTAAAATATTGTTTTGAACAATAATAGCGACCCTCTCTGTCTAATATGAGAGAGACCAAAGGGACGACTACCACATGTAATGACATAGATTGCTCAAAAGTGCCTTGTTTTATTTGGAAAACGACTTTACATGAGTATTAAAGAAAATACTAAAGCCCGGTAGACACTAGTAGTATTTTTTCTTTCAAACCAGTGGGCTGAACAAAAAAGAAAACTGAAGAGCTATGCAAGGTTGGTACAGCGATCTCCCCCACTGAGCTAATGTGTTCTAAAAGGGGTAAGCCCCCCCCCCCCCACTAGAACACACCGGTCAGCGATCAAATGATCAATGATCAAATGCCAATCGGCAGACCTTTTACGTCATACCTCTTTGTCAGAAGACAACTGTCGACTTTTGTCAGACAGGCAGCTGTACATATGGGCTGACCGTTGACCAGTTTCCATTGAACTGACTGGTGAGCAGGGGAGGGCTGGCAGCCTTAGGCCTGGGGGGGGGGGCAAGTCCAGTCGAGTGGCCCATAGAGCGTGGAAAAGTGATGGATCGAGAAAAACAGTCTAAGATTTTTCATGATCACAAGAGTCCGCACAGTGGCCCCCCTTACATCAGAGTCCGCACATAGCCTCCCCTTACATCAGAGTCTGCACAGAGGCCCCCCTTACATCAGAGTACGCACAGAGGCCCCTCTTACATCAGAGTCTGCACAGAGGCCCCTCTTACATCACAGTCTGCACAGAGGCCCCCCTTACATCAGAGTCCGCACAGAGCCCCCCTTACATCAGAGTCCGCACAGAGCCCCCCTTACATCAGAGTCTGCACAGAGGCCCCCCTTACATCAGAGTCCGCACAGAGGCCCCCCTTACATCAGAGTCCGCACAGAGCCCCCTTACATCAGAGTCCACACAAAGGGCCCCCTTACATCAGAGTCCGCACAGAGGCCCTCCTTACATCAGAGTCCGCACAGAGGCCCCCCTTACATCAGAGTCCGCACAGAGCCTCCCCTTACATCAGAGTCCGCACAGAGCCTCCCCTTACATCGGAGTCCGCACAGAGCCTCCCCTTACATCAGAGTCTGCACAGACCCCATATACATCAGAGTCCGCACAGACCCCATATACATCAGAGTCTGCACAGACCCCATATACATCAGAGTCCGCACTTCCTGTCCAGTGCCCACACATGCCCGGGGAGTGTGGGCAGGGCAGACTCAGAAGGAGGAGGAGCAGATGAGCTCTATCTCTCCTTGTGTCTGTGCAGAGAGAGACTGGGATGTCAGCGCTGGTGTGCGCTGAGGCTGAGCTATGTGTGAGATGAGACATAGCTCAGCTCTGCAGCCATCTACCTTGGAGCTGACACAGGCACGGCTGCACAGTGGGAGGTGAGCAGCGGCCGTGACCTGTGTTAACAGAGCTCCAGCAGGCATATTCCTGCTCTGCAAAAACAGCATTTGGTAGTGGCGGCCGGAGGCTGTGCATAGTGTCACCAGCCCGGGGGGAGATTTCCACCCTGCCCCCCTGCCAGCCCTCCCCTGCTGGTGACACCTGAAATTCAGTCCACGTGTAAGGCCCTTTAGTGTTTATAAGCTTCCCAAAGCTTTCCTAAAAGAAACGATGGGGTAATACCCCAAAATATATTGACTATCCATCTTAATTGATCATTATATGATAAGATTCTCAGTAATTCTTCATGATATCAGGATTGGGACATTCACTGAATTCAATGAAGATTAGGTCTAACTTTACAGACTCGTAATCAATAAAAAGAATGATTCTGGTGATACTTGAATTTCTTAAGTATTATACAATGAATGTGTTAAGGGATTTATTTCCAAAAGATGAAACTAAAGTTTGGTCAAAGGTTCCTAACATGAAGATACTTAATTATAAGATGGTAGGTCTTCAGTACTGGTGAAGATTACCTGAAGTTACATTAACTAAACCCGTTTCCATGGTATTAAAGCAATTTAGAATAACTAAAAAAAATAACTAAAGTTAGCATTCCTATGGTCTCCCAGGTTCTCTCCAGTTTAGATATTGGCATCTTCGTCATGCACTCAATTCGCAATTCCCAAACCCACTAATACCTCTGTCTCCTTTGGTAAATGGAGGGCGGACATCCTGGACCTAGAGCAAGAAGCTTGGGAGGAATGTGTCTCCTCATTCATCCCCTCCATATTTGCGGCTAGAGACCGCTTCTTTCAGCTGAAGTTCCTACACAGGGCATATTACACCCCACTGCGGCTATCAAAAATCTACCCATCCCTTAGCCCACTTTGCACAAAGTGTGCCCTAGAACAAGGAACGTTCTTTCACTTGGTTTGGTCTTGCCCTAGTCTTCGCACCTATTGGCAGGAGGTGGCAGATACCCTAACAGACATCTGTGGAGTGATGATCCTTTTGGACCCCTTGGTTTTTCTTATTTGGAGGATATATAGGGAGATAGATACACCAAATTGAGCATCACTTTCACCCTATTCTATGCTAGAAAAGACATTTTGCTGAGATGGAAGGATAAGGAGCTTCCCACGAAGGCCTCTTGGCAGGCCGCAATCAACAGGGTTCTTCCACTGTAAAAATTTACATACGAGAGGAGAAATTGCCCAGCTAAGTTTGATCTGGTTGGGCTGGGTCGACGCTCATGGCTGGGACCGGTCTGATGTGGGACTACTTGTCCGGACGGGTGTCTGTGGTGGAGGGCGCTTTCATTTGGGGGGTCGTGGTTGAGTTCCAGCACCTATTGTTTGAGAACAAAGCCCTGTGTGTATGTATATATATACATATATATATACTATATATATATATATATATATATATACCGTATTTATCGGCGTATACCACACACTTTTTTCCCTTTAAAATCAGGGGGAAATCGTGGGTGAGCAATATACGCCGATCCCCGCTGTCTCCGACATTGTCCGAGCCGAGTGTACTGCTCACTGGGGTAGGCTTGGCTAGGCTCGGCCACGCTCGGCTCCGCCCGCAGCCACGCGAGAGGAGCCGAATGCGCAGGAAATCCGGCTCTGCACAGCGCGCCAAATTCAAACACACAACCCTGCAACCCCGGGCAAGGTGCGGATGGACACCTCCAAAGCCGCAGACGGACACCCACAAGGCTCGACGGACCCCGCGCACGGCCGCAGACGGACGCCGGACAAGGCCGCCGATGGATGCCGGGCAAGGCCGCCGATGGACGCCGGGCAAGAGAGCAGATGGACACCGACAAGGCTGGATGGACCCCGCGCAAGGCCGCAGACGAACGCCGGACAAGGCCGCCGATGGACGCCGGGCAAGACATCCAAAATGTACGTTTTTTCCCTAAACTTCCTTTCTCAGCTTGGGGTGCGCGATATACGCCGACGCATGGTATATGCCGATAAATACGGTATATATATATATTTTTTATATATATATATATATATATATATATATATATATATATATATATATATATATATACAGTATATATATAAATTATCAAGAGGAAATGTTAAATACTTCTAAAAACACTTACGTGTCCATCCATTAGAAGCACACAGCAGGACCAGGATAAAAATGAGAGACGTTCGGCCTCTCATGATGGAATTCTATGTTCTGCGTCGATCGTTCACTAACACTAACTGCTGCCAACACACACTATTCATAGGTGTTTTGAATCAGTTTTACTTCCCCTCTTTACAAATGGAAAAAAAAATTAAAAATCAGCACGCCCTTTGTCTAATGCCAAAGCAGATTTCAGATTCACTTCCTCATTACCAATATTTACAGTCATATCAAAATAGAGATGAATCGCTGAAGCATGAGAAGATTTTTGCATGTCTGTTCATACAGAAGTTGTCAATTAAAATTTGTGTAACATTTTCAACATTGCTCCATTGTGTGTGTATTATGTATTTACAGTGCCTAGAAAAAGTATTCATACCCCATGAAGTTTTCCACATTTTCTCATGTTACGACCAAAAACGTGAATGTATTTTATTGGGATTTTATGTGAGAGACCGACACACAGTGTCACATAATTGTGAAGTCGAAAGAAAATTATAAATGGTTTTCAAAAATGTTTCAAATAAATATGTGAAAAGTGTGGGGGGGAGGGGCATTTGTATGGCACCCCCTGGAGTCAATACTTTGTAGAACACCCTTTCTCTACAAGTCTTTTTGGGGGTGTCTCTACCAGCTTTGCACTAGAGAGGGACATTTCTGCCCATTCTTCTTCTCTGTAAAATATCTCAAGCTCTGTCAGATTGGATGGAGAGCGTCTGTGATCAGCAAAAGTCTTGCCACAGATTCTCCATGGGATTTAGGTCTGGACTGTGACTGGGCCCTTCTGAGGCCCCGTACACACGGCCGAGGAACTCGACGTGCCAAGCACGTCGAGTTCCTTGTCGAGTTCTGGGATGAAGCCGCCGAGGAGCTCGGCGGGCCGCCTTCTCCCATAGAACAACGAGAAAATAGAGAACATGTTCTCTATTTTCTCGTCGAGCTCCTCGGCGGCTCCATCGAGCCAAAACTGTACAGACGACAGAGTTTCTCGGCAGAATACGGTTTTTGACCGAGTTTCGAGGGTGAAATCTGCCGAGAAACTCTGTCGTGTGTACGGGGCCTAACACATGAATAGGCTTTGATCTAAACCATTCCGTTGTAGCTCTGTCTGCATGTTAAGGGTTATTGTCCTGCTGGAAGGTGAACCTCCCCCCAGTCTCAAGTCTTTTGCAGACTCTAAGGCCGCGTACACACGGTCGATCCAAACCGATAAGAATGGTCCGACGGGCCGTTTTCATCGGTTCACCGCTGAAGTGGCATGGCGGTCTGATGTGAGTACACACCATCGTTCCAAAAACCGATCGGGTCAAAATGCGGTGACGTAAAACACACGACGTGCTGAAAAAAATGAAGTTCAATGCTTCCAAGCATGCGTCGACTAGAATCTGAGCATGTGCGGGTTTTGTACCAATGCTTTTCTGTACTAACCATCGGTTTGGACCGATCGGGCAGCGGTCCATCGGTTCGATTTTAAAGCATGGTTTAAAATTTTGGACCGAAGGACAACAGACCGATGGGCCATACACACGGTCGGTATGGACTGATGAAACTGAACTTCGGTCCATTCTCATCGGTTTGGAACGGCCGTGTGTACGCGGCCTAACAGGTTTTCTTCTAAGATTGCCCTGTACTTGTCTCCATCCATCTTCCCATCAACTCTGACCAGCTTCCCTGTCCCTGCTGAAGAAAATCATCCCCACAACATGTTTCACAGTGGGGATGGTGTGTTCAGGGTGATGTGCAGTGTTAGTTTTCCTCCACACATAGCGTTTTGCTTTTAGGCCAAAAAGTAAAATTTTGGTCTCATGTGACCAGAGCACCTTCTTCCACGTGGTTGCTGTGTCCCCAACATGGCTTCTCACAAACTGCAAACGGGGCTTCTTATGTCTTTCTTTCACCAATGTCTTTCTTCTTGTTACTCTTCTATGTAGGCCAGATTTTCCAATCCTCCAGAGTTACCATGGACCTCTTGGCTGCTTCTCTGATGAATGCTCTCCTTGCCGGCCGGTTAGTTTGGGTGGACGGCCATGTCTTGGTAGGTTTGCAGTTGTGCCATACTCTTTCCATTTTTAGATAATGGATTGAACAGTGCTTGGGAGGGGGGCGAGAAAGCCCCCCACCTGAACCTTACCAGGCCACATGCCCTCAACATGGGGGGGGGGTGGGTGCTTTGGTGTGGGGCTCTCCCCCAAAGCACAAAGAAGAAGAAGAAGAAGAAGAAGAAGAAGAAGATATGCTTGAGTACATTTTACTCTTCTCAAATGGGAGTGAATTTTTTTATTGATTTTGTATACTAGAATGCAGCTTAGACTTTGGAGGAAATTGGATTGGGGTGTTTACCTGCATGTGTTATCTGGAGCTGTACATTAAAGAGCTATTGTATGATTATCCCTCCTAAAGTCTAGATCAACACTTTGGCTACCATCCAGTAAGTAGGCTTCATATTATTTACATTACCGGAAGCAGTGCCAACTTCCCTCTCAATGTCCTTATGCCGAGTTAAACTTCCTCTTTGTAGTTTCAAACCTCTACCAGCAAGTTTTGCAATCATATTCGTTCGATTGAACAAACCCGTTTATGTTACATATTTATTGCCTAAAAGGGAAAAGTTATATGTGAATGTTAAAAAATTTCGGCAGCTGTTAGAAATCTGCAGGAACCTTCTTTGACCAGAAGGTGTCAGTCTTCAGCTCTACAAATCATTCAGAACTCTAATGAGCCCTGTGACCTCTGACCTCGAAGTCTTTGTATCTTCCTTGTCTTTCTTTCACGACATCTTCTTTTTTTTTTTTTTTTTTATTCAGGCCCCGCCCTGTGCGTGTTTCTGGGTCCTACTAGGGCCTCCCCACCGACATTCTCCCGTCATATCCAGACACGTCTTATAATGACAGTATAATGAGGATCTTTCATCAGGTGAAGAGATGTTGCAAAATGTTTTGTGTTTTTATTACTGTGTCATTTTATTATTTATTGTTATTGAGTCTTTGTATCTTTTTTATATATATTTGTACATTTATTGCTATTATGTGCAGAGCTAATCGGGCGGGCTGGAGAGGATGTTTCTTTTGTAGCAGCATTTGTCGCCCCCCCCCCCCCCCGGGATAAAAAGGGCGGACCACGATCGTGTGTGGCTGGCCCCCCCATCCATGTCCCTGATTGGCCCATAGAGAGCTAGTCTGACAGCTCCAAATCCTTCCTTTGCCATGGGGCGGGATTGCCTGATGAAGGAGGTGGGACCCCGGAAACACGTGGCGGCCAGGGACCAGGTCTTCTAGAGCCTATGGAGAACATGCCAAACCGCCCCCCCCCCCCAAGATGTATGAGCATCATGTGTCAACAACACAACACCCCCCCCCCAAAAAAAAAAAGAAAGAAAAAAATTGAGCACTAAACCCCCTTACAGCACACATCCCCACCCTTATCTCCCTCCAAGCTTAAATCCCTCCCCCCTTCCTAGCACAAATCCCTTCCATTCATCCCTACTAACACAAATCCCCCCCCCCCCCCCCCCGCCAAAAAAAAAGAAAAAGAAAATTGAGCACTAATCTACATTCAGTAATTATCCTCTAAGCATAAATTCTCCCTCCCTCCCAGAACAAATCTGCTTCCCCTGCTGAAATCCCCCCCCCAGTACAGATGCCCCCCCCCCCAAAAAAAAAAATACTCCTGCTAGCACAAATACTCTACCTCTCAAATTCACCCCCCCACTCCAAAAAAGCCCTCCCAGCACAAATCCTGCTCCTATCCCCCCCCCCTAAAAATCGCCCCTTCAAGCACAAATCCCCTCCATTTATCCCTATTAGCACACATCCCCCCTCCTAGCACACATCCTCTTCCACTACCCCTCCTAACACAAATCCCCCCCTCCTAGCACACATCCTCTTCCACCACCCCCCCTCCTAACACAAATCCCCCCTCCTAGCACACATCCTCTTCCCTCACCCCCCTCCTAACAAAATTCCCCCCTCCTAGCACACATCCTCTTCCACCACACCCCCCTCCTAACACAAATCCCCCCTCCTAGCACACATCCTCTTCCACCACACCCCCCTCCTAACACAACCCCCCCCTCCTAGCACACATCCTCTTCCACCACCACTCCCCCTAACACAAATCCCCCCTCCTAGCACACATCATCTTCAACCACACCTCCTCCTAACACAAATCCCCCCTCCTAGCACACATCCTCTTCCACCACACCTCCTCCTAACACAAATCCCCCTCCTAGCACACATCCTCTTCCACCATCACCCCCCTCCTAACACAACCCCCCCCCCCCTCCTAGCACACATCATCTTCCACCATCCCCCTCCTAACACAAATCCCCCCTCCTAGCACACATCCTCTTCCACCACACCTCCTCCTAACACAAATCCCCCCTCCTAGCACACATCCTCTTCCACCACACCCCCCTCCTAACACAAATCCCCCTCCTAGCACACATCCTCTTCCACCACACCTCCTCCTAACACAAATCCCCCCCCCCTCCTAGCACACATCATCTTCAACCATCCCCTCCTAACACAAATCCCCCCTCCTAGCACACATCCTCTTCCACCGCCTCCCCCCTTCTAACACAAATCCCCCTCTCCTAGCACACATCCTCTTCCACCATCACCCCCCTCCTAACACAAATCCACCCTCCTAGCACACATCCTCTTCAACCACATCCCCCTCCTAATACAAATCCACCCTCCTAGCACACATCCTCTTCCACCACACCCCCCTCCTAATACAAATCCCCCCTCCTAGCACACATCCTCTTCCACCATCACCCCCCTCCTAACACAAATCCCTCTCCCCCCTCCTAGCACACATCCTCTTCCACCACACCCCCTCCTAACACAAGCCCCCCCCCCTCCTAGCACACATCCTCTTCCACCACACCCCCCTCCTAGCACACATCCTGTGAACTGTTCCCCTGCGTGTGACGTGGGCTGAGTTTGGCGCCAAAGGACAGAGTGATTACCCGCCCATGAGAGAAGGTCGGAAAGAGCCATGAGGTAGATTTGCCACCCCATTCAATAACCAGCGGCTCCTTGGGGGTGAGCGCTACAGTAGGAATCGCATGTTCATTCACCTTTACTTGGGAAGAAGCTGACAAGGGTTAATTTGCCTGAGGAGGTTCTCCGACTTCTCATTGGCACCATATATGACCCCTTCACAGCGTCAGTGGAAACCACTCCTTTAGAGTGTATTGACCACATGCCTAATGAATGTGACAACCGGCTAGGCGTTGTCGTCGTCTTTATCCTAGGTTGCATGAACAAGGAAACCGATTCGTATTTTTCTCCCTATTTTTCGTAAAAAAATTGTAATAAGCGTTTATTGATTGGTTTGCGCAAAATTTATAGCGTTTACAAAATAGGGGATAGTTTTATGGCATTTTTATAAAAGAAAAAAATTTGAGTAATAATAGTGGCGATCAGCGTTTTTTTTTTTTTTTTGTGACTGCGACATTATGGCGGACACATTGGACAATTTTGACACATTTGTGGGACCATTGGCCCAGATTCAAGTAGCAATTGCGCCTGTGTTACCATAGGTTACACAGCGCAATTGCTTACTTGCCCCGGCGTTACGAATGCTCCTGATTCAGGAACATCGTAACGCCGACTACAGCCTAAGAAATGCGCGGCATAAGGCTCTTATGCCACGCATATCTTAGGCTGCATTCTTGCGATGACCGCTAGGGGGCGCTCCCATTGTGCTCAGCGTATAGTATGCAAATTGCATACTAACACCGATTCACAATGTTGCGCGAGCCCTGCGTACGCAAGTTACGTCGATACCATACGGCGTGTTTAGCGTAAGGCTGCCCCTTCTAATAGTAGGGGCAGCCAATGCTAAAGTATACCCGCCGTTCCCGCGTCGCGAAATTTGAATGTTACATCGTTTGCGTAAGTGATTCGTGAATGGCGCTGGACGCCATTCACGTTCACTCTGAAGCAAATGACGTCCTTGCGACGTCATTTGCCGCAATGCAGTAGTAAAGCAAGTTTCCCGACGGAGCATGCGCTCTACGCTCGGCGCGGGAGCGCGCCTAATTTAAATGATTCCCGCCCCCTACGGGATCATTTAAATTGCGTGCTTTAGCGCCGGGCAATTTTGCCGGCGCGCCCTCGCAATTTACGGAGCTACTGCTCTGTGAATCGAGGGCAGCGGAGCAAATTTGCGGGGGCGCAGGGCAAAATCGTTGCCCTGCGCCTCCGCAAAAAAAGCTCAATTCTCTTTGAATCCGGGCCATTGTCATTTATACAGTAAAAAGTGCTATAAAAATGCACCGATTACTGTGAAAATAGCAATGGCAGTTTGGGAGTTAACCACAAGCGGGCGCTGTAGGGGTTAAGAGTGACCTCATATGTGTTTCTAACTGTAAGGGGGCGGGTCTGGACGTGTGACGTCAGTGATCGTCTTTCCCTATATCAGGGAACAGACGATCACTGTCACTGCCACAATGAAGAACGGGGAAGGTTTGTTTACACTCGCCTCTCCCCGTTCTTCAGCTCCTGTGACACGATCGCGGGACACCGGCGGCGATCGGGTCCGCAGGTCCCGCGGGCGCTGTCACCAAAATTCGGACCGGACGTACGGGTATGTGCCATTCTGCCGACGTATATCGGCTTGAAGGGGTCCTTAAGTGGTTAATGAGCTAAACCTTTCCCTGCCAGGAATCGGGACATAATGAAAAAAAGTTTTGTTGAGAAAAGCAACAATAATGCCGGGTACACACGAGAGGATTGATCCGCGGATACGGTCCGCCGGACCGTATCCGTGGATAAATCCTCTCAAGGATTTCCGCGGATTTTGATCCGATGGAGTGTACTCACCATCGGATCGAAATCCGCGCCGAAATCCCATCGCGATGACGTGTCGCGCCGTCGCCGCAATGATGACGCGGCGACGTGCGCGACGCTGTCATATAAGGATATCCACGCATGCGTCGAATCATTACGACGCATGCGAGGGAGGGAATCGGACGGATCAATCCGGTGAGTCTGTACAGACCACCGGATCGATCCGCTGAAGCCGATTCCAGCGGATAGATTTCTTAGCATGATAAGAAATTTTTATCTGCTGGAAATCGGTCGGCCCGAAAAAAATCCGCGGAAAAAGATCCGCTGGGTTGTACACACTAGCGGATCTATCCACAATTTACCACAGAATTCCAATAATATTCTGCAATGTACACAAACCAATGGAATTGTAGACATCATAAACATGCTCCTCCCCCCTTTTGGTGAAAATCTGAAGAGCACATAGAAATATAAAAGGATGTCCCGTCTCTCATCAGGCCATAGCTGGCTCCGGTAGTCATCCACGGGTGATCATCCACGGGTGACTCCTCTACCACCTTCTCTGGAAATGCTGGTCTTTTGAGGGTGTTGGCACAATAGTAAAGCAAACATTCAAAGCCACCAACAGGTGATTGCCATGTGTGAACAGGCAAAGTATTACTTTATGTACCTGCTATGCAAAGTACTCCCTGTGGAGGAGCTCAGGCTATGCATCGTGGCTGCAGGGAGCAAGGCACAACAATACCCAGCAATGCAGCATTTAATTGAGCTCACCCATCCTCCATCATCAGACCATAAAGACTGGCACAGCGCGTGCATAGGGGAGACTCTGCCAACACCGCTGCCCATGTTACATGGACCCCAAACAAGCCCTGATAAAAGCCGCCCGAGGACCAGCAGCGGGGCTTCCTGGATTAGGGGTCATTTAGCCAAGACACCAGGGACTGCGTCCAGCCTAATCCACACGCATGGACGGACGGGCAGCCCTTAAGACCAGCCAGGTAGAGGAGCTCACCCAGGTCCTGCGTATAGGAGGAAAAAATAACGCCAAGGCTGTAGGTGGGCTAAAATGTATTTAAGTCCTGAAGGCATGGGGGGGGCTGAGCCTATACCCAGCTGTGCTGACATGGAGCCATCAGGAAAAACGATGTGCAGTAGCGGCTGGTGCTCAAAATTTGGGGGGGGGGGGGGTGCAAACAACAAACTGAAAAAAAAAACACATCAATTGCAGCTACTGTGCCCATCAATTGCCGCCACTGTGCCCATCAATTGCCGCCACTGTGCCCATCAATTGCCGCCACTGTGCCCATCAATTGCCGCCACTGTGCCCATCAATTGCCGCCACTGTGCCCATAAAGCACAGCCACTGTGCCCATCAAAAACATCCACTGTGCCCATCAAATGCAGCCACTGTGCCCATCAAATGCAGCCACTGTGCCCATCAAGCGTTGCCACTGTGCAATAAAATGCTGCCACTGTACCCATCAAAAGCAGCCACTGCGCCATCAAATGCTGCCACTGTACCCGTAAATTGCCGCCACTGTGCCATTAAATGCAGCTACTGTACCCATCAAATGCAGCTACTGTATCCATCAATTGCTGCCAGTGTGCCCATCAATTGCCACTACTGTGCCCATCAATTGCCACTACTGTGCCCCATCAAATGCTGCCAGTGTGCCCATCAATTGTCGCTACTGTGCCCCATCAAATGCTGCTCGGCACTTACCTGTCTCGCAGCGGGGTCAGCGGCAGTGTCCTGCACGTCCTTCATGTCTTCTTCCGTCCTTTCTATCAGGCGTCCAATAACAGCGTCTGACGTTTTAGGAAATCAAGTGACAGACTCAAGCACCTGATTGGCTGAGAGGCTGTTCAGTGTTAGCAAAGCAAATTCCTTCGCTAACACAACGCTGAGTGAACAGCGAGCGCCCAGCATGGCACGCGCTGTTCACCTTTTTGGGCGCCTATTAGGCCTTGTACACACGAGAGGATATCCGCTGGAAACGGTCCGCCGGACCGTTTCCAGCGGATAAATCCTCTGGCGGATTTGGATCTGATGGCTGTACTCACCATCAGATCGAAATCCCAGCGGAATACATCTGCGGTGACGTGGCCGCGACGATGACGCGGCGACATGCGCGACCCTGGAAGGTAAATACTTCCATGCATGCGTCAAATCATTATGACGCATGCGAGGGAGGGGAGCGGACGGACTGATCCGGTGAGTCTGTACAGACGACCGGATCAGTCCGCTGGACTGGATTCCAGCGGATAGATTTTGTAGCATGCTAAGAAATTTTTATCCGCTGGGAATCCGTTGGCTGGATTTTTATCCGCCTGAAAATGTCCGCTCGGACGTACACACGACCGGATCTATCTGCTGGAACTGATCCGCGGATAAATCCCAGTGGATTGATCCGGTCGTGTGTACGGGGCCTCAGAGCCTACGGTTCTAGTCAGGCGCCTTCAAAAAACACCCCCGCCGCTGTAATTCAGGTGCCCGGCGCCCGAAAAAAAGGGGTAAGGCACCTGAATAGGGGGTGGCAGCGGCGACCATAGATAGATTTATACATTGCATAAATCTATCTATGATAATAGAGCGGTGCCAGGAGAGAGGGGGCAGTGTGCGCGCGACCCGGTCCGAAGCTCCGTGACCGCGCCTGTGGGACCCGCGGACCCGATCGCCGCCGGTGTCCTGCGATCGGTCACAGAAGCTGAAGAACGGGGAGAGGTGTGTGTAAACAAATCTTCCCCGTTCTTCTCTGTGGCAATGTCACTGATCGTCTGTTTCCTGATATAGGGAACGACAATCACTGAAGTCACACACCCAGCCCCGACCCCCTACAGTTAGAAACACACATGAGGTCACACTTAAACCCTACAGCACCCCCTAGTGGTTAACTCCTTCACTGCATTGTAATTTTCACAGTAATCAATCCTTTTTCTTAGCACTTTTTGCTGTGAAAATGACAATGGTCCCAAAAATGTGTCAAAATTGTGTCCGCCATAATGTCGCAGTCATGAAAAAAATCGCTGATCGCCGCCATTAGTAGTAAAAAATAAAATAATAATAAAACTATCCCCTATTTTGTAAACGCTATAAATGTTGTGCAAACCAATCGATAAACGCTTATTGCGATTTTTTTTTACCAAAAATAGGTAGAAGAATACGTATCGGCCTAAACTGAGGAATTTTTTTTTTTTATATATATATGTTTTTGGGGGATATTTATTATAGCAAAAAGTAAAAAATATTGCATTTTTTTTCAAAATTGTCGCTCTATTTTTGTTTATAGCGCAAAAAATAAAAACCGCAGAGGTGATCAAATACCACCAAAAGAAAGCTCTATTTGTGGGAAAAAAAGGACGCCAATTTTGTTTGGGAGCCACGTCGCACGACCGCGCAATTGTCAGTTAAAGCGACGCAGTGCCGAATTGTAAAAACGCCTTTGGGCATTTAGCAGCATATTGGTCCGGGGCTTAAGTGGTTAATATTGGAAATAGTCATTGTGATTTTAATACACAAACTCCAAGTCGTTTCCATTGCTCAGAACATTTTAATATAAAAGGCAGTTCCTTCCTTGAGCAAATAATAGAAATGATTCACCGACGCCAATTAAATCACAGATACAGAACATGAATGTAGTCATCCTGTGCAGCGAGTGATAAGCCCTGGAAAAACCGGTTCTCCGGCAAGCACTATGGTTGTAGGTTGAACATTGAACCTGGGTGTGAGAGGGAAATGCAAACATCTCAGACTCTGGTTGGCAGGTAACAAAGGTCGCTCAGATCCCTCCCAAGGTGGAAAAGACTTCTGAACAGCTGAAACGCCCAACTCGGCTCGGCTCGGGCTGGAGAATAAGGGGTTACGTCGCTTATCGGGATCCATAAAAGAAGTCTTGAGAAGGATTTTGGGTGCCGGTCTTCCTTCCTGGTTTTATGGTGATATTAGGATGTAACATTCCCATCTATAGGCACTGAGGATTATCCGATACGAGGAGAGGAGAGGCCTGGAAAATATGACTTTCCTGGAATACTATCTAAGGAAAAGGTGAAGAGTCAAAGGAAGAAAAGAAGACCAGCAACAGACCCAATTCTCCGATACTAAAGATCATTTCTGGCCAAAGGAGACAGAACACAGATGAGCTGAAGGATACCACCATCCCGGCTCCATTCATGGTATGACGGCTCCAAGTCCTAGAGATCTTATCAAGGTAATTCACACCAAGCGATGGGCGTGAGGTCAGAAGGGCGATTGTGAAACTGGTGGAGGGTGGGAAATGTCAGAATAACCCAAGTTTAAGGCCTCGTACACACGGCCGAGGAACTCGACGTGCCAAACACATCGAGTTCCTCGGCCAGTTCAGCCCTGAAGCCGCCGACGAGCTCGGCGGGCCGAGAGCTCCCATAGAACAACGAGAAAATAGAGAACATGTTCTCTATTTTCTCGACGAGTTCCTCGGCGACTCCATCGGGCCGAAAGTGTACACACGACAGAGTTTCTCGGCAGAATCCGGCTCTGACCGAGTTTCTCGACGAATTCTGCCGAGAAACTCTGTCGTGTGTACGAGGCCTAAGAATCACTTTCCTTTACAGAGTCGCTTACTAGCTCACTGAATAGCGAGGAAGCCCCATCTCTGGGGAAATAAGATGGTGACACCAAGGAAAAGATTAGATGGTGTTAGTGATTCTGTTGATTAACAATTTTTCTACTAGACATGTGCATTCGTTTTCGTTAGAATGCATTTTCGTCCGAAAATCGCGTTTTTTCGTTTTTGTTTTAACAAACGATAACGAAAGTGCAAGAAACGAAAACCGAAAGATCCGACATAAAAAATGCTTTGTTTTCGTTTTCGTTGCGGTAAAAATTCGATATAGAGAGATTCGACATTATAGAGAAAAGATTTGACATGATAGAGAAAAGATTCGACATCATAGAGAAAAGATTCAACATTATAGAGAAAAGATTCGACATCATAGAGAAAAGATTTGACATGATAGAGAAAATATTCGACATGATAGAGAAAAGATTCGACATGATAGAGAAAAGATTCGACATCATAGAAATAATAGATTCGACATTACAGAGAATAGATTTCGATTTATGAGAAAATAGATTCGACATTATAGAGAATAGATTCGACATTATTACTAGTCATACAACATTAGAATTCTTGTAGGCGGAATATTCGAACGGAAATGTACAATTCGACGTAAAGTTTCGACGTTCCGTCGAATATTCTTTTGACCATTCGACAGAAACCAAGTATTATTGGATTTTCGGACGAAAGCTATTCCCCAACGAAAAACGAAATAAATCAAAACGATTTTCGGGGGTGAACTAAATAAATTTATTTTCCAAACGAAAACGAAACGAAATATTCCAGTCTGCACATGTCTATTGTCTACCAGCATCATTTATAAATGGATATTAAACATATACATCAAGAGTTAGGCTCGTCTTCATAAAAAAATGCCACTTGCACTAGACATAGTGAGAGCAATAATTCCAGGCCCATCATTACCGGTCAAATTTCAACTGATGGCCTGTAAAGTTTTTTTTTAAAGAGTTGCCTATGGGCAATTTTGGGCAGGGCTGTCTTAATGAGAGGGCACACCTGGGCACTGCCCAGGGGCCCCAGCTGTATGGGGGGGGCCTGCACTTTCCCCAAAGCAGCTGGTCCTTAAGCCCACATTGCCCAGAAATTGGGGGGGCCCATGATGGCACTGAGAGTGATAGATACACAGGGGAGGCAGTCTGCCTCTTACCTACTTAATGTCTGTTTACCTGCACTGTCATCATTGTAGGGGCCCCAGAGCATTACTTTGCCCAGGGGCCCATCATGCTATTAAGATGGCCCTGATTTTGGGTACCAAAGTTTTTTCCCCATTGCACAGGTGCCTGACATTTTAAGGCTTAACATGTTGGGTCTCCATTTAGTCGCTGCAACCTCATATTTTATATTTTACTGAAAAATTTGTTGTCTGACTATACAGTAGATCTGGGTTTTTCCCACGCATGTTTGAAGCCATTTACTGTTGACTGTCTCTCTACCTCTGCTGGTATTCCAATCATCAACTACCCTTTCAACTATGCCAAGCATTTTGAGGAGAACCCTGTGCATTGTTTTGGCATGGGGTCCCCCTTAAAATCCATACCAGACCCGGAGAGTCTGGTATGGAATGGGGGGGGGGGGGGGGGGGGGCAATACTGTTTTTTTTTCTTGTTTTTTCCAATGCCGGCTCTTTATATTCTACGGTGAGCAGCAGGGATGACAGATTGGTGTTAGGATGCCGGTTGGTGCCAACTCCTTTACAGATGGTGACTCATCCGCGCTGCTGACAGCAAGAAGGAGTCACTGGGTGCCAACTCCTTCAAATGCCAGAGATTAAAGGCGTTGTTCAAAACATTGTACAAGAATGTGCACAAAAACGCACATAAAAATAAACAAAACACACCAAAAAAAGCGACACTCAGGTGAATGCAGCCTAAAATATCTCCAGTTTCCAAATGATGGTAAAGTGTAACAAAACTTTAACATAAAAGTTACATAAAGGTTGCAGAATTTAATTATTGCCCAACCCCTTGCCGCCCGGCGCCCGCCATATGGCAGAATGGCGGCGGCAAAGTGGTTGTGATATCCTGACCGGACGTCATGTGACGTGATCAGGGTATCCCAGACGACGCGTACCCGCGGGGGCACGCAGTGCGACGATCGGAGGTGCTGTGTGTCAATCTGACACACAGCAACTCCGATCGTGGTATGGAGCCTCTGACAGAGGCTTCATACCACGTGATCAGTTGTGACCAATCACAGCTGATCATCGTGTGACCCAGGAAGTGCCGGTAAACGTCTCTCCTCGGTTCACGCTGACAGGGAGAGCAGATCGGAGGCTCTCCCTGTCAGAGGGGGCGGGGTCTGTGCTGATAATCAGCACATTGGGGTAGATTCAAAAAGCAATTGCGTCTGCGTAACCATAGTTACGCCGGCGTATCGAATGCTCCTGATTCAGGAACCTCGATACGCCGACTGCAGCCTAAGATATGCCTGGCATAAGGCTCTTATGCCGTCATACCTTAGGCTGCATTCTTACGCAGGCCGCTAGGTGGCGTTCCCGTAGTGGTCAGCGTAGAGTATGCAAATTGCATACTAACGCCGATTCACAACCGTACGCGCGCCATGCGTACGCAGTTTACGTCGTTTGCGTACGTCGGTTTTTGCGTAAGGCTGCCCCTGCTATTAGCAGGGGCAGCCAATGCTACGTATACCCGCTGGACGCCATTCACATTCACTTTGAAGCAAATGACGTCCTTGCGACGTAATTTACCGCAATGCACGTCGGGAAAGTTTCCCGACGGAGCATGCACACTACGTTCGGCGCGGGAACGCGCCTAATTTAAATGATCCACGCCCCCTACGGGATCATTTAAATTGCGCGCTCTTACGCCGGGCATTTTTCAGGAGCGCCCACGCAATTTAAGGAGCTACTGCTCCGTGAATCAAGCATAGCGCAGGAAATTTACGGAGGCGCAGCGGCAAAACGGTGTGCTGCGCCTCCGTAAGAAATGGGCAAATGTACCTGAATCTACCCCATTGATTATCAGCACAGCCCCCATCAAAAGGTGTCAATCAGTTGCCAGTAAATGCCCATCACATGCCAGCCTGTGCCCCTCTATAAAGCTTGTCAGTGCCCATGAATGTGCAGATCAGTGCCCACAACAGTGCCCAAAAAGTGCCAATCAGTACCCCATTAGTAATGCCTGTGAGTGCCCCATCAAAATGCCTGTCAGTAGCGCCTTATCAGTGCTGCCTATACAGTGCCGCCTATCGGTGCCCATCAGAGTCACCTATCAGTGCCATCAGTGCTGCCTATCAGTTTTTTATAAATTGTCGCTCTTTTTTTGTTTATAGCTCAAAAATTTAAAACTGCAGAGGTGATCAAATACCACCAAAAGAAATCTCTATTTGTGGGAAGAAAATGATAACAATTTCATTTGGGCGCAGTGTTGCATGACCGCGCAATTGTCATTCAAAGTGCTACATGGCGCTGAAAGATAAAAAATTGTCTTGGTCAGGAAGGGGGGAAGTGCCCGGTATGGAAGTGGTTAAGCAAGTGATGTCATTCATCCCAGGAGTCTTCAGGGAGGAGAGGAGGAGTTTTTTTTTCCAGCTAAGCACACTCTCCTGCATGCATGCTTGAGCCAAGGGCAGATGGATTCCAAGAAGTTAATGGTACATGAATCATTTGCCATTACTCGAGATGGCCATGTCCAGAAATGCTAGGAAGGTGTTTTTCAAAGAGATTTCTCAACAAAATAAAGCAAGGAGACAGAGGGGGCTCTAGGCTTTGTGAGGCCTTAGGCAAAACTTGACATGGGCCCCCACTCACACCCATGATGGGGAAAAATAATTCAAGGACAAGATCCTCTTCCCCACAACCCTGGCCGGTGGTTGTGGGGGTCTGCGGGCAGGGGGCTTATCGGATGCTGGAAGACCCCTTTAACAAGGCGGCCCCCAGATCCTGCTTTTTAATAACTAATGGGCGGGGGCCACCTGGTGAACCCGCCCCCCTTTTGACATCATTGACTTAGGGCATGCTGGGTCATTGACATCACAAGGGGTGGTGTCACCGATATTCCCTGGTTGTTAGGGACGCTGACAGCCCCTCTCCTGAGTCAGGGCTCTTAACGCTGCCTGAGCACAGCAGCGTTAAGGTTCCCTGTCATGGGCGTCCGCTCCATAGGGCAAGGGGGGCAATTGACCCCCCCCTGGAAAATCGAGAAGGTGTTGAAGAGTCTTGCGGCCGCGGGCTGTCTGAGCGGCCCCGGGCCGGATGTCACACAGATACAGCAAGCAGAGTGAAGCCGCCTCCCCCTCCAGTGTTTATGTGTACACAGGGGGAGGGAACCATGCTGTGACCCGGCTGTGCTGATGGCTGATCTGAGGTACTGAATGGGATGGGGGGAGGGGAGGTCCGTCTGTGCTGAAGGGGGGGGGGGGTTTGTGCTGAATGGGGGTCCATCTGTGCTGAAGGGGGGTTTGTGCTGAATGGAGGGGTCTGTGCGGAATGGGGGGCTGTGCTGAAGGGGAGGTCCATGTGTGCTGAATGGAGGGGTCTGTGCAAAAAGGGGGGTCTGTACTGAATGGAGGGTTTTGTGCTAAGGGGGGGTCTGTGTTGAAGGGGGGTCTGTACATTCTCTATGCTATATTTATATGGGCATTGAGTGAAGCTAAATTATCTCAAGAGCTATTTCACACTGCAGACTGGCTGCGTTATTGGGAAAGTGCCGCTTCACCATCGTTTTAGCTGCGCTATTTGGCTATTTGGCGCTATTTGGCTGCTAGCCGGGGAGCTTTTAACCCCTGCTAGCGTTTGAAGAAAGGGTTAAATGTGTATCGCCACTGCGGAAGCGCCCCCCCCCCCCCCTGAAAAAATTTCAGCGGACGCCCATGTTACCTGTCCCTCAAAACTGGGGTAATGGATTGGGTAAGTTAGACGGCCGTGAGGCCCCTGTGAGTGTGAGGCCTTAGGCTACCGCCTAATTAAAGAGCCGCCTCTGCAAGGAGACATAGATGGATGGGGGTTGTGGTTTGCTTTGAATAATGAATTAAAATTTGTTTTTGTGGGGTTCAGATGCAGTAAAGATCTGCTTTAACCAGGGCCGATCCTAGGGTCACAGACGCCTGGGTGCGGAAATATTTCTGGCGTCCCCACATGGGTGTCCTCATTTTACTAACTCCTCCCCTTTACAAATGTTTCTATGGCAATGACTCAACCACAGAGATGCTCCCCCTCGAAGTCTTCATTACCCCGGGATCCTTACATGATCTCTTAACAATAAACAAAATACAGGAAGAGAAGCAGAGAACTTTATTGGGACCTGGAGGGGGGACTTTCTGATGGACACAGAGAGGTATTCTGTTAGCTGTTCGGCGCCCCCACCTCTGCAGGCACCTGGGTGCAATGCACCTTGTGCACCCTGCCTAGGATCGGCCCTGGCTTTAACTTTTTCGATTTAACTTTTCTTTTGCCTGCACCCTGAGTTTTATTCCCGAGTGACCCCCACGTTGGCCCTTTACTCCCCCTCTGGTTACTTTTCACTGCCAGTCCACTAACAGAGCACAGAACCCAATACTGTACAATTCTTAAAGCGGAGTTCCACCCAAAAGTGGAACTTCCGCTTAACCCACTCCTCGCCCCCTTACATGCCACATTTGGCATGTCATTTTTTTGGGGGGGTTAGTGGGGGCTTCAGGAGAAGTGGGACTTTCTGTCCCACTTCCTCCTTCCGCCGAGGGGCTGGTAAGGCGAATAGCTTAATCGCCTACAGTGGCCCCTCCCTGTAGGCGAGCGCCTGGGACACATGACGGGTCCAATGCGATCGCCTGTCCAATGAGCAGGGCTGGCCCTATGATGGGACCGGGTGGTACCATGGGTACCAGGCAGCACTTTTAGGGGGGCAGCATACTGATGCCCGCCATCCCGTTCCGCCAGCTCCGCTACCCAAATAAAATTGATGTCCTTTTTTTCCCCACAAATAGAGCTTTCTTTTGGTGACATTTGATCACCTCTGCGGTTTTTATTTTTTGTGCTATAAATATATATATTTTTTAACTTTTTGCTATAATAAATATCCCCAAAATTTAGAAAAATAAACTATTTTCTTCAGTTTAGGCCAATATGTATTCTTCTACATATATGTGGTACCAAAAAAAACACAATTAGCGTACATTGATTCGTTTGCGCAAAAGACATTGTGGCCGCCGGCAATTCACAGGTCCCTTTATACTCCTGGATACATGTATAGAGCCATGGCAGGTCCTTTTATACGCCTATATGTATGTATAGAGCCATGACAGGTCCTCTTTATACTCCTTTATACATGTATAGAGCCATGTCAAGTACTCTTTATAGTCCTATATACATTTATAGAGTAATGACAGGTCCTCTTTATATTCCTTTACATGTAAAGAGTCTCGACAGGTCCTCTATATACATGTATAGAGCCATGACAGGTCCTCTTTATACTCCTATATACATGTATAGAGCCATGACAGGTCCTCTTTATACTCCTATATACATGTATAGAGCCATGACAGGTCCTCTTTATACTCCTATATACATGTATAGAGCCATGACAGGTCATCTTTATACTCCTATATACATGTATAGAGACATGACAGGTCCTCTTTATACTCCTATATACATGTATAGAGCCATGATGGGTCCCCTTTAGTTATCATGATATAAAATAATGAATGTGGGGGCCTTTTGGTTGGTGTGATTTTTTTTCTGGGGGGGCAGCGTTTCATTCTTGGTCCCAGGCAGCACAATGTCTTGGTCCGGCACTGCCAATGAGAGAGCGCAGCGCCGCTCACGCATGCGCAGTGGGTGCCCGGCCGCGAAGCCGAAAGCTGTCAGTGCCGGGTGCCCACACTTAGGATGAAGACGCCGGCCGGGGAGAGGGGGGGGGAGAGGAGCGGAGCCCCGGCCGGCGCGTCGCTGGAACGTGGAGCAGGTGAGTGTGTGTTTATTAACCAGTTAACAACCGCCCTATAGACGAAATACGTCCACAAGGCGTTTTTTTAACTCTGGGAGGGCGTCAATGTACGTCCTCCCAGAATCGCGCTCCCGCGTGCCCTCTGGGGCGCGCACACAGGAATCTCCGTGACTGCCGGGTCCTCCGGACCCGGCTGATCACGGATCACGGTAAATCGCCGCTGATAGCGGCGGTTTACCACGTGATCGCTCCGTCCAATGACAGAGCGATCACTTGTAAACAAACTGGCGTCATGTGATGACGCCGGTTCCTCCCTCTCCTCTCTGTACCGAACGGTACAGTGTGAGAGAGGAGAGGGGAGAGAGCGGATGCAGCAGCTGCTGGCTAGATCTGTGACACATGCAGTCACAGATCCAGCCATCTATCCCTCCCTGTGCAATACTCTGCAGTACCAGCCATACCCCAAAATACTCTGCTGCAATACCCCAAAATACTCTGCTGCAATACCCCAAAATACTCTGCTGCAATACCCCAAAATACTCTGCTGCAATACCCCAAAATACTCTGCTGCAATACCCCAAAATACTCTGCTGCAATACCCCAAAATACTCTGCTGCAATACCCCAAAATACTCTGCTGCAATACCCCAAAATACTCTGCTGCAATACCCCAAAATACTCTGCTGCAATACCCCAAAATACTCTGCTGCAATACCCCAAAATACTCTGCTGCAATACCCCAAAATACTCTGCTGCAATACCCCAAAATACTCTGCTGCAATACCCCAAATACTCTGCTGCAATACCCCAAAATACTCTGCTGCAATACCCCAAAATACTCTGCTGCAATACCCCAAATACTCTGCTGCAATACCCCAAAATACTCCGCAATACCCCACAATACCCCACAATACTCCACAATACCCCACAATACTCCACAATACCCCACAATACTCCACAATACCCCACAATACTCCACAATACCCCACAATACCCCACAATACTCCACAATACCCCACAATACTCCACAATACCCCACAATACTCCACAATACTCCACAATACCCCACAATACCCCACAATACCCCACAATACCCCACAATACTCCGCAATACCCCACAATACTCCACAATACTCCACAATACCCCACAATGCCCTGAAACGTCGCCTATGGGGATTTTTAAGTAGCGAAGCTTGGCGCCATTCCACGAGCGTGTGCAATTTTGAAGGGTGACATGTTAGGTATCTATTTACTTGGTGTAACTTCATCTTTCACATTATGCAAAAGAATGAAGAAAAAATACTACATTTACTAAATTTTATAACAGAAACAAAGAAAAATTATTTTTTTTTACAGAATTTTCAGTATTTTTTCTGTTATAGCGCAAAAAATAAAAAACCCAACGGTGATTAAATACCACCAAAAGAAAGCTCTATTTGTGTGAAAAAAAGGACGAAAATTTCATCTGGGTACAGTGTTGTATGACTGAGTAATTGTCATTCAAATTGTGAGAGCACCGAAAGCTGAAAATTGGTCTGGTTATTAAGGGGGTTTATGTGCCCGGTGGTCAAGTGGTTAAAAGCCAGCAGCTACACTTTTTGTAGCTGCTGACTTTTAATAAACGCAAAAAATGCCTGGACCTCCCCTTTAGGCTAGGTTCACACCTATGCGAATTGAGTGCGGTTTAAACCGCATCTAATTCGCAGGACATTTCAAAATACATTGTTTTCAATGAGGCTGGTTCACATATGTGCGATGCATTCGCACTGCGTATTGCCTCCAAACCGTGTGCGGTTTTTATGTATTGCGGTGCGGCTCAGGTGCGAATTCAGTCCCATTATCTTCTATGGGTACGCATCTAATTCGCACATGTGTTCAGTTCTCTGCAGGAGTTTCTCTCATTCAGCTCAATACAATTCTCCCCCACTCTCCTCTCACCCGGAAGTTCTCCCAGGTCTCCAAATTCGCACCTGATCTGCAGCTAAACCGCAGTTGATCTGCAGAACACCCTCTAGAGAAATCTGCAACGACAACGCAGCTCAAAAAAGCAACGCACTAGTGTGATTCCGGCCTTAATCTTACCACTCCTTGTACTATACCTGACATTGTACACACAGTCTTTCTGGTTGCCATGTTACCTTTGTATCAGATTCTTCACATTTCTTACCGACTCTAATCACCTCCAGGAATGCGGACAGGCGAGTCTCCTAATGACCCCAATCCCTGAGATTGTCGTCCCTTCTGTGTCTGTGCAGAACTTTATATATATGTATCTCCGGGGATAATTTAAAATAAAAACATTGGCCCGGATTCACATACATTGGCGCATATTTATGCCGGCGTAGCGCATCGAATATACGCTACGCCGACGCAGCGCAGAGAGTAGGGTTGCCACCTGTCCGGGATTCACCCAGACAGTTCGGGTTTGGAATAATGTGTCCGGGTTTCAGACTGGACTATAGCTTCCCAGCAGGGTTGCTGGCTGCAGTTGTCTAAGCTAAGAGTGTCTGTTACACCCAAAGCCAGGACTAAAAAATCGCCCCCCCCCCCCCCATCCCACCACACACAGACGGGAGAGGAGAGAGGGCTCGATCTTCACCTCTTCCTCCCACCCCTACCCCTCTGTGTCTGCCCACACTTCAATCCCCGGTGCTGTGCCTGAGAAAAGAAAAGTGGCGGCCGGAAATTGGAAGTCCAGCAGCCTCAGATAGATCTGAATGAGAGGTGCTGACTGCCAAGGGGTGGGTGAGCTCACCATCCATCCCTGTCTGTGACTGAAGTCTCCCCCCTTATCTCCTGCCTCTGAGTACACTAAGGTAAATCAGGGTTCTCAGAGTACCCCTTACATCAGTGTTCCCCTATACACCAGAGGCCACAGTGTTCTCCCTTACATCAGAGTCTTCTCCGTACATCAGAGTTCTCAGTGTTCCCCCGGAAATCAGGGTTCTCAGAGCATCCCTTAGATCAAAGTTCCCCTTTACACCAGAGGCCGCAATGTTCCCCTTTACATCAGAGTCCTCTTCGTGTGTCAGAGTTCTCAGTGTTCCCCCTGAAATCAGGGTTCCCAGAGCATCCCATATGTTAGAGGCCCCAGAGTTCTCCCTTACTTCAGAGTCTGCAGAGTCCCCCCTTAGTGAAAGGCAACTCTATAAATTCAGATGTAAAAGGGGAACTCTGTGGACCCTGATGTAAAGGGGGAGTCTTGTTATTAACTTCATATGATTAGAAATGGTATTTATTAGCAAAATAGATGTATAAAAAAAATTATGTGCGCCGCTAAAGTGTTCGGGTTTGACCTAAAGAAAAAGTGGTAACCCTAGCAGAGAGGCAAGCACAGTATTCACCAAGCACTCGCTCTCAAATCTACGCAGGGTTTTCTCGGCGTATTCCGGCGCAGGTGGAAGTGGGCGTGAGCCATGCTAATGAGGCGTGACCCCATGCAAATGATGGGCCGAGTGCCTTAACAAGTACTTAAAACGAACGGCGCATGCGCCGTCCCGTGGACGCATTCCCTGTGCGCATGCTCAGAATCACATCGAAACAACTGCCTAAGATACGTCGGATCGCTGCCTACGACGTGAACGTAACCTACGCTTAGTCATATACACGTACTACGTAAACAACGTAAAATACGCCGGCTTGTGTTCCCTGGTGCAGCCCTTTGCATGGATGCTGCTGAGTTACTCCTCCTTTATGGGGCATAACTTTACGCCGGGCGTAGGACTTACGCAAACCGCGTATGTTATGCGCCGGGCGCAAGTACGTTCGTGAATCGGCGTATCTCCCTCATTTGCATATGCGCATAGAAAATCCATTATCAGGCTGCATTGTTGGGCAATGGTGAAGCTGCAGGTGGGAACTGATCAGGCTGCATTAATGGGTACTGATCAGGCTGCATTGATGGGCGCTGGTGAGGCTGCAGATGAGCACCGATCAGGCTGCATTAATCGGCAATGGCGAGGCTGCAGATGGTACTGATCAGACCGCATTGATGGGCAATTGTGAAGCTGCAGATGAGCACTGATCAGGCTGCATTGTTGGGCAATGGTGAGGCTGAAGATGGTACTGATCAGGCTGCACTGATGGGCAATGGTGAGGCTACAGATGGGCACTGATTAGGATGCATTAATGGGCAATAGGGAGGCTGCAGATGGGCACTAATCAGGCTGAATTAATGGACACTGGTGAGGCTGCAGATGGGCACTAATCAGGCTGAATTAATGGGCAATGGCAAAGCTGCAGGTGGGCACTGATCAGGCTGCATTAATGGGCAATGGTGAGGCTGCAGATGGGCACCAATCAGGCTGCATTAATGGGCAATGGTGAGGCTGCAGGTGGACACTGATCAGGCTGCATTGAGGGCGCTGGTGAGGCTGCAGATAGGCACTAATCAGGCTGCATTAATGGGCAATGTTGAGGCTGCATTGATGGGCGCTGACCCTTATTTTGTTTTAAATTTCTGTATTTAAGATGAAATGTTTTTCCTGAAATGTTCCTCTTAAAATTGAGGTAGGTGTTATACGCTGAGAAATACGGTATGATGTAATCATTTAATTATCGTCTACATTTGTAATTATTGTTATTATAAGGATTAGCATTGCAACTATACCGGTATTGGTATCGGTTGTGAAAACGCTCCAATAATAAAACTGATACCATAAGACCCGGTTCACATGTCGGAAATAAAGGGCCAGATCCACATAGAAATGGATCGGCGCAGCGTATCAGAGATACGCTACGCCGCCGTAATTTTTCCGGCTTTGGTTCGAATCCTGAAAGATTGCGCGCCGAAAGTTACGGCGGCGTAGTGTTTTTCTGGCGGCGGAATTAAAATCGGCGATTAGGGGGCGTGATTCATTTAAATGAAGCGCGTCCCTGCGCCGATTGAACTGCGCATGCTCCGTTTCGAAATTTCCTGCCGTGCTTTGCGCGAAATGACGTCGCAACAACGTCATTTTTTGAACTTAGACATGACTTGCGTCCATCCCGATTCACGGACGAGTTACGCAAAAAATAAAAAAATTTAGACGCGGGAACGACGGCCATACTTAACATGGCAAGTCTAACTATACGCCGCAAAATAGCAGCTTTAACTATACGCCGGAAAAAGCCAACTAGAGACGACGTAAGAGAATGCGACGGCCGCGCGTACGTTCGTGGATCGTCGGAAAAAGCTCATTTGCATACCCGACGCGGAAAACGACGCAAACTTCACCCAGCGAGCGCCAAAGTATTGCATCTACGATCCAAAGGCGTACGAAGCCGTACACCTGTCGGATCGAACCCAGATGCCGTCGTATCTTGGTTTGAGGATTCAAACTAAAGATACGACGCGGGAAATTTGAAAGTACGCCGGCGTATCAGCAGATACGCCGGCGTACTCTCACTGTGGATCTTGCCCAAAGTATTTAGGAGCGCCCCTCGTGTGCCCCTGACACAGGGATGAATGGGCTTTCTCACCACCCAAGGATGACAATGAGATTATAACAATAGATAAACCTTTATCAATCTATAAGTTAAAAAGAAAGTCCCATATCCATAGAAATAAAATGTAACAATTAAAAAACGTGACAAACAACATTCCTAATGTTCCAAGCTGTTGTTTGCTAATGGAATGCAGTTACTCTTTTGATGTTCCGGTTATGTTGAAACCTTTACATGTTTCGCAGTAAGAAGCGCTTCTTCAGGAGGAATTACACAAGGGGGTAGATTCAGGTAGCAATTGCGTCTGCGTAACCATAGTTACGCAGCGCAATTGCTTACTTGCGCAGGCGTAACGACTTCTCCTGATTCAGAGAGCTTGTTACGCCGACTGCAGCCTAAGATATGCGTGGCATAAGGCTCTTATGCCCTCATATCTCAGGCTGCATTCTTACGCAGGCCGCTAGGTGGCGTTCCCGTAGTGGTCAGCGTATAGTATGCAAATTGCATACTAACGCCGATTCACTACCGTACGCGCGCCCTGCGTACGCAGTTTACGTAGTTTGCGTACGTCGTGTTTAGCGTAAGGCTGCTTCTGCTAATAGCAGGCGCAGCCAATGCTAAGGATACCCGTCGTTCCCGTGTCGCAAGGTTTAAATTTTACGTAGTTTGCGTAAGTGAATCGTGAATGGCGCTGGACGCCATTCATGTTCACTTTGAAGCAAATGACGTCCTTGCGACGTCATTTACCGCAATGCACGTCGGGAAAGTTTCCAGACGGAGCATGCGCTCTACGCTTGGCGCGGGAACGCGCCTAATTTAAATGATTCCCGCCCCCTGCGGGATCATTTAAATCGCGCGCGCTTACGCCGGGCATTTTGCCGGAGCCCCCACGCAATTTACGGAGCTACTGCTCCGTGAATCGAGGGTAGCGCAGATAATTTGCGGGGGCGCAGGGCAAAAACGGTGCCCTGCGCCTACGTAAAAACTGCGCAAATCTTACTGAATCTACCCCAATGTAATGATGAATAAACAAAATGGTATATGAGGAAAGGGAGAAAAAAAAAGGGGGGGGGGGGTTTGGTTGCTTACCCAAAAAAGCAGGCAAACAAGAGCAGCAATGATAAGGGATGACCGAGGGTGCGCCCCCCACAGCGGGCACAGGGGAAGTAAAGCAGACATACGTAACCAGGTAATAAAAATGAATATAAGGTATAATAATCTAAACAATGGGCCAGATCCACATACAATTGCACTTGCGCCACGTATCAGAGATACGCTACGCCGCCGTACCTTATCTGGCGTACTTTCAAATCCTCAAAGATTTTGCGCCGTAAGTTACAGCGGCGTAGTGTATTTCTGGCGGCGGAATTAAAATCGGCGATTAGGGGGCGTGATTCATTTAAATGAAGCGCGTCCCCGTGCCGATTGAACTGCGCATGCTCCGTTTCGAAATTTCCCGCCGTGCTTTGCGCGAAATGACGTCGCAACAACGTCATTTTTTGAACTTAGACGTGACTTACGTCCATCCCTATTCACGGACGACTTACGCAAAAAAAATTGAATTTCGACGCGGGAACGACGGCCATACTTAACATGGCCAGTCTATCTATACGCCGGATAATAGCAGCGTTAACTGAACGCCGGAAAAAGCCGACTAGCGACGACGTAAGAGAATGCGACGGCTGCGCTTAACCTTCGTGGATCGACGGAAAAAGCTAATTAGCATACCCGACGTGGAAAACGACGCAAACTCCACCCAGCGGACGCCGAAGTATTGCATCCTAAGATCCGAAGGCGTACGCCTGTCGGCTCGAACCCAGAAGCCGTCGTATCTTGGTTTGAGGATTCAAACTAAAGATACGACACGGGTAATTTGAAAGTACGCCCACAATAGGCAGCCTTACTGGCTACCAAGCTCCAATTCACATCACCACAGTAGCAGACTTAATTAGCATCTCAACAGTCTATGAGACATTCTTATTGACCTGTTGGGGGTCAGAAAAAGCAACCTGTAATATTCCAAGATCCTGCAATACATGAATTACCATTAATGTCCCATCTCATGTAATCCGAGATATCAGTTCTCAGTCATCCTATGCCCAAAAGGGACACAGGATGACCCTAGACCCAAGAGTCATTAGTGCAGCTGGCACAGGAGTACCCCCCATCCTTCAAAAGTCTCTGGGTGTCACGGGCCATTCCGTTACAGCCACTAAAATGACAACACAGTGATGGCCTCACAGATTGGATATAAATGAAATGAACAGTTGAGGTCGGACCTCACAGTACATGGTTGTGGATAAATCTAAGCGAGATTGTACCGTCAGTTTGTAAGGTGTGTGATTAGCCCAAGGGCCGTGTTTGCAGCCAGGGGGTCAAGTACATGATAGTGTTGTCTCACATTATATGAAAGCCTACATTATAGTATTTGGCATTATTATTTCATTATTGAAACTAACTTCCACAAATGGTACCTCAGGGCCGGCCTTAGGTGTTCAGGCGCCCTGTGTGAGATAATCCTGTGGCGCCCCCCCCCCCCCCCCATCTTCACCCCTCGCCCCCTGGTCACCTAAACATACACAAAGAGAAAAAAAATATATTAAGTCCCTTATATCCTCCTCCCCTTCTGTGTGTAGGCTGGCTATAAAAAGCAAATCATTTTTCTTTTTTCTTTTTTATCTGACTCAGTGTGACTTACCTTTCGGTGGACATAGTTACATAGTTACATAGTTAGTCAGGTTGAAAAAAGACACAAGTCCATCCAGTTCAACCACAAAAAATAAACAAACAAAATAAAAAACACAGTACAATCCCATACACCCAACTCCATACCCACAGTTGATCCAGAGGAAGGCAAAAAACTCCAGCAGAGCATGAGATCCAATTTGCTACAGCAGGGGAAAAAATTCCCTCCTGATCCCCCGAGAGGCAATCGGATTTACCCTGGATCAACTTTACCTACAAATCTTAGTACTCAGTTATATTCTGTACATTTAGGAAAGTATCCAGGCCTTTCTTAAAGCAATCTACTGAGCTGGCCAGAACCACCTCTGGAGGGAGTCTGTTCCACATTCTCACAGCTCTTACTGTGAAGAAACCTTTCCATATTTGGAGGTGAAATCTCTTTTCCTCTAGACGTAAAGAGTGCCCCCTTGTCCTCAGTGTTGACCGTAAAGTGAATAACTCAACACCAAGTCCACTGTATGGACCTCTTATATATTTGTACATGGTGATCATATCCCCCCTTATTCTCCTCTTCTCAGGAGAGAATAAATTCAGTTCCTCTAATCTTTCCTCATAGCTGAGCTCCTCCATGCCTCTTATCAGTTTGGTTGCCCTTCTCTGCACTTTCTCCAGTTCTCCGATATCCTTTTTGAGAACTGGAGCCCAAAACTGAACTGCATATTCCAGATGAGGTCTTACTAATGATTTGTACAGTGTGGCTTTGCATTTAAAAATGGCGCTCACTAGCGCTTATAAGCCACTTTTTCCCTTCTGTCGTCGGCTGGATAATAGCCAAATGTTTTCCAGCTTTCCCCGGCAGCTGCCATTTTTTTTCAGGTGCTGCAGCCGATGCGTTGCTCTTCACCCAGTCCCAGGACAGGGGGACCTGGCAGCGCCTGCTGCTGTGACTCGTAGGAGTCGGATTTCTGTGATGACCATGTGAGTAACTGACTGCGACTCACATTCTGCGAGCTGTGATGGCCGCACGGCGCCCCTGTTGCCCATGGCGCCCTGTGCGGCCGCACAGCTCGCACACCCCAAAGGCCGGCCCTGGGTACCGTGTTAATGAATAATAATAATAATAATAATAATAATAATAATAATAGTAATAATAATAATGGTAATATTATACCTATTTTACATTTTTGTGTCTATTTTCCAGAGAAACACATCCCTTTAAAGATTTAATTAGAGCTGAATAGTTGAAGCCGGAAGTTAAAGCATCAATTTTTCAGAAGGAAAATATTTAACGCGAAGAGATGGATACAGAAGCGGGAATTAAAATCAACCTAATGAGACAACGTATGGACCAAAGCTATGGTGAGTTCATGAATTGTTCATGTATTGTTCATGTATTGTTCATGTATTGTTCATGAATTGTTCATGTATTGTTTTAGCTTTCATTTCTGTTAACTACAGATCCAATCGCTTGTATTAGACAGAAATGTCATAGAAATGTCATACACCAAGACACAAAATATTCTACCTTTACTAACCCCTTCAATACCGGGCTTTAATACCCACCTCCATACCGCGCCTATTCTGGCACTTCTCTCCTACATGTACAAATCATCATTCTTTTGCTAGAAAATTACTCACAACCTCCAAACATTATATATGTTTTTTTAGCAGACACCCTAGGGAATAAAATGGCGGTCATTGCAACTTTTTATCTTGCACGGTATTTGCGCAATCATTTTTCAACCGCCTTTTTTTTGTAAAAAAAAAAATGGTTTCATGAATTAAAAAATAACAAAACAGTAAAGTTAGCCCATTTTTTTTGTAAAATATGAAAGGTGATGTTACACCGAGGAATTAGATACCTAACATGTCATGCTTTAAAATTGCGCACACTCATGGAACGGCGCCAAACTTTATTACTTAAAAATCTCCATAGGCGATGCTTTAAAATTTTTACAGGTTACCAGTTTAGAGCTACATGGGCCGGTCCTTAAGCGTTTAATGAGTGGAGCGGCAGCCAGTGGCCCAGATTCAAGAAGCAATTGCGCCTGTGTAACCATAGGTTACACAGCGCAATTGCTTACTTGCCCCGGCGTAGCGAATGCTCCTGATTCAGGAACATCGTAACGCCGACTGCAGCCTAAAATCTGCGTGGCATAAGGCTCTTATGCCACGCATATCTTAGGCTGCATTCTTGCGATGGCCGCTAGGGGGCGCTCCCATTGTGCTCAGTGTATAGTATGCAAATTGCATACTAACACCGATTCACAATGTTGCGCGAGCCCTGCGTACGCAATTTACGTAGTTTCCGTGCGGCGTGTTTAGCGTAATGCTGCCCCTTCTAATAGCAGGAGCAGCCAATGCTAAAGTATACCCGTCTTTACCGCGTCGCCACGTTCGAATTTTACATAATTTGCGTAAGTGATTCGTGAATGCCGCTGGACGCCATTCACGTTCACTTTGAAGCAAATGACGTCCTTGTGACGTCATTTGCCGCAATGCACGTCGGGAAAGTTTCCCGACGGAGCATGCGCTCTACGCTCGGCGCGGGAGCGCGCCTAATTTAAATGATTCCCGCCCCCTACGGGATCATTTACATTAGGCGCCCTTACGCAGGGGAAGTTTACACAGCGCACACGCAATTTACGGAGCTACTGCTCCGTGAATTGCGGGTAGCGCAGGAAATTTGCGGGGGCGCAGGGCAAAAACGCTGCCCTGCGCCTCCGTAACTAAGGGGCAAATCTACCTGAATCCGGGCCAGTGTTCCTAACAACCAGCAATTATCATAACCCCCTTATGTTGAAGGCATGTGGCCTGGGGGTCATTCCTCCCTCTCCTGGCCTGCCTGGCTGCATGCTCTATTTGGGGAAAAAAGTGACAGAACACCTAAATATCACATGTGATCTGCTTTGGTGAATGGAGCCCAATGAATGTACTATTCCCACTCAGCAGACACCATGGGGGTTATTCACAAAAGGCAAATCCACTTTGCGCTACAAGTGTAAACTACAAGTGCAAAAAGTGAAAAAGTAAACCAGGGCTGGACTAGGGCAAAAATTTGGCCCTGGACTTCATCCAGACTGGCCCACTTTGACAGGTCTCTCCCATGGCGGCCGGACAACTCCCGCGCCCCCCCCCCCCTGGCCACCCAAGCCCCCTCTCCCCCTTCACTAGCCACAAGCCGTTTTACTTTATTAGAGTAGAACGGCTGGTACTGGTACTCTTATAGGCAGTACCAGTGGGGAAGCTAGACATTATTTCACCCGGGGCAAAGAATCAGTTCGGTGCTCCACCTTATGGGACAAGATTAGGCAGAAGTGAGAAACTCCCAGGCCATAGCTGTTGAGTCAGCTGTCTGTCCCCTCCCCCATGCTCCTCTGTCGTCCCCCTTGCTCCTCTGGTCCTCCCCCTGCTTCTCTGTCCCCCCCAGGTGAGCGCTGCAGGGAGGGAGAGGAGGTGAGCGCTGCGGGAAGGGAGAGGCAGAGGAGCGAAGGGAGGCGGCAGTCCGCTGTCACTGAAGCCAGCCCACTGAGCCATTGGCCCACCGGGAAACTCCCTGTAGTTCCAATGGCCAGTCCATCCCTGAAGTAAACTGAAAGTGCACTTGGAAGTGCAGTCGCTGTAGATCTGAGGGGGATATGCAATGAAAATATAAAACAGCATTTTAGCTTGCACATGACTGAATGATAAAATCAGCAGAGCTTCCCCTCATTTCAGATCTACAGCGACTGCACTTCCAAGTACACTTTCAGTGCAATTTCAAGTAGGTTGCACTTTTGGTGCAAAGTGTATTTGCCTTTAGTAAATAACCCCCCAGGTGTCTACCATGTACCCCAATCTGCTTCTCTGCCCTTCACGTCCCGTCTAGATCTATCTCATTCTTATCTCTGTCTTTTCTTCTGTTTAGCTGAAAAGAAGAAAGGAAAGACATCGGTAAGCAAGTTTTCTGTATTTTCATTTTTATAATATAATAATAATTATGCATTCTTCAGTTTATGTACCGTATTTTCAAAGAGTTGAATCCAGCTATAATCTTGGGATTTTTTTTAAAAAAAACACAGATTTTTACATACTGTCCCTGGTTTTACCGAGGCTGTCAACCCTGATGGGGCCCCCTAGTGGCATGGGGCCCTCGGGCAGTGCCCGGGTGCCCGAATGGTCAGTCCGCCCCTGAAAGAAGCCCCGCAAAAACTTTTTGAGACCTGAAGCAGCAATTTCACAGTATAATCGTTCCCCTCTCGTGGTGGAAGGACTTGAATGAGAGTTTTTGTGGTCACTTAAGTCACTTAAATCCCCTGTGTTTCCAAATTCTGATGCTCGGTTTGAACTTCAGCAAGTCCTCTTCGCCATGTCTAGATGCCTAAATGCATTGAGTTTCTGCCGCGTGATTGGCTCATAGCATCTTTGTGTTACCAAGCTATTGAACGGGTGTACCTAAAAAAGTTGCCGGTTGCCGGTTAGTTTTCCCCATACAGTGGAACCTTTGGATTGCGAGTAACGCGGTTAACGAGCGTTTCGCAATACGAGCGCTGTATTTGAAAAAAATACTAACTCGGATTGCGAGTGTTGTCTCGCGAAATGAGCAGGATTCAGGCCAAAGCGGTGTGCAGTTCCGCGTTTGGCCTGAGGTTGGGGGGTGCCGGAGCTGATCGGCGCCGTTCAGAAATGCTCAGAAAGACACAGAAATACTCTGTTTCCGAGCCTTTCGAAAGGTTTGCCGAGGTCAGCGGAGGTGTCCTTTTCGGACGTTTTCGAGGCTCTCTGGTGCCCCCCCCCACCTCTGGCCAAATGCGGTATTGCATGCCATTGAAGTCAATGCGGAACAAATTATTGTCGTTTCCATTGACTTCAATGGGGAAACTCACTTTGATTTGCAAGTACTTTGGATTGCGAGCATTCTCCTGGAACGGATTATCCTCGTAATCCTAGGTTCCGCTGTATAGGTATGAGGATCTGATAACCACATACATTTTGCCATATCATATATATATAGTTATCTGTGCATACTTTCCATTTTGTATGACTAATGAATCTCCTTTATCCTGTTGGCAGCCCGGCTACGTGATTGGGATGTTAACCACCCTACAGCAGAGCGACATCGCATGGATAGACGCGGAGCTGAGGCGTGGTGGTGAACACATAAAGGAAATCAAATATGTCAATGTGTCTAACATTAAGACAAAAGATTTTGACAAGGCCCTTTCTGACTCTACATTCTGCCTGTACATCCTCACCGAACAGAAATGGAAAACTATCCTTTCTCCTACAGAGAGAAAAAAAGCTCTCGCAAGCTTTGGTAAGTGAGAGGAGATTGTACAGAGATACCCCATATTACCAAAAGTATTGGGACACCTGCTTTTACACACATGAACTTTAATGGCATCCCAGTCTTAGTCCGGTAGGGTTCAATATTGAGTTGGCCCCACCCTTTGCAGCTATAACAGCTTCTTCTAGGAAGGCCGTCCACAAGGTTTAGGAGGGTGTCTATGGGAATGTTTGACCATTCTTCCAGGAGCGCATTTGTGAGGTCAGGCACTGATGTTGGACAAGAAAGCCTGGCTCACAGTCTCCCCTCGAATTTATCCCAAAGGTGTTCTATCGGGTTGAAGTGTAGGCCAGTCAAGTTCCTCTACCCCAAACTCACTCATCCATGTCTTTGTGGATCTTGCTTTGTGCACTGGTGTGCAGTCAAGTTGGAACAGGAAGGGGCCGTCCCCAAACTTTTCCGACAAAGTTGGGAGCATGAAATTGTCCAAAATGTCTTGGTATGGTGACACCTTAAGAGTTCCTTCACTGGAACTAAGGGGCCAAGCCCAACCCCTGAAAAACAACCCCCACACCATAATCCCCCCTCCACCCAATGATTTGGACCAATGCACAAAGCAAGGTCCATAAAGACAACGAGTTAAACTTTATAAGTTCCCTTCACTGGAACTAAGGGGACCAAGCCCAACCAATGAGGAGACAAGCCCAACCCCTGAGGAGCCAAGCCAAACCCCTGAAAAACTACCCCACACCATAATCCCCCCTCCACCCAATGATTTGGACTAGTGCACAAAGCAAGGTCCATAAAGACAAAGAGTTATACTTTATAAGTTTCCTTCACTGGAACTAAGGGGCCAAGCCCAACCCCTGAGGAGCCAAGCCCACACCATAACCCCCCTCCACCAGATGATTTGGACCAGTGCACAAAGCAAGGTCCATAAAGACATAGATGAGTGGCTTTGGGGTGGAGGAAGTTGACTGGCCTGCACAGGGTCCTTACCTCAACCCGATAGAACACCTTTGGAATGAATAAGAGGGGAGACTGCGAGCCAAGCCTTTTTGTCCTCACACCGGATGATCTGGAAAATCGCCTAACCGCACAAATGCATTTCTGAAAGAATGGTCAAACATTCCCATAGACACCCTCCTAAACATTGTGGACGGCCTTCCCAGAAGAGATGAAGCTGTTATAGCTGCAAAGGGCGGGGCCAACTCAATATTGAACCCTACGGACTAAGACTGGGAGGCCATTAAATTTCATGTGCGTGTAAAGGCAGGCGTCCCAATACTTTTGATATAAATAATTAATACAATTAAAGTTTAGTTTTGGGATTATTACATTCTGTTCTCAACACAGGGAAGAAGAAGCCGATTGTGCTAATTGTAGACATGATAGACAGCAGTGATGAGGAGAAGAATCGGATTATAAAGGACCAGCCCAAAATTAAGGACTATATGATGGATCTCTTCTTATTCAAAAGAATAGAAGAAAAATCGGAGATTCCGCAGGACAGCGGCATTGGCCAAGGATCTACGAGTTTCCAAGGTGAGAATAAACATCTCCAGCTGGTTACATTGTATTCTCGTGGTTCATACTTGTCACACAACCCGTGATCCTGGGTTCTGTTCCTCCCCAGAACTCGGCCTGCATGAGGTTCCTGGGGTTGTGTGGATTTGCTCCATGTGCTCCCGTTCACTCCTCCAGTTTGTCTCTGTAGGAGTGTGATAGAGACATTAGATTGTGAGCTCTTCGAGGAGAAATCATTTTAGAAGCAGGATCCAGGAGAGATTCTATTCTTCACACTCTTATTTCGATAGTTACATTGTTACATAGTTACATAGTAGGGTAAGGTTGAAAAAAGACACAAGTCCATCAAGTCCAACCTATGTATTTTATTATATATCAGTTAGGGTTGTCCCGATACCACTTTTTTAGGACCGAGTACAAGTACCGATTTTCAAGTACTCGCCGATACCGAATACCGATATTTTATTTTAAATGTGTCCCCAAATGCAGCCATGTCCCCCCACAGATGCAGCCATGTCCCCCCATATGCAGCCATGTCCCCCCATATGCAGCCATGTCCTCCCATATCCAGCCATGTCTCCCCCCATATCCAGCCACGTCCCCCCCATATGCAGGCATGTCCCCCCCATATCCAGCCATGTCCCCCCCCATGCAGCCATGTCCCCCCCATGCAGCCATGTCTCCCCACATATTCAGCCACGTCCCCCCCATATGCAGGCATGTCCCCCCCATATCCAGCCATGTCCCCCCCCATGCAGCCATGTCCCCCCCATGCAGCCATGTCTCCCCCCATATCCAGCCATGTCCCCCATATGCAGCAAAGGGATGCCGGGGCTGGGTTGGAAGGGGTTCGGTTGATTGTACAGACTACACTGTTTGTGATATACTGTTATATATTGAGTTATATTGCAGTGAAATGTCTGCTTTTCTTAGGTGGATCTTTGGAAAACAAATTACCTGAAGAAAATCTGGATCAACACAGAAATCCATACCATCTACCACAACCTGCTGCCAAAGGTAGGCCTCCATTTCTTCTGAAGAAGAAGAGCTTCTAAGAACTTATCACCACCGTAACATTTTTCTGCACTTTCAGATAACTATTACAAGACAAAAAGACCTTGGGCCAGATTCTCCAATAATCTGCGGCGGCCTCGCGTAAGCTATTTACACTACGCCCCCGCAACATACTGGAGCAAGTGCCGTATTCCTCAAGCACTTGCTCCGTAGTTTGCGGAGGCGTAGTGTAAAAGGCCCGGCGTATCCCCGCGTATTTCAAAGGGGGCGGCTTATATTTAAATTAAGCGCGCCCCCGTTTCGATCGAACTGCGCATGCACCGGGCTAAAAATAGCCCAGTGCGCATGCTCCAGTTCTCGGCGGAAAACGTCAATGACGCCGACGTGTGCGTCATTAAAGCGGTGGTTCCCCTAAAAATAAAATGTTGACATCGCATTTAGCAAATAAATTACAGTTAGAATCGGGTTGTTTTATTTAAAAAATACCTCCGTACGTATCGTTTCCATTATTCGGTCCCACCGCCACTTCCGGGTACGATGCTGGCGGTGGGCGTTCCTAATTGATTGACAGTCATCCGAACGACGCATCCATCGCGTCACGAGATGCCGAAAAAAGCCGAACGTCGGTGCGGCTCTATACGGCGCATGCGCACCGACGTTCGGCTTTTTCCGGCATCTCGTGGCGCGATGGATGCGTCGTTCGGATGCCTGTCAATCAATTAGGAACGCCCACCGCCTGCATCGTACCCGGAAGTGGCGGTGGGACCGAATAATGGAAACGATACGTACGGAGGTATTTTTTAAATAAAACAACCCGATTCTAACTGTAATTTATTTGCTAAATGCGATGTCAACATTTTATTTTTAGGGGAACCACCGCTTTAATGTAAAGTCGTATTCAAGAACGACTTAGGGAAACGACGTACCCGACGCCATACTTAACATGGCATACGTGGGACTGGCGTAAGGTTACCCCTCATATAGCAGGGGTAACCTTACGCTTACGCAAACGACGTAAGCGACGGTTACGTGACGCGATTTCGTTCGGGAATCGGCGTATCAGGCTCATTTGCATAAACAAATGAGACCTGAACGTAAACGCCACCTAGCGGCCGGTGGCGAATTACATTTAAGATCCGACAGTGTAAGTGACTTACACATGTCGGATCTTAAGCGTATCTATGCGAAAATGATTCTAGGAATCACTCGCATAGATACGCGGGTCAAAAAAGAGAGAAACGACAGAGTTTCCTGAGATACTCCGTCGTAACTCTTCTGAGAATATGGCCCCTCATTATTAGTTTAAAAAGGGGTTATCTTCAGAACCACCCATACATGGGCAGGGCAAAGGGGGTGGAGTCATGGGTGGAGCCAGGGGGGCGGCAAAATGAGGTTTTTGCCTAGGGTGTAAAAAATCCTTGCACCAGCCCTGGGTTCAAACACGAGGAACATGATTGCAGTCACAGGCAGTGTATAAAGTCAATCTTCCCTGCAAAGAAGCTTCATGGGCCCCCGGAGATACTCATACTTTCTGCTTCCCCATAATTGGCAGTATAGATAATCTTCTGCTTCCTCTGAGATAAAACTTTCCTTTAGAAACATCACAGTTAAAATGAAACACAGACTATGGTTTTCAAATGAAGAAATCAGTCAGTAGCATCAGTTAATGCTACTGATTAACAGACTTTTATTGGTCCACTGAGGTCTGAGTCCATGATTTGCCCATAACCACCTGCTGGGTAGCAGTAGTGCATCGGAGCCCAAGCGTCATCAACACAAGATAACCAGATGTTTGTAAGGAGAGAGACCTATTTTTGGGCCTTCTTCTTAAAAAAGAACCTTGTTAACTATATATATATATATACACACACACATGCAGTATCTCACAAAAGTAAGTACACTCCTCACATTTTTGTAAATATTTTCTTGTATCTTTTAATGTGACAACACTGAAGAAATGACACTTTGCTACAATGTTGTGTAGTGAGTGGACAGCTTGTATAACAGTGTAAATTTGCTGTCCCCTCAAAATAACTCAACACACAGCCATTAATGTCTAAACCACTGTCAACAAAAGTGAGTACACCTCTAAGTCAAAATGTCCAAATTGGGCCCAAAGTGTCAATATGTTGTGTGGCCACCATTATTTTCCAGCCCTGCCTTAACCCTCTTGGGCATGGAGGTCACCAGAGCTTCACAGGTTGCCACTGGAGTCCTCTTCCACTCTTCCATGATGACATCACGGAGCTGGTGGATGTTAGAGACCTTCCGCTCCTCTACCTTCCATTTGAGGATGTCCCACAGATGCTCAATAGGGTTTAGGTCTGAAGACATGCTTGGCCAGTCCATCACCTTTACCCTCAGCTTACTGCGGCCCAGTCTCCAGAGGGAGGAGGATCATTCTCTGCTTCAGTATGTCATGTCGGCATTTATGGTTCCCTCAATGATCTGTAGCCCCCCAGTGTCGGCAGCACTCCTGCAGCCCCAGACCATGACACTCCCACCACCATGCTTGACTGTAGGCAAGACACACTTGTCTTTGTACTCCTCACCTAGTTGCCGCCACACACGCTTGACACCATCTGAACCAAATAAGTTCCAGTAATCCATGTCCTTAGTCTGCTAGATTTTAGCAAACTGTTTCTGGGCTTTCTTGTGCATCATCTTTAAAAGAGGCTTCCTTCTGTGATGACAGCTGAGCAAACCAATTTGATGCAGTGTGTGGTGTATGGTCTGAGCACTGACACGCTGACCCCACCCCCCCTTCAACCTCTGCAGCAATGCCAGCCAATCACAGTGGTGACATGACCCGATCCTCCCTGCCCATAGGGTACAGACCCTATTGAGGGATGCCAGGGTTGGGTGCAAAGAGGTTAGGTTGATTGTACGTACTGCAATGTATGTGTCAGCTCATGGTTTTGTCAGTGAAGAGTTATATTATAGTGAAATGTCTGTTTTTCTTAGGTGGGTCATTGGAAAGAAATGTACCTGGAGAAAATCTGGATCAATACAAACATCTACCATACCGTCTTCCACAACCTGCTGACTCAGGTAGTTCTCCATTACGTCTGAACTAGACCTTAAAAGAACTTATCACCATCACAACATATATTTTTGGGGAAATTTAAATAGATAGTAGAAGACACAAAGGACCTCATTACCAGATCAAAAGGGATTCCCTCGAGAACCAGCCATTCAGTACAGACAGGCATACGGGCCTATAGCTTTCTTTATATTCGCCTGTATGTCCAGCCTCTCAAACCGCAGAAAGCGACACTTTAAAAAGGGGTAGAAAATGTCATATTTATTTAGGTATATATATAGTATATGCAAATAAGCAGGTCCAAACCCGGGAACAGTATTGCAGTCACAGGCGGTCTGTTTAACCCAGATAGCGAGCAATTGTTCTGCAAAATTGCAGCACGTCCGCATTGCATGATTCCAGTTCAACATTCTAAAAGTCTGCTGCAAGTTCTGGTTCAGTTATGTTGTGCAACAATCATCCCACCACAGGGAGCACTGTGGCTGAATTTTCATGCTGTAGACTTGCAGAGCTCTTGCTGTAGACTCACCACTGCAACTTTGCTCTTGCTAGAGACTTGCCATGCAAATTTGCTACAAATTGGAAACGTGTCGACTAGAACTTGTGCTTCAAATGCTCTGCAAGTGTACAACTTGCCAGTGAAAATGTGCAGCAAGTTAACAAGACTTACAATTCAACACTGCCACACATTTGTGACAAGTTATCCTCGCTATCTGGGAAAGAGTCACTCTTCTAAAATGCCTTCACTTAGACTCCTAGGCCCAGATTTTCAAAGGGCTTACCACGGCGCAACGCCATGTACGCCGTCGTAAGTCCTAATCTGGGCCGTCGTATCTATGCGACTGATTCTTAGAATCAGTTACGCATATATATCCATTAGATCCGACAGGCGTATGGCTCTTACGCTGTCGGATCTTAAATGCAATTTTTTTTGTCCGCTAGGTGTCGCCTCCGTCGTTTTCCCCGTCGAGTATGCAAATTAGCTAGATACGCGAATTCCCGAACGTACGCGCGGTCGACGCAGTGAAGTTACGACGTTTACGTTGGGTTTGCCCGGCGTAAAGTTGCCCCTGCTATATGAGGGGCAACCAATGTTAAGTATGGTCGTCGTTCCCGCGTCGAAATTTAAAAATTTACGTCGTTTGCGTAAGTCGTCTGTGAATGGGGCTGGACGCCATTTACGTTCACGTCGAAACCAATGACGTCCTTGCGACGTCATTTGGAGCAATGCACCCTGGGATATTTTATGGACGGCGCATGCGCAGTACGTTCGGCACGGGAAAGCGCTTAATTTAAATACTACACGCCCCCTACCCGCCTAATTTGAATTAGGCGGGCTTGCGCCGGGTGATTTACGCTACGCCGCCGCAACTTTACACGCAAGTGCTTTGTGAATAAAGCACTTGCCTGTAAAACTTGCGGCGGCGTAACGTAAATGACATACGTTACGCCCGCACAGTTTTGCGCGATTCTACGAGAATCTGGGCCCCAGACCCTCTGCTCCCCCCTAGTTGGGAGTACAGGTAATCTTCTGCTATCTCTGAAATTAAACTTCCATTTCAGAAGGACTCTGATTGAAATAAAAAGTAATGCTTCTGACTAACAGCTTTTTATTGGTCCACTAAGGCCTGAGTTCATAAATTGCCCATAACCACCTGTTGGGTAGCAGAAGTGCAGAAGATTCCAAAATTTATCAACACCAGATAACCAGATGTTTGTTGAGGGGTTTTGGGCCCTCTTCTTATGACACATGTTCATCAGCAAAAGGCATTTGCCTGGTATAAATAGGGGAGGACTAGGTTTTGGATAGCAGAATGACATTTGCCCATGGGACAGTACTCATAAGATATGTTAGCCCTGGGTGAAGATACATCACCATTCATACACTGATCATAGACGGATACTCAATCAGTGACACACAGGGCTGGACTGGGACAAAAATTTGGTCCTGGACTTCATCCAGACTGGCCCACTTTGACAGGTCTCTCCCAGAGCGGCCGGACAACTCCCACCCCCCCCCCCCCTGGCCACCCAAGCCCCCTCTCCCCCTTCACTAGCCACTAGCCGTTTTACTTATTAGAGTAGAATGGCTGGTACTGGTACTCTTATAGGCAGTACCAGTGGGGAAGCTAGACATTATTTCACCCGGGGCAAAGAATCAGTTCGGTGCCCCCCCTTATGGGACAAGATTAGGCAGAAGTGAGAAACTCCCAGGCCATACCTTTTGAGTCAGCTGTCTGTCCCCTCCCCCATGCTCCTCTGTCGTCCCCCCTGCTCCACTGGTCCTCACCCTGCTTCTTTGTCCCCCCCCCAGCTGAGCGCTGTGGGCAGGGAGATGAAGCGAGCGCTGCGGGAAGGGAGAGACAGAGGAGCGGAGGGGGGCGGCGATCCACTGTCACTGAAGCCGGCCCACTGAGCCATCGGCCCACCGGGAAACTCCCTGTAGTCCCAATGGCCAGTCCATCCCTGGTGACACATGCTGGCCATTACATATCGACCGGCTCCCTATTTAGAGCTACAGTCTTGACATCTCTCAGTTGGAAATCTTCCAGAACCAACTTCCTTTGCAGTTCTGAGATGTCAGGTGACCAAAGGAAGCTGGTGTTGGAAGATATGTAAAGGCGTACCACAATAAAATATGATTTTTAGAAACACCCAGCTTTCAACGTTTCCACCAAGTAATGATGCAACATTACACACGTTATTTAGACCACATAAATCTGTATCTCCCCTGAATGGACCAATTGGTTTTGTTTTATGACTAGGAAAAAGTTTCCCAGTTCTCTGGGTATAAAGATGGATCACATCCCTCCAGCAACAGTCTCTATGTTTGGTTTGTAAGGTTATTATCATTTGGTGTTGGTCACAGTTACAGATCAGATTAAATGATTAGATTATCAGTGACTAGTCCATCTCTAATCCCAACCACTGTAAACCAGACTTGCGGCCAAATGACACCAATGCATCTCCCTGTCCCATTCCGTTCCCTTAACGTCATGAAAAGTAGAGGAAAGGTAGTGCTCATGAAGCACTCAGGATTCTAATCCTGAGGTGTTAGCTTTGACTTGAGCCTATAATGTATTTTGAAGTGGGGTATTCAGGCAGTAGGCTAATCTCTACCTTCAGTAGAGATCAGGTGACCAATGCCTTTTATTTAGTGATTGGAAAATCTGTCTTGGGATGTCAGTGGTTCCTGTTAAAAGAACCAAAGTGTGTACAAGGTGGCTAGAAGTCTTACTGGATGGGAGGGCAGCTGGGGACCCTGTTACATTGAAGGTATAGATGCAGTGCTAATGGATGATGGGGTAGATGGGGTTTTGTCAGTGAAGAGTTTTATTGTAGTGAAATGTTCTGTTTTTCTTAGGTGGATTTCAAAACCAATTACCTGCACCAAAACCGGATCAATACAGAACACCTTCATACCGTCTACCAAAACCTGCTGGCGCAGGTAGTCTTCTATTACCTCTGAAATAGACCGTATGCAAGCTTATCACCTCTATAACATAATTTCTTCTTGCATTTTCACATAGTTAGTAGAAGATGAAGAAGACCTCATTAACAGTTGAAAGGGGGTTCATCCTAGAACCTGGGGTAGCTAGGGTGGTCCCATTTGATGGTAGCATAACTGGAGGACCAATTGGATGGCAAGATAGCTTGGGGTTTTATTGTATGGCAGAGAAGCTGGGGGTCCTGTTTGATGGCAGGGTAGCTGGTTAGGGCCTTACGGATAACAGGGCAACTGGGGGATCTATTAGATGGCAGAGTAGATATATATCCAATTGGATGACAGGGCAACTGGGTTGACTTGTTAGATGTCAGGGCAACTGGAACGTCTTATTGGGTGGCAAAGTAGCTGTACTGTAGGTCCAGTTGGATGACAGGCTAACTGGGGTGTGCTATTAGATGACAGGTGGTCCCATTTGTTGGTAGCATAACTGGTGGACCTATTGGATGGAAAGATAGCTAGGGGTCTTATTGTATGGCAAAGCAGCTGGGGGTCCTGTTTGATGGCAGGGTAGCTGGGTCGGGGCCTTATGGATAACAGGGCAACTGGGGGATCTATTAGATGGCAGAGTAGATATATATCCAATTGGATGACAGAGCAACTGGGGTGACTTGTTAGATGTCAGGGCAACTGGAACGTCCTATTGGGTGGCAGAGTAGCTGTAGGTCCAGTTGGGTGACAGGGTAACTGGGGTGTGCTATTAGATGGCAGGGTTCTATTGGATGCTGTTTCCTATTAAGATCATTCTAGCATACCCTATTATTATTATTATAATACAGGATTTACATAGCGCCAACAGTTTACGCAGCGCTTTATGTATAATCCTTGTGCAGAAAACTACCAGCCCCCAGAACCGGGTGCTAGAGTTTATCAATACATTGGTTACTTATTTCCTTTCTGTCTAGCAATGAGTTTCTATTTCAGTCTAATCATTCACTCAGATATCATTCACTAAGTTATCATTTACTCAGTCATGATAATGTTGCTAAGATTTCTATTTTATTGCTTAACAAGATTCATGGAACATATATTTTTACCCACAGGCCTTCACACAGAGACAACACAGGTAAAATAAAGTATCCTTTCAATTTGTGATGCTTTTGCATTATTATTATTATTATTATTATTATTATTATTATTATTATTATTATTTGGATAGTAAAATGGCTGTAGATTTCTAATGTACAACAGGTCCATAAGCTTTTTAAAAATAAAAAAATATTCTATCATGCTGATAGTGTAGGTCTGCTTTGGGTGGATTGGAAAGGATTAAAATTAATCAAAAATGAATATCATGCGACTCATGAAAAATTGCACATTGTACGTTTCCTAAATGATTCAAACCATGGAAGGTTATCTAAAAATTTGGCAAAAATATATCATTGCTGACAAAGTTCTGTTTAATACTTGAACACTTATTACTAAGTATAGATTAACTTCTCCTTTGCTTTCCTCTTAGAGATCGCTAGACAGAAAACACACAGTGGGTATTTTCTCCAGATCAAGGGAACAGGATTATGCCTGGCTGGTGAGACTCCTCAAGGAAGTCTTCCAGGACGTGGTTGGGGATGTGAAATGTTGTTCCGTCTCCAACAATGGACAACAGCAACTCATGGATGATCTGTCTCAGTGCACATTTGGCATTCTTTATCACACCAAGAACAGAGGGAGAGTCAACATTACCGATGTGGAAGAGGCTTTGTATGATGAGGAATTGGAAACCATTTCTGCTGAACTTGGTAAGAAATAAGATGTAATAGATAAATGTTGTATTTAATCACAGAACAACTGGGCTCGGGGGCGGCCTGATGGGCATGAGATAACGTGGTGGAACTTATAATTCTACAGCTCCCCATTGAGATCTTTTATCATAGCCACTCAGAGGGATGTCATCCAGCACCATCTTTCTTTGTGGCTCTGAGATATCATAGGACTAAATGGTGAGAGAGAAAAGGAAAATTGATGTTGGAAGATGTAAAGAAAACAACAATGTCCTTAGAAACACCCCCCTGGTATTGTGGCACATTTTACCTATTGCAATTCCAATAGCCTACAGCAGTGGTCTCCAAACTGTGGCCAGATGCAGCTTTGTTAGCTTTTATCTGGATTATTTAATCCACTGAAACCAACCAGGGGCATATTTTCCCCTTCCAACTGACCCCAATGAAGGGGTAAAATTCCTCCCAATGGTACCAACGATGCAGCACAAGTCCTCCCAATGAAGCCTACAATTGGGCCAACTGTTCTCAATGAATTGCCAAAATTCCTCCCAATGACACCACTGATCGGTTCCTCCCAATGACACCTACAATTGGGCCCACTGATCCCAATGAAGTGGAACAAATCCTCCCAATGACACCAACAATGAGGTACAATTCCTCTCACTGACATCTACAATTGGGCCCAATGACAGGACACATATTCTCCCAATGATATCATCTTTGGGGTATAATCCTTCTCAATGGCACCTACAATTGGGCCCACTGATCCCAATGAAGTGGAACAAATCCTCCCAATGACACCAACAATGAGGCACAATTTCTCTCAATGACATCTACAATTGGGCCCAATGACAGGATACAATTTCTCCCAATGACACCACCTATGGGGTATAATTCTTCTCAATGACACCTACAATTGGGCCCACTGATCCCAATGAAGGGATACAATTCTTACAATGACACCAACGATGAGGTATAATTCCTCTCAATGACACCTAAAATTGGCCTTAATGACACCAATGATGGGGCACAATTCCTCCCAATAACACCAAAGATGAGGCATTGGTTTTCCCCTCTGACGTCATAACCTTTTCTACTCCCAATGGTCACAGTCCCGGCCCCCCTAAAGTCTGAAGGACAGTACACTGGCCCCTTGTTTAGACAGTTCAGAGACCCCTGGCCTACAGAAAGCTACACTTACCATAAAATGGCCTGTTGGACCCTTCAAGACAAAGTTCCCCAGTCCACCTCTCTGAGATTACTGCAAAACTAATTCCCAGCAACAAGGCAAACGAATCCAAGCTAGTTATGCTATCCATTAAACACTGCAACTGTGCCGAAATTGTGAACTTCTATGGGCTTACCTTAATTTGAGTTTTGCATATTCTACAGCAGCAATAACTTGGATAACAGCTCTCAGGGTCACTGGCAGTGCCCACCCTGAAAGGCACAAATAATCGAAAATTCACATTGATTGTTTGTATTTTCTCTTGCAGGCAGGAGAAACATCATTGTGGTGGTGGATGATCTGGAGGAGGACATGAGCAGTGAGCTGGAGAAGACTCTGATCCTACGGGCTCAGCCCAGAATTAACAAACTGGCTTGTGAACTCTTCCTCATTTCAGTGCCAGAGAAAGCCAATACCCTGATACTTTCCACAAAACTAAAACCGCTCAAGTTTATTTTTGAAGGTAGAAATTTAATTGAAATTTCTTACATAATAAGTCCTTTTTAACACGTTTAAGTGTAGCTAAACCCAAAAGCATACATGTAATATGTTGCGGCTTACCAATTCTTTAATATGGCGGCTGCATTTTTTTTATATTGTGTTTGAAAAACCGCTGTGGAAAAACCGTGTGACATAAAAAAAATTGCAACACCCATCATTTTATTCTTTAATGCTGCTGCAATATATATATATATATATACATATATATATATATATATATATATATATATATATATATATATATATATATAATGTTTGGGGGCTCTAAGTAAAAAAAAAGTTGATTTTTACATGTATGGGAGAAGTTTTAGAATTTGCCTGGTATTAAACTAGATTTTTTAATTAGACTTTTATTTTTCTTATTTTGAAGCCTGGAGAAATAGGCCAAGATTCACAGAGAGCGGGCGCACATTACGCCGCCGTAGCGCAAATAAAATACGCTACGCCGACGCAGCGCAGAGAGGCAGGCATGGAATTCACAAAGCACTTCCTCCCAAATCTGCGCTGTGTTTCTCAGGCGTAGGTCGGCGTAAGTAGAAGTGGGCGTGAGCCATGCTAATGAGGCGTGACCCCATGCAAATGATGGGCCGAGCGCCAGACAGATACGTATCGCCAACTGCGCATGTGCCGTCCCGTGGGCGCATCTCAGTGCGCATGCTCACAATCACGTTGGAACAACTGCCTAAGATACGTTGGATCACTGCCTACGGCGTGAAGGTAACCTACGCCTAGTCATATTCACGTCCTACGTAAACTACGTAATATACGTCGGCTTGTGTTCCCTGGTGCAGACCTTTGCATGGATGCTGCTGGGTTACACCTCCTTTATGGGGCATAACTTTACGCCGGACGTATGACTTTACGCGCACTGCGGCGGACGGACGTACATTCGTGAATCGGCGTATCTCCCTCATTTGCATATGTGAATAGAAAATCAATGGGAGCGCCAAATACGTCCAGCGTAAATATGCGCCCACTCTACGCCGGCGTAGGCAAGTTACGTTGGTCGGATGAAGCCTATTTTCAGGCGTATCTTAGTTTCTGAGTCCAGCGCATAGATGCAACGGCGCATATTTGCACTTACGCGGCGTATCTCAAGATACGTCGGCGCAAGTGCTTTGTGAATCCGGGCCATTGTGCAGAAAGTAAAAAAAAAATATATATATATATATTTGCAACACAAGAAAACACAAATGCGTCATTTCTGTATCATACTTACAAACAAAATTGCAGCAGAATTTCTGTAATAGGCCCAAAAGCTGAAATTAGAATGAATGGAACTATTGGGTAAAAATGACAAATTGTATCACTTTCTGATACTTGTAGGTCATTATTTTCAGTCAAGATGAAGGAAAAACACATTATTACAGAGAATAGAAAATACCTCAAGGGTTTTTTTAGTAGCAAAAAAATATATTTTACTTATGTAGCAATCAATTTTTTTTTATAAAAATGTGTTTATTATATCAACAAGTACTTTATAAATACACGAGAGTTGTAAAAGACAATCCTTCCTTTGATATAGAAAATACAACTCATCAATAGTAGAAAAATCATCACATAAAACCCATTATGTTTGCGTAGTTATCCTACGTGTTTCTATCTTTCTAATTATTGGACTTCTTCAAGGGAATTTTTTGTCTATGCAAAAAAGAAAAATACAGATTATATTTTAGATAAGCCAACACATTATTATATTTGCTATTTTTTGTTTACCGGTTTTTTACTTTTTAATCATTTTTTTTACTTTGTTTTCTTCTTGAACTGAAATCTGTTAAGGTTTAATATTCTAAAGAAAATATAATGTGATTTTGTTTTAGGTGACTATGCTAGTCTAAAAATTCAGAACACTGGTAGCCCCGACCATCACAGCCATCCTCCGAGTCCTCGCCCTGTGCCTCCGTATCCTGAAAATGGTGCAGGTAATTCTCTCTGCTTTTGGAAGAAGCATCTTATAAGTAGTTACCACCTCTCCCCCCCCCCCCCCCCACACACACACACACACACACACATACTTCAGCCTTAAAAGAGAACTCTAGTCCAATCAAAATCTGAATGTTTTAATGTATAAACTGTAGAAATCACAAAATATAACCAACCACCGTCCATCACTCTTTTAAGCTCCTCGGGCCAGATTAACAAAGATCTGCCTATCTTTAGGCAGGCGTAGCGTATCTCAGATACACTACGCCGCCGTAACTTAGAGTGTAGTTTCCGTATCCAGAAAGAATTTGCGCCGTAAGTTACGGCGGCGTAGTGTAAATATGTCAGCATAAGGGCGCGCAATTCAAATCACTAAGATGTGGGCGTGTTTTATGTTAATTCATCTTGACCCCACGTAAATGAAGTTTTTTTTTAACGGCGCATGCGCCGTCCGTGGGGGTATCCCAGTGCGCATGCTTGAAATCACGTTGCAAATAGTCAATGCTTTCGACGTGAACGTAATTTACGCAAAGCCCTATTCGCGAACATTTTACGCAAACGACATAAACAACGGAAAATTAGACGCTGTCCCGACGTCCATAATTAAAATTGCGCACGCCTCATAGACCCAGGGGTAACGTTACGCTGAAAAAAGCCTTACTTAAACGACGTAAAAAAATGCGGCGGGCGGACGTACATTTCAGAATCGGCGTATCTAGCTAATTTGCATACTCCACGCGGAAATCAACGGAAGCGCCACCTAGCGGCCAGCGTAAATATGCACCTAAGATCCGACGGCGTACTAAGACGTACGTCAGTCGGATACAAAACAAAGGTACAACGGGGCATCGTAGGACCTACACGGCGTATCAATAGATACGCCAGCGTAAGTTCTTTGTGGATCTGGCCCCTCATGTTGCTGTGGGTGAGAAGATAATAAGGTCCAGTAAATACCATTCCAATATTTTATGCTAACAGAGAACAGAGTAAATAGAATTGAATAAGGTCACTTCTATCTGCTTGGGCCCTTAGTACTTGGTGGTGCTGCTCCAGGTATAGAGTCCCATTGGCACTCAGGATAGTAGGGATGCCAATGTAAGAAAAACTACTCCAGTGAGCAATGAGCATTTAAACATAAAACCACCGCTCACCATAGCCGATCCTTGTGTGGATGTATACATGTGAAAGCCTCAGTCAATGCCGCTCCTCAGGCCATGCCCCCTGACATGTTTCACCCTGCCCACTGGGGCTTAATCATAGGGGAGTTGAGCTTTATTTCATCGACATTACGCACAAGATTCAGGAATTGGGGTGATGGAGCACTGGAGTTGGACTCAAAGCTTGGTGGAAGAACTTTATAGCGTGGTGGTTCTATATTTCCCAGTGGAGCCCCAATGGGGTCCCTTGGAGTCAGCTTGTATGGAGAGAAAGGATAAGAGTAGCAGGTTGGAGGGATTGGTCCAGATATGAGTTTTTTTTAATCTATCATAGTAAAAAGGTCTATCAGTTGACAACCAATGCATTTCAGGGGTAATTTTCTGAAAATGATAGGTCATTATTTGGAGTCTAAATTAAGGTAATCACATTATATTTGCTGTGTTTTTTTTACTGTTAAATATATATTTTTTTAATTTTGTTTTCTTCTTAAACTGATTTTTTTGTTAATATCCTAAAAAAAATATAATGTGATTTTTCTAGGTGACAACCATCCTCCAAATCTTCACCCTGTACCTCCGTATACTGAAAATGGTGCAGGTAATTCTCTCTGATTTCTGAAGAAGCATCTTATAAGTAGTTACCACCGCTAGAGACCCCCCACTTCAGCCTTGAAAGAGAAGAAAATTCCAGTGAACACCATTCCAATATTCTTTGCTAACAGAGAGCAGAGTATATAGAATGGAATAAGGATACTTCTATATAATGGGGCCAGTAGTATTTGGTGGTGTTTCTCCAGGTATAGAGCCCAATAACATTCAGGATAGTAGGGATCAGGGGCGGACTGACAACTTTTGGGGCCCCGGGCAATAGAAGATAATGGGGCCCCCTGTGTCCCCGCCCACAGTCAAGCCACACCCACGGGACACTGGGGGGGACACACAGGGAGACACGGGGGGAGCACACAGGGGGACACTGGAGGGTAGAGCACACAGGGGGACACTGGGGGGGAACACACAGGGAGACACGGGGGGAGCTCACAGGGGGACACTGGAGGAGGAGAGCACACAGGGGGACACTGGGGGGGGGGAGTTCACAAGGGGAACACTGTGGGGGTGATGCCCGAGTGCCCAATGGGTCAGTCCGCCCCTGGTAGGGATGCCAATGTAAGAAAAACTCATCCAGTGAGCAATGAGCATTTCAAAATAAAACTACCGCTCACTATACCCGATACTTGTGTGGATGTATACATGTGAAAGCCTCAGTCAATGCCGCTTCTCAGGCCATGCCCCTTGACATGTTTCGCCCTACCCACTGGGGCTTAATCATAGGATAGTTGAGCTTTATTTCATCAACATGACGCACACGATTTAGGAATTGGGTTGATGGAGCACTGGACTCAAAGTTTGGTGGAAAAACTTTATAGCGTGGTGGTTCTATATTTCCCAGTGGAACCCCAATGGGGTCCCTGGGAGTCAGCTTGTATGGAGAAAAAGGATAAGAGTAGCAGGTTGTAGGGATTGGTCCAGATATTAGTTTTTTTTATCTGTCGCAGTAAAAGGGTCTATGTCAAAACCATGAATTAGACTGAGACAGAAATACAGTTAAATCACACTTTAATAATAGTAATAAAAGGTAAACAGAGTAATCGTAGTCAAAACATAGCCAGAATCCAGGAACCGGAACGAATAGTCAGACAATCAAATGCCAGAGAACAGCATAGTGGAACAGCAAGCAGAATCTGGAGCCAGAAGGAATGTCAGCCAAGCAAGTCTTTAACAGGAACACAAGAGATAGTCTCAGTGATGTTGATCAAGGCGAAGGCAGAGATCATCTGAGCTGGATGGCCTAAGTAGGCAGGACGGACAAGCAGGATATCATCAACAGGTGAGTCACTGTAGAGAGATAGGAGCTGGCAATTAGCCGACAGCTGAGCATCCAGCTCAGAGAAGGAAGGGCTGAGCCCAGCCCTGACAGTTTATTAAGAGTTGACAAACAATGTGTTTCAGGGGTCATTTACCTTCATCAGGGCTACAATGCAATCAAAACAAGTTTTATACAGCAGTTGCTTTGGTCAAACGAATGTGTCAAAACACACATAAAAAAAAATACTGAAATGTCTGCAGGACAAAGGCATGAGAAGTTCATGGAATCACATCAAGTATCGACGTTCTTCCTAAGAATTATGTTACCCCCTTAACGCCATGCCTCCCGGCCCTTTAAGAGGTTTCTGTTTTTGGGAGGTGAGGTGGGGTTTATGATCATTTGACCACCGTGATAGGCTGTCACAAGGGTCACATGGTCGGAACGCTCCCAATCACTCCCAATCACTAGTTAAATGCTGGGATAAGTGTATAAATGTAGCAAGGGAGTAGAAAAATAGATGCAGATTCCACTTTATGAAATTGTATTTTTTTATTATATAAACTTAAAAGTCCTGGTTTGACTTGAACATCCCTCGTATTACCATTATATGTTTGTTAAAGGGGTTGTAAAGGAATTTTTTTTTTCCCCTAAATAGCTTCCTTTACCTTAGTGCAGTCCTCCTTCACTTACCTCATGCTTCCATTTTTCTTTATTTCTTCTGAGAAATCCTCACTTCCTGTTCTTCTGTCTGTAACTCACCACCTTAATGTAAGGCTTTTTTCCTGGTGTGGAGAAAGCCTCTTGAGGGGGCGAACAGGAGTGTCAGGACGCCCCCTAACACACAGCTCTGTTCTCTATCTGCAAAGTAGAGAGTGTCCTGACTTGCCTGCTTGCCCCCTCCCCCCTCAAGAGGCTTTCTCCACCCCAGGAAGAAAGCCTCGCATTAGGGTGGTGAGTTACAGACAGAAGAACAGGAAGTGAGGATTTCTCAGAAGAAATAAGGACATTTAAAAGCAAAATAGAAGGATGAGGTAAGTGAAGGAGGACTGCACTGAGGTAAAGGAAGATATTTATGGATTTTTTTTTTTCCTTTACAACCCCCTTTAAATTCTGTATTTAATTTTTTGCTTTGTTGACTCAGGTAATGCTTCACCAGTCCAGTCAAGAGAAAGAATACCAAGTGTAAGTATGGACATACTGTACCTTTAGTTGGTTATTTTATATGCATTTTTTGCAAACACCAAATAATCATTTTAAAGCGGCTGTAAAGCTTTGTGTTTTTACACCTTACTGCATCCTATGCATATGAATGGTTAGGGTTTTAGGCGGTAATGAGGAATGGTGCAAAAGAAATTGTGCCCGGGGGGGGGGGGTGTATAATCCAGAGTGTAGATAGTTACCTGAGAAATGATTTCATGTCCCTTAGACCAGTAGGCATTGAACAGGACCACCATATATGCAGGATGGTGCTCGGTGCCGATGAACATCTCCAACATAAATCAGTCACAATGGGGTTGAACGTATGGAAAACCATTGGGGTAGATTCAGGTACTGCTGCGCACTTCTTACTGAGGCGCAGCGTTACGTTTTTATGCTACGCCTCCGTAAATTACTTGCGCTACGCTTGATTCAGGAAGCAGTAGCTCCGTAATTTGCGGAGGCGCTCCGTAAAAATGGCCGGCGTTAGCGCGCGTAATTTAAATGATCCCGTAGGGGGTTTGGATCATTTAAACTAGGCGCGTTCCCGCGCCGAACGTAGTGCGCATGCTCCGTCGGGAAACTTTCCCGACGTGCATTGCAGCAAATGACGTCGCAAGGACGTCATTTGCTTTAACGTGAACGTAAACGGCGTCCAGCGCCATTCTCGATTCACTTACGCAAACAACGTAATTTTCAAACATTGCGACGCGGGAACGACAGGTATACTTAGCATTGGCTGCCCCTGCTAATAGCATGGGCAGCCTTACGCAAAAGCCGACGAACGCAAACGACGTAAAATGCATACGCAGGGCGGGCGTAGGGTTATGAATCGGCGTGAGTATGCAATTTGCATACTCTACGCTGACCACTACGGGAACGCTACCTAGCGGGCATCGTAAGAATGCAGCCTACGATACGACGGCATAAGAGCCTTATGTCAGTCATATCTTAGGCTGCAGTCGGCGTAACAAGCTTTCTGAATACAGAAAAGTCGTTACGCCGGCGCAACTAAGCAATTGCGCTGCGTAACTATGGTTACGCAGACGCAATTGCTTACTGAATCTACCCCATTGTTTTCTATGTGTCCTTGCATTGACTTGTGTTTATTCAGTGTGGAAAAATGGTGTGCATGAGCCCTAACTTCCTCTTACCGTCCCAGAAGGACCCAGAAAGCAATGCAAACCCTCAGTGACTCCACCCTCCACTGTCTGACAATGTGGTCTTTTCTTCACTTTTCCAGGCTGCGACAGTATCATCCAAGTCTACGGTCGCCATCTTCTCCAAATCAGAGGAGAGTGACTATGCCTGGCTGAGTCTGCAGCTCTCATCTATAGGTCTCGACGTCCGATCTTATAAGATTTCATCTTCCAATCAGCCCCAAGAAACCGCATTCCAGTGCAAGCTTGTAATCTTGTATCACAATATGCATGATGGGAAGTTACGTCTTACAGACGCCAAGGATGCCATGTACCACGAGGAGCTGGAAATGCTCTCCATTAAATTTGGTAAGAGAATTCTTGATGTATTTATTGCTTTGACACTTGAGGTTGGCATTCACAAGGTATGAAACACAGCAGCTTGTGTTCTTCCTGGGTAAATACACTATTTCAGTATACATGATTTTATAAAATGATTTCCCTGTAAGTTCTAGAGTGTGGAAAAAATATCCAAAAATGCCAGCTTTCTCAGGAATATGAGATCCTCAGTATTACTGAAACGTCAACTAAAGGCAAACTTTTTTTTTTCTATTTTTGGACAGATATTTCTTGCTGTCTGGGTCCCCATTAGGGAGATTCACCCTCCCATTTTGTCCTGTTTATCATTATCTTTGAAAGTTGCAAAAACGATTACATTGAATTTCTGCATCCTCCGTGGCCTTTCTGATATGAGGGATGAACAAATAGATGTAACCAAGCTGGACCATTGCACATTAAACAAAAAAAGATCAGTTCTGCCATTTAGCACCCTTGCGGACCGCAATACAATATGTATACATTGCGGTTTGCAAGTGTTTTACTGGGGCCTACGGCTGAAGCTATCAGGAGGCATTGACAGGTATTACTGATGGGCACTCAAAGACATCACTGAAGGACATTGGTTGACATCACTGGTGGGTACTAGAGGGCATCACAGATGGGCACCACTAATGGGGCTGCACTGATAATCATTGCACATCCCCCCTGTCAGGAGAGCCACTTATTGGCTCTCCTCTACTCACACCCTGTCAGTGTGAATAGAGAAATGCCAATAACTGGCACTTCCTAGCTACACTGTTATCAGTTGTGATTGAACATGCTGATCACATTTTAAAGAACCTGCGTCATAAGCTCTTTACCGAGATCAGAGTTGTGGTGTTTTGGAGCGACACACCACATTGCCGATCGTGCAGGTGCCCACAAGAGGCTTGTGCTGAAGAATGTCATATGAGGTCCAGTCAGAACGGGAGAGCCACCATATTGCCATCATTTTGCTATTGGCTTGATGGGATGTGGTTAAAATCCAGCAATACGGTAATACCCGGTCTCACCCTGCTCTGCACAAAAAGGCACTGAGGCCTTGTACACACGATCAGTCCAAAACCGATGAAAACAGACTGAGGTTCAGTTTCATCAGTCCAAACCTACCGTGTGTATGGCCCATCAGACTTTTGTCCTTCAGTCCAAAGTGGACTCGATCGGATTTTGAACTGATGGTGTGTACGCACATCAGACGCCCCTTCACTGCCAGTGGCATTTTTATAGTAATCCAATGCATTTTTATAGCACTGATCGCTATAAAAATGCCAATGGTCCCAAAAATGTGTCCAAGTGGTCCGCCATAATGTCGCAGTACTGAAAAAAATTGCTGATCGCCGCCATTACTAGTAAAAAAAAAAAGAATTATAAATAAATGCATTAAAAATACCCCCTATTTTGTAAATGCTCTAACTTTTGCGCAAACCAATTAATAAACGCTTATTGCGGGTTTTTTTTATGAAAAATATGTAGAAGAATACGTATCGGCCTAAACTGAGGAAAAAAAATGTTTTTATATATTTTTGGGGGATATTTATTACAGAAAAAAAGTAAAAAATATAATTTTTTTTTAAATTGTCGCTCTATTTTTGTTTATAGCGCAAAAACTAAAAACCGCAGAGGTGATCAAATACCACCAAAAGAAAGCTCTATTTGTGGGAAAAAAAGGATGACAATTTTGTTTGGGAGCCACGTCACACGACCGCGCAATTGTCAGTTAAAGCGATGCAGTGCCTCATCGCAAAAAGTGCTCTGGTCTTTGACCAGCAATATGGTCTGGGGGTTAAGTGGTTAACAGCGGCGAGATTCGTTATACCGCAGCACTGGCGGTCAATACAATCCCCATCGGTTAACGAATGGGCTATAGAAATGGATTGTATAGAGAGGATAGAGATACTCTTAGCACATGATTTGAACATATACGGAAAATGCTGCCAGATATGGGCCCCCTGGAGGGTGTACAGGGAAACAACAAGAAATTAGAAAGCTCTTAGGGAAATAAAGTAAGGACTATGGATATGATAAGTAAAGTTTCAATATAGGACGTCTATTTGTTGTCATTACCCCCCCCCCCCCCTTTTATTTTATTTTTTTTTTTTTTTTTTTTTTTTTTTTTTTTTTTTTTTTTTTAGAGCATATTTTTTTTTATTCTTAAATCAGATATAAATTTTTCTTGGAAAAAATTCTGTTCATTCTGGTGTTTTGGGGCAGCAAAAAAAACAAAACGATAAAAAAAAATTGAGGGGTGGAAAGGAGGGGGGTTGGTGGGTGACGAATCAGGTGGTTGGTCCAATGTTGGCAGCTGGAACAGGCAACTGGAGAGGCGGCAGCAGCATCAATACCCAATGCCCCTCAGGTACTTCATGGTATCATAACATTTCTGGTTCAACTGTCCGCCGTGAATACCGTTCCCTCCTTTCAGGAAGAAGATCGCTTGATTGGACCGGACGATGTGAATGTTGAATGTGGTTCCTCCGTCTGTGCTTTTTGTCCTGGCGTCTAGGCACATTTGTGAGTCATCAAACCAGAGGTCCCTGAGCACGCTGCACTTCTGCCCTCCAATCACTAGGCCATTGATAAATAAGTGGCTTCGATCTTTGGCACAGAGATGGGTCAATTCTTGTGCCGTGAGAGAACAGAAGCTCCCTCCGGGGTAGGCGGCCCACACTCCGTGCGGAGGAGCCAAGGCGTAGATGGCGCAGTCCGTGCACACGGTGCCGTCCACAAAGGTGTTGACGTAGTCTATCCAGGACATGGCGGGGGGATTCCTCGGCTCTGTGTGTGTGATAAGAGAGAGGAGACAGACCGGACAGAGAGATAGACGCCTCGTGCTCCTGGAGGGGTGGGGTGCGCGCGCAGACCCCCCCCTTTTATTTTAATTTTTCTTTGTTTTTTTCAGATGCTTTCTTAGATGTGTGTATTTGTTTTATATTCTGTTTGATGAAATTACTATGCTGTCTATATATGTATGAATTTGCTTATGTCTGTTGTATCATGATTTTCAATAAAATTAGATTGAAGTAACTGGGGGGGGGCACTGACTGCAGGAGGAGACCGATCATTGTTCTTAAAGCGGAGGTTCACCCTAAAAACATGTATTTAACATTCCATTCAGCATAATTCCAACATTTACACAATGCCGTTTTTTTTTTTTTTTTGCTGTACAGTCTTATTGTTATTTTCCACCCGGCTTCCGAGTTCTCACTCCCGCGGGAGTAGGCATTCCTATGCAGAGGCTAGATGATTGACGCCTTGTGAAAAACTTCCCCCCCGGCACATAAGGCCCGTCACCAGTTGCTGCTAGTCGGCTCTATACGGCGCTATACGGCACCTGCGCCTGCCGTGTAGAGCTGACTGCGCAGGCGCCGTATAGAGCCGGCTACTTTCGGAAAACTGGTGACGCACCTTATGCGCCGGTGGCAAGTTTTTCACAAGGCTGAATGGAATGTTATGCTGAATGGAATGTTAAATACATGTTTTTAGGGTGAACCTCCGCTTTAAAGCGGAGCTCCACCCTAAAGTGTAACTCAAGCTGATCGGAAGCCGCCCCCCCTCCGGTGTCACATTTGACACCTTTCAGGGGGGAGGGGGGTGCAGATACCTGTCTAAAGACAGGTATTTGCACCCACTTCCGGCCACACGTCTCGGGCAAAAGACGGGTTTTTCCAAACTACCCGTCTGTCCCCCGTTGTGTGCTGGGAACACTCGGCTCCCAGCACACAGCACGGGTAGTGAAGCCGGAGCACTTCACTTCCTGGTTCCCTCACTGAGGATGGCGGGGGGAGCAGCAGAGAGACGAGCGATCGCTCGTCCTCTGCTGCGGACGGCGCTGGACTCCAGGACAGGTAAGTGTGCCGATATTAAAAGTCAGCAGCTGCAGTATTTGTAGCTGCTGGCTTTTAATATTTTTTTTACTGGCACATCCGCTTTAAGCATTAGGAACAACAGATCTGTCTCCTTACCCCTGACAGAACGGAGATCTGAACGGAGAATATAATCCAAAAATGTAAGTCAAATAGCAATGATTGCTAATATCATGAAAGCATTATATTCATGTATGGGGAAAAACAAACTAATATACTTATTTATAATGTTTTTATATATATATATATCTATATATATATATATATATATATATATATATATATATATATATATATTAAGTTTGTACAGTGACCAGTGCAAATAGCAATTAGAAAAGGTCAGACAGCAGAATTGTATATAATCAATACTCTATTAAGACTTTTTTAGACTGTGAGAAAATACCGAATGTTATCATTTTTACGATCCTGTGTTTTTGTGATGGTTCTGATATATATTCTCACATTCTTGTAGGTTGGGGGGGGGGGGGGGGGGAGGTGAGTTTACTTTCTTAAAATGTCATTTCTCTTTTGGTTTCAGGGAAGCGTAGGGTGATTGTGGTGATCGATGATCTGGTGGACAGCGATGATAAAATTAAATCTCAGGTCCTCGAGAGGCAGCCCAGCACCGGGAGATTCGCCAGAGACCTTTTCCTCTTCAGTATGAAGGAAAAAAAAACACCTCAACCATAAAAACCCAACAAAAGATGGAAAAAAGTTGATGGACAAAATCAGCGCAATAAAGGAATTGCTGATCAAGTAAAGGGAGTTTTTATCCTCCACATTTTATGCACAATAAAAACAAATGGCCGTCCAACACAATCACACAAGAAAAGACCAACGTCCTTCGAGTTCCACCATGTTCTTCCAGAAGAAGCCGTCAATTTTTAGTGTTGCCAAAATGTGTTCTGCAGATCAATTTCCTCAACTAGTGGACCCTATAAATACCATTTATTTTACCAAAACACCCAGTCTTCACGTCCCATCAGCCCTCTGCAAATATGTTCCAAAGACTGATCACCTTACTATCGAAGAGCCTGTTCTATGCTGGTGACATATTGGCTTCTCTTCGTTTCAAGTAGAATAATGAATAATTATGAATGACTAAATAAGGTCCACTCTTAAAGCTGTTTTACTTTGTCGCTTGCACAGACTTAGGAGTGAAAAGATAAATAAAGTCATACGCAGTCTTATTATTTCTTTTGGCTAGGTGTTGCAAGTTTTGTCCCTGGGGAGATTCCTCCTCACATCCTGCTGTGCAACTTGCACAGGACGTGTAGAAAAACCTCTTTAAAGGGAACAAAGACAGTAATAAAAACCCTTTTTTGGAAGACTGTAAAAATACACACAAAAGAAAAAAAAAACAATTAAATCACTTAAAGGGGTTGTAAAGGTAAAAAAAAAAAAAATATTCTAAATATCTTCCTTTACCTTAGTGCCGTCCTCCTTCACTTACCTCATCCTTCCATTTTGCTTTTAAATGTCCTTCTTTCTTCTGAGAAATCCTCACTTCCTGTTCTTCTGTCTGTAACTCCACACAGTAATGCAAGGCTTTCTCCTTGGTGCGGAGTGTCGTGCTCACTCCTTCCCTTGAGGGGGCGAGCAGGAGTGTCAGGACGCCCACTAACACACAGCTCCTTTCTCTATCTGCAACGTAGAGAGCGTCCTGACTCTAAAGCTCACATCGGACTTGTTGGCGGAAGTTCCGATCGTGTGTACGGGACATATCGTATATACTCGAGTATAAGCCGAGGTTCTCAGCCTTTTTTTGGGCTGAAAATGCCCCCCTCGGCTTATACTCGAGTCGGTGTACCTAACATTTTTGAGAGGCTGCGGGCGTCCATCGTTTAAAACTCGCGGTCTCCTCCTACTCCCTTCCGTGATAGGCGGAACTCTGTCTGCTGAGAAACGCCTATCACAAACGTTCTATCATCCTCACCCATCCCAGCAGACACTGTGTTCAGTGTTCCGCCAATCACGGACGCCTTTTCATCCTCGGACAAGAGGACGTCCATGATTGATGGAACACTGAACACAGTGTCTGCTGGGAAACTGAGTCTGAGGATGAGAGAAGGTCCGTGATAGGCGGAACTGTGTCTGCTGAGAAATGCCTATCACGGAAGGGACCATGAGTAGACCGCAAGTTTTAAACAATGAATGGATGCCCGCAGACCCTCAAGTTCAGGTACACTGACAATGGGCATAGTGAGGATGGGCACAGTGAGGATAGGCACAGTGACAATTGGCACAGTGAGGTTGCAATGGGCACAGTGAGGCGTGCAAATGGGCATTGTTGACCCTCTTTTCTGCTAACAGTAGCAGCTGCATTCTCACCCTCGGCTTATACTCGAGTCAATACGTTTTCCCATTTTGTTGTGGTAAAATTAGGTGCCTCGGCTTATACTCAAGTATATACGGTAAGTATTCTTTATGCAAAGGACAAAATGAATTGGGGAATTTACACAAATTGACATATACTGTAAATGGCTACCGTTATTCTCTCTCATTATCTTAGAATACATGCTAGTACTTTGTATGTTCAGGTGATTATATGATGTTCTCATAAAACACTTGGAGAATGGTGCAAAACGGATTAATATTTCACCAACTAACAGAACGTTTCCTGCTGAGTTTCAATAAATGTTCAGCATTCATAAAATATATTGAGTATAGTCCAGATTCCAGTGTGCTATCTTCTAAACAATAAATGTGTTTTCTTCTAATTTCTCATTCTATTTGTATAGTTCAAGTTAAGTTAGGAGGGATTTGTACACACATTCATATTCCATGGGTTTCGCTCTTGTCCTTCTCCCTCTTACAGTCACCACACCACAGCATTTATCCCACTTCAGGCCCATCACCCATGATAATGTCACCATCATACCCTCCTTCATATTTATTAGTCCCCTCACCATCACACATCTAGAAAGAAATGCCTGCAATCTATGACACTATCCTACAACTGTCAGGTCACAGATGCACCCCCGTTGGGGTCAGGAGTGCACCTCTAAGGTAGTGGACCCTACAGCTGACTGCTGCGGATGGAACTCTGGGTGGTTAAGGAAGGCAGGTCCACTGGAGCACCAAAACGGATCCCACAGGGAGCTAGAGCATAAGATTCCCCAGGGCACGGAGTCTAAGAGCCAGCAGGTGTTCACCAGAGCCTCTAGTGGTGAAGACGGACTGCGCTGCGACTGGCTCCAGGTCACGGCCCCCGAGGTCTCCCAGCTCACGGTAGGCTACAGGAGGATGGAGAGGAAGCAGCAGCCCAGGACAACAAGGCATAGTAAGGAGATAAGCCAAAGGGTCGGGGCAACTAGCAGACAAGGACAACAGAGAACACGCCAAAGGTCAGGGTCAAAAGCAGGCAGGAATAGTCGAGAACACGCCAAGATCGGTAACAGAGACAAACGTAAAGCACACAGCAAGCAGGAAACAGGAAACCAAACACACAATATTGCACGGCAAGGCAGGCTTGGAGAACACAGTGTTAAATAGAGGTTCCTGTTGAGGCCAGGGTGGAGCCACACTGATGGAAGATTACTTAACCATGCAGGTGTGAGAGTACAAGCCCTAAGGCTGATATACAGACAAGGTAAGAGATAGACAGGTCATAAAAGTATTACTGCAAGGTCATGACAACTACCCAGTAGCTGTTTCGAGAGGGGCCCCGGAGCTGAATCTGTGCTGTGTCAGTTGGGCTAAAACTAGATGCAACCCAGATGAAGGTAAGCAGGTAAGGCTCCTAAAGTAAAAAGTCAACTCTGGCCAACACTTTTCTTTTTATTTTATTTCATTTTAAATAGATCACCTGTACAAAAGGCTGCACTTCTTTTTTTATAGAGACCTATCTTTGAAAGAAATCTATTTGGTTTTAAATCATTTTATATAAATTATAAGATGTAGTAGATGGTAGGAAACCTTAAACTGCTACCCTGGAGGAACATAAGCATCGGCGTAGCATCAGGGGTTGCAGGGGTCACAATTGTGACCCTGCCCCTAGCTCCAGGGGGCCCACAGCTCTGCTCCCTGCTGTCATATTACATTTGATTTCCTCCTCAAAATCCCAGAACTGGAGTCCAGCTCCAGTCTGCCTTGTTTCTCCCAGGGCCCCAGCAGTTAAATACTGTATTTAAAAAAGAAAATTAGTATATTGATACTCAAATCAAGCACTCAAGTGCATCATAAGAACCTTAATCATATCTGGTTGATGCACTTCCCTACTGTACTACAATTCTATTACCTAGAGTGTGTTATATGCTTCTACGATCTCCAGATGTCCATGCAAGAATATGGTCCTGGCCCTGTGCTTCACCAGGCAAGTTGCCAATCAACATCAGTAAACTGATGCTACTTTTTTTACTGCATCAAAAGTATGATCTCCACACTTCAACAAACAGGCGCCTTTATATGTGATTGAGGATATAAATTCCATATTTGGAGATTAAATCTCTTTTCCTCTAGAGGTAAAGAGTGCCCCCTTGTCCTCTGTGATGACCTTAAAGTGAATAACTCAACACCAAGTTCACTATATGGACCCCTTAGTATGTTGTCAGTGTTAGGGTCAGAACAATTTTTTTTTTACGACTTCTATGTAATTATGGAAAATATTTTTGATATCATTTAACTGATAAATAAATACCAATTTTTACATAACATCTTTTGCTTTTCAAATATTTATCTAGCTGCTAAAAAAACCTTAAGGGATCTTCCATTAAATACTACAAATTGGGGTGTGCAGCATCCACAACTCACGTATATGTGTTATCTATTTTTTTTACATTAAGATCATGTAACGGTCACCACCGTTTACGATTTCCACTCCATAAACCACGACAGCTTATCTGACACTCCAACCATCCAACAGACACGATCCATTCCATTTCCCCAGAAAGACGAGACATACGTTCTGAGTCAAATGAATGAACTTTAATGGTATCTTAGCTTTCTTATATACAGTACAAGCATGTTAAAGTTAATCACAGGGACAAAGACACACTCCACCCACACATCACACAATGGGGGGGCTTCAATACACCTTCTCTTAGACAATGACATTCAGTTGAGTTAATTATTAGTCATTATCCAGACAGCCTGTCTCTGCATACAGCTTGACAAGTCACATTCTTTTACTAAACATAATTGACATGCTAATTCCCTACCCCTGAAAGGAGACATCTGACCTTTCAGACTTAATTAGTACAATAGACACAGAACAGTATTAGCATCACACAATGGAATGTCTAGGAGCAACCCCAATTAACACCTCAAAAGCATGTGTCCCCATATTGAATGAAAACACTCCACTGACCTGGTGGGGTCAGAATAACCACTTGTAATATCTCAAGATATCCTGCAATATGAATTATCAGTTATCAGTCACCCTATGCCCAAAAGGGGCACAGGGTGACCCTAGACCCAAGAGTCATTAGTGACGCTGGCGCAGGAGTACCCCCCATTGTTCAAAGGTCCCTGATTGTAACGGGTCATTCCGTTACAGATCATATCCCCCCTTATTCTCCTCTTCTCAAGAGAGAATAAATTCAGTTCCTCTAATCTTTCGTCATAGCTGAGCTCCTCCATGCCTTTTATCAGTTTGGCTGCCCTTCTCTGCACTTTCTCCAGTTCCCCGATATCCTTTTTGAGAACTGGAGCCCAAAACTGAACTGCATATTCCAGATGAGGTCTTACTAATGATTTGGATACCTTTGCGAAGTAAAAATTGGCCTACAAAATGCAAAGTAAACAACCATTTTTCTTTTAATACATCAACTCGTACAGTATGTATTTTTCTAATGACAGGTCTCCGTTAAGCTTGGAACTTCACCTATAGTTCACACAAACCCAGAACTTTTAAAAGACAATAAAGAAAAAAAAAACCTAGATAAGACTAATAGCTGAGATGTCAAACTGATGAAGAAAAGGGAATTTTAAAAGCCTATTTATAACCCGGAAGACCTGTAAAAAAAAAAACACTTGGTTTGATTCACAGAGAGAACTTCGTCCTCTGTGTTAAGTCGTAAATGCAAAGTTTAGACTCACATTCATTGTAGAGAAAAAGAAAATAGTTTTCACTTGCAAGAGGAGCAGTAACACAGATGTAATAGAAACAGATCCGTGCTGAAGTCACAAGTCTTCTATCAAGACCAACCATACACAGATGACTGCACGAGCCTGAATATTCCGTGTACTAGAGAGATATCATCATACGAGGTTCAACCAATGTCCAATCTACTACCAGACCAGCAAACCGTCTATAGGTGATCAGACGAAAGGTAAGAGTTGTGCTGGTAAGAGAAAAAACATGTTTCACCATTACGGGGGGGGGGGGGGGGGGGTGTTGCTGTAACTGCAGTTATTTTTGACAAAGGTAAAACAAATCTTAATGTCTGAACACACTTTTGCAACTTTGACATGTGTTGATGTAATGGTACACATCACAACTACTTATGCCGTGTACACACGATCGGTCAATCCGATGAGAACGGTCTGATGGGTTTTTCCATCAGTTAACCGATGAAGCTGACTGATGGTCAGTCGTGCCTACACACCATCAGTTAAAAAAACAATGGTGTCAGAACGCGGTGACGTAAAACACAACGACGTGCTGAAAAAAACGAAGTTCAATGCTTCCAAGCATGCGTCGACTTGATTCTGAGCATGCGTGGATTTTTATCCGATGGTTGTGCCTACTAACGATCGTTTTTTTTTTTCTATCGGTTAGGTATCCATCGGTTAATTTTAAAACAAGTTTCACATTTTTTCACCGATGGATAAATAACCGATGGGGCACACACATGATCTGTTTGGTCTGATGAAAACGGTCCATCAGACCGTTCTCATCGGATTGACCGATCGTGTGTACGCGGCCTTAGTGTATCCAGGTGGATTATACCTTGTTCAGGACAAGTTGAGTTTTCATTTGGTTGTAAATAGTAATGGATATCTTCTTATTTTATTTTTATCATCAAAGGCATTTCAAAACTAGCCCAAAATAGTAATAAAATATATCTATTATATTTTATTATATATATAATATATTTACTATAGAGATATAGATATAGAGAGAGATAGATAGAGATAAAGGACCAGATTCACATAGAGATACGATGGTGTATCTCCTGATACGCCGTCGTATCTCTGAGTTGTGCCGGTCGTATCTATGCGACGGATTCATAGAATCAGTTACGCATAGATATCCCTAAGATCCGACAGGTGTAACTGTGTTACACCGTCGGATCTTAGGCTGCAATTCCAGGCCGGCCGCTAGGTGGCGCTTCCCTATCTTTTACGCGACAATTATGCTAATGAGCAGTTACGCCGATTCCGAAACGAACGAACGCCCAACGCTTTTTTTACGTCGTTTGCGTTCGGCTTTTTCCGGCGTATAGTTACCCCTGGGTCTTTGAGGCGCAGCCAATGTTAAGTATGGCCGTCGTTCCCGCGTCGAATTTTTTAATTTTACGTCGTTTGCGTAAGTCAATTCACAAAAAAATTGCGGACGGCGCATGCGCAGTTAAATCGGCGCGGGGACGCGCCTGATTTAAATACTACACTCTCCTAGCCGCGGAATTTGAATTCCGCCGGGGGATTTACGATACGCCGCCGCAAGTTTTGAGGTAAGTGCTTTGTGAATTACCCACTTGCCTCAAAAACTTGCGGCGGCAGATCTTAAATCACATAGGTTACGCGGATCTAAAGATCCGCTAACCTATGTGAATCTGGCCCATACAGTATCTCTCTCTATCTATCTATCTATCTATCTATCTATCTATCTATCTATCTATCTATCTATCTATCTATCTATCTATCTATCCTTTTTTAAATGTAGCTGTATATTACTTGTTAATGCCATGACCCACCACAAAAGAACAACCCTAAACAAACCCTAAACAAATTCCACTGCTCCTAACTAGGGATGAGCCGAACAACCCCCCCCCCCCCCCCCCCCCCCCCCCCCCCCGTTCGGTTCACACCAGACCCTGCCAATAGATCAAAAGTTTGTGTGAACTTTAGAACCCCATTAAAGTCTATGGGACTCGAACGTTTGAAAGTGCTAATTTTAAAGGTTAATATGCAAGTTATTGTCCTAAAAAGTGTTTGGGGACCCGGGTCCTGTCCCAGGGGACATGTATCAATGCAAAATAAAGTTTTAAAAAACTGAAGATTTTTTCGGGAGCAGTGATTTTAAATGACTTTTTATCCTTCAGAAATGACACTTTGTGCAGAGACAGTTCTAAGCACGGGAAACATGTGCTGCTTAAAGGCATACTATAGACACCACCTAGGCACGGAATTTAAAGGAATGTTTTCATTTAAGCATTATTAAAATCACTGCTCCCAGATGTTTTTTTTTTACTTTTTTTGCATTGATACATGTCCCCTGGGGCAGGACTCTGATCCCCAAACACTTTATATGACTTAATAACTTGCATATAAGCCTTTAAAATTAGCAGTTTATATTTCTCCCATAGACTTTTCCAGGGTGTTCTGCGGCTTTTCTAACTTGCCGCGAACATCCCAAATTGTTCGCTGTTCATCGAACAGGCAATGTTCGAGTCCCTAGTGGCCTGCGCGAGAGCCGACATATAGCTACGGGCTCTCGCGCAGGGGAGCCAACCTGCCGCCGTATAACTGCGGCGGCTGGTCGGCAAGCAGATAAAGAGTGAACATTTTGAAAAAAAAAATGCTTCTTTTTAATTTCTATTATAAACTTTTGCAAATAAGAAATTTTTGTTCATAAATTTTGGCCAAAATTTATACTGCTACATATCTTTGGTAAAAATAACCCAAGTTAGTGGATATTATTTACTGTGTGTGAAAGTTATAGAGTCTACAACTATGGTGCCAATCACTAAAAATTGATCACGCCTGATGTACTGACGGCCTATCTCATTTCAGGACAGTACAAATACCCCCCAGATCACCCCTTTTTTAGAAAGTAGACAATCCAAGTTATTTAGCAAGATGCATGTTTTTTTTTTTAAGTTGCAAGTTTTCCCACATTTCTTGGGAAAACAAATAATTTTCTTTTACGCAAAATTGTCATAATAACAAGTTATTTCTCACACACCGCATATGCATACTTCCAATTACACCCCAAAATACATTCTGCTCCTCCTCCTGAGTATGGTGATACCACATGTGTGAGACTTTTTCACAGCCTGGCCACATAGAGAGGTCCAACATGCAGGTGTTCTAGGAGCAGAAATTACACATCTAATTTCCTGACTACCTATCGACAGGGCAGTGGTAAAGCCCACAAACCGAACACAATTTTGGAAAGCAAACACCCCAACATATAATCTATGAGGCATAATTAATCTTTTGAACATGTCATTTTTTTCCACAAGTTTTTTGAAAATGTGGAAAGAAAATGAAAAAGTATTTTTTTTTTACACAAAGTTGTCAATTTATAAGATATTTCTAACACATACCATGTACATAGCAAAAATTACCCCCCAAAATACATTCTGCTACTCCTCCTGAGTATGGCGTAACTACATGTGTGAGACTTTTACACAGCCAGGCCACATAGAGAGGCCCAACATGCAGGGAGCACCATCAGGTGTTCTAGGAGCATACATTACAGATCTTATTTTCTGACTACCTATCACATTTTTGATGGCCCTGGGGCACCAGGGCAATGGAAAAGCCCACAAAATGAACCCAATTTTGGAAAGCAAACACCCAACGTATAATCTATGAGGCATAATGAGTCTTTTGAACATGTCATTTTTTTCCACAAGTTTTTTGAAAATGTGGAAAGAAAATGAAAAAGCTTTTTTTTTTACACAAAGTTGTCAATTTATAAGATATTTCTAACACATAGCATGTACATAGCAAAAATTACCCCACAAAAAACATTCTGCTACTTCTCCTGAGTATGGTGATACCACATGTGTGAGGCCTCGTACACACGACCGAGAATCTCGTCGTAAAAGAAACATCGTTTTCCTCTACGAGTTTCTTGTCAGGCTTGTCGAGAATCTTGTCAGGCTTTCTTTGCGTACACACTGTCAAGAAAGTTGTTCTCAAACGCGGTGACGTACAACACGTACGACAGCACTATAAAGGGGAAATTTGATTCCACTGGCGCCACCCTTGGGACTGCTTTTGCTAATCTCATGTTACCGCGGGTTAAGTAAAAGTTTGGTGAGAGACGATTTGCACTTTTCAGCCTGTTACAGCGTGACGAATGTGCTATCTCCATTATGAACGCTACTTTTACCGAAGGTGCCCTCCCGCCTCATACTTTATTCTGAGCATGCGCGCGTTTCTTAGCATACACACGAACGTGTTTCTCGTCGTAAACCAGCCCGACGAGGAACACGACGAGGAAATTGAGACTCCCGACGAGAAAAAAGAGAACTTGTTCTCTTTTTTTCTAGTTAAGATCCACGACAGTTTTCTCAACGAAAAACATACACACGACTGTTTTCCTCGGCAAAAAAGCTCTGCTACCAAGTTTCTTGATGGATTTTGTCGAGGAAAGCGGTCGGGTGTACGAGGCCTGAGACTTTTACACAGCCTGGCCACATACAGATCACCAACATTCAGGGAGCACCTGCACCTTCTGGTGTTCTAGGTGCATAAATTGCACATCTGAGGCCCCTTTCACACTGGGGCGGGAGGTGCGGTGGTGGTAAAGTGCCGCTAATTTTTCAGCGCTATTTGGCCGCTAGCGGCCAAGAAAGGATTAAAACCGCCCACAATGCGCCTCTGCAGAGGTGCATTGCGGGCAGTATAGCCGCGGCGTCCCATTGATTTCAATGGGCAGGAGCGGTGAAGGAGCGGTATACACACACCGCTCCTTCACCGCTCCAAAGATGCAGCTAGGAGGACTTTTTTTACCATCCTGCTAGCGCACCGCTCCAGTGAGAAAGCCCTCAGGGCTTTCACACTGGAGAAACAGCAGCTGCTGTTTAGGGTCGGTTTGCAGGTGCTATTTTTAGCGCAAAAGCACCTGCAAACCGCTCCAGTGTGAAAGGTGTCTAATTGAGAACAAGGAGAGATATGCAAATACGCAGCCCCACGGAAAAAGGCACAGTCCAGTGGGGCGGCATATTTGTGCTAGGTCGGCGCGAAGGGGTTAAATTCAAACATATAACATGAAGTGTCAAGTAATTATATAATATTAAATATAGATTTGTTTTCCTTAGCACTGTCCCTATCAATTAATTTAGTTCTCTCTTCTTTTTTATTCTTCATGAATTCATCTTTTCAGAGGACAATGGAGAAGAAACATACGGTTGGCATTTTCTCCAGATCTGATAGGAAGGATTACTCTTGGCTGATATCCGTTCTCACATCGCAACACTGCAGTGATTGGGTCCAGGATGTCAGATCCACTGTCATCTCTAACACATTGACAACATTCATAGGTGACGCATCTCGGTGCACATTTGGAATTCTGTATCACACCAAGAACAGAGGAGGAGTCAACATTTCTGATATAACCGGATCACTCTACGATGAAGAGATGAAAATTCTACATGATTTACTTGGTAAGGGATAGATCAATACATACATAGGGGGGGGGGGGGATTTTTCCATCTTTGCCGTGGGCACCAGATGGCCTTGTCCCGGTGATCTGTCGAGCTGGTTCCAGCTATCGATATGGTTCCGAGTGCATTGCGCAGGCGCAAGCTGAGCCGACTGAAACCACCGAGCGGGAACAGCTGTTCGTGAGCTGTAGATGCGCTTGCTCCCGATGCAGCAAGGGGGCAGGAAGGGCCGGAATGTGATATTGAACAAGCGCTGTTCCATAGGACACGAGTGTCCTTCTTGGCTCCGCCCCTTTTTCCGGGTGAAGTGCGACATGGCATGTCCTCCAGCCCTTTGTGTCCGCTCTGTGTCTGCCCCTGTCTCCGCCCTGGTCTCCGCCCGCTGTAGCCGCTGTGAGTGAGCGCCGAGCATTAACAGCTGACGATCAGCTGTTGAGTTCGGTTATTTTCGTGGGCTGTTACTGTGCATGCGCGGAGTCTGCGCAGTCGGTTCCAGGACCTATCCGATGGCGGAACCAGAGCGATAAGACACTGGCACTGACCTTGGCTATTCAAAGACTCCCTCTCCTCATTGGCTTAGACAGCAGCAGAAGCCATAGGCTTCCACTGCTGTCAATCCCAGCCAGTGAGCCAATGAGGAGAGAGCGTGGTGGGGGGCCTCGGCTCTATGTGCCTTATGGACACATAGAACAGGGCTCAGGAGCAAGCATGCAATCGGCTTGCTCCTGAGCAACGGTCAAGGGGAAGGAGTGTTGGTGGGGGACCCGAGAAGAAGTGGATTGGGGCTGCTCTGTATAAAACCATTATACAGAACAGGTAAGTATGACATGCTTGTTATTTTTTAATATCACTTTAAGTTGAATACCTTAAAAGTCCATTTACTTCTATACTTTTTCATTTGTGACAAAATCTCCATAAGCCCAACTCGGAGGAAACATAAGTGTAACTACTCTTTAAAAGCATTAACTCCACCGTGTGTATCTACAGGGAAGGAAAATGTCATTGTGGTGATCGATGATCTGAAAGACAGCAGCTATGAGGAGAAGAGACGAATATTGAATATTCAGCCCAGCATCGAAACGTTGGCCTGCGATCTTCTTCTCATTTCAAACACAGAGAAAACAAACACAACAACACTGGTCACCAAACTGAAAAACCTTCGACCTTTCCACTCCACGTCAGGTATATATTATGAATTATCCTTTATGTGAAATGATAAAACTTTAATTCCACGTTTGATTATTTATTTTTTTACAGTTTTGCTGATAAAACATTTTTTGATATCCAACATGAGAGTTATCAACAATAACCCGAACAAAATTCTGAAGCTTCAAATGTATTTTGAATAATTTCAGCAACCATTCTCTAATTAACTGTGACGGACCCCCGTACTCAAGATGAGTCTGTCAACGGTAAAATGCTTCGTCTGTCCGGTGCCACGCAATCCAAGACCCCTTAGCTTTCCCATTCACTAGTCATAGCTCAGTGTAGGGTAAAACATCAGGCACTTTATTAGAACAAGAATACAGTCTTATATACAGTTGAGGAGGAGGTTCTTACCTCCTGCTCATATTACTCTAACAATACACCTGTAACCAGAAACATAAATTAACGTGACCTAATTAACTGCTTAAGGACGCCTTTTTATGTTGACAGAATGGCACAGCTAGGCAAATGGGCCAATTGGCATACAGGTATACAGGTATGTCCCCTTTAATTTGCTGCCATGTGGTCGTGCTCACGCCGGCATGCTCACGACCCTGTTCCAATCTCCGTGACTGTGCCCGCAGGACACGCGGACTCGATGTCCGCCGGTGTCCCACAATCGGGTCACAGAGCTGAAGAACAGGGAGATATCAGTGTAAACGCAACATCTCCCAGTTCTTCCTAGTGACATGTCACTGATCGTCTGTTCCCCGTCATCGGGGTGATGTGTCACTGCAAGCCACGCCCCCTAACAGTTAGAATCACTCCCTAGGACACATATAACCCCTTCAGCGCCCCCTACATGTCAACCCTTTCACTGCCAGTGTCATTTTTACAGTAACAGTGCATATTTATAGCACCGGTTGCTGTAAAAATGACAATGGTGTCAAAAGTGGCCGATGAGTCAGCCATAATGTCGCAGTCATGATAAAAATCGCTGATCGCCGCCATTACTAGTAAAAAAACATTTTTTTAATAAAAATACCATAAAACTATCCCCTATTTTGTAGACGCTAGAACTTTTGCGCAAACCAATAAATATTTTTTTTTTTACCAAAAATATGTAGAAGAATACATATCGGCCTAAACTGAGGAAAAAAAAAGTTTTTTTATATATTTTTTGGGGATATTTATTATAGCAAAAAGCAAAAAATATTGAATTAGCACAAACAACAATGAGTGAAGGACTCTAAAGCCCTGTACACACGATCGGATATCTGATGGAATCTAATCCGATGGATTTTTCGTCGGATATCAAGATGAAGCTGACTTTCATCAGTCTTGCCTACACACCATCAGTCAAAAATCTGACCGTGCCAAAACGCGGTGACGTAAAACACTACGACGAGCCGAAAAAAATGTAGTTCAATGCTTCCGAGCATGCGTCGACTTGATTCTGAGCATGCGTGGATTTTTATCCGATGGAGTTCCACACAGATGATCCGATTTTTCTATAGTTTTTTTATCCATAGGAAAAATTTAAAACATGTTCTATTTTTTAACACCGATGGAAAAAAGACCGATGGGGCCCACACATGATCGGTTTGTCCGATGAAAACAGTCTATCGGTCTGTTTTCATCGGACAAACTGATTGTGTGTACACGGCTTCAGAAGCTGTGGCAAGCCATACTAGACTCATTTACATTAAAGCAGATAACAGACCGTATGTGTCCCAACATTATGAATCAGTCACTATTTCTAATATGGCCTATACAGGGTTCCCAAGGTCTGTGTGTCTTGGGGGGACATGGACCTGAATCCAAAGTAACACCACCTCAGGGGTCCCCGGGCATACAGCTCACAAAAAGCCCTGTTCCCCCAAATGCCAGGGCCCATGATCACAAGGCAAGAGGCCAGCATTCAGTCCCCACCATAAGTCTCTGACCCGGTTAGGTCTGTCACATTAACTATTTATTTTGTTTTTCTTTCCATTTAATTTTCATATGAATTAAAGAAAAATAATACTTTTTTTCAGAAAAAGTAACAGAAGCCCACACGAGTCATGATGGAAAGGATAACATCAAAATCAAGACTCCAAACTTCCAAAATAAAAACCCTGAGATTTTACCCAGATTTGAGAGTCCCAAGACATGGAACAATTCTTCTGAGGTTCAGATGAACGTTTGTGCTCCTGTGATGTCCAGTAGAGTAGAGGATGATGAGGAGGAGGAGCATATCTACATGAATATTTTTCCATTCTCTGATAGTTTTGGGAGGTTGGCTAGATTTGACAATCCTTATTGCTCGGACAACATTGAGAGTCTTCAGAACTCCTCCAGCAATGAGAATCTGAGGGAATGGGATAGGTCTGGGAGTTGTGAGACATGGAACAGGAACGAGGGCTTAGAGACTTTAGACACAGGGAATCTTTATGTGGATCCTAAAGTACCATTTTCCGATGAGCTCTTCGAGGAAATGCTTACAAAAGTACACATCAAGCAAAACTCCGAAACACAACCCACCTACAAGACTTCTGAGACAGTATCCAGGAGCTCAGTTTCCGATGAGCTCTTCGAGGAAATGCTTAATAAAGTACACAACAAGCAAAACTCTGAAACACAACCCACCTACAAGACTTCTGAGCCAGTATCCAAGAGCTCAGTTTCCGATGAGCTCTTCAAGGAAATGCTTAATAAAGTACACAACAAGCAAAACTCTGAAACACAACCCACCTACAAGACTTCTGAGACAGTATCCAAGAGCTCAGTTTCCGATGAGCTCTTCGAGGAAATGCTTAATAAAGTACACAACAAGCAAAACTCTGAAACACAACCCACCTACAAGACTTCTGAGCCAGTATCCAAGAGCTCAGTTTCCGATGAGCTCTTCGAGGAAATGCTTACAAAAGTACACAACAAGCAAAACTCTGAAACACAACCCACCTACAAGAATTCTGAGACAGTATCCAAGAGCGAGAAGCCTCCTACATGGTGGAATCATAAGAATTTACAATCAACGTGCAATGATAAGAGCCCTGAGAAACATTCAAACTCCCCAAAACGCAAGGCATGGTTCTATGACGAGAATGCCCAAACCTGGTGCAGAAACGAGGACCTTGAAACACTGTCCAGTGATACCAACCCAAAGACACCGTCCACATCCACCGCTGGTAGTTATGTCCCACAGCCAAGCAAGGGGAATTTTAGAACACAGATAGAGCCAGTGACCAAGAATAAAAGCCCAGAGAGAAGATCCAACAATGAGAATAAGAAATGGTACTTTAATGAAAGTAGCCAGGCGTGGTGCAGAAATTAGAGCGTATGACCAAGCCACGTAGATTGGGACACAGCCCAGATACAGGGCTTTTTCATTTTAAAACTTTTACATAGTTAGTCAGGTTGAAAAAAGACATCGTCCAGTTCAACCATAAAAAAATATATAATATCGTACAATCCCATACACCCAATTCTATACCCACAGTTGATCCAGAGGAAGGCGAATAATCCCAGCAGAGAATGATCCAATTATCTACAGCAGGGGAAAAAATTCCTTCCTGATCCCCCAAGAGGCAATCAGATTTTCCCTGGATCACCTTTACCTATAAATGTCAGTACCCAGTTGTATTCTATACATTTAGGAAATAATCCAGACCTTTCTTAAAGCAATCTACTGAGCTGGCCAGAACCACCTCTGGAGGGAGTCTGTTCCACATTTTCACAGCTCTTAGGCCTTGTACACACGCCAGACATGTCCGATGAAAATGGACAGAGAACGCGGTGACGTATACGACACCGACGTTCTCTGACGCGGAAGTTCAATGCTTCCACGCATGCGTCAAATCAATTCGATGCATGCGTGGGATTTAGGGCCGCTGGTTATACGTCATAACCAGCGGACATGTCCGATGAGTCATACTAACCATCGGACATGTCTGACGGACAGCTTTCCAGCGGACAAGATTCTTAGCATGCTAAGAAACTTTTGTCCGCTGGAAAACTGTCCGCTCGGCCGGAAAAATGTCCGCTAGGCCCTACACACGATCGGACATGTCCACGGAAACTGGTCCGCGGACATGTTCGGTCGTGTGTACAAGGCCTAACTGTGAAGAAACCTTTCCGTATTTGGAGATGAAGGTCCGGATTCACAAAGCACTTACGCCGACGAATCTCGAGATACGCCACGTAAGTGTCAATGTGCGCCGTCGTATCTATGCGCCGTGCCCATAGAACTAGATACGCCTGAATTTAGGCTTCATCCGACCGACGTAAGTTTCCTACGCCGTTGTATCATCGGCGCATATTTACGCTGTCCGCAAGGGGCGCTTCCATTGATTTACGATTAGAATATGCAAATGAGGGAGATACGCCGATTCACGAACGTACTTGCGCCCGGCGCATTCATATACGCGATTTACGTAAGTCGTAAGTCCGGCGTGAAGTTAAGCCTCATAAAGCAGGGGTAAGTCATGTTAAGGTATGGACCAGGGAACAGCCGTCGTATTTTACGTTGTTTACGTAGTCGTACGTGAATAGGGCAGGGCGTAGCTTCCGTCACGTCGTAGGCAGTGATTTGACGTATCTTATGGAGTATTTTCGATGTGATTCTGAGCATGCGCACTGGGATGCATCCACGGGACGGCGCATGCACCGTTCGTTCGGCCCATCTTTTGCATGGGGTCACGCTTCATTTAAATGTATCACGCCCACTTCCACCTACTTTAAATTAGGCAGGCTTACGCCAACGAATTTACGTTACGCCGGCGCAACGTTGGGAGCAAGTGCTTTGTGAATACTGTGCTTGCCTCTCTGTGTTACGTTGGCGTAGCGCATATGGGATGCGCTACGCCGGCAGAAATATGCGCCGATGTATGTGAATCCAGGCCGAAATCTCTTTTCATCTAGACGTAAAGAGCGCCCCCTTGTCCTCTGTGATGACCGTAAAGTGAATAACTCAACACCAAGAACACTATATGGACCCCTTATGTATTTGTACATGGAGATCATATCCCCCCTTATTCTCCTCTTCTCAAGAGAGAATGAATTCAGTTCCTCTAATCTTTCCTCATAGCTGAGCTCCTCCATGCCTCTTATCAGTTTGGTTGCCCTTCTCTGCACTTTCTCCAGTTCCCCGATATCCTTTTTGAGAACTGGGGCCCAAAACTGAACTGCATATTCCAGATGAAGTCTTACTAATGATTTGTGCAGATGACGTCTCTCTCTCTCTGGAGTCCATCCCTCTCTATACAAGAAAGGACTTTCCTCGCTTTGGAAACCGCAGCTTGGCATTGCATGTTATTATTGACCTTTTTTAGTATTATCTGTTTTTTAACTGATATGAAAACATTTTATCTGCTGGAAACATTTATTTGCAATGCACTGACAGATATGTTTTTACTTACAAATACCGTCCAAAACTAGTCAGATGTATGTTATCCTGCATTTTGGGCTTTTGAGCGAATCAAGCTGCATCCATGAAGGTTCATTGGAGTACCTGTGCCCATGCCCATGATACTATGTGCTACTGGATCAGTGGCAGCTGGTGCTCAAAATCGACAGCTGGTGGGAGCAAAATACCTGTATTACACAGGTATCTGCCCCTTACTCCCCCTGAAAGGTGCCAAATGTGACACCGGAGGGGGGGGGGGTCCTAAAAGCGGAAGTTCCATCTTTGGGTGGCAGCTGGTGCTCAAAATTTTTGGAGGGGCGCAAACAAACTGAAAAAAGAAACACCAAGCAGCCTCACTGTGCCCATCAAACGCAGCCACTGTGCCATCAAACACAGCTGCTGTGCCCATTAATTTCAGCCACTGTGCCCATTAAACGCAGCTACTGTGCCATCAAATGCAGCCACTGTGCCCATCAAATGCAGCTACTGTGCCCATCAAAAGCAGCCAATGTGCCATCAAACACAGCTGCTGTGCCCATCAATTGCAGCCACTGTGCCCATCAAACGCAGCCACTGTGCCATTAAACACAGCTGCTGTGCCATCAAACGCAGCCACTGTTGTGCCCATCAAACGCAGCCACTGTACCCATAAATTGCCACCACTGTGCAGATTAAATGCTGCCACTGTTCCATCAAGCACAGCCACTGTGCCCATCAAGCGCAGCCACTGTGCCCATGAAGTGCAGCCACTGTGCCCATCAAACGCAGCCACTGTTTCATCAAACGCAGCTGCTGTGCCATCAAACGCAGCCACTGTGCCCATCAAACGCAGCCACTGTACCCATAAATTGCCACCACTGTGCCGATTAAATGCTGCCACTGTTCCATCAAGCACAGCCACTGTGCCCATCAAACGCAGCCACTGTGCCATCAAACGCAGCTACTGTAATCATTAATTGCCACCAGTGTGCCCCATCAATTGCTGCCAGTTTGCCCCTTCAATTGCCGCCAGTTTGCCACGCGGGTGGCTCGGGTATCTATGCCCGGAAGTGGGAGAAAAATACCTGTATTACACAGGTATCTGCCCCTTCCTCCCCCCTGGAAGGTGCCAAATGTGAAACCGGGGGGGGGGGGGGGGGGGGTTCCGAAAAGCGGAAGTTCCATTTTTGCTTTAAGGTAGAAAAAAATCTTCTGCCTTTGGTATCAGTTTGGGTAGATATATGAGATGAACAGGAGGTATGAACAGGAGGTATGAACAGGAGGTATGAGATACTTGTATATAAACAAATAATAGCAGGTAATCCTATGGTTTTAATAATGTTTAATATGAATGGGAATAAAATAATAAAACATTGTGGTTTACTAAAGGACTATTTTGTTGGTGTTTTAAAAATATATATATTTTTTCATATTGTGTATTGTTTATGTGATGCCACACAATTGAAAACAATGATAGATTTTAAAGATGTTAAAAAAAAGATAAAAAATAGGGAGAGACGTGCATGAAGGAGTAAATAAAGGCAAATTAAGGCTACTGTATATTGGGATTTTTTTTTGTTAGAAAAATCCAAAGTGCAAATATTCCAATTTTACTTAAATTTAAAGTGACACGTGAAACACTCCGATCGCCCAGCGAATGAACTTTGAAATACTAACAGCACTACAATATACAAAGCCATTCACAACTCTGCTCCGGGCTACGCCACCAATCTTGTCTCCACATATCACCCAAACCGTCCTCTCCGCTCTTCTCAAGACCTTCCACTCTCGAACTCCCTTGTCTCCTCCTCCTATGCTCATCTCCAGGACTTCCTCAGAGCCTCTCCCATCCTCTGGAACTCTCTACCTCAACCTGTCCATCTATCTCCTACTCTGGTTGCCTTCAGGTGCTCCCCTAAAATTAATCTCTTCAGGGAAGCCTATCACACGCCTCCAACTAATCTTTTACCACTTCCATCAGTTTATCCCCCACAGTCACAACCTTTTGTGGCACTTGCTCCACCCTATTAGATTGTAAGGGCCCCCTTAACCCTCTTGTGTTTTTTGTATTGTATGTAACTGTATTGTCTCCCTTTTATATTATAAAGTGTAAACTGCTGGCGCTATATAAATCCTGAATAATAATAATATAAATAATCATTTTTTCTCTTTTTTTTTACACGGCATTGCCTTTTAACCACTTCCCGACCGCCGCATGTACATTTACGTCGGCAGAATGGCACGTACTGTACAGGCACATGGGCGTACCTGTACGTCCCTGCCTAGACGTGGGTCGGGGGTCCGATCGGGACCCCCCCCCCCCCCCCGCTACATGCGGCAGTCAGATTCCTGCGGGGAGCGATCCGGGACGACGGCGCGGCTATTCGTTTATAGTCGCTCCATCGCGATCGCTCCCCGGAGCTGAAGAACGGGGAGAGCCGTATGTAAACACGGCTTCCCCCGTGCTTCACTGTGGCGGCGTATCGATCGAGTGATCCCTTTTATAGGGAGACTCGATCGATGACGTCAGTCCTACAGCCACACCCCCCTACAGTTGTAAACACACACTAGGTGAACACTAACTCCTACAGCGCCACCTGTGGTTAACTCCCAAACTGCAACTGTCATTTTCACAATAAACAATGCAATTTAAATGCATTTTTTGCTGTGAAAATGACAATGGTCCCAAAAATGTGTCAAAATTGTCCGAAGTGTCCGCCATAATGTCGCAGTCATGAAAAAAAAATCGCTGATCGCCGCCAATAGTAGTAAAAAAATTAAAAAAAATAAAACTATCCCCTATTTTGTAAACGCTATAAATTTTGCACAAACCAATCGATAAACGATTATTGCGTTTTTTTTTACCAAAAATAGGTAGAAGAATACGTATCGGCCTAAACTGAGGAAAAAAAACGTTTTTATATATGTTTTTGGGGGATATTTATTATAGCAAAAAGTAAAAAATATTGAGTTTTTTTCCAAATTGTCGCTCTATTTTTGTTTATAGCGCAAAAAAATACAAACCGCAGAGGTGATCAAATACCACCAAAAGAAAGCTCTATTTGTGGGATCAAAAGGACGCCAATTTTGTTTGGGAGCCACGACGCACGACCGCGCAATTGTCTGTTAAAGCGACGCAGTGCCGAATTGTAAAACCCCCTTGGGTCATTTAGCAGCATATTGGTCCGGTCCTTAAGTGGTTAAAGTATTGAAGCAAAATATTTTAAAAAAAAAAATTTAAATTAGAATTTTTAGACTGAGCCCAACTATGGCGCCATATTGACCATCAGATGAGATGTAAACGGTTTTATTATTCTACTGTATTTCTTGAAAAATAATAAAGTGAAGAAGGTCATAAAACCTAGAGAAGAATGAGGAAAACAATGTTAAAAATGGTACTGTGCTTGTAAAAAGAATAATAAAAAATATATAAAATGTATAGATTCTTTGGCAAACCTCAAGGACACTTCCCCCTGCTGTAAATTCTGGAATGTTCTTATCTGTCAATAGACAGGGGATGGTTATATGTCAAAAGAGCGACAATGTTGAAAAAAAAGCAATATTTTGAACTTTTTGCTATAGAAAAATTTCCCCAGTTTTTTTTTAAAAAAAGCTATTTTTTCCTCAGTTTAGGCCGATACGTATTCTTCTACATATTTTTGGTAAAAAAAATCCATTTTATTGATAGGTTTGTGCAAAAGTTATGGCGTCTACAAAATAGGGGGTAGTTTTATGGCATTTTTATTATTATTATTTTTTTTACTAGTAATGGCGGCGATCAGCGATTTTTTTCAGTGATTGCGACTTTATGACGGACACATCGGACACTTTTGACACATTTTTTGGACCATTGTAATTTTTACAGCGCTATAAAAATGCACTGATTACTGTAAAAATGGGGCTGGCAGTAAAGGGGTTAACCACTAGGTGGCGCTGTAGGGGTTAAGTGTGTCCTAGTCAGAGTTTATCACTGTGGAGCTACCAGTGACACGTTACTGATCGCTGTTCCCGATCACGATTCCCATGTCACTAGACAGAACAGGGGAATGTCTTGTTTACAAAGGCATCCCCCTGTTCTGCCTTTGCCGACTGCAAGCGCGGGCCGCCCGGGAACATTGAGTACCCGAGACCCGCGAGCGCACTCACGAGGCACGCAGCGGCAAATTTAAAGGGACGTACAGGTACGCTCATTTGCCTGCCCGTGCCAATGTGTCGACGTATATGTGTGTGCGGCGGTAGGCAAGTGGTTATACAGGCCATGGTCCTCTCTAGGGACCCCTCTGACCTCCCCTCCCCCTCTCCTTCTCTCTCCTTTACTCTGCCTTACTAATTTCCTATTTTGTAGACGCTATGGCCCGGATTCACAAAGCATTTACGTCCGTGTATCTCCAGATACGCCGCCGTAATTTCAAATGTGCGCCGTTGCATCTTTGCGCCGATTCACAAAGCGAGATACGTCCAAAAACATGGCTTCAGCCGTCCGGCGTAACTTGCCTACGCCGGCGTATCGTGGGCGCATAGTTACGCTGGACGCATTCGGCGTTCCCATTATAAATATGCAAATGACCTAAATACGCCAATTCACGAACGTACTTGCACCCGGCGTATTAATATACGCTGTTTACGTAAGGCGTACGACCGGCGTAACTTTACCCCTCATAAAGCAGGGGTAAGTCATGTTAAGGTATGGACGTCAGAACGACCGTCAAAATTTACGTTGTTTACATAAGTAGTACGTGAATGGGGCTGTGCGTAAGTTACGTTTACATCATAGGGAGTGTTCGACGTATCTTAGGCATTCTAGCCGACGTGATTTTGAGCATGCGCACTGGGATACGTCCACGGACGGCGCATGTGCCGTTCGTTCAGCCCCTCATTTACATGGGGTCACGGCTCATTGTAATACAACACTCCCACTGCCTTGATAATTTGAATTAGGCGGGCTTACGCCGGCCCATTTGCGCTACGCCGCCGTAACTTAGGGCGCAAGTTCTTTCTGAATACGGTACTCGCCTCTCTAAGTTACGGCGGCGTAGCGTATATGAGATGCGTTACGCCCGCCGAAAGTTACGCCATTCTTTCTGAATCTGGCCCTATAACTTTTGCACAAACCAACCAATAAACGCTTATTGTGATTTTTTTACCAAAATTATGTAGAAGAATACGTATCGGCCTAAACTGAGAAACAAATGTATTTTTTCATAGATATATTTTTTGGGGATATTTATTATATCAAAAAGTAAAAAATATAGCTTTTTTTTTTTCAAAATTCGCCACTAGAAAAAAATAAAGAAATATTTAAAATGTCGTAAATCAATCCCCTATTTTGTAGACACTATGGCCCGGATTCACAAAGCACTTACGCCGACGTATCTCGAGATACGCCGCGTAAGTGTAAATATGCGCCGTCGTATCTGTGCGCCGTGCCCACAAAACTAGATACGCCTGAAAATAGGCTTCATCGGACCGACGTAACTTTCCTACGCCGGCGTATCGTAGGCACATATTTACGCCGGGCGCATTTGCCGCTCCCATTGTTTTTCTATGCACATATACAAATGAGGGAGATACACCGATTCACAAACGTACTTGCGCCCGGCGCATAATATACGCGGTTTGCGTAAGTCCTACGTCCGGCGTAAAGTTATTCCCCATATAGGAGGCGCAACTCATGCAAAGGTATGGACCAGGGAACACAGCCGTCGTATTTTATGTCGTTTACGTAGTACGTGAATATGGCTGGGCGTAGGTTACGTTCACGTCGTAGGCAGTGATCCGACGTATCTTAGGCAGTTGTTTCGACGTGATTCTGCGCATGCGCACTGGGATGCGGCCACTGGACGGCGCATGCGCCATTCATTTTAAGTGGTATATATGGCGCTTGGCCCATCATTAGCATAGGGTCACGCCTCATTAGCATGACTCATGCCCACTTCCACCTACGCTGGCTTACGCCGAGGAAGCCCAGCGTAGATTTGAGAGCGAGTGAGGGCAAGTATATGTGAATACTGTGCTTGCCTCTCCGCGCTGCGCCGGCGTAGCGTATATTAGATGCGCTACGCCCGCATAAATATGCGCCGATGTATGTGAATCCGGCCCTTTAACTTTTGTGCAAACCAATCAATAAACGCTTATTGCGATTTTTTTTTTTTTTACCAAAAATATGTAGAAGAATATGTATCGGCCTAAACTGAGGAAGAAATTTGTTTTAAAAAAATGGGGATATTTATTATAGCAAAATGTCAAAAACATATATTTTTTTCCAAAATTGTCGCTCTTTTTTTTGATTATAGCGCAAAAAATTAAAACCGCAGAGACGTTAATTTTGTTTGGGGGCAACGTCGCACGACCACGCAATTGTCAGTTAAAGCGACGCAGTGCCGAATCGCAAAAAAATGGCCCGGTCATTGGGCAGCCAAGTTCTCCGGGGCTGAAGTGGTTATTCTTATAAACTATGTACAGTAGCATGCAATTTTATAGGAGGGAGTGGAGAGGAAGTGGCTGAGAAAAGCTTTGAATAAAGGAGATAGTCGGGTTCAAGTTCTGTTTAGTGATTTGAACAATCTGACACTTTCTGTTTAGAAGAGAAGACTCAACATGATAGAGAGGTCCCAAAGGTCGCTGGATAGCGGGAGGTGTTAGAAAGGGAACAAGGAAAAGAAAATTCAGGGAGCTGCGAAATAAACAGGATCATAAAGGGGGACAAAGTACAGACCTCACTAATAACACCCCCAACCTCTGTATTGGGCTGATCAACTCTATCTGTCCACCTTCTGGGGAATACTCTACGATCCTTTACTGATAGAATGTTATACAGCAGAAGGACAGACACCTAATGAGGACACAAGGACACAAGCCACACCAGGACAACTGGAGATCTGCTGGAGAGACTCCCCTTCCAGAACCTCATCATCCAGAAAGGTATGAGGGTTAGGGTTAGGGGTTCCCATTGAAGAATATGGCTAGGACTCAAGAATTGGAACAGGGACCTCCCCCAAAGGTCAGAAGGCGGGTTCCCAGAGGTCAAAGGTCACAGGGCGTGGCTGACCCACCCCCACCAAAGTGAACTGCCTACCCCAACTAAGTCGGGGAATGAACAAGTCGGGAATGAACAAGTCAGGGAAAGCAGCTTGCGCGCGCGAATCGCGCGCAAGACGCTTTCCCCGACTTGTTCATTTCCTGACTTGTTCATGAGCCCATGGTTCATTATGGGAGGACAAAGGTGGGGTGAGATTTTTTTTTTAACATCTGGGTACATCAGTGGTAACATAGGGCCTGATTCTCAAAAAAGCTGCCTAACTTAACTTTCAGCAGTTAAGTTACACTGACTTAAAATCTCTACCTAAGTGCCCGATCTTCAAAGCACTTACCTAGAAATTTCAGGCCGTGTAACTTAAGTGCCGCCGTCGCAAGGCGGTCCTCCTCTCCGGGGGGCGTTTAAAATTTAAATGAGGCGCGCTCCCACGCCGGCCGTACTGCGCATGCGTGTGACGTCATTTTCCCGACATGCAGCGCGCGAACGTAATTAACGCCGGGCGGCTTTGAGAATTGCGACGGGACACTAAAGTTGCGACGGGTGAAAAAAAATATACGCGCCGGGAAAACAAATAATTATAAAAAAAAATGACAGCGTCGCTCAGCATGCATTCCTGAGAGGGAGAACTCCATGCCAATTTTCAAAGAAAAAACCGGCATGGGTTCCCCCCCCCAGGAGCATACCAGGCCCTTAGGTCTGGTATGGGTTGTAAGGAGACCCCCCCACGCCGAAAAATCGACGTAGGGGGTCCCCCTACAATCCATACCAGACCCGTATCCAAAGCATGCTACCCGGCCGGTCAGGAAAGGAGTGGGGACGAGCGAGCGCCCCCCCCTCCTGAGCCGTGCCAGGCCGCATGCCCTCAACATGGGGGGTTGGGTGCTCTGGGGCAGGGGGGGCGCACTGCGGGCCCCCCCACCCCAGAGCACCCTGTCCCCATGTTGATGAGGACAGGACCTCTTCCCGACAACCCTTGCCGTTGGTTGTCGGGGTCTGCGGGCGGGGGCTTATCGGAATCTGGGAGTCCCCTCAAATAAGGGGGCCCCCAGATACCGGCCCCCCACCCTAAGTGAATGGATATGGGGTACATCGTACCCCTATCCATTCACCTGGAGGCAAAAAGTAAAAGTTAGTAAAGGCACAACACAAGGCTTTTTAAAATAATTTATTATTCTGCTCCGGAGGCCCCCCTGTCTTCTTTATTAGCTCTATTACCAGGGGGGGCTTCTTCTTCCACTCTCCGGGGGTCTTCTTCCACTCTCCGGGGGGGGGTTTCTTCTTCCGCTCTCCGGGGGGGGGCTTCTCCGCTCTCCGGGGGTCTTCATCTCTCTTCGCCGCTCTCCGCTGTTGACTCGGCGAACCCCGGTTCTTCTGCAGATGTCCGGTGCCTTCTTCTTCAACGCTGGCTGCCTGCTATCTTTGTGTGTTAGCTCAATTAGTAACAGGCAGCCGGCGCGGTCTTCTGTGACGTCACCTTCTTCTCTTCTGTTCTTCTCCCCTCTTCCGATGTTGCCTCGTCGCCTCTTGTCACTGTAATGATGGAAGTGCGCCTTGCATCCCATTTATATAGGCATCACCGTCCCATCATGCTCCGGTAGGTACCCACATGGTGGGTGCACGTGGGTAGGCACCCACCACGTGGGTACCTGCCGGAGCATGATGGGACGGTGATGCCTATATAAATGGGATGCAAGGCGCGCTTCCATCATTACAGTGACAAGAGGCCAGAGGCAACATCGGAAGAGGGGAGAAGAAGAACCTGACGTCACAGAAGACCGCGCCGGCTGCCTGTTAGAAATTGAGCTAACACACAAAGATAGCAGGCAGCCAGCGCTGAAGAAGAAGGCACCGGACAGCTGCAGCAGAACCGGGGTTCGCCGAGTCAACAGCAGAAGAGGGGAGAAGAGAGAAGAAGACCCCCGGAGAGCGGAGAAGCCCCCCCCCCCGGAGAGCGGAAGAAGAAACCCCCCCCCGGAGAGTGGAAGAAGACCCCCGGAGAGTGGAAGAAGACCCCCGGAGAGTGGAAGAAGAAGCCCCCCTGGTAATAGAGCTAATAAAGAAGACAGGGGGGGCATCCGGAGCAGAATAATAAATTATTTTAAAAACCCTTGTGTTGTGTGTTTACTAACTTTTACTTTTTGCCTCCAGGTGAATGGGTAGCGTGCTTTGGATACGGGTCTGGTATGGATTGTAGGGGGACCCCCTACGTCGATTTTTCGGCGTAGGGGGGGTCTCCTTACAACCCATACCAGACCTAAGGGCCTGGTATGCTCCTGGGGGGGAACCCATGCCGGTTTTGAATTTAAAAATTGCCGTGGAGTTCTCCCTCAGGAATGCATACCAAATGCCGTCGCTTGAATGGGCCTTTACAAGGTGTGACTAACTTTCCACATTGTAAAACCAGCCCTAGTTTTGCGCAAGCAAATTCGGAACTTACGCAGAAATCACAATGATGAAATGCTTTGAGAATCTGCTTAAGTCCTCATTTGCATACGCAAAGCTGCATTTCAATGAGAAATGCCCCCAGTGGCGGATGCGGTACTGCATCCTAAGATCTGACATGTGTAAGTGTCTTACACATGTCAGATTTTCTGCCTAACTTTGGAAAAAGCCTTTTGAGAATCGTTTCCAAAGTTAGGCACAGACTGAACAGCAGTTAAGTCTGCGTATCTCTTTTGAGAATCAGGCCCATTGTACCTTCATAGATAGAGATAAGTGCAAGTCTCACCTCTATGGTTAGGGCAGGACGATGGGGCTGGGAACTTAAAGGGGTTGTAAAGGTACAATGTTTTTTTCCCTAAATATCTTCCTTTCCCTCAGTGCAGTCCTCCTTCACTTACCTCATCCTTCCATTTTGCTTTTAAATGTCCTTATTTCTTCTGAGAAATCCTCACTTCCTGTTCTTCTGTCTGTAACTCCACACAGTAACGTGAGGCTTTCTCCCTGGTGTGGAGTGTCGTGCTCGCCCCCTCCCTTGGACTACAGGAGAGTCAGGACGCTCTCTACGATGCATATAGAGAAAGGAGCTGTGTGTTAGTGGGGGTCCCCTACGTCCCATCTCCTTGCTCCCCTTTTTATCCAAACTCCTTGAACGTCTGGTCTACAACCGACCGAGCGTCCACCTTGCTGATAATGGCCTTTTTGATCCCTTTCAGGATTTCGTCCTCAACATTCCACAGAAACTGCTCTCCTAAAACTAACACTATGGCCGCGTACACACGATCGGTTAAACCGATGAGAAAGGTCTGATGGACCGTTTTCATCGGTCCAAACCGATCGCGTGTGGGGCCTATCGGTTGTTTATCTATAGGTTAAAAAAAAGCAATCTTGTTTTAAATTTAACCGATGGATACCTAACCGATAGAAAAAAACGATCGTTAGTGGGCACGTCCATCGGTTAAAAATCCACGCATGCTCAGAATCAAGTCGACGCATGCTTGGAAGCATTGAACTTCTTTTATTTCAGCACGTCGTTGGGTTTTACGTCACCGCGTTCTGACACGATCGTTTTTTTAACTGATGGTGTGTAGGCGCGACTGACCATCAGTCAGCTTCATCGGGTAACCGATGACAACCGTCCATCAGACTCTAACATTACTCTAACCCTAACCCTAACCCTAACATTTAACCCTAATCCTAACTCTAACCCTAAAATGTAACCCTAAGTCTAACCCTAACATTTAACCCTAACTCTAACCCTAAAATTAACCCTAACCCTAACCCTAAACCTAACTCTAACCCTAACATTTAACCCTAACCCTAACTCTAACCCTAACATTTAACCCTAATTCTAACCCTAAAAATAACCCTAACCCTAAACCTAACTCAAACCCTAACATTTAACCTTAACCCTAACTCTAACCCTAACATTTAACCCTAATTCTTGCCCTAACATTTAACCCTAATCCTAGCTCTAACCCTAAAATTAACCCTAACCCTAACTATAACCCTAAAATAACCCTAACCCTAACTCTAACCCTAAGCCTAACTAACCCTAACATTTAACCCTAATTCTAACCCTAAAATTTAACCCTAACCACAACTCTAACCCTAACCCTAACCCTAACATTTAACCCTAACCCTAACCCTAACATTTAACCCTAACTCTAACTCTAACCCTAACTCTAACCCTAACATTTAACCCTAATTCTAGCCCTAACATTTAACCCTAATCCTAGCTCTAACCCTAAAATTTAACCCTAACCCTAACTCTAACCCTAACATTTAACCCTAATTCTAACCCTAACATTAAACCCTAACTCCAACCCTAAAATGTAACCCTAACCCTAACTCTAACCCTACCATTTAACCCTAACCCTAACTCTAACCCTAACATTTAACCCTAATTATTGCCCTAACATTTAACCCTAATCCTAGCTCTAACCCTAAAATTAACCCGAACTATAACCCTAAAATTAACCCTAACCCTAACTCTAACCCTAAGCCTAACTAACCCTAACATTTAACCCTAATTCTAACCCTAACATTTAACCCTAACTCCAACCCTAAAATTTAACCCTAACCACAACTCTAACCCTAACCCTAACATTTAACCCTAACCCTAACTCTAACCCTAACATTTAACCCAAACTCTAACTCTAACCCTAACTCTAACCCTAACATTTAACCCTAATTCTAGCCCTAACATTTAACCCTAATCCTAGCGCTAACCCTAAAATTTAACCCTAACTCTAACCCTAACATTAAACCCTAACTCCAACCCTAAAATGTAACCCTAACCCTAACTCTAACCCTACCATTTAACTCTAACCCTAACATTTAACCCTAACCCTAACTCTAACCCTAACATTTAACCCTAACCCTAACTCTAACCCTAACCCTAACTCTAACCCTAACATTTAACCCTAACTCTAATTATCACCCTAACCATAAGGGTTAAATGTAAGGGTTAGGGATAAGGGCAAGTTTTATGACTAAGAGCTAGAGTTAGGGCTACGTTTAGCGACACTTGTTAGGGTTAGAAAGCCTTAATTGATGTCATCACTTGGTCTAAAATTAGATATGTAATAAAATCAAAATGGTTTTATTTAAAAATCTCATTAGTGTATTGATAAGAAAACAGGAGTGGGAGGAACCAGGAAAGGCAAAATGTAAGCCAATTCGTTTTCAGCTTTGAAGCTGTGTGCAGAATAATAGAAAGAAAAATCATTAAGGTTAATATCTAGATTAATATTTCGCTGCTTTAGGATTTTCTTCCAGAGGAAAACAGCAATGAAACACTCGGTTGGCATATTCTCCAGATCTGATAAAAGAGATTATTCCTGGCTGGTGACACTTCTATCATCGAGTGACTTCAGTGATTGCATCCAGGATGTGAGGTCCACCGTCATATCCAATAGTGGTTTTCAGCAGTTTATAGATGATGCATCTCAGTGCTCTCTGGGGATCCTTTATCACACCAAGAATAGAGGACGAGTCAACATCACCGATATATCCGGATCACTCTACGATGACGAGCTGGACAACCTGAATCAATTACTTGGTACATGATATATTGACAAATGAACAGAAAGATAGACTGACTATTATAGAGAGGAGAGGAGAATCTATGGTTTTTGAGGGTAGCAGAAAACAGGAAAATAGAGGAGGAGGGCATAGAAGAAGATATGATTCTAGAAGAGGCAGAAAGATATATTTCTAGAAAGGAAGAGAAGGAAGAGGAGAGGAGAGGATATCACTTTATAGGGGAGAAGAGGACGATATTACTCTAGAGCAAGGGTGTCAAACTCAATTTCATTGCAATCCGCATCAGGGTTATGGTTGCCCTCAAAGGGTCGGTTGTATCTGTAAGACTATATACATTTATCCAGGGCTTTTTTTTTGAGAGAGAAACACATCAAATGATGGGCGTGGCCAAATCACACTAACAGTGGGTAGATCTTAAAGAGGCAATAAATACCAGGAGTACAAAAGGAAGAGGAGGGATGAAAGGACAGGAGGGAGGGCTCGGAGGAATGGAAAGGAGAAGAAGGAAGAGGAGGGATGAAAAGGACAGGAGGGAAGACATGGAGGAATGGAAAGGAGAAGAAGGAAGAGGAGGGATGAAAAGGACAGGAGGGAAGACATGGAGGAATGGAAAGGAGAAGAAGGAAGAGGAGGGATGAAAAGGACAGGAGGGAAGACATGGAGGAATGGAAAGGAGAAGAAGGAAGAGGAGGGAGGAAAAGGACAGGAGGGAAGACATGGAGGAATGGAAAGGAGAAGAAGGAAGAGGAGGGATGAAAAGGACAGGAGGGAGGGCTCGGAGGAATGGAAAGGAGAAGAAGGAAGAGGAGGGATGAAAAGGACAGGAGGGAAGACATGGAGGAATGGAAAGGAGAAGAAGGAAGAGGAGGGATGAAAAGGACAGGAGGGAAGACATGGAGGAATGGAAAGGAGAAGAAGGAAGAGGAGGGATGAAAAGGACAGGAGGGAAGACATGGAGGAATGGAAAGGAGAAGAAGGAAGAGGAGGGAGGAAAAGGACAGAAGGGAAGACATGGAGGAATGGAAAGGAGAAGAAGGAAGAGGAGGGATGAAAAGGACAGGAGGGAAGACATAGAGGAATGGAAAGGAGAAGAAGGAAGAGGAGGGATGAAAAGGACAGGAGGGAAGACATAGAGGAATGGAAAGGAGAAGAAGGAAGAGGAGGGATGAAAAGGACAGGAGGGAGGGCTTGGAGGAATGGAAATGAGAAGAAGGAAGAGGAGGGATGAAAAGGACAGGAGGGAGGCCATAGAGGAATGGAAAGGAAAAGGAAGAGGAGGGAGGAAAAGGACAGGAGGGAAGACATGGAGAAATGGAAAGGAAAAGGAAGAGGCGGGATGAAAAGGACAGGAGGGAGGCCATAGAGGAATGGAAAGGAAAAGGAAGAGGAGGGAGGAAAAGGACAGGAGGGAAGACATGGAGGAATGGAAAGGAAAAGGAAGAGGCGGGATGAAAAGGACAGGAGGGAGGGCGTGGAGGAATGGAAAGGAGAAGATGAGAGAATGTGACTAATATGACTGAAACTTGTGTGCGTCCACAGGGAGAGACAATGTGATTGTGGTGGTTGATGATGTGGAGGACAGCAGCCATGAGGAGAAGATTCGGATCCTGGAGAGTCAGCCCACTATTAGGAAACTGGCCTCTGATTTGCTTCTCATTACAAAAACTGAAAAAAATAACTCCAAAACCTCTATGACAAAACTAAGAACCTTGATGCCTTTCAATTCTTCTTCAGGTATAAAAAACACACAAAAAAAAACATATAAAATAGCTAAATATAATACAACTTTTTCAAGTGCATCTTTTATGAAATCCAGTATTGTCAAATATTGTTAAACATAAATAAAAATTAAAGCCGGAGTTCCACCCGATTTTACTACTTTACATTAACAGCATTTACACACTTCAATCATTGTTCTAGAATGGAATTTTTATTTTATTTTTCTCCTAAGGTTTACCTTGTTGGGAGTTTTTTCAATGGCCTTTCCGGTCTCTGCCACCCGCAGGTATGGCTGTCATATCCGGCGGCGCACTGTCTCCTGGGAGCTATGTGTCCTTATTCCCAGGCGTCAGTGCGGATGGTCGCCGCTCGTTCTCGAAACCGGAAGTACCGCAAATCTCTTCATTGCCATCACAACGGGGCGGGCGCTTCCGACGCCTGTTGTGATGACAATGTGGAAGTTTACGGCACTCAGCGGCGTACATACTGAGCATGAGCAGGGACACGCGGTGCATGCTGGTAGCTCAGCATCACCGTATCCAGGAACTGTATCCTTGTGGGCTTCACATGCCCACAAGCAAGATGAAAACTGCCGGTAAGAAATTTTAAAACGATGTTTTTCATACGAAACCGGACATTGGGGGATATATTTGACAAAACAACCATCCTGGGTGGATGTAATATGACGTCCTTGGGCCTCCCGGCTGCTAGGGGGCGAGTGCCCGCCACGTCACGCGGGTCACAATGCGCATGCCTGGTGGCCGCAATGTCCGCCAGGTACCCGCGATCGGCAGTTACAGAGCCATGGGCGTGGATCTCTGTGTGTAAACACAGAGATCCACTTCCTGTCAGGGAGAGGAGACCGATCTGTGTCCCTTGTACATAGAGACACCGATCGGTCACCTCCCTCAGTCAGTCCCCTCCCCCCACAGTTAGAATCACTCCCTAGGGAACACTTTTAACCCCTTAATCGCCCCCTAGTGTTAGCCCCTTTCCTGCCAGTCACATTTTAATCAGTGCATATTTATAGCACTGTTCGCTGTATAAATGTGAATGGTCCCAAAAATTTGTCAAAAGTGTCCGAACTATCCGCCGCAATATCGCAGTCCTGGCAAAAATCGAAGATCGACGACATTACTAGTAAAAAAAATAAAAACTATCCCCTATTTTGCAGATGCTATAACTTTTGCGCAAACCAATCGATAAACGCTTATTGTGATTTTTTTTACCAAAAATATGTAGAAGAATACGTATCGGCCTAAATTGAGGAAAAAATGCTTAAAAAAAAAAATTGGGATGTTTATTATAGCAAAAAGTAAAACATATTGGGGTAGATTCACGTACCTTTAGGCGGGCGTAGCGTATCTCCTATACGCTACGCCGCCGTAGAGGCGAGTATGGTATTTTCAAAAATTTTGACTCCGAAGTTACGGCGGCGTAGCGTATTAGGGCCGGCGTAAGGCCGCCTAATTCAGATTTTTAAGCTGTGGGCGTGTTTTATGTATATTAACTGTGACCCCACGTAAATGACTTTTCGATCGAACGGCGCATGCGCCGTCCGTGGACGCATCCCAGTGCGCATGCTCCAAATGACGTTGGCAAATCGTCATGCTTTCGACGTGAACGTAAATTACGGCCAGCCCCATTCACGGACGAGTTACGCAAACGACGTAAAATTCGAAAAATTCGATGCGGTTCCGACGTCCATACTTAACATTGGCTGCGCCATGTTTTTGGTGGTTTATCTTTACGCCTGAAAACCCCTTACGTAAACGGCGTATCTTTACTGAGACGGCCGGGCGTACGTTCGTTATTAGGCGTATCTAGCTGATTTACATTATCTTGGCGTAAATCAGCGTACACGCCCCTAGCGGCCAGCGTAAATATGCAGTTAAGATACGACGGCGTAGGAGACTAACGCTGGTCGTATCTTAGAAATATTTAAGCGTATCTCAGTTTGAGAATACGCTTAAATATACGACGGCGGGGATTCGGACTTACGACGGAGTATCTACTGAATCTACCCCTCTTATGAATCTACCCCATTGTGTTTTTTTTTTCAAAATTGTCGGTCTTTTTTTTTAAATAAAAACCGCAGAGGTGATCAAATACCACCTAAAGAAAGCTCTATTTGTGGGGAAAAAAAGGATGTAAATTTTGTTTGGGAACCACGTTGCACGGTCACGCAATTGTCATTTAAAGCGTGACAGCGCTGAAAGCTGAAAATTGGCCTGGGCAGGAAGGGGGTGAAAATGCTCTGTATTGAAGTGGTTAAAAAATAAAAATTTTAATTGTCCTTGGAACTCCGTTTTAATAATTTTTTTTTATAGAAGTGCGAAAATTGGCTTGACCAATTGGATTGGACTGGCCAATATCAGAAAAATTGTTACATATTAACAGCTATCAACCTCTTGTACATTGTTTCCTTCCCTATGATCCTCATATAAAAACATATTCTTCTTGTTTCACACATGTAAAGCGCTACAAGGAAGCAGCACCTACGGAGGTCCTGATCCTCGGTCCGGTGGACACAATCTGGAGGAAAAGCTCACAGACACCAATAAAACAAATCACGGACCACTCCGTGGTGACAAGGGTCCCAACACAAAATCATCATATGAGATTTTAAAGCCATGGATCAGCAGCAAGAGTCCGGAGGTATCATTCCGCGATGAGGGTCCTCCGATATGGAAAGACTATGATTGTTTTAAGTCCATTAGGAAAAGTTCGATACCAATGGGCAGCGGTGAGGAGTTTGAGATTCCATTGAGCAATAAACAGTTCTGCAATATTTACTATGAAAGTCAAAAAATACCTCTCAGCACTGAGAACGTAGAGACCTGGCCCAGCTGGGAGACTGAGAACATCTATGAGGATCCAGATTCATGGATCAATGACAAACCTAAGCCTAAGATTAAGCCTAAAAGAAAGTCAACGATTTGGTACAGTTCTAAATATTCCGAGATGTTGCCCGACAATGAATCCCAAGAGGATGAATTCTGTGGTAAAACGTCTAACATAGGGATTGATTGTGAGATTTCAGAAAAACCGCCTAGCAAAGGTTACCCAACCTACCGAATGAACAAGGAAACTTCTAGGATACGGTACGGTTCTGAGAGTTCAAAGAAACCACCAATTGATGAATTTTCAGGGATCTATTTATACAACAAACCTGAGATTGGGTTCACCTATAAGAGTTCCGGGTCAAACCCTAGGTGTGAGAGGTCAGAGGAACTGTGTGATAAGAGTTCTGGGTCAAGCCCTAGGTGTGAGAGGTCAGAGGAACTATGTGATAAGAGTACCGGGTCAAGCCCTAGGTGTGAGAGGACAGAGGAACTATGTGATAAGAGTTCCGGGTCAAGCCCTAGGTGTGAGAGGTCAGAGGAACTATGTGATAAGAGTACCGGGTCAAGCCCTAGGTGTGAGAGGTCAGAGGAACTATGTGATAAGAGTACCGGGTCAAGCCCTAGGTGTGAGAGGTCAGAGGAACTATGTGATAAGAGTACCGGGTCAAGCCCTAGGTGTGAGAGGACAGAGGAACTATGTGATAAGAGTTTCGGGTCAAGCCCTAGGTGTGAGAGGTCAGAGGAACTGTGTGATAATAGTGACTCAATGTGCGAAGGTGAGAGCCGTGACACACCGCTAAGGAAAATGAGTCCCAAGGCACAAAAGAGTCCCAATAGTCAGTCCATCGGTCCAAACTTTTCTGATGTGATCGATGAACTGAAAAGAAAACAAAATAAAATAAGGAACTTGCCCCACTAACACATCTTCCTAGATGCTCCATAGCCACTTGCTGACCGCCCTATAGCAGAATCACATATACTATATATGCAGGACATGTTCCTAAGCTTTTGGGTAGCGGCACAAATGGGCGCCACCGAAGGCTTGCTCCTGCTGTGATTATACACAGCAGGAGTCGATCAGCGGGTATCGTTGACTCGATGTCTGCCGACACCTGCCGATTATCCTGTAGAGTAGGGGTCTGAAACTGGTGGCCCTCCAGCTGGGAAAAAACAATGCCCCATCTTTGGTGTCAGTAGGAGGAATTGTGCCCAACCATTGGTGTTAGTGGGAGGAATTGCACCCCTTCTTAAATACCATTGGAAGGAATTGTGTTCCATCACTGGTGTCATTGGAAGAAATTATGTCCAATCAATGGTGTAATGGGACCCCATTGTTGGTGTCATTGATAGAAATTGTGCCCCATCATTGGGAGGAATCATGCCCCATTATTTGTATCATTGGTTGAAATAGTACCTCAAGGGCCAGATAAAAGCAAGCAAAGGGCCACATCTGGCCCCCGGGCCGCAGTTTGGAGACCACTGCCCTAGAGCAAGTAGCTCTACGAGTATTCATATTCTCATGTATGATGAACGCTCTACGTATGTCTCGTAAATATTGACTTTCTCAGGTGGCTACTTGTCTGTAATTTCACTTTGCAAAATTGATAATAAAGAATTTACATATCAATGGTTGTGGCAAAAGCACAAGCATCCATATGTAAAATTACAAAACTGTTTCTGTTATAATCTGTATGATTTTTACTTTTCAATAAAAATCTATTTGACAAAAAAAAAAAAGAAAGAAAATAAATAATGTTTGTATATATATATAAAAAAGAATTTCCCCCATTTTTGGTATTTCTGTGTTTATATAATAATAATAATAATAATAATAATAATAATAATAATAATAATTCCAGTTAGGGAATTCTTAAGGTGTCACCATACCAAGACATTTTGGACAATTTCATGCTTCCAACTTTGTGGGAACAGTTTGGGGACGGCCCCTTCCTGTTCCAATATGACTGAGTACCAGTGCACAAAGCAAGGTCCATGAAGACCTGGATGAGCGAGTTTCGGGTGGAGGAACTTGACTGGCCTGCACCCGATAAAACACCTTTGGGATGAATTAGAGCTGAGACTGGCCTTTTCTCCAACATCAGTGCCTGACCCAGTGCTGGACTGCGACTGAAATTTGGCCCTGGACTTCATCCAGACTGGCCCACTTTGACAGGTCTCTCCCATGGCAGCCGGGCAACTCCCACACACCCCCCCCCGGCCACCCGCACCCCCTCTCCCCCTTCACTAGCCACTAGCCGTTCTACTTTAGTAGAGTAGAAGGGTTGGTACTGCTCCTCTTATAGGCAGTACCAGTGGGGAAGCTAGACATTATTTCACCCGGGGCAAAGAATCAGTTTGGTGCCCCCCCTTATGGGAGAAGATTAGGTAGAAGTGAGAAACTCCCAGGCCATAGCTGTTGAGCCAGCTGTCTGTCCCCTCCCCCCATGATCCTCTGCCGTCCCCCCTGCTCCTCTGTTCCCCCCAGGTGAGCGCTGCGGGGAGGGAGAGACAGAGGAGTGGAGGGGGCGGCAGTCTGCTGTCACTGAAGCCGGCCCACTGAGCCATCGGCCCACCGGGAAACTCCCTGTAGTCCCAATGGCCAGTCCATCCCTGGCCTGACCTCACAACTGCGCTTCTGAAAGAACGGTCAAACATTCCCATAGACACCCTCCTAAACCTTGTGGACGGCCTTCCCCAGAAGAGTTGAAGCTGTTATAGCTGCAAAGGGCGGAGCCAACTCAATATTGAACCCTACCGGACTAAGACTGGGATGTTATTAAAGTTCATGTGTGTGTAAAGGCAGGTGTCCCAATACTTTTGGTAAAATAGTGTATCTCTAGAAGGATCCTTGGTAAGAACAAGGAGGTTCTGATTCCTCTACTTATGACACCTATTTGGGTTAAAAATTACGACCTGATGCTCTTCATCTCATGGTGGTTTATGATCACCAATATATTATAGGAAGACAATCTCGGCATGGGAGAAGCAGCTGACTGAGCTAATATAATACAGATTGAGCAGCAGTTGGATAAGACATTGGAAAAAACATATTCTAGCTAGTGAATAAAAAGTAACAAAGGTCACGTTGTGCGACTTGGGGGAAAGAACAAGGAAGAAGAGCTTCGGAAAAATGATTGAACATTTAAGAAGACTGTTCAAGAGATTCACGTAAAAAGTACGGGGAACTAGAGATTGTTAATAGTTAGTGGTAAACTCTCCTGGGGGATGGAGGTCACTTTGGGCTTCAGAAAAGAAAGAGACACAACCATCTGAGAACCGGATAGAGTTACATTTATCTACATTTATCTACATTTATCTACATTTATCTACATTTATCTACATTTATCTACGGAACCACAAGAAGATCTAATATCTCATAGGTGTACCAGAGATGTCACCATCTACCGGACCATCCATGCCAGAGGATCCCTCGTATGTCATATGAGGGATGGGAGTATGACTACCACACAGTAAGTACTAAAATCCGATGTAGGTGTAAAAAAATCTCTAAAATATCATATAAGCTTTACATGTATCAATATTTTAACAATCATATTTAGTGCTTTAAAATCTGCAGCTTTCAATAACCTCTTCAGCCCCGGACCATTTTGCTGGTCAAAGACCGGGCCACTTTTTGCGATTCGGCGCTGCGTCGCTTTAACTGACAATTGCGCGGTTGTGCGACGTGGCTCCAAAACAAAATTGGCGTCCTATTTTCCCCACAAATAGAGATTTATTTTGGTGGTATTTTATCACCTCTGCTTTTTTTTTTTTTTTTTGCGCTATAAACAAAAAAAAAGAGCAACAATTTTAAAAAACAATCTATATTTTTTACTTTTTGCTATAATGAGTATCCCCAAAAAATCTATAAAAAAATGTTTTTCCACAGTTTAGGCCAATACGTATTCTTCTACATATTTTTCGTAAACAAAATCGCAATAAGCGCTTATTGATTGGTTTGCGCAAAAGTTATGGGGCCAGATTCACAGAAAACTCTGGTGGCGTAACGTATCGTCGTTACGTTACACCGCCGCAAGTTTTCAGCGCAAGTGCCTGATTCACCAAGCACTTGCGTGTAAACTTACGGCGGTGTATCGTAAACACGTGCGGCGCAAGCCTGCCTAATTCAAATGGGGCGTGTACCATTTAAATTAGGCGCGCTCCTGCGCTGAACGTTCTGCGCAGGCTCCGTTCGCAATTTTCCCGACGTGCTTTGCGCGAAATTACGGCGCCCCGACGTGTTTGTGAATGGCGACGTGCGTAACGTAATTACGCTGTACTTACGATGACATTTTTTTTTTTAATTCGACGCGGGAACAATGGCCATACTTTAACATGGGCTGTGTAAAGTTAAGCCATGAAAAAGCATCACTAACTTTGCGACGGGAAAAAAAGACTTGCGACGACGTAACGACTGCGCGTACCTTCGTGGATCGCCGTAAAAGCTAATTTGCATACCCGACGTTGGAAAACCTCACCCAGCGACGGCCGAAGTATTGCATCCTAAGATCCGACAGTGTAAAACAATTACACCTGTCGGATCTTAGGGATATCTATGCGTAACTGATTGTATGAATCAGTCGCATAGATACTCTGAGAGATACGACGGCGTATCAGGGGATACGCCGTTGTATCTCTTCTGTGAATCTGGCCCTTAGCGTCTACCAAATAGTGGACCGTTTTATGGCATTTTTATTAATATTTTTTTTACTAGTTATGGCACAACTGCGACAATATGGCGGACACATCGGACACTTTTGACACCATTTTGGGACCATTGTCGTTTTTCCAGCGATCAGTTTCTATAAAAATGCACTGATTACTGTAAAAATGACACTGGCAGTGAAGGGGTTAACCACTAGGTGGTGCTGCAGGGGTTAAGTGTTCCCTGGGAAGTGATTCTTACTGTTATGGGGTGTGGCTACACGTGACACGTCACTGATGAGGGTTCTCGATCACGGGGGAACGGTCATCAGTGACAGTGTCACTAGGCAGAATCGGGAATGCCTTGTTTACAAAGACATTCCCCTGTTCTGCCCTTTGCCGACCGCAATCGCGGGACTCCGAGTTCCCAGGACCCGCGGCACGGCATGCAGCGGGCGTGCGCACCCCCGCCGGGCGGCAGATTCAAAGGGACGTACCTGTACGCCAATCTGCCTGCCAGTGACAGCCTTTTCTCCCTTTTTCTCAATTGTTTTTGGGGTGTCACCTTGTCACAAGCACTCTGTCTAAAAACCAACTGCACAGAGGAGGTAAGTATGACATGTTTGTTTTTTGTTTTTTAAAACAAAACCTTTAAACATAAGTGGTTAAAAAATTCTGTGAAAACGTCTCAGCCTTCATAAATAACCCCTGTGATTTCTGCAACTTGTTTACTTCCTATGATCATCAGCTCCATCTAGTGACCATAATGGGGTACTTTCCTTTCAGGAAAAATACCTCATCATGATCACTTGATGGAGCTGAAGATCATAGGAAGTAAGCACATTATATTATGAATAGACCCCATTGTGTTTATTTATATATTTAGTTATTTTATGGCGACCAATTAACTATATATTTATCCCTGTACAATGAAACAACTGTGGCAACAGTTCTATTTATTTATTTTCATCACCTTTTGATCTTCAGGACCAAAGTTGACGAGTGAGTGATTCATAAAGATTTGAGGAAAAAAATTACTAGAAAAGGAGCTGACAAAATGAGTGAGATAGAGAAACAGATGCTCAGTAAACTCTCCCAGATAAGACAAATCCTGGAAGAGACACCAGGTAAGTCTTTTGACCACTTAACCCCCAGACCATATTGCTGGTCAAAGAGCACTTTTTGCGATTCGGCACTGCATCGCTTTAACTGACAATTGCGCGGTCGTGCGACGTGGCTCCCAAACAAAATTGGCGTCCTTTTTTTCCCACAAATAGAGCTTTCTTTTGGTGGTATTTGATCTCCTCTGCGGTTTTTAGCTTTTGCGCTATAAACAAAAATAGAGCGACAATTTTGAAAAAAATGAATATTTTTAACTTTTTGCTGTAATAAATATCCCCCAAAAATATATTTTTCCTCAGTTTAGGCCGATACGTATTCTTCTACATACTTTTTGTAAAAAAAAATCGCAATAGGCGTTTATTGATTGGTTTGCGCAAAAGTTATAGCGTTTACAAAATAGGGGGTATTTTTATGGCATTTTTTATTAATATTTTTTTTTTACTAGTAATGGCGGCGATCAGCGATTTTTTTCGGTACTGCGACATTATGGCGGACACTTCGGACACTTTTGACACATTTTTGGGACCATTGGCATTTTTATAGCGATCAGTGCTATAAAAATGCATTGGATTACTATAAAAATGCCACTGGCAGTGAAGGGGTTAACACTAGGGGGCGGGGAAGGGGTTAAGTATGTCCCTGGGTGTGTTCTAACTGTAGGGGGGTGGCCTCACTAGGAAAAAGACTGATCTTCTGTTCATACATTGTACATTGCCCGCCGGGCACACGAACAGGAGTTGGGGGAGAGCGGGGGGCGTGCGCGTGCTCCTTTGGTGGCGGGCACGTGCCCCTAGTGGCCTGCGCGAGAGCCGACGGTATTGTACGGGCTCTCGCGCAGGGGAGCCGACCTGCCACCGTAAAATGACAGTGGCTGGTCGGCAAGTAGTTAAATACTTTTAATTAAAAAAAAAATTGTGCTGTTGACATCGGGGTAAATGGGGATAAATCGGGGTAAATCGGGGTAAATCGGGGTGAATCGGGGTAAATCGGGGTGAATCGGAGGTGATGTCAGGTCATCGCTTCCGGGTTACCGTCAAATACAACCGATCAAAGCCCATCCCCACTTTGCTTGGCTGTCCTGGTGGGACAGGAGAGCCGGAGAGAGACGCTTGTAATAGCAAATGAGCAGCTAGAACCGCTGCCTCCAAAATAAAGGTGCAGCCACAGACATCATCCCGGTATAACCACCGCTGGTCGTCAAGTGGATAAAAACACCATTTCTTTAAGGTCAACATTCATAAAAAAATTTTTCCATGTTGTTATACAAAAATATATCCAAATACCGTACAAACATTAAAACATAACTGTGACAGAGCATACATTATGACAGATTTTTTGTGGCCAACACGTTTCTCTGGACACAATCCACTTCTTCAGGAGCCATCAGTATGCTTATTCACAAAACAATCTAAACAAAAACAATCATATTTGATAAAAAAAGGTTCATCATCTCTGTATTATTTCACTAGGGTTACAACTCTGAGCATTTCCCCTCCCTCTGGGGATATTTCTTCTCATTTTCTGTTGCGTCTCTGGAGTGGGAAATTAGTGGAAATTTCGACCACACTTAGACTTGCCTGATGAGGATTGGGAGTGCACCCCCTCACCCGTATTCACAAGGGATCAGTCCAGGAACAAGGCTACAAAATAGCACTGCGGTGGTACAAAACCCCAGTGCAGATGCATAAATTCACACCTACCACCTCCTACTTATGCCACAGATGCTGTTCAGATTTAGGTACCCTCCGTCATGTGTGGTGGACCTGTCTGAATCTCCAATCTTTCTGGTCAGAAGTCTATTGAATTATATCTTCAGTTACCAATTACACCTCGGATTTCATGCTGGCCCTTCTACGTCATACCTCCATTCCCCCCGAAAAAACTACCAGAAGTCCTTAGCGATGCAGGTGGTGAACGCTGCTAAGCTTTGTGTCTCAGTAGACTGGGGCTCCCAGCAAGCCCCAACCATTCAGGAATGGTCCTTCAGTCTCCACACCATTGCAGAGATAGAAGAGTTGATTGGGATTTTATGAGACAATCCCTTGAAATACACAAGAACCTGGTATTGTTGGCTTCATTTTCAGACAGCACAAGAATACACCCAAGTTATGGGAGAACCCTTCTAGACTTTTATTTGAGAAACTCTGGCTGGGTTCTTGTCCTAATCTCGTAAGAGAGGTCTAATTGGATACTGGTAGCTAACAATTTTTTCTGTGATGAAAGCAGAAGCATAGAGGTAGGTGAGAGAGGACATACCTCTGGGGCCAGGTTGATGTGACCCTCTCCTCCCCCTAACTATACCCTATTCTTTCTTGCCATATATTGCCCTACCTCTACTTGTCCCCCCCCCATCCTAGTTCCCTTCCAGTCCTTTCTTGATACTTTCTTGCCCCTTTACTCTCTCTTTAATTGCTCCACACATCCTTCTCCATACTACTCAAATACTTTAGCTGGTAGATCTGGAGCATTGGATGTCCCTCTACAGCCCCCAATCTACCTGGAGCCCTCTTCCGTACCTAATACATCAGGAGCAAGTCTTTATGGAGTTAAAAAAATATATATAATAAAAGAGAACACAGACAGCTAAATCAAAAACTGACCCTCCTCTACACTATCCAAGCCATAAAAGGGAATATTTCGGCTATATCTACATTTTAACAAATTAATATCTGGACTGGTTTGGATTTGTGATAACATACTTTAGGGAGCAGGAAAAAAAAAGTTATTATGCAATCTGGCATCAATTATCTGGGCATACTGAATGGGAAGTTATTGTTTCATTTAACTTGGTTCGCTAAACATGTTGTATTGTATTCTCTACCAGGACTTTTATGTTCTCCTGGCCAACAAGTTCAGAATGGAGGATCCATCAATAAGGTAAAATATCCTCAACTCAATACCACCTCAATGTTCCAGATATATGGGTTGATCCCTCCATAACTCTCTGTAAACCAGGTTCCCCACTGGCGCTCCAGGACTCTCCTTCATGCTGCGTGCCCCATAGCAAGCAGCTTGCAATGGGGGCACCCAAGCAGGCTTGCTCCCAAGAAGAGAGACTTCCTGTAGAGCCGAGGCTCTTGTGCACATTGTTGGATTGTGATGGGGCTCAGGTAAGTATTGATGGGGGCTGGGGGGCTGTTGCACACAGGATTGTTTTTTCCTTCATACATAGAATGAAAACCTGAAATTAAAATGAAAAACCTTGAGACTTTACAACCACTTTAAGATAGGGGATCAACAAGACAGCCAGTTCACGAGCATTTATACATGGAGGTCAGAAATAGAACCACCTATCCCTATCATCACATTACGCCCCACTGAAACAGAACCAGCATAAAAAGAACCAAATGTTAAAAAGTGTCCCAAATGTTACCATAAATCTAGCATGCTGGATGTCCAACAACTCCACCACACCTTTACAGAAGGTTTAATGATTGTGTTCTTCACTGTATGGGAGTATATGTCTTATTAGAAAGAGTGACTGATTCATACTGTTGGGACACATACTGTAAGGCCTCGTACACACGATCAGTCCATCCAATGAAAACGGTCTGAAGGACCGTTGTCTTAGGTTAACCGATGAAGCTGACTGATGGTCTGTCACGCCTACACACCATAGGTTAACTAACCGATCGTGTCAGAACGCGGTGACGTAAAACACAACGACGTGCTGAAAAATACGAAGTTCAATGCTTCCAAGCATGCGTTGACTTGATTCGGAGCGTGCACAGGTTTTTAACCAATGGTTTTGCATACTAACGATCGGTTTTGACCTATCGGTTAGGCGTCCATCGGTTAAATTTTAAAGCAAGTTGGCTTTTTTTTTTACCTAAGGTTAAATAACCTATGGGGCCCTACACACGATCGGTTTTGACCGATGAAAACGGTCCATCAGACCGTTGTCCTCTGGCTAACCTATCGTGTGTACGCGGCCTTAGAATATGCTGATGTCAACTCCAGCCACCTGTCTGTCTGTTGTCTGCTATAATGTAAATGAGTGTAGTATAACTTCTAAGAGTCTTTCACCCATTGTTGGTTGTGCTAATTAACCCTGCAACTGTATGAAAGAGTTCTGTGTTGATATGTATGATAATGTGTATTGTAGTTAGGGAGTTACATTGGCTGCTTTATGGGATTAGTTAATTAGCTCATGTTAATTTATGTTTCTGGTTACAGGAGTATTGTAAGAGTAATATGAGTAAGAACCTCCTCTTTTACTGTATACAAGACTTGTATTCTTAGTCCATGTTCAGCAATCAGGCAAGTATCGTCTTGTTTGTGCTTGTGAGCGGTTGGAATAGCTGATATCTAGATTCAGACTGGGAGGAAGTGGTATATGGCGAAAGCAATCAAGCAGAGTGTGGGACATTTCGTTATAAGAAGTTTATACTAGTCTATGCTAATTTGGGACGCAGACGGGTCCTCTAGTGTCTAGTAAGACAAACTCCTCACTGTGAGGGTATGTTGATTAAATATTTGGACTCTCCATGACACTGTACTGTTAAAATGGTATGCATAATCTTATGTCGCGTACACACGATCGGAATTTCCGACAACAAATGTTCGATGGGAGCTTGTTGTCGGAAATTCCAACCGTTTGTAGGCTCCATTGAACATTTGCTGTCGGATTTTCCGACAACAAAAATTTGAGAGCTGGTTCTCAAATTTTCCGACAACAAAACTTGTTGTTGGAAATTCTGAGCGTGTGTACAGTATTTCCCCGAAAATAAGACCTACCACGAAAATAAGACCTAGCGTTATTTTCTAGGACCGCTGCAATAGAAGCCCTACCCCGAAAATAAACCCTAGTTTTAAAATGCTTTTAAAATCCTATAATCCACTCTATTACAGTATTATATAATGTACAATGTTTATGTTTCTGTAATATAATTGAAGGGAAGAGAGCTCCAGCGTGTCACAGAAGCGCAGAGTGGAGCTATAATGAAGGTATTTGGCACAAATATATTACAGAAACGCACACATTGTACATTATATAATACTGTAATAGAGTAAATTATAGGATTTTACGTTTTTTAACTCAGTTCACACTGGGGATTCCTGACAGGCAGGGAGAGAGAGAGGGGGAGAGAAGACAGCACATTACATATTAATACCTACCCCGAAAATAAGCCCTACTGTGTATTTTGTTGCTAAAATTTGATATAAGACCCAGGCTTATTTTCGGGGAAACACGGTACACAATTCCGACGCACAAAATTCCACACATGCTTGGAATCAAGCAGGAGAGCCTATTGGCTATTGAACTTCATTTATCTTGTTTTGACGTTCTTGACGTTCGCAATTTCCGACAACATTTGTGTGACTGTGTGTATGCAAGACAAGTTTGAGCCAACATCCGTCGGAAAAAAATCCACGGTTTTGTTGTCGGAATCTCCGATCATCTGTATGTGGCATAAGTAAACTTCTCCCTGGCTGGATCATGACTGTGATGGTAAAAATGTTTATGAGAATACGTTTTGAGACAATGTTAGAGAGTTTTTTACAAGTTATGGTTACAAGTGCACTGAATTGAATCTTTTTAAAGCAGGGACCAGGGCATGAGGTTGGGATCTTCTCCGTGGAGGTGATGGATCCTGAATGGCTGAAAGCTGCATTGAATTCACGTTTTTTCGATAGATGGGTGAATAAAAGCAAATATACCATCTTCAAAGACGCAAAGAAAAAGGATTCCATTTCTGAGAGCACCTTCTGCATTTTCCTTACTGATCCGTTTATGTGGAATCTTATGTCAAGTTTAGAAAAAGCTCAAGAGTTGAAAGAATTGGGTAAGAGCCACAGAGTGGTGAGTACTTTTTTCACATTGCCTACTACCTGCTTCTGCTTTCATAGTATGGCACTGTTCGTGAAAACCCTGTGTTTTGTCCTGGAAGTAATTTTGTTTTTGACCATGGATATTTTTGGTGCAGGAAGTAAACCCTTTATAGTGGTGATTGATGATGCAGACGACAGCGGAGATGCAAAGAAGAAAAAAATCCTAAATGATCTGATCATGAGTAAGATATATATCAAAGATCTCTTCCTCTTCAGCAAACTGGAAAAGGAATGTGACTTCATGACTTATCTCAATAATGATGACCTAACAGACTCTATGCCCATTGGCAAAGGTAGGTACCTACTTGGCAAAGATTGGTACATTATGGCCCCTTTTTACACTGATTGACCAATCAGGTCCACCTGAAAAACTAACCATCCATTGCTCTCTATGGAGTGTCGGATGTCAGCAGACATGTGTCCACTGACACCCACCGACATCCACTAAAAACAGATCACCATCCAACCGGTGGATCATATGACAGTTGGATGCAAACAGACAGGCAGTCTGTTTCCATCCAAGAGCCTCATAGAGAACAGCGAGTTGTGTCCGCATCCACTATGCACAGGCCAATCGCGACAAGGCAAGAAAACCAAGCAATTGCTTGGGGCCCCCGAGCTGGCCTGGGGCCCCAAGCAGGGCCCTTGCCGTGCTTCCTATAAATGCTGCAGCCACCTGAACGCTCTATAGAGAGCCTCAGGCGGCTGCAGCACTGCTGCCTCTCTCGTCACTTCTTCCCCTTCCTTGTAGCGTGGCCGAGCTCCTCTTCCTTCCTCCTGTCTGTCCGGCCGGGTACCGCGCAGTACAGGAAATTCCGTTTCCTGAATCTCCTGCCACGCGGTACGGTGTGGGGGGGGGGGGGTAAAAAGAACACAGGGAGGGGGGAATAAAAAGAACATGGGGGAGTTAAAAAAAACATAGGGAGGGGGGGGGGATTAAAAAAACATGGGGGGGGTAAGAAGCACACAGCATCTTCTAGCATCTATTTTAATCCCTATTTTATACTCTTTCATTGGTAGATCCACCAGTGCTCGTCCCAGCTATGCCGGACCTGGACAAACATGTTAGTACCCAACATGTAGCACCCATGATGGGTAAGTATGAAATCTAATGTGGACATTTTCAAAATAATCTTAACAGTGACACCTGCACTCAAACTAACTAAATAAAACCAAAGCAGCCAGCATGATTTGCTGACTTCAAATCTAAAAAACATTGTGGACATGTACAGTGCTCAATATGTGAAGAAAAAAATATTATTATATATCCATAAATTGTTGATTTGTGATATCACTATACATGGAGATAAAATCTTCACATGTATCCACCTCTGTGCATCTACGAATATCCTTGTGTCACCGCCACCGGTTGTGCCCTCACCTTATAGGCTTATTAATAGCGCCTTAGATCACAATCACTCCTCTGATTGGCCGCCTTTAGATTTTCCTCCTTCATATAGCTCATCCGTTTTACATCTCACATCACAAGGTGTACGGCTTCCTTATTATTTACCATTGGCCTCCACTGACATCGCCCACATGTAAGGTACAAAGCTTACCATAGTGCTTTGCCGTTTTTAAAATAATTTATTTATATAAAGCATTAAATAAGTTCCACTTGATGTAGATGAAACCCCTGACACAAGACAGGGACACCTGTACTGCCCACTGGACCAAATTGTATGGCAAGAATTGACACACAGTCTGCTTGCTTCGTTCCCAATATAAAAAGAGAAAGGGGTGGAGGCCATGCGGCTTCCTTTATTAACAATATGACATCACAAAACATATGCATTCATATTGGTCAGCTTATATAATTCACTCCCATTTTACACGCCCCCCTTGTGACGTCTGTTCTTTGTACACGGCACACATGCCACAGCACATTTCAGCCTCGTGTAAGTCCAGTGTGGAATGTCCATAAACAGGGGTTCTTGGTCAGCTCAGCAAGGGTTTCTCTCTTCAAAGTCATTTATGGACATAAGTGAAGCAACGAGGAAGGGGGGCTTTGGAACATGAGGAACAAGAGGGGGGGGTGGAAATGGCAGCTGAACAGCTCTCCTTTGTCTCTTCTCCAATGCTGAGTTTGTAACTTTCTTAAAACATCATATCTGACAAATCTTTTCAAGGAAAATAAACACTATTGTGATGTATACTTTTCACACATGCATATATAGATAATGAATATAAAAACAATATAAAAATATAAAAGAAATTAAAAGAATATAAAAAAGAGAAAACATTTCAGTGGTTCTAATAGAAGAATTAGCTTAACACAAAAATAGTAATTTTAGTATAATCCATCACAGACTCACATCTTTCTAATTAATAATGGGAACCATGTGATATCCTTCTGTCGTTTTACTATTTTAACCCCTATTTAATGTACTTTCATTTGTAGGTCCACTCGTGTCCAACCAAGCTGTGCCAAACCCGGACAGACATGTAAATACAGCCCCTGCAGCCCACATGACGAGTGAGTATGAAATTTAACAATGTCATTTTAAAAATACTATTTATTTTTAGTAATCGTTTCTATTCTTTTGTTATTTGACTATTTTCACACATATCTGATTCTATTTCAGATGAAGATATATTAGCACTGTTCCAGACTACCCCAAACCCGAACAAACCTGTTAGCTCTTACCATGCAGCACACATGATGGATAAGTATGAAAATCAATGTGAGCAATAACAAAATACATTTTATTCACAGGTTTTTTTTTTATGTCCTTTTTTAATTTGACTGGGCCAGATCCACATACATTTAGATCGGCGCAGCGTATCAGAGATACACTACGCCGCTGTACCTTACCTGGCGTATATTCGAATCCTCAGCGAGTTTGCGCTGTAAGTTACGGCGGCGTAGTGTATTTCTGGTGGCGGAATTCAAATCGGCGGGTAGGGGGCGGGTTTCATTTAAATGAAGCGCGTCCCCGCGCCGAATGAACTGCGCATGCGTCGTCCAGAAATTTCCCACCGTGCGTTGCGCGAAATGACGTCGCAACAACGTAATTTTTTTAACTTAGACGTGAGTTACGTCCATCCCTATTCACGGACAACTTACGCAAAAAAAAATATTAAAATTTCGACGCAGTAACGACGGCCATACTTAACATGGCAAGTCTATCTATACGCCGCAAAATACGAGCTTTAACTATACACCGGAAAAAGCCGACTACAGACAACGTTAAAAAATGCGACGGCCGTGCGTACGTTCGTGGATCGTCGTAAATCGCTAATTTGCATACCCGACGCGGAAAACGACGCAAACTCCACCCAGCGGGCGCCGAAGTATTGCACCTACGATTCGAAGGCGTACGAAGCCGTACGCCTGTCGGATCGAACCCAGAAGCCATTGTATCTTGGTTTGAGGATTCAAACTAAAGATACGACGCAGGAAATTTTAAAGTACGCCGGCGTATCAGTAGATACGCCGGCGTGCTTGCTTTGTGGATCTGCCCCACTGTTTTCACCCATATTATGGTATGGTCTATTGGTGGCCATACCAACAATTTTATTAATTTACGAGAATCCTCCATTAATCATGAGAGATTGAGAATCAAATGATATTCTTATCTATTATCTATTTGAATCCCTATTTTATGCTCTTTCATTGGTAGATCCACCAGTGCTCGTCCCAGCTATGCCGGACCAGGACGGACATGTTAGTACCCAACATGTAGCACCCATGATGGGTGAGTATGAAGTCTAATGTGGACATTTTAAAAATAATCTTAACAGTGATACCCGCACTCAAATTAACGAATTATTTCCACCTATTCTGATCTGCTTGTCCCATTTAAAAATATATTTTTATCTCCAAAAATAATTTATATTCTTGTTTACTCATATCTGGTGGTATTTCAGGGGTAAATATATTAGCACCACCCTCAGCTACCTTGAACCTGGACAGACCTGTTAGTTCTCACCATGCGGCACATCCGGCGGGTAAGTAACAAAATCAATGTAGGCATCAATACAATGACAATTTATTTACAGTAATATGTCTGTCATCTGACTATTTTTACCCAGATGATGGAATGTTCACTCCAGCATCCACTATCAAGGAAGGACATGGTAATAATTCCCATCCAGCACACACAATGGGTATGTACAAAAATCAATGAAAGCATTTAAAAAAAATTGTAATTTTAAAATGAAAAAAGTAAAATTAAAATTTTCTGCTATAAAACGTTTTTAGTCATATGATGTTATTTCAGGAGAGGAATTTTTAGTGGCGATCTCACCTACCTCAAGCCATGAGATATTTAATAACTCTTCCTGTCCAACACAGATAGTGGGTGAGTACCGTATTTTTCGGACCATAAGACGCACCTAGGTTTTAGAGGAGAAAAATTAGAAAAAAAATATTCTGACCCAAATATGTACTGAAATATTTAAGTTACCAGAATTCAGTTAAATTTCAGTATTCTGTAAATTTATGGCACTGGCGTATACCGTATGCTGTACAGATGCTGTTTACAAATGCTGTGAGGGAGCGACCAATGAGTTAACTCTATATTGGTCAGCTGACTCAGGAGAGCGTCAGTGCACGGAGCAATACGACGTGACGTTGTGTGGGCGTATCTCCGTGCACTGGACAAGGCGCAAAGCTTCCTGGGGCTTCTTCGTAGGCTGCCCACTCTCCATATCTCCATGCCGCCCGCTCTCCTTACCGCCATGCCGCCCGCTCTCCGTACCTCCATGCCGCCCACTCTCCGTAACGCCATGCCGCCCGCTCTCCATGCCGCCATGCTGCCCGCTATTCTGCCATGTCGCCGTGCCACCCGCTATTCCGGCATGTCGCTGTGCCGCCCTGCCGCTAATTCCGCCATAGACCAGTCTGATCCTGAGCCTGATCCCCGCTAATTAACCCGCTGATGGTGCCGGCTGCCTGCCTGTGTTTTCTGACCAACCCAGACAACCGGTATGTGAAATGGCAGAGAGGGGGGGGCTGTCCATTCAGTATTCGGACTATAAGACGCAGAGACCTTTTCCCCCATACATTTGGGGGAAAAAAGTGCGTCTTATAGTCTGAAAAATATGGTATATTGATCATGGCTGGTCTCTATAATGATCTAAAAAATCTAAATCTATGCTGCCTGTACTGTGGTTGTGTGACTTTTAGGCTGGGTTCACACTAGTCCGTCCCATAGACTCCGCCCTATGCATTTCATCACAGAGTGACATCATCAGGGGCATGACTAGTCATATTTTGCTGAATTGTTTCCACCTTTTCTTTTTTTTTTTTTTTTTTTTTTTAAATGTCCTATTTTTTTTTTTTTTTTTTTTTTTTAAAAGTGTATTTTGTGCGTGTACTCGAGAGAGGAGCCGGACTGCAGGAGTTGGGAGTAGGCAGGCCTCCCCCAGAGGCATTCTGCCACCTTTCTCCATGCCCCGTGTGGCAATGGCGGGTGTGCGAGGGGGTCCTCCCACACAGCCCGCCCTACCTGCTCCGCTTTGAAGCCCAACGGGGCAGAGGGGAGTGAGAGGATCTAGCCCGCTCAACCACCCCCGTTAGTCCTTCGCCTCTCTTTTTAGAGACCGCGTGGTCAAAGTGCGTGCATGTTAACCCAATTTCGAGTGCGTGTGTAAGTGTGGTGGTTTTTGTGGGAGGGGGTGGGCATACTAAGCGCAGGCTTACCTCGCATAGCACACCCACCGGGAGCCGGGCTGAGACCACCAAACTCAATTCACATGTAGCCGAGACCGGGATTCGAACCTCTAGCTGCAGAGGTGAATGGCTTGTCAGCGCAGTGCCAATCACGTTGAGCCACCGCAGCTCCTCCGTTTCCACCTTTTCTGATCTGCTTGTTTCACCATGTCCCATTTTAAAAATATATTTTTATCTGCAAAAATAATATAGATTCTTGTTTTCACTCATATCTGGTGGTATTTCAGGGGTAAATATATTAGCACTCCCAGCTACCTTGAACCCGGACAGACTTGCTAGTTCTCACCATGCAGCACATCCGGCGGGTAAGTATGAAATTCAATGTAGGCATCAATACAATGACAATTTATTTACAGTAATATGTCTGTCATCTGACTATTTTTACCCAGATGATGGAATGTTCACTCCAGCATCCATTATCAAGGAAGGACATGGTAATAATTCCCATCCAGCACACACAATGGGTATGTACAAAAATCAATGAAAGCATTTGAAAAAAATAGTAATTTTAAGATTAAAAAGTACAATTACATTTTTTCTGCTATAAAACGTTTTTAGTCATATGATGTTATTTCAGGAGAGGAATTTCTAGTGGCGATCTCACCTACCTCAAGCCATGAGATATTTAATAACTCTTCCGGTCCAACACAGTTAGTGGGTGAGTATAATGATCAGAGATGGTCTCTATAATGATCTCAAAAACCCAAATCTATGCTGCCTTTATTGTGGTTGTGTGACTTTTAGGCTGGTTTCACACTAGTGCCAATTGGAGGCGGGTTTCCACACATCCAATTTGCATGATGGGAGATTGAGATCGGCTCTCAATGGAGCCAGTTCACATATCTCCAGAGCGGCTGCAGAGCGGATTGCACAGGGGGGTCCTGTTCGTCTTTGGCTCCATTTCAGGTCCAAATTTAGGCATAAATTCAGACCTGATTCGTCCCTGAAACAGAGAGAAGGGACGGGCCAGACCACCTCTGCTGTCAGCATCAGTGTGAACCCAGCCTTTTTGTATAAGTTAAGATTTTTTGTTATATTATTTTGTTTACTTTTTCTCTGTTTAAGGCTGGCCATACATGGTTTGAATCTCATCCAGTTCAGCAGGAACAGGCCGAGATTCGAACCAGTAATGGGCAGGCTCAATGTACCAAGTTGATTGACCGATCAACTTGAGTACAACCAGCCTGCCTGATTCACTAATGATTATTGAATGTGGCTGCCATAGCCTAGTAATAATCACTGTCTTCTCCTGGCAGGGACGACTTCCCTAGCCTGCTCCTGCCAGCCCCCCCCCCCCCACCGCTGGGAGAAGACAATGGCCTGACAGGAGGGATTCCTGTATGAGCACTGTCTGTATTGATGGGGGAATTTAGTGAATTTTGCTCCAATGTATGGCTGGACTTAGTCTTTTATAGCATCAATGCAACATATCAGCTGAAAAAACACAAAGCTGAATATACTATAGTACTAAAAACAATGGGGTTGATTGACTAAATCTGGAGATTGCAAAATCTGATACAGCTGTGCATAGTAACCAATCAGCTTCCAGGTTGTTTGTCAAAGCTTAATTGAACAAGCTGAAAATAGAAGCTGATTGGTCACTAGTGTTGCTCACGAATATTCGCATTTCGAATATTCGTTACGAATATGGCATATTCGAGTATTCGCGAATAACTCGAATTTCGCGGCCAAAATTCGCTATTCCGAATATTCATATTTTTTCAAATTTATTTTTAAAACAGATCACATCCTATCGACGTCTAAAAGCATTGCTGGTATGATTAGAGACCCTGGGCCGAGTAGCTAAGCTGAGGCGATCCTTTTATGTTGCCGAATATTCGCAATCGCGAATATTCGATTTCCGAATATTCGCGAATACTTTCTCCGCCCTTCTTTTGCATCAGAGCCAATCAGAGTTCTCCTACCACAGTTGTCAAAATCTCGCAATCAATTTCGCATTCGCATTAGCGAAATTTCGATAAAATATCACCAATTTTCCATTTTCCGAATATTCGCGAATACTTTCTCCGCCCTTCTTTTGCATCAGAGCCAATCAGAGTTCTCCTACCACAGTTGTCAAAATTTCGCAATCAATTTCGCATTCGCATTAGCGAAATTTCGCAAATTTTTTTTTTTTTATAAAATATCACGAATATTCGATTTTAGCGAATATTTCACGAATATTCGTCTATATATTCGTGATATATCGCGAAATCGAATATGGCGTATTCCGCTCAACACTATTGGTCACCATGCACAGCTGCAGCAGATTTTGCACTCTCCGGTTTTAGTACTGTAACTCAACGTGTTTCATCCCCATTGGGCCTAATTGTAGTCAACTCCTACAATTAAGCCCAATACAAGGGAAGCATGTGAGAGGGACTTTGGCCACAGATGAGGACCAGCCAGAAAGCCAGCGTGGCTGAACAAAGTACTCATGTTTGTGACATCATCAGTGTGTGGCCCTTGGCCAAAGACCTTAGAGGTACACAAGTAAATGAGGGCTTTGAGTGGCTCTTGTTTTAAGATGTTGCAACAATAAAAACAAATCTAAGTTGAAAGAAAATTAATGCAAAATTTCAGATATTTCTGATTTTACGTCCTTAATATAGAAGCATTTTATATACTCCTGTAAAAAAATTCACTCATATGATGTGCCATGTTTTTAGGAAAAGATCTACTATTATCCATCCCATCAACTTCAAGACAAAGGAGATGTGCTAAAACTTCCAGTCCAGCAAATGTGATGGGGAAGTACAACAACCAAGGTGAGCATTTTATAAACCCATTTTTACAACTATGTCTATTTTATGTATAGCTTTACCTCCTTCCATCGAAACTCCTCTTCTCTCTCCTCTCTTCCATCTACACCCCTCATCTTCTTTTCCCTCCTCTTTACCATCTAAACCCCTAATTTCCTTCTCTCTCCTCTCTTCAATTGTAACCCCTCATCTTCTTCCTCCTCCTTATCTCTTCCATCTGAACCCCTCATTTTCTTCTCACATATCCCCTCCTTCTAAATCTCTCATCTCCTTCTCCCTCTTCTCTTCCATCTAAACCCCTCATCTCCTTCTCCCTCTTCTCCTCCTTCTAAACCCCTCATCTCCTTCTCCCTCTTCTCTTCCATCTAAATCCCTCATCTCCTTCTCCCATTTCTCTTCCATCTAAACCCCTCATCACCTTCTCCCTCTTCTCTTCCATCTAAACCCCTCATCTCCTTCTCCCTCTTCTCTTCCATCTAAACCCCTCATCTCCTTCTCCCTCTTCTCTTCCATCTAAATCCCTCATCTCCTTCTCCCTCTTCTCTTCCATCCAAACCCCTCATCTCCTTCTCCCTCTTCTCCTCCTTCTAAACCCCTCATCTCCTTCTCCCTCTTCTCTTCCATCTAAATCCCTCATCTCCTTCTCCCTCTTCTCTTCCATCCAAACCCCTCATCTCCTTCTCCCTCTTCTCTTCCATCTAAACCCCTCATCTCCTTCTCCCTCTTCTCTTCCATCTAAACCCCTCATCTCCTTCTCCCTCTTCTCTTCCATCTAATCCCCTCATCTCCTTCTCCCTCTTCTCTTCCATCTAATCCCCTCATCTCCTTCTCCCTCTTCTCTTCCATCTAAATTTCAAATTTTCTTCCCCCTCCTCTGTTCCACCTTACCTTAGTGCCATCCTCCTTCACTTACCTCATCCTTCCATTTTGCTTTTAATTGTCCTTATTTCTTCTGAGAAATCCTCACTTCCTGTTCTTCTGTCTGTAACTCCACACAGTAATGTGAGGCTTTCTCCCTGGTGTGGAGTGTTGTGCTCGCCCCCTCCCTTGGACTACAGGAGTGTCAGGACGCCTACTAACACACAGCTCCTTTCACTATCTGCAATGTAGAGAGCGTCCTGACTCTCAAGTAGTCCAAGGGAGGGGGCGAGCACGACACTCCACACCAGGGAGAAAGCCTTGCATTACTGTGTGGAGTTACAGACAGAAGAACATGAAGTGAGGATTTCTCAGAAGAAATAAGGACATTTAAAAGCAAAATGGAAGGACAAGGTGAGTGAAGGAGGACTGCTCTAAGGTAAAGGAAGATATTTAGGGAATTTTTTTTTACATTTACAACCCCTTTAACTCCTCATCTCCTCCATCTATACCCTTCATCTCCTCCTCCCGCCTCTCTTCCATCTAAACCTCTCCTCTCCTTCTGCCTTATCTCCTCCATCTAAACCCCTCGGGGCAGATCCACGTAGATCGGCGCATTAATCCGCCGGGCGTAGTGTATCTAAGATACACTACGCCGCCGTAACTTATTTTTTTTTTTTTATCCGGCGGCGTAGTATATCTTTGGCGGCGTAATGGCGCAGCATTCAAATCTCTGTGATGGGGGCGTGTTTTATGTAAATACGTCGTGACCCGACGTAAACAACGTTTTTTTTTAACTGCGCATGCGCCGTCCGTGGGGGTATCCCAGTCCGCATGCTCGAAATTAACCCGGAACAAGCCATTGCTCACGACGGTGACGTCATTCTACGCAAATTCCTATTCACGAAAAATGCCATAAAACTATCCCCATTTTGTAAACGCTATAACTTTTGTGCAAACCAATCAATAAACACTTATTGCGATTTTTATTACCAAAAATCTATTCTATGCTCTATTTTGTTGTTTATAGCGAAAAAAAAAAAACGCAGAGGTGATTAAATACCACCAAAAGAAAGCTCTATTTGTGGGGAATAAAGGACGTCAATTTTGTTTGGGAGCCACGTCGCACGACCGCGCAATTGTCAGTTAAAGTGACGCAGTGACGCATCTTTCAGGGCTGACGTGGTTAAACAAATATTTCTGTTGTGCATGTCTATAAAAGTAAAAATGAATGGTTTTCAAAGCTATAGATTATCTTGTATTACAGTTGAAGAAAAAGAATAGTAGGTCTTATTTCTTGTGTTTCTTTTGCAGAGCCAAAGACCAATATCTCTATAAAGGTAAGACATTTAAAGAATTATAAATTATAAACGATTACTTTGTTTTATTCTCCTAAAAAAAAATGGTGGCAGCTAATAAAGGGATTCACATAGAAATATTTTCAATTGCCTCAATACCTGGAAAATATTAGCTGTAATCTACAGTGTGTGCTGAATCTCCTGACCCATGATTTTGCATACCCATGGTTGCCCCAGCCACAGACGCAAGAAATAAATAACTGTGGGCTAGATTCAGCAAAGAATTACGCCAGCGTATCCATAGATACGCCGCGTAAATTCAAAGCTGCGCCGGCGTATCTTCTTTCTGTATTCAGAAAGCAAGATACGCCGACATTAGCCTAAGATACGACTGGCATAAGTCTCTTACGCCGTCGTATCTTAGGGTGCATTCTCACGCTGGCCGCTAGGTGGCGCTCCCGTCGTTTTTGGCGGAGAGTATGCAAATTACCTAGATATGCCGATTCACAAACTTACGTTGCGCCCGGCGTTCGTTTTTTACGTCGTTTGCGTAAGGCTTTTTCGGCATAACGTTGTGCCTGCTTCTATTAGGCGCACTCAATGTTAAGTATGGACGTCGTTCCCGCTTCGATTTTTTTATTTTTTACGTCGTTTGCGTAAGTCGTTCGCGAATAGGGCTGGACGTAATTTATGTTCAAGTCGAAACCAATGACGTCCTTGCGACGTCATTTGGAGGAATGCACACTGGGATATGTACACGGACGGCGCATGCGGCGTTCGTACAAAACGTCAATCACGTCAGGTCAACACACATTAACATAAAACACGCCCCCCTTACACATTTGAATTACGCGCGCTTACGCCGGCCCCATTTACGCTACGCCACCGCAACTTACGGAGCAAGTGCCTTGTGAATACTGCACTTGCTCCTGTAAGTTGCGGCGGCGTAGCGTAAATACGATACGATGCTCCGCCGTTAGAATGCGCGCCCCTACCTGAATCTAGCCCTGTGTCTTTGTCACAATTAACATCCCCACAACATCATATCCTGGTGGGAAATCTCTCCAACAACCTGACACAGGCTCTGACCCTTCCCCCACTCCATCAAAACCCAAACAAGGTTTGGTTGCAGTTGATCTTTAACCACTTAAGCCCCGGGCCATTATGCAGGCTAAGGACCTTGCCCCTTTTTGCGATTCGGCACTGCGTCGCTTTAACAGACAATTGACAATTCTTTAACGACAGACAGTCGTGCGACGTGGCTCCCAAACAAAATTGGCGAGCTCTTTTTCCCACAAATAGAGCTTTCTTTTTTTGGTATTTGATCACCTCTGCGGTTATTATTTTTTGGGCTATAAACAAAAATAGAGCGACAATTTTGAAAAAATAAATCAATATTTTTAACTTTTTGCTATAATAAATACATAAATATATATACAAAAATAGTTTTTCTTAGTTTAGGCTGATACGAATTCTTCTACCTAATTTTCATTAAAAAAAAATAAGCGTTTATCGATTGGTTTGCGCAAAATGTATAGCATTTACAAAATAGGGGATAGTTTTATTGCATTTTTATTAATATTTTTTTTTTTACTACTAATGGCGGCGATCAGCGATTTTTTTCATGACTGTGACATTATGGCGGACACATCGGACAATTTTTACACATTTTTGGGACCATTGTAATTTTCACAGCAAAAAGTGCTATAAAAATACACTGATTACTGTGAAAATGACAATTGCAGTTTAGGAGTTAACCACTAGGGGGCACTGTAGGGGTTAAGTGTGACCTCATATGTGTTTCTAACTGTAGGGGGGCGGGGCTGGACGTGTGACGTCAGTGATCGTCTTTCCCTATATCAGGGAACAGACGATCACTGACATTGCCACAATGAAGAACGGGGAAGATGTGTTTACACTCACCTCTCCCCGTTCTTCAGCTCCGGGGACCGATCGCGGGACACCGGCGGCGATCGGGTCCGCGGGTCCCGCGGGTGTGGTCACGGAGCTTCTGACCGGGTCACAAGTGCGCCGCCGGCGGCCCGCTCGCGACCCCACGGCTGGGCTCTTGAAGGGGACGTACAGGTACGTATATCGACGTGAAAGGGTCCTTAAGTAGTTGAAGGGGTTGTAAAGGTTTGTGTTTTTCACCTTGGTGAAAAAAACACCTTGCAGTCACCGGCCCCCCCAAGCCCCCGTTTTACTTACCTGAGCCCGAATTTCCGAGGGCGCAATCCCGCGTCGTTCTCCCCATGCCTGATCGGCTCTTCATTGGATAGATTGTTAGCAGAGTCATACACTTGGCGGCTATGGATGACGATTGTATGGTACGGGAACGCTCCCGCTAGGTAACCCCCTCGGAAGAGAGCTTCCCAAAGGGGGTTATCTATTGCGGGAGGAGCTGCGTTAGCTGCCGTGGGACCCCCAGAAGAGATCGGGAGCCACTCTGTGTAAAACGAACTGTGCAAAAAAAAATCTGTGCAAAAAAATCTGAAGCTTTAGTACCACTTTAAGTGAAAGTTGCAACAGGAAAAAATAAATCTCACTAGTGTTGCACTCTCTTACCACCAGAGTGGTTAAAATTCATGACGTCGATAGTATAGTTTCACGTCCGATCAGGAGAATATCTTGCTGATTTTCAGGTGTTACGGGTCCAAATTAAACGTTTTTTCATTGAGAAATCCCTTGTGATGTGCCAACTGGGAAAAGTTCCTCAAAAGGAGGAACAACCTTTCCTACATGGCCCATTATATACCCAAACCTTCTGGTTTATAATAAATTGTCTATTAGGGGCAGTTTGCACAATTCGGACTTTTTCTTTTCCCTTCAAGGCTTTATAATGCATCAATGTATTCCAAACGTTCCCCAATGTGTCAGTCTTGGTACTGATCCGTCTTTCCATATGTCAGCAACAACCAGGTAAAAAGCACATCACCGGGATATTCTCCAGATCTTCCAAAGAGGATTACTCCTGGCTGGTGGAACTCCTGACATCCGAAAATTTCAGAGATAGCATCCAAGATGTTAAACCTTGTTACATTTCCAACAATGGATTCCAAAGGTTTATAGATGGTTTGTCTCAGTGCACATTTGGGATTCTGTATCACACCAAGAACAGAGGAAGAATCAACATCACCAACGTCACAGACTCCCTGTATGATGAAGAACTGGAATGTCTTGAACAGATGCTCGGTAAGGCTAGGTTCACACTACAGCATTCTCTGAAAAGTGATCTGTGATGGGCAGTGGCGGCTGGTGCTCAAAATGTTTGGGGGGGGGGCGCAAACAAACTGAAAAAAAAACATCAATTGTCGTCACTGTGCCCATTAAACATCGTCAGTTTGCCACCTCAAATGCAGCCAGTTTCCCCCCAAATGCAGCCAGTTTGTCCCCAAATGCAGCCAGTTTGTCCCCAAATGCAGCCAGTTTCCCCCTAGCTGCTGCCAATTTGTCCCCAAATGCAGCCTGTTTCCCCCCAAATGCAGCCAGTTTGTCCCCGAATGCAGCCAGTTTCCCCCAAATACAGCCAGTTCGTCCCCGAATTCAGCCAGTTTGTCCCCAAATGCAGCCAGTTTCCCCCTAGCTGCTGCCAGTTTGTCCCCGAATGCAGCCAGTTTCCCCCCAAATGCAGCCAGTTTCCCCCCAAATGCTGCCAGTTTGTCCCCGAATTCAGCCAGTTTGTCCCCAAATTCAGCCAGTTTGTCCCCAAATGCAGCAAGTTTCCCCCTAGCTGCTGCCAATTTGTCCCCAAATGCAGCCTGTTCCCCCAAAATGCAGCCAGTTTGTCCCCGAATGCAGCCAGTTTCCCCCCAAATGCTGCCAGTTTGTCCCCAAATTCAGCCAGTTTGTCCCCAAATGCAGTCAATTTCCTCTCAAATGCTGCCAGATTTTCCCCAAATACAGTCAGTTTCCCCCCAAAAGCTGCCAGTTTGTCTCCAAATGCAGCCAGTTTGTCCCCAAATGCAGCCAGTTTCCCCCCAAATACAGCCAGTTTCCCCCCAAAATGCTGCTAGTTTGTCCCCAAATTCAGCCAGTTTGTCCCCAAAATCAGCCAATTTGTCCCCAAATTCAGACAGTTTGTCCCCAAATGCAGCCAGTTAACCCCCAAATACAGCCAGTTTCCCCCCAAATGCAGCCAGTTTTCCACCAAATACAGACAGTTTCCCCCCAAATACAGTCAGTTTCCCCCCATATGCTGCCAGTTTGTAACCAAATGCAGCCAGTTTCCCCCCAAATGCAGCCAGTTTCCCCCCAAATGCTGCCAGTTTGTACCCAAATGCAGCCAGTTTCCCCCTAAATGTAGCCAGTTTCCCTCCAAATGCATCCAGTTTCCACCAAAATTCTGCCAATGTGTCCCCAAATGCTGCCAGTTTGTCCCCAAATGCAGCCAGTTTCCCCCCAGCCCGGCACTTACCTTCTTCGGGTCAGCGCCGTCCTTCTCCATGCTCCCTCCGCTCCCTCGATGTCTCCTCCCATCCTCAATGTCGCTTAAGCCAATCAGGTGACTGGTAACCAGACCCGGGCCCACAGGCTCTAATCGGGTAGCCTATTAGAGCCTCTGGCTTTAATCAGGCACTTCCAAAACACCCCCGCCGCTGTTATTCAGATGGAGACTCCGACAAGAATTTTTTCCCGTCTGAAAATTTGAGAACCAGCTCTCAAATTTTTGCTGTTGGAAATTTAGACAGAAAAAGTCTGATGGAGCCTACACATGGTCGGAATTTCCAACCAAAAGCTCACATCAAACTTTTCATGTCGGAGATTCCAACCGTGTGTACGCGGCATAATTCCCAGTTAAGGTGTGTGGCAGGGGGTGTGTTCTATGCCTGCATGCTTTTGATAATAGGTGTCCCTCGTTCCCATCTCAAAATGTTGGGAGGTACGGGTAATCTGAATCACATGGCCACATGGATCTTGTACAAGCACATCTTTAATTACAGCTGTTTGATACTAGAGCAGATATCTTTGAGTCTGGAAATCTGAAATTGTTCCTTCAATTGTGTTTTATTGATGGTGTCCTGTAACCTAGGTGGGTAGAAAAGGCCATTCACAATCAAAACTATTCTGATTACATATATATAGAGAATTGAGGGTGTTTGGGTGTCGGCCAAAGAGATAAGGATACATACAGGATACACAACAAATGAACAGTACTTGTATTGATTATTGATGTCTTCTTCTGTACTCAGGAAAGGACAATGTGGTGGTGCTGATTGATGATCTGGAGGACAGCAGTGATCAGGAGAAGACTCGAATCCTGGAGAATCAGCCCGATATTAAAAGATTGGCCAGTGACCTCCTCCTCATATCATGCACGCAGAAAGCTGAGAAAATACAGCTTGTAAGAAAACTGAAAAGTGTAATCCAATGACATCATCCTTAGGTAATTTTCTCTTAAAGGGGTTGTGAAGGTAAATTAAAAATAAAATAAAAATAACAAACATATTGTAGGGTTTTACACAGAGCAGCCCCGATCCTCCTCTTCTGAGGTGCCCCTCAGAAGAGGAGGTACTCTGGGTAACTAAGCTACCCAGAGTACAAAAAAGTGAGCGGGACCATGGCAGGGAAATTCTTCATCATCTTCCTCGTTATTGCTTGTACAGATTCTCCTGTAACATAAGTTCATACGGAAATAAGAAAAGATATACTCCTTTTTTGTTTCTTACAGTAATTCCATCTATGATGGAGCAAAGTTCAAGTGTTCACAAATGTCCTGACAATGCATCCAGCAGCCACAATGTAGGAATAAAAATCTGAAATCCCACCGATACAGAGCGAAAAAGTGAGGATTTCTCGATTGTAAAAGTACAAAGATCAGGAGTGGTGATTGTCCATGGACAAGTGAATGGAAATACCGATCGGCACTGCAAGTTCCAAGACGTAGGGTCTGAGAATGAGAAGACATGGAGGGTCAACAAGAAGCTTAAAGGGAAATGACTGGAAATTAAGCCATATTTTGAGCTTTTATTATAATTTTACCTTCGATCAATTTTTTATGGAACTTTTACAGTTTAAATCATTTGCTGTACCATATTGTAATTAAAGCGGAATGTTAATCTGCCTATATTTTGCCTAAGTTAGTTCTTCCTTATCCTCTTTATCAACATGCTAATGTAATTTTTAAATAAAGCCTTTTCATTTTTATTATGTAGCCCCCCCCCCCCTCCTGGGGACTGCTTGGATTTAGTTGCTCATCTGCATCACCATGACCCTGTAAACATTCCAACCCACCTGACACTCTGGGTTCAGGCATCATTGCAGCACCTTTAACCGCTTGCCGACCGCCCACTGTCATTTTACAGCGGCAAGTCGGCTCCCCTGTGCGAGAGCGCGTAATATAACGTTGGCTCTCGCGCAGCCCATTAGGGGTGCGTGCGCGCCCCCTGCTCGGGCCAAAATCCTGTGCGCATGCTGGGCACCCGCGATTGCTCGTTACAGAGCGGGGACCGGGAGCTGTGTGTGTAAACACACAGCTCCCGGTCCTGTCAGGGGGGGAAATGCTGATCCTCTGTTCATACAATGTATGAACAGAAGATCAGTTATTTCCCCTATAGAGGCCACCCCCCTACAGTTAGAACACACCCAGGGAACATACTTAACCCCTTCCTCGCCCCCTAGTGTTAACCCCTTCCCTGCCAGTGGCATTTTTACAGTAATCAATGCATTTTTATAGCACTGATCGCTATAAAAATGCCAATGGTCCCAAAAATGTGTCAAAAGTGTCCGAAGTGTCCGCCATAATGTCACAATACCGAAAAAAAAACGCTGATCGCCGCCATTACTAGTAAAAAAAAATATTAATAAAAATGCCATAAAAATACCCCCTATTTTGTAAACGCTATAACTTTTGTGCAAACCAATCAATAAACGCTTATTGCGATTTTTTTTTACGAAAAATATGTAGAAGAACATATGTATGCGGAGACAGAATGTCTGTCTAAGATGTGGAACGTGACTTCTCAGGTATAGTAATTAGGTCATGTTAAAAATGTCAGCCCGGCGCCGAAATGTCTGGATACTGATTAGTAATTAGCCCATCTGAAGGTGTATTGAAGCCCCAGTGTGTGATGAGGGGGGTGGAGAATCTCTTTGTTCCTTTCATGCTTGAACTGTATAAAACCCTGAGAGTGTACCATTAAAGATGTCATTCATTTGAAACCAGAACCCAGAGCTGTGTGTCTCGGTTATTCTGGGAAATGGGATGGATCGGGTCCTGTTGGTTGGAGTGTCAGATAAGCTGTCGTGGTTGATGGATGGGATATCGTAAACAGTGGTGACCGTTACAATCACCATATAAGATTTAATTCAAAGGGACAGCGCATTATATATTTTTTGAGGATTTGCTAATTTGCCCGGTGTCCGTAGTAAATAGATTGCAGCAGTTCCATCGGGTTTATTGCGTTAAAGCGATGTTCCACCCAAAAATGGCACTTCTGCTTTTTGGAACCCCCCCACCCTCTAGTGTCACATTTGGCACCTTTCAGGGGGAGAGGGATGCAGATACCTGTCTAAGACGGGTATTTGCACCCACTTCCGGGAATAGACTTCCGTGGGAGTCACATCACCCCCCCCCCCTGTTTCCTGGGAAACACACAGGTCCCAGGAGAGAGCGGAGACCAGTGAGGGCGCGCCGCACTACTTGTGCATGCGCAGTAGGGAATCGGGCAGTGAAGTCGCAACGCTTCACTTCCTGATTCCCTCAACGAGGATGGCGGTGGGGGCAGCCGAGAGATGAGCGATTGCTCGGCCTCGGCTGCCCACATCGCGGGCGCGCTGGACATTTTTTAAAAGTCAGCAGCTGCAGTATTTGTAGCTGCTATCTTTTAAAAAAATATTTGGGTGAACCTCCGCTTTTAACCTTGACTTTGGGTGCATCGAGCGCAAGAACTTTTTTTATATCAAGCCTTGCTTTTCTCTGTTGCCTGAAAAATGTAAGCCCATCATTAACATTAAGCCTCGTACACACGATCGGATTTTCCACGGACAAAGCCTCCAAAGGGCGTTGGCCGTGAACTTGTCTTGCATACAAACGGCAAAGAATTGTTGGCCAACAAACACAAAACTATGTGTTTTTTTTCAGCTCTTTAGTGCCACCCTTTGGGCAACTTCTGCTACTGTTGTGTTATGGTGAGCATTGCTTCTGAGCATGCGTGTTTGTACTTTGGAGTTTTGAGTGATGAGTAACTTGTATAGCGCTACAAATGCAAACTATATCGCCTCAAGGCGCTTTTGCATCCAGTGTCATCCTGATCCTTCAGAAGAGGTGGGTCTTAAGTTTTTTCCTGAAGGCCCGATGGCTTTCTTCCATGTGGATGTTCGCGGGTAGAGTGTTCCATAGCCGTGGTCCTTGGACTGCAAATCTTCGTTCTCCTTTAGATTTGTAGCAGGATTTGGGGATGTGAAGGAGGTTTTGGTTAGTTGACCGGAGGACACGACTAGGGGTGTAGTGTTTTATTTTCTCGCATAGGTATTGAGGAGTTTTGTGTGCATTTGTGGGTGAGGCAGAGGGTCTTGAATGTAACCCGATCCTTTACGGCTATCCAATGTAGGGACCTCAGGGACGGGGTGATTGATTCCGAGGGTTTTTTCCTATTACCAGTCTGGCTGCTGTGTTCTGGATGACCTGTAGACAGGCCCATATTTCCCACAAGGCCACCAAGGCCGGGCCTTGGGGCGGCAGGCTGCAGAGGGGCGGCAGTGGCATGAAATCCCCCGACGGCTAGTTAAGGGCGGTAAGTTGCTTTCTGGAATCCGCTCGCTCGTCAACAAGTGATTGCGGCGATGTCGCCGCAATCACTTGTAAAATGTGTGCTGCCGTCCGTCCCCCCCCCCCCCCCCACATACCTCTCTCTACTGGCTCTGTCTTCGGGACTCTGTCCTCCCCCAGGCCACCGAGTTTGTCTCCTGTGACTGTCCCTGCCGCCGATGTACACAGTGAGAGGGGTGAGCTGTGCTCTTCCCATCTCAGCTGTGACAGGAGTTCTAGCACAGTGCTAGGACTCCTGTTTTGGAGGTGACAGGGTCAATAAAGAGAATCTGTCACCTCCAATTGCTATCACACAGGGAATTGCTTTCTCCTGTGTGATAGCAATTAAGTTAAGTGAAAAAAAATGATAAAAAAAATTAAAATAAGAAATAATAATTAAATTATAAAAATAAAAAATGTATTAAAAAGTGAAGAATAAGAAAAATTATATTCAAATAAATAAGAAAATTATACAAAAATAAAAAAAAGTAAACGACAAGCTACAAAATAAAAAAAGTGATAAAAAATTAAAAAAGAAAGAAACAAAAAATATTTGAACTAACCAGTTGCCATTCTCCGTTGATTTTGGGGGGGGGGGGGGTTCGGTTGGCAGGGAGGGGGTGCATTGTGGAACCTGGCCTTGGGGCAGCAGGGAGAGCAAATCCGGCCCTGCCTGTAGACGTGAAATCTGGTATTTGGGAAGTAGAGCGAGTGTGCATAGTCGAGTCCGGAATTAATGATTGTTCCAACTACCACTGCTGTGTCCTCCTCCGATGGACTTGTGTACACACGATCGGATAATCCAACAACACTCAATTGTTGGTGGACAATTTTAAAGCATGCTTTCCAACATTTGTCTGGGGAAAATCCGACAACAGTTGTCTGACGGAGCCTACAAACGGTTCGATTTTCCGCCAACAGTTCCGGAAAATCCAACCTAGTGTATGAGGCTTTAGAGTTCACATGTATGAACACACTTTCTAATAATCCACCCCCTCGCATCCTCTGCGTGTCACCATTTTACCTTCTGAAGTATTCCATCCTGAACATCAAGTCACCACACTGGGCTGTCACTGAAATTCTGTGTTTTACAAGCAGAGCAATAAAGAACAAACCAGGAAACAGAATGAGAATATTGGTGTATTAGTTCGAATTTATTGTAGCTTCCCTCTAGATTGTTTTCTGTTGTCACACGATTTAAGGGAGCAAAGTACAGATGTAGATTGTAGACCAAGAAAGAAAGAAGAACGTTTTCACTATACTATCTAATCTTTTTTCTTCTAAAATCTGTTTTTATCACCACATCTCTAAAGATTCTCGCAAATGTTTACAAATGTCTACTTCCTCCACAATAAACTTTGACTTTACTTTCTCTAGTCTTCTAAATACTAAGGGCCAGATTCACAGTGAGAGTACGCCGGCGTATCTACTGATACACCGGCGTACTTTCAAATTTCCCGCGTCGTATCTTTGTGATTTTTGGTTTTATTTCTTACTGAATCTGATGACAAAGTAACAAAAAATACATATTAGATACAATTTAGATTCTATTTTTTTTTTCAGTTCAGCATTTGGAACAGCACTTTATAATATTGTTTGAACAAGAGAAGATTTAAGGCTTATTGTGGAAGAAATAAATATTCGTCTGTTTGCCTATTAGTGCCACCTATCAATGGCCTTCAGTTCCACGCATCAGTGTCACCTCTCAGTGCCCACCAGTGCACCTATCAGAGTTCACAAGTGCCACCTTATTGGTGCCCACCCTTGCCGCCTTATCGGTGCCCATCAGTGCAGACAGATTACATTTTTTTTATATTTTTGTATATTTTGTTATAAAATTTTGCCAACAGGCCATTTTTCTCCTTCATTGATGTACCAGCGTACATCAATGAAGGAGAAAAATGGCCTGTTGGCAAAATTTTATAACAAAATATACAAAAATATAAAAAAAATGTAATCTGTCTTTTTTGAATATTTCCACAAAAAATAAAAACCGCAGAGGTGATCAAATACCACCAACAGAAAGCTCTATTTGTGTGAAAACAATGATACAAATGTCATTTGGGTACAGCGTTGTATGACCGCGCAATTGTCATTCAAAGTGCATCAGTGCTGGAAGCTATAAATTGGTCTGGGTTGAAGTGCCCAGTAAGCAAGTGATTAAATAATTTGTACATTATATCAGTTTGGCGTTCTTCTTTCTACATTTATACATTAGTAAACATGGGTAGGTTGAATAAAACACATTCAAGTTCATGAAAAAAAGATCAAAGGTCACTAAAATATTCATCCCGGGTGGAAGGAGGAAGAAGAGTTAAAGAAATCCAGCTAAGATTGTAAAAAAGAACAATAAACATTACACAGTACAATGTCTCGAAGCGCACACTTTACAAGGGAACACATTTGTGTTGAAACCTCCGGGAAAGCTTGTACACAAGTGCCCAAGAGTTGGATACAAGGAACGATTATTTATCCTACATAGTTTAGGTAGATTTAATAGATGTGATTATGGAAAAATCAAAGCTGTGGTCACAAATATGAACTGGAGAGACGTCACCTTTGGCCACATTCGGGAAGGTGTGAGGATCGGTGTCATGTCAGCAAGAGAGGTATGATTGTTCTACATTAATGATTGATACTGCATGTTACTTTTATGAATTTTAAGTTACCATTTGAATCATTTTATGATTGCTTTGTACATTAACATGGCTGATTTATAACAAATGTATCAAACAGGACGTGAAATGTATAGTGAGATAAGGAATGATTACTATAGTACCGTATTTGCCGGCGTATAAGACGACCTCCTAATTTTCCAGCTAAAATGTTGGTTTTGGGATATACTCACCGTATAAGATAACCCCTCACTATGCCATTATACATGCCTCACTGTGCCATCTGTACATGCCTCACTGTGCCATCTATACATGCCTCACTGTGCCATCTATACATGCCTCACTGTGCCATCTATACATGCCTCACTGTGCCATCTATACATGCCTCACTGTGCCATCTATACATGCCTCACTGTGCCATCTATACATGCCTCACTGTGCCATCTATACATGCCTCACTGTGCCATCTATACAGGGCTGGACTGGGACAGAAATTTGGCCCTGGACTTCATCCAGACTGGCCCACTTTGACAGGTCTCTCCCATGGCGGCCGGACAACTCCTGCACCCCCCCCCCCCCTAGCCACCCGAGCCCCCTCTCCTCCTTAACTAGCCATTCTACTTTATTATAGTAGAACGGCTGGTACTGGTACTCTTAGAGGCAGTACCAGTGGGGAAGCTAGACATTATTTCACCCGGGGCAAAGAATCAGTTCGGTGCCTGTTAGATTTTAAATGTATTGATATTATGTTATAAAGGTCTCTGAATCAATGCTTAAACATGGTAGCATTTGAAGGTTTGTTAAAGACAAACGAAGGTCAATGTAGGACAACAGAACAGATGGTAGGTTAGGCCATATCTATTCTTAAAAGTCCTAAGTCAAGGATAGGGGAGGAGATGTTACTTAAATGTACATAGCGAGCGTTAGAGCTCATCGCGACCTTGTTTGGAAACGAGCCAATTGTGCTTAGTTAGCTGTTAAACCTGTATAAATGTACACGTGGTAAGCATAGTAAGTTAGGATTTCCTGGGTCTCCCGGCCCGACAGGAGAGATGGGGGGAGGGATGGGACCCTCTTCCAAGCAAGAGAGATCAAATCATCTTAACATCTATTTCCTCCTTCTGTAACTTTGTGATGCCTACCTGCCATGATGTTTGACTAAGCTGTAACAACGTAAGCATGAGTCTGTTTGCTGTCATAATCGTTGGAAGAATAAACCATCATATAATGAAGTTATGTCTGAATATTTTGGAAGCAACGCCTGGATAGGAAGAGGTTTTTGACAACACATCGCATGACACCTGTTAGAGGCATATGTCCACTATGTCCTCTGTTCTATCTCTGTCACCTCTTCCCCATGCCCCTCGGCATTTAACATTTGTCGCGCCAGCCAGACTGGTCATTTTTTTCCTAAAGCCTTGACAAGGGGGAACTGAAGAAATGAAGTCAAAGTTGTTCTTTCAAGTCTTGAAGAAAAATACGACCAAAGAACCTATAGAAACGAAAAGGCATTTGTGTTCCATCAGACAACAAGAAGGCTCTAAAACACAGGGTGAGTTTTTATTTGTTTTCTCACCTGTCAGAATGCTTGTAGATTACGAGCAGAAGAAAAAAAAAAAAACGTACAAGGCTTACACAGGGCTACTGAGCCAAAGCTATTTTGGACAGAAGGTTTCAAGATATCATGCAAAATCCATTGAGGACTTTTCAGGTTATGGAGAAAAATCGTAGACGTTTACGTACGTGAAGAAAGCTGCCAAATAGAAGCTTCACGTTATTTTTTAAGGCCACCATTGTAGTCACACAGGCAGATGTACACTTTGAGTGAGCTATTATGGATTTTGATGTTTGAACTGTCCAAGAATACACTATACATTATACATTCCTTTCGCATACACAAAAAGGAGAAAGACATTATTTTTTACGCACGCATCTTTACATTGGTTTACTTGAGGCTACTTTACAAGCTTAAATAAACATTTACACTAACACGTGAGCCAAAAAGAAGGCGGGCCAGAGGAAAAAGACAAGAACTGTTAGAAAATTAATTCTTCAATGAATAAGATAAGGACATTACTCTTCCAAGATAAAGCAACGTATGAAGATACAGCAACATGAAAATGCAACAAGAAAAATCACCAAAGATAGACAATGTAACAAACAAACGAAAGAAACTAAAGTTAAGAAGACAAAGTTAAAGGACATTGCATCTCTTGTTTTTTTAAGTGTACACAGGAAAATCATTCTAAACAAGGGGTAAATATGTTTTTTATATAAGTGGTTTAACATGGGATGGTTAAAAATCTCAAGGTTCAGAAGTATATCTCAGTAATATTCGGGAATTTATATATTCTATATATATATATATATATATATATATATATATATGTGCAGGCATGTAAACAGTAGTGGGGTAATTAATTAATTAATACCAGAGTGTAAGAAGTTCTTTAATAAGGAAATTAAGTTTAATGCTGCATATATATGTTTAGGAATATTTTAGCCCTAAACAACATAAATGTGTTATTGCATGTCATTTAAAGCACAGAACAGGGGTAGAAGTTTAAAGGAAAAACTATTGATTAAGATTATGTAAGAACTGTATAAAATTCAGTTAATGGTAAACAACAAGGTATTTAGTATTTAACAAAAATCCTACAGATTTGGTTGTAGAAATAATAAGTTAAGGATTGAGTAATTTTACAAAAGTTTCCAAACTTGGGTTTGGTTATTTAATTAAAAGTAGTAAATTGTTCTAAATTACTAAAGTTTACCCAGGAAAAATATTAAAATATGAAAGTTTTGTTCAATCTAAAATTAGCAAAAATTGAAGAAAAAGTATTGTTAAAAGTTTTTATAATTGACTATTTCAGATGAGAATGAGAATTTTGTTTGGAGGAATTTTCTCAGGAAATTGGCCAATTCACAGTTCATTAGGCTGGAACTAATCTGTGAAGTTTCATGAGATTTTATCCTAGACAATGTTTTGTCATTATTATAATCAAAGTCATATTATAATGTAATGTACATGATTTTTAGCAGATGTACAAACCAAATATGTTTTAAAATTTTGAAAAAAGGTTAAAAATTGTAAAAACGATAAAATGAGATTGGTTGAAAATTGTATAGTGAATGGTAGCTAAGACTGACAGTGACAGATCTTTCTCTGAGAGTGTGTCATTAACAGAGAAATGGAGGTAGAGTTACGAAGCAGATGGTCAGTCATGACAAGAGTTTTTTCCCCTATGGATCTGAACACGTTAGTGTTTAAACTTTTTTCAGAAATCTGAAATAAAGTTTCATGGATGGAAAAAAATATTTAATAAGGTATTACTAAGTACTAACTAAAGTAATTGTTTTAAAAAAACACGTGGATTTTACACCATTTGTTAAAGGTGTTATTTTTAAACATGAGGTGTCAACACAAGACTTTGATTAAGCTTTTGTCTGAGTGACAACTGGATGTTAAAAAGTAAGGTCAGTTGAAGCTAAAATTATGCAGTGTAATAAGCCACAATTATGCAAGTAAATCATGCAAAGGTTACTTTATCAATTTTTCAGTGGATATTTATTGAGAGGGTTTTTTTGCTTTTATTAAATGGATCCAGGAGGCACAGATGAAACTTTCTGAGTATCTGTCTACACTGAAAAAGTGATCTTAAGACTTGTTTGTTTAGCAGTCAGAGTGACAGGGCATGTGGTTACAATTAACCATACTGTATAAGTTGGTTAAAAAGGAAAAATACTTAAACATGATTTAAGTTTCTTTTTGAAAAAAAAGATATTTAGGATACCCAACCTAAATGTTCTTTTGCAAAATTAAAGCTATTATAAGTAAAGTATAGTAAAGAAAAGTACAATAATATGATAAAAATATTACTTTTACAAAATATAATTAGTCACAGAATAAAAAGGGGGACGATGAAAATTTTGTCTCAGTACAGACTGATAATGAAGATAAAATTCATTGTAAAAATAATTGATTCCAACAATAATGGATAGAATTATTTTTAAATGAAAATATTTATTTTTGCATATCCAGGTACCTGACAGATTGACTGACAAATTGATTAATTGATTTTTTTTTTTTTTTTGAGCTAATGAAAGAAATTTTGAACTACTCATTATTAGAGCATTTTTGTCATCAAACTTCTTGAATATTGTTTTATTATGTTTATAGAGCAATCCAAAAGGCAAAGAGTGATCTGATACTATAAAGTATTGAGAGATTTGCAATATATGTAGATTGAGTATATTAGATTTTTTTCACCTGCTGAAGGAGTATACAAGTATATTTTTAGTTAATTTTTGATAAAATTAATTGAGGTAATTCTAGGAAAAAAATAATATATTTTTAATGAAAGCTAAGTTATGAACTTTGTCACATTCCATTGGGGTTGTTTTCAAACCATGGAATCAGATAATGATTTTTTCATTTTTATAGGACAGGTGATGGAGGACATGTATGCAATTTTAGTATTTGATAAAGTTATTGTTTCTTATCATCTTTAGTACCCAGAGATTATAGAACACTACAATAGTATTTTAGAGTCTAAATAGGGTAAGATGATTCAAGAAAAGGTAAATACTAAGTGACTTATTTGCCTGTTATATTTTTGGTTTAAAACCTTTTCTAAAGTAAGGGTTGGTTACATTTTTTTTGAGTTAATGACAGGATGAAGAATGTCTGTTCTTCTATGTTTTTTTAAAATTAGCATATGTAGTTATTTGCAATCTGTTGAATAGGACAAAGTACAAGTATAGGAATTTCAGAAGTTTGTTCACAAAATACGGCTAGGCCTTTGCTAAATTTGAATAGAAATTATGTTTTGAATAAGATTTCTACTTTTTATGAGTATGTTTCATAATTTATTCCAGTAGCTAAAGTTAGGAATTATAATTCTGAACGTACCAAGGATATCAATAGGAATGCCAACTGAAATATCAGATTTCAATTGGGAAGGTTATTTTATTTTTTGTTTTCTTTCATGACCATGAAACAAGCACAACTAAAATTCTATTTTGGTTATTACTTCTAGTTTTTTCAAAATTATTTTTTGATTATGTTATCAAGGATCAACATTTTTGGATGAACTTCAATGATTTATTCATATGGACTTACATCAAAAGTGACATATTGATCGATTGATCATTATGTAAGGGGGAGTTGGAATGTAATTCTAATATAGGAATTTTTTGAATTTTTTGAAATATGGAAAAATAGTTGTTATATTTTGGTTTCTAAATCTTTTATAAGAATACATATTGATACACATAAAATTATTATTTCACATAGAATAATTACTTTTTTATTCATTTTTATAGAACACATAACTTGGGAATATTGGATGGATAGTTTGTTATTACACGAATGTATAACAAAGTATACATTTGAAGTATTAATATAGTTAAACATACAAGTTTGTGTGGAAGAAAAGGATTTTTAAAGTATCTAAACAGAATTATTGTTGAATTAAATAATATGGAACATTGAAAAATAAATAAAAGAAAGAGTTGCTTGCCTTTTCATGGATAGATAAATAAATGATATGGATAGATAAATAAATTATATAGATAGATAAATAAAATGAATAGATTAAAAAGATAGAAAATAAATAGAAAAAGATAGAATATATAAAAATACGACAATCAAATAATGGGAAAGTTATGTTTTTATGTATCCACAAACAAATAGATTATGTATTATGTTTATAATTGTTCAGTGTCTAGGATAATGTATAAAAAACTTATACTGAAGAAATTTGGTTATTGAAATTTCAAAAGAAATTAAAACATTGTATTTATTAATTAATATTATAGAGAAATATAATTTGATACATCAAAAATATATTTATTTCTTCTTTATGATAAAATATAAAATAATTATATGATATGGTTGAAGTTATAAGAAGTAAAATTTATGAAGGTAAAGGAAGAAAATTTTTAATAGTACATCATTTAGATGGAGAATAAATTAAAAATTAATTAATAATATGATAATTTATAGTTTCTTAAAGAAATGAAATGGTTAAATATTTCACAAGAATATCTCTGAATTTTGGAAAAAGTTTATGTACAATATCTGAAATGTTAAATTGTATTGTTTGTATTTAAAAAAAAAGTGAATCAGAAACCTTTTTAAGATGAATGCACTTATTTTATTTGTTAATTACAGTGCATTAAGGGGGAATTGTTAGATTTTAAATGTATTGATATTATGTTATAAAGGTCTCTGAATCAATGCTTAAACATGGTAGCATTTGAAGGTTTGTTAAAGACAAACGAAGGTCAATGTAGGACAACAGAACAGATGGTAGGTTAGGCCATATCTATTCTTAAAAGTCCTAAGTCAAGGATAGGGGAGGAGATGTTACTTAAATGTACATAGCGAGCGTTAGAGCTCATCGCGACCTTGTTTGGAAACGAGCCAATTGTGCTTAGTTAGCTGTTAAACCTGTATAAATGTACACGTGGTAAGCATAGTAAGTTAGGATTTCCTGGGTCTCCCGGCCCGACAGGAGAGATGGGGGGAGGGATGGGACCCTCTTCCAAGCAAGAGAGATCAAATCATCTTAACATCTATTTCCTCCTTCTGTAACTTTGTGATGCCTACCTGCCATGATGTTTGACTAAGCTGTAACAACGTAAGCATGAGTCTGTTTGCTGTCATAATCGTTGGAAGAATAAACCATCATATAATGAAGTTATGTCTGAATATTTTGGAAGCAACGCCTGGATAGGAAGAGGTTTTTGACAACACATCGCATGACACCTGTTAGAGGCATATGTCCACTATGTCCTCTGTTCTATCTCTGTCACCTCTTCCCCATGCCCCTCGGCATTTAACAGTGCCCCCTCTTATGGTACAAGATTAGGCAGAAGTGAGAAACTCCCAGGCCATAGCTGTTGAGTCAGCTGTCTGTCCCCTCCCCCCATGCTCCTCTGTCATCCCCCCTGCTCCTCTGGTCCTCCCCTGCTTCTTTATTCCCCCCAGGTGAGCGCTGCAGGGAGGGAGAGACAGAGAAGCGGAGGAGGGCGGCAGTCCGCTGTCACTGAAGACGGCCCACTGAGCCATCGGCCCACCGGGAAACTCCCTGTAGTCCCAATTTGCCAGTCCATCCCTGCATCTATACATGCCTCACTGTGCCATTTATACATGCCTCACTGTGCCATCTATACATGCCTCACTGTGCCATTTATACATGCCTCACTGTGCCATCTATACATGCCTCACTGTGCCATCTATACATGCCTCACTGTGCCATCATACATGCCTCACTGTGCCATCTATACATGCCTCACTGTGCCATATATACATGCCTCACTGTGCCATCTATACATGCCTCACTGTGCCATCTATACATGCCTCACTGTGCCATCTATACATGCCTCACTGTGCCATTCCATTCCCTGCCTCGACGATCTCCCTACCTTCTCCTGTTTGCAGAGTATGTCAGACGGCGGTGATTCCATTATTCAAAAGCCGCGCCTCCTCCTCAGGCTGTTCCGTGATAGGCGGAACACTAATTTTCCCAGCAGAGCCTCTGTTCAGTGTTCCGCCTATCACGGTTGCCCTCTCATCCGAGGCCAAGGCTGAGGATGAGAAGGCATCTGTGATAGGCGGAACACTGAACAGAGGCTCTGCTGGGAAAATTAGTGTTCCGCCTATCACGGAACAGTCAGAGGAGGAGGCGCGGCTTTTGAATAATGGATGGCCGCCGTCTGACAGACAGGTACCCGGCGTATAAGATGACCCCCGACTTTTGGGGCATGATTTTTGGATGCAAAAAGTCGTCTTATACGCCGGAAAATACGGTACATTGGTATGCATGCCAGGTTGCTAGTGACAGCGCACTAATTGTCGCAATTCACTCCACTAACAATTATCTCAGGGAACACCTGGCGGCTACTTTTCCAATCCACTCCTACGAATTGGTTCACAAGTTTTAGATCAGCAGATCAGTACACTTTTCTGAATTGTCTGAGAGTTTCGTGAAGAGGGAAGTGAGGTGGATTATGGGGCTTATCTGAAACTTACCTGTGGGCAGGGATAGCCCGTCCATTGTGGGTGCACGGGCGCTGCCTCCCCTATCCACCAACCTCCCCATCCATGCATCTGGCCCCTTTTAGGACACCAAGCGCATATATTCGTATGGTGGGGGTGGGCGGGGGGATGTTTTTTGAAGCACCAGGGGCTCTAATAAGGATTGGGGCAGCTGGGAGGGGCACTGCACACAGAAGTTTTTTTTTACCTTCAGCCTTTAGAACCATTTTAAGATGACCCAACTACCAGGTCATTGCCTTAAGTACAAAAAGGTGGCAATGAGTATAGACATTAGAGCAAGAGAAGAGAGAATGGTAGGGAATAAGCAAGGAAAATTGTATGTGGTGTGGCAGGGGGCACTTAAAGAAGGATAGGGGACGACATTGGAACCAAGAGAAAACCCCCTGAATCCTTGGGGCATCCAGGAATTGCTTAAACTAGAGGGTCATAGGAGTGTACAGGGGGTGTGCCGTATGTGCCTAGGCACACCCTAATCACCAAGGTTGCCAATCATGTAGTGTCTGTAAAAAGCCCAAGGCTACAGTCCACGTCTCTGCTGCCTCCTTAGTCAATGGGAACGACACTGTTCCCACCCCTTTTCCCAACGTTATTTGATTTTGCAACAAGCGGTGCCGGAAGCTTGAGCGGAAGGGAGAGGAAGGAGTAAACACAGCCTGAAGTGTGGGACGGACTCCAGCCTACCAAGAGAAGCTGGGCAGAGCACAATGTAGTCAGTACACATACATACACACGCATGCATGCGTGCATGAGCTTTGGGGTGCACACCCTAATGCAGGGGTGCCCAACCTTTTGAAGAGTGAGGGCCACTTAAGCAACTTGGTAACCAGTCGCGGGCCACATTGAGCGGAGCGGACGGATGACAGATCACGGCTACTCTATAGGTCCTCCGATCCTCCCAGATGGAATGGGACGAATTCCCTTTTGTTGTTTGAATTAGAGGTAGGCGAGCGTAAACGGATATCTGTCGCTCTGTAGAGGTTAATTGAGGGTCCTATTTGGTTGGGCTGATCGTGTGAAAAGGGCCTAAGACTGCTTTCACCCTGATGTGCTGTGGTTTACCCACAACGTGGGTGCAGCAAAATGCACCTGTGTCTATCCTGCTTTATTTGCCATAGACTAGCTGTAGAGAAAGCATCAGCCTATGGGGCTCTGCTCTGCAGCCGCTTTCTTCCTCTACCACCACCATTCACAACACTGATGCTGCAGTATGGCGGGTTGGCAACCTGCGATCTGGGCTTGTCAACCCACCATTCCAGAGCAGGAGGTCGTGGGCCACATCAGAGGGCTCCGCGGGCCACATGTGGCCCCCGGGCCACTGGTTGGCCACCCCTGCCCTAATGCAATAGGCTGCCCTCACCTACTGTATGTAGGGGGTGTCAAATAGTCAATAACGAGCGATCAATATCCTGCTGGAGATAGTGAGTAATCAATGGATTGCAGGTCTTTTTAAGCTTTGATTTGTCCATGTGTTTATTTTAGATCAAGTAGCTTTTGAAGCTCAATTGTATATTTTGTTTGAAAAGATCACCTTGACAGCTCCATGTCCAGAGAAGCCCGGCAATTAGGGGGGGAAAACTGGCAGCACACTGACGGCATTTGATGGGGCAAACTGGCAGCACACTGGCAGCATTTGATGGGGCAAACTGGCAGCACACTGGCAGCATTTGATGGGGCAAACTGGCAGCATACTGGCAGCATTTGATGGGGCAAACTGGCAGCCACGCTGGTGCCATTTGATGAGGCAAACTGGGAGCACACTGGCGGCAATTGATGGGCACACACTGGCAGCAATTGATCGGGCACACTGGCAGTAATTGATGGGCACACACTGGCAGAAATTGATGGGGCACAGAAGCTGCGTTTGATGGCACAGTGGTGGCAATTTATGGGCACAGTGGCTGCATTTGATAGGCACAGTTGCTGGGTTTGATAGGCACAGTGGCTGCCTACCTAAAGGGTAAGCAGATAACATCTGTTATACAATAGTCATGGTTTCTTTATTTTTCTTGTTTTAGAAATATTATTATTGAATGCACCATCCAGAGGAATTTCAGACCAAGAGTTCAATTACTAGCAACAGAATGGATCAGACTGTGAGATACACCTTTCCTAAGCCATAGATAAGAAAAATCATGGAAGAGATGCAAAGTAAGTCCTATGGACTGTTGATGATTCTGTCCAACTTTTATTATCTTTCTGCACAATTATTTCTATATGACCAAATGTGAAAATGTTGATAAAAATCTCTTAAGCATTGTAGAATATTTTTAAACCATATTTGTTTTTCTCTGTTGCCTACAAATTTCAGCCCATCATTAATATTATTGCCATGAATGCTGCAACGGCTTATCAAAAATCATGGGAGCTTCTACTAGGACCACAGTCCAACATTTCTTGATTTGTACATTTCTTCCTTCCTTATTAATTTCATCCAGATATCATGATCTGGGTCAACCAACGTGTTTTTCTACCCACTTCCAATCTGGGCCTTTCTGACACTTTTTATATATTTTTTTATGTCGCGCGGTATTTGCGTAGCTGTTTTTTTTTGGTGGGGGGGGGGGGTAATGTTTTTTTATTTTAATGCAAAAAAAAATCATAACACAATTATTTTTGTAGAATGTGAAAGATGATGTTGCAACAAGTAATTAGATACCAAACATGTCACGCTTTAAAATTGCGCCCGTGCTATGGCAACAAACAACGTAAATGTTACTATTCATAGGTGACGCTTTAAAAGCATTTACAGGTTACCACTTTAGATTTATAGAGGAGTTGCTGGAATTACTACCCATGATCTGATGTTCACGGCGATCCCTCACATGTGTTGGCCGATCGTTGTTTGCTTGCATGCGGATTAGTGTTTTTGAAGGTGCCCCTTCCCTGTTCCACCAGTGCACAAAGCAAGGTCCAAGACATGGAAAGGTGTTTCGTAAAGGCATCCCAAGACTTTTGACAATATAGTAAGATAAGCTATAGTAAGACAGGTATGGGGTAAGATGGGAGAAAGGAAGGAGAGGAAGAAAGTGGGAGGGAAAAGGAGGATGTTGGTCAACTTTCAGTGGTGCCTTCATCATTACTACACTACAGAGTTCTCATAGGAGGGAGGACAATCTTGTTGTCATATGTTTCTTGTCCAGCATTGCTTGAAGTCCCTAAATATATTCCGTACCCCAAAACATGTTGCTGCAAGGAAAAAGGTATATTTTAAGCATAATGAACCATTTATTGCCTGGAGATTATCTTTATTTTTCTTCTTCTTCTTCTTCTTCTTCTTCTTCTTCTTCTTCTTCTTCTTCTTCTTCTTCTTCTTCCTCTTCTTCTTTCTCTTCTTCTACTACTCCTTCTTCTTCCTCTTCTTCTTCTACTTCTTCTACTACTTCTTCTTACTCTTCTACTACTCCTTTTTCTTCCTCTTCTTCTTTTACTTCTTTATCTTCCTCTTCTTCTACTTCTTCCTCTTCTTCTACTACTCCTTCTTCCTCTTCTTCTTCTATTACTTCTTATTCTTCCTCTTCGTCTTCGTCTTCCTTTTCTTCTTCTCCCTCTTTTTCTTCTTCTCCCTCTTCTTCTCCCTCTTCTTCTTCTTTTTCTTCTTCTTTTTCTTCTTCTCCCTCTTTTTCTTCTCCCTCTTCTTCTTCTTCTCCTTCTTCTTCTTCTTCTTCTTCTTCTTCTTCTTCTTCTTCTTCTTCTTCTTCTTCTTCTTCTTCTTCTTCTTCTATCTCCTAACCTCTCCCTTCATGTAATATCATGCTGTTCCAGGTTACCAGCTCTTTTCCAACCTAAAGCCCACAGACCTGGGGAGATCTTATGTCTCCAATCTATCACCTCCACAAAGAAATCCCTACAATCAAGGTGAGTATTTATTTATAGACTGTAATAATGTGTTGTTTGTTACAATATTATATATATTCGTTGATGACATACCTTTGTTTTTTATTTAGAAAGTCCCCCCAGTTCATCCAACACAGATCCCCCCCAGGTAAGTAACGTGTATAGAGTTGACCCTGCTTTGCTTTTATTTCAGTCAACAGAAAAGGCAGAGTTGCCTCGTTGATTATAAGAGATTAGATCGATTCCTTCAATGCAGTATTTCAACACCTTATAGTGGGTTGGTGTGACATCTTAAGTAGTGTTGCTCACGAATATTCGCATTGCGAATATTCGGCTCGGATATGGCATATTCGAGAAATCGCGCTATATTTCGAATTTCGCGGTGAATATTCGCAATTCCGAATATTCGCATTTTTTCAATTTGATTTTTAAAACAGATCACATCCTATCGACGTCTAAAAGCATTGCTGGTATGATTAGAGACCCTGGGCCGAGTAGCTAAGCTGAGGCGATCCTTTTATGTTGCCAAATTGAAAAAAAAAAATTGTGATTTTTCGCTATTGCGAATGCGAAAATGATTGCGAATTTTCGATAACTTTGGTAGGAGAACTCTGATTGTCTCTGATGCAAAAGGGGGGGGCTTTGTGTATGTGTATGTTATGAATATTTGTATGTTTGATATTATTTTTTTTTGTAAGAAGGAAAAAATTGCGCATACCTTAAAAAAAGGGGAGAATACAGCAGCAACTCAAAAATGTTATACAACATAAATTAATACAAGACAGAAAATGGAGTCGCTCTACAAGAATAAAAAATATGTCTAGTGACAAGACATGTGGGCAAATTATAAAATAAGCAAGCGCAAATAACTTGTGAAATACACAGTGAAACAAATATATAAAGAAATATAGTCCCAATAATAGAAAAATAATCTTTCATAAAAATGTCTTTGATATGTGAAGTGAAAAAAAGTCCAAAGCATGCAGCATGAACGTGTTCAATCTTCAAGGTGTTTGATTGACAAACGGCTGTGACAGATGGATAGAGTAAAGAATCACCACCAATGCAAAACACTTTTTATTTTCTATTGTAAAATATCAAGAATATTCTGAGCCAATCAGAGTGCTCCTTCTGCATTTGCCGAATATTCGCAATTATTTTGTATTGTAAAATATCAAGAATATTCTGAGCCAATCAGAGTGCTCCTTCCGCATTTGCCGAATATTCGCAATTATTTTGTATTGTAAAATATCAAGAATATTCTGAGCCAATCAGAGTGCTCCTTCCGCATTTGCCGAATATTCGCAATTATTTTGTATTGTAAAATATCACGAATATTCTGAGCCAATCAGAGTGCTCCTACAGCATTTGTCGAAATTGCGCAGTAAATATCGCATTCGCATGTTGCGATATTTCGATAAAATATCACGAATATTCTGAGCCAATCAGAGCGCTCCTCCAGCATTTCTCGAAATTGCGCAATAAATATCGCATTCGCATGTTGCGATATTTCGATAAAATATCACGAATATTCTGAGCCAATCAGAGCGCTCCTCCAGCATTTCTCGAAATTGCGCAATAAATATCGCATTCGCATGTTGCGATATTTCGATAAAATATCACGAATATTCTGAGCCAATCAGAGTGCTCCTACCGCAGTTATCAAAAAATCGCAATTATTTTCGCATTCGCAATAGCGAAAAATCGCAATCATTTAATTTCGATAAAATATCACGAATATTCGAATTTAGCGAATATATCTCGAATATTCGAATATATATTCGAGATATATCGCGAAATCGAATATGGCATATTCTGCTCAACACTAATCTTAAGGCCCCTTTTAACCTAAACACTAACATTTTATATACTGCAGCTTGCCACTTTAAAATTGCCTTTTTTTGGGGGGGGGGGGGGGCTTTTTTTCCTTTTATTTTCACCTGGTGAACTGGCCGACAACAGACTTCCTATCATGGGCCCCTTTCACATGAAGGGTCCAATCAGGTCCTCATGTCAGTTTTTCATTTTTTCACCATTGTGCACTGGTCCAAATCATTTGGGAGAGGGGGAATAATGGTGTGGGGATGTTTTTCAGGGGTTGGGCTTGGCCCCTTAGTTCCAGTGAAGGGAACTCTTAAGGCGTCAGCATACCAAGACATTTTGGACAATTTTATGCTCCCAACTTTGTGGGAACAGTTTGGGGACGGCCCCTTGCTGTTCCAACATGACTGCGCACCAGTGCACAAAGCAAGATCCATAAAGACATGGATTAGCGAATTTGGGGCGCAGGAACTTGACTGTATTGCACAAAGTCCTGACCTCAACCCCATAGAACACATTTGGGATTAATTAGAGCAGAGACTGTGAGCCAGGCCACCAGGCCTCCATCAGTGCCTAACCTTACAAATGCACTTCCGGAAGAATGATCAGACATTCCCAAAGACACCCTTCTAAACCTTGTGGAGAGCCTTCCCATAAGAGTTGAAGCTGTTATAGCTGCAAAGGGTGGGCCAACTCAATATTGAACCCTACGGACTAAGGGTGTGATCAACAACTTATAGCGGGACTGCGACATTGGACATTATGTGACACTTTTTTGGGGACCAGTGGCCAGTGCTAAAAAATATGCACTGTCACTGTACTAATGACACTGGGAAGGGGTTAACATCAGGGGGGTCAAAAGGTTAAATGTGTTCCTAAGGAGTGCTTTCTAACTGTGGGTGAGGTGCTTTTACTGTGAGAAGGCAGAGATCCATGTTACTGCTTAGCAGACGCACAGGATTTCTACCTCTCCTTCTCACAGAATGGCGATCTGTCTTTTTTACATCAGCAGACCGCCGTTCTGTCTCTTTCTCTGGAACGATTGGCGGGTCCTGGCAGACTTAAGGTCGCCAGCGCCGCATGTTCGTGCCTCAAATTCAGAGGTGCAGAATCACATACAGGTACATAATTCTGCACAGGGAAGCCAACTTGCCAAAACACCCTCCCATTGTTGAGGGCATGTGGCCTGGTACAGTTCCAGGGGAGGGCGATCTCTTGTCCCACCCCTTTTCCTGCAGCATGCCAGGTTGCGTGGTCGGATAAGGGTCTGGTATGAATTTTGGGGGGACCCCCATGCCATTTTTTTAAATCTTGGTGCAGGGTTCCCCTTAATATCCATACCAGACCTTAAGGGCCTAGTATGGATTTTAGGGGGAACCCCCACGCCATTTTTTTTAATCTTGGCGCGGGTTTCCCCAAAGGGCCTGTTAACGGACTGGGGGGGACCCAATGCCGTTTTTTTCAATGATTTTTTGTATATTGCTGGGATCCGGCAATACATTACAGCTGCGAGCATGTTTTAAATGTCATTTTGCTGCTCTCATTCATAAAACTATGTACGGCTGCTATGTAAGCATCCTAACATATTGTGGGGTGTGGACCTTTGGCCAATCATGGCTCTCACAGCAGAGCGCGCTGTGATTGGCCAAAGCATGCAGGTCAGGTACATGCTTTGTGCTATCATCAGCCGTCAATGCACTGCGATCTCGCAGAGCATTGACGGTCTCGCCGTTCATTATTGGGGCGTTCCACGGGTGCTCGAATTTCCTGCGAAGGCCCCATAATGTTCTTAATTCGGCCATAAACACCCGATATTCGAGTCGAACTTACGCTCGACTCGAACATCGGTCTCATCCCTACATATTAGCATATTATGTGAAACTTACCTCTGAACGAAGCCCTTCCAGTGCCGAGCTGTCACTGCTGGAAGGGCTTCCCTCTTCACCCGGTCTTCTTTTGCAGACTGCGGCTGTGTGAGTGGCCGGAGCTGTGATGACATCACTGCAGCACGGGGAGCCGCTGTTTATGGCACAGGACTCTGGATGAATAGCCTAGGTGGTGATGTCACAGTAAATATCTCCTAAATGTTGCACGTTTAGGAGATATCCACAGCACCTATAGGTAAGCCTTATTATAGGCCTACCCATAGATACAATTAATGTATGGGGGTTTACTCCCACTTTAATTTCATTGATTGGTGGGAAGATCTGATTATGTTCATTTATGTTTATGCTCACATGCTCAGTAATGAATGAATATTTATGTATAAAGCCTCGTACACACGATCGGATTTCCATCGGAAAAATCCGTGGATTTTTGTCCAAAGAGCGTTGGCCGTAAACTTGTTCTGCATACAGACGGCAGAACTTTTTCAGCCAACATTCACCAAACTACATGGTTTTCATGCTCTTTACCGCCACCCTTCGGGCAACTTCTGCTATTGTTGTCTGATGTTTAGCATTGGTTTGCGTGCGTGTTTGTACTTTGGATTTTAGTCCAACTGACTTGTGTACAGACGATCAGAAAATCAGGCGGAACACATTTGTTGTCGGACAATTTCAGAGCATGACCATCCAACATTTGTTGTCGGATATTCTGACAACAATTGTCCGATGGAGCGTACAGACTGTCCATCGGACAATTGTTGTCGGAATATCCGATCGTGTGTATGGACCTTAAGACTTCCTCCAAGATAATACATTATTAATCTTCCTTTGTTTTTATTTTGTCTTATGAACTGATGGGACATCTCAGAGGGACGTTGTTGGGATCTTCTCCAGATCTTCTAGTGAGGATTATTCCTGGCTGGTGGAACTCCTGAAATCAAAAAAGACAATTATAGAAGTTAGACCTTGTTACATCTCCAACAATGGATTCCAGTTCATGGATGATTTGTCTCAGTGCACATTTGGGATTCTGTATCACACCAAGAACAGAGGAAGAGTCAACATCACCAACGTCACAGACTCCCTGTATGATGAGGAGTTGGAGAACCTCAATAAAATACTTGGTATAGAACACAGAACACAACAAAAGTGAACTTTCTGTTAGCTAGGAATCAATAGGAAACCAGACACTCCCCCTTCTTTGCCAGAAGCTACTACCATCCAACAGTCCAACATACAAACACACCATATGTAATGAGTATCACTTATAGGAAGACATACTGTATTTATCGGCGTATAACACGCGCCGGCATATAACACGCCCCCCCAAGCTTAGAAGGGAAATTTAAGGAAAACGATGTTTAGGAGGGAAGTTTAACCACTTAAGGACCGCCTCCTGTACATATACGTCGGCAGAATGGCATGGCTGGGCACAAGCATGTACAGGTATGTCCTCTTTAAATGCCCAGCCGTGGGTCGCGGGCGCGCGCCCACGGCGCGCACCCGTGACCCTGTCCATTGATCCCTAATTCATTCATAAATAAAAAAAAAATGTATGCAAAACCGCTATACAGCCCCTTTAAAATAAATGTCACTAAATTAGAAGTTTTCATTCAAATTATACATTGTACATAAAGAGAGGGACATTCAAAGAACATTTTCACTGACAGACATTTCAAACAATACAGGTCAATTAAAATGTATCTATAATGACTGATAACCTCCTCTGTGTGCCCAGGGAAGGACAATGTCATTGTGGTGGTCGATGATCTGGAGGACAGCAGTGAGCAGGAGAAGTCTCGGATCCTGGAGAATCAGCCCCGTATTGAAGAATGGGCCAGTGACATCCTCCTCATATCACAAACACAGAAAGCTGATACAAGAGAACTTGAAAGAATACTGGAGAGTGTAAAGCGATTTTGTCATCCGTCAGGTAATTATCCTTTGATCTCTGTCCATTGGTGATAATAATATGGTAATTCACAATGCTGGTGGGTTTAACAGGGGCATTGCTAGGATCCCTAAAGACCCGTGGACACCCCTGGACACATAGGCCCCGATTCACAAAACACTTACGCCAACGTATCTCGAGATACGCCGCGTAAGTGTAACTATGCGCCGTCGTATCTGTGTGCCGTGCCCACAAAACTAGATACGCCTGAAAATAGGCTTCCTACGACCGACGTAACTTGCCTACGCCGTCGTATCGTGGGCGCATAGTTATGTCGGACGCTCCCATAGATTTGCACATATGCAAATGAGGGAGATACGCCGATTCACAAACGTAGTTTCGCCCGGCGCATCATATACGCGGTTTGCGTAAGTCGTACGTCCGGCGTAAAGTTATTTCCCATATAGGAGGCGCAACTCATGCAAAGGTATGGACCAGGGAACACAGCCGTCGTATTTTACATCATTTATGTAGTTTGTGAATATGGCTAGGCGTAGGTTACGCTCACGTCGTAGGCAGTGATTCGACGTATCTTAGGCAGTTGTTTCGACGTGATTCTGAGCATGCGCACTGGGATGCGTCCACGGGACTGCGCATGTGCCGTATGTTATTCGTATCTTTATGGTGCTCAATCCATCATTTACATGGGGTCACGCCTCATTTGCATGGCTCACGCCCACTTCCACTTACGACGAGTTACGACTAAGAAACCCAGCGTAGATTTGGAGGCAAGTGCTTTGTGAATTCGGTGCTTGCCTCTCTGCGCTACGTCGGTATAGCGTATATTAGATACGCTACGCCCGCCTAAATATACGCCGACGTCTGTGAATCCGGGCCATAGCCTGAAGTTATTATAGAGCTGTAGTGATGACAGTGGAGGAAACAAACTCACCAGAAAACTTAAATAAATACGCCTTGTATCAATTACATGAGTCCCACAAGTCCCATGGTGGGCAGCATATCTGAAGGGGATGGTTCTTGGCTCCAGAGGTACCTCTTTATACTGATCTACCATAAAAGCTTGTTTAACCACTTGACAACTGGGCACTTAAACACCCTTAATAACCAGACCAATTTTCAGCTTTCGGTGCTCTCACATTTTGAATGACAATAACTCAGTCATACAACACTGTAACCAAATGAAATTTTTGTCCTTTTTTTCCCACAAATAGAGCTTTCTTTTGGTGGTATTTGATCACCTCTGCGGTTTTTATTTTTTCCGCTAATAATGAAAAAAGAACGAAAATTTTGTAAAAAAATGAATTTTTTTTCATTTCTATTATAAAATTTTGCAAAAAATGAATTTTTCTTCATAAATTTGGCCTAAAATGTATACTGCTACATATCTTTGGTTAAAAAAAAAAAAAAATTGGGTTATTATTTAGTCTGGGTGAAAGTTATAGGGTCTACAAGCTATGGTACCAATTACTGAAAATTTATCAATTTGATCACATCTGAAGTACTGACGGCCTTTCTCATTTCTTGAGACCCTAACATGCCAGAAAAGTACAAATACCCCCTAAATGACCCCTTTTTGGAAAGAAGACATTCCAAGGTATTTAGAAAGAGGCATGGTGAGTTTTTTGAAGTTGTAATTTTTTCCCACAATTCTTTGCAAAATCAAGGTTTTTTTTTTTTTTTTTTCCACAAAAGTTTCATATTAGCAGGTTATTTCTCGCACACAGCATATTCATACCACAAAATACACCCCAAAACACATTCTGCTATTCCTCCCGAGTATGGCGATACCACATGTGTGAGACTTTTACACAGCATGGCCACATACAGAGGCCCGACATGCAGGGAGCACCATCAGGCGTTCTGGAGCACCCAGACCAGTTCTGACATTTCTCTCCTACATGTAAAAATCATCATTTATTTGCTAGAAAATTACATAGAACCCCAAAACATTATATATGCTTTTTTAGCAAAGACCCTAGAGAATACAATGGCGGTCGTTGCAACTTTTTATCGCGCATGGTATTTGCACAGCAATTTTTCGAACGCATTTTTTTTGGCAAATAAAACAGTTTTGTGCTTTTTAAAAAAAAAAACATTAAAGTTAGCCCAATGTTTTTGCATAATATGAAAGATGAAGTTACGCCGAGTAAATAGATACCCAACATGTCACCCTTCAATATTGCACACGCTTGTGGAATGGCGCCAAACTTCGCTACTTAAAAATCCCCATAGGCGACGTTTTAAATGTTTTTACTGGTTACATGTTTTTAGTTACAGAGGAGGTCTGGGGCCAAAATGATTGCTCTCGCTCTAACGTTCGCAGCGATACCCCACATGTGTGGTTTGAACACCGTTTTCATATGTGGGCGGGACTTACGTACACATTCGCTTCTGTATACGAGCACGCGGGAACAGGGGCGCTTTAAATATTTATTTTTTATTTTTATTGTTCATTTTACTTTATTTATTTTAGTTTGACACGTTTTTCCCCAAAAATAAATGTTTTGATCACTTTTATTCCTATTATAAGGAATGTAAACATCCCTTGTAATAGGAATATAGCATGACAGGTCCTCTTTACAGTGAGATGTGGGGTCAATAAGACCCCACATCTCACCTCTAGGCTGGGAAGCCTGAAAAAAAACAAAAAAAAAATGATCCTGGCTTCGATCGCAGCGGTGAGTCAGAAGAAGCACCGGAGGGTGAAGGGAGTGGGGACGTCCACTTTTGCCTCCCGTAAGAACGATCAAGAGGCGGAACAGCCGCCATGATCGTTCTTATGGTGTAGAGAATCGCCGGCTGAAAAAAATGATATCTGAATGATGCCTGTAGCTGCAGGCATCATTTAGATATCCCTGCACAAAGTCAAGGACCTCATATGACGTGGGCGGGAAGTGGTTAAAACACATTTTTTTCCCCAGAGTATTTTCTGGGTATTGCAGAGTATTGGCCGGGGTATTGCAGAGTATTGGTGCGGGGGTATTGCAAAGTATTGGTGTTGGGGTATTGCAGAGTATTGGCCGGGGTATTGCAAAGTATTGGCCGGGGTATTGCAAAGTATTGGTGCGGGGGTATTGCAGAGTATTGTGTGGGGGGTATTGCAGAGTATTGTGTGGGGGTATTGCAGAGTATTGTGTGGGGGGTATTGCAGAGTATTGTGTGGGGGGTATTGCAGAGTATTGTGTGGAGGGTATTGCAGAGTATGGTGCGGAGGGTATTGCAGAGTATGGTGCGGGGGTATTGCAGAGTATTGTGCGGGAGGTATTGCAGAGTATTGTGCGGGGGGTATTGCAAAGTATTGTGTGGGGGGTATTGCAGAGTATTGCGCGGGGGGTATTGCGCGGGGGGTATTGCAGAGTATTGCGCGGGGGGTATTGCGCGGGGGGTTTTGCAGAGTATTGCGCGGGGGGTATTGCAGAGTATTGCGCGGGGGGTATTGCAGAGTATTGCGCGGGGGGTATTGCAGAGTATTGCGCGGGGGGTATTGCAGAGTATTGCGCGGGGGGTATTGCAGAGTATTGCGCGGGGGGTATTTCAGAGTATTGTGCGGGGGTACTGCAGAGTATTGCGCAAGGGGTACTGCAGAGTACTGGCAGGGGGTACTGCAGAGTATTGCGCGGGGGCATTGCAGAGTATTGCGCGGGGGCATTGCAGAGTATTGCACGGGGGCATTGCAGAGTATTGCGCGGGGGCATTGCAGAGTATGGCGCGGGGGCATTGCAGAGTATGGCGCAGGGTTTTTGCAGAGTATGGCGCAGGGTTTTTGCAGAGTATGGCGCAGGGTTTTTGCAGAGTATGGCGCAGGGTTTTTGCAGAGTATGGCGCAGGGTTTTTGCAGAGTATGGCGCAGGGTTTTTGCAGAGTATGGCGCAGGGTTTTTGCAGAGTATGGCGCAGGGTTTTTGCAGAGTATCGCGCGGGGGGTATTGCAGATTATCGCGCAGGGGGTATTGCAGAGTAATTGCGCAGGGAAGGCAGAGTATTGCAGGGGTTAATGCAGAGTATTGCACAGGGAAGGCAGAGTATTGCAGGGGTTAATGCAGAGTATTGCACAGGGAAGGAAGAGTATTGCAGGGGTTAATGCAGAGTATTGCACAGGGAAGCCAGAGTATTGCAGGGGTTAATGCAGAGTATTGCACAGGGAAGCCAGAGTATTGTAGGGGTTAATGCAGAGTATTGCACAGGGAAGCCAGAGTATTGCAGGGGTTAATGCAGAGTATTGCACAGGGAAGCCAGAGTATTGCAGGGGTTAATGCAGAGTATTGCACAGGGAAGCCAGAGTATTGTAGGGGTTAATGCAGGGATGGCTGAGCAGGGATGGATGGATCTGTGACTGCAATAGTCACAGATCCATCCACAGCGCTGCTGACACCCCGCGCTCCCCCCTCTCACACTGTATCGATCGGTACAGCGAGAGGAGGGAGGAACCGGCGTCATCAAATGACGCCGGTTTGTTTACCTGTGATCGCGCCGTCATTGGACGGCGCGATCACATGGTAAAAGACCGCGGTTGTCGGTCAATTACCGAGATCTGTGTAGCGCCGGGTCTCATAGACCCGGCGCGCACAGAATTTTCAGTGTGCGCGCCCGAGGCGGCGCGCATTACTGCTTCTGGTGGGCGCCGTTAAATAACGGCGACCCCCAGTTAAGCAACCACCTTGCCGCCGTTATATGACGGCGGCTGGTGGTTAAGTGGTTAATATCACAGTGCAGTACGTTTAATAAAACATCAATTCAAATAAGTGTATATACGAATGCGCACTTACATTTCCAGGTGCTGTAAGTCAGCATCGACATGTACAGCCAACCAAGTGCTCTCGCCATCTTTCCAGGTTGCGGAGTACATTCCAAAGCATGGCGGAACCAGAAAAACCCGGAAGTGGCGCTATTAAGGGCAGACGCACAGCCTCAATGCATTTCGTGATCAACACGTCATCACGTCATACATGCACAAAGAGAACCATGCGATTAAGGATGGGCGAAGGATTCGGCCCAGGCATGAGTTTGGCCCGAACATTGGCTGTTCGCCCATTGGACGGACACCCGAATTATAGACCGTTTGTTCGGTCCGTTGAATGACCACAATGCACTGCGCCACTGCACAGTGCATTGTAATCCCTGATTGGTTGAAGCAATGAAAGCGTTGTCCAATCAGGGCACAGAGCACTGTCAGAGCCATGATTGGACACTGTCATGGTGACTCTATCCAATCATGGCTCATTGCTCTTAGTCCAGCCACACACTATAAAGTATTCTTTCAATAAGGGCCATTTGTAGTGTGATATCAGAAAATAATACAGGGCTCTGTTCGCTGCTACAAAATACTGATTGTCAGTGTAAAATATCAGTTTAGTGTAGAATCTAGTGACAGTTCAGTAAGTGTGAGTGTAGTGACCGTTTACCAGTATTTACCAGTATAATTCAGTGCGTTACTACAAGTTAAATTCCATATATTTCAGTGCATTACGTGCCGTTTAACACAGTATATTTCAGTGCGTTACTGCAAGTTTAACTCTGTATATTTCAGTTGCACTAACTGCCATTTAACGCTGTATATTTCAGAACATTACTGCAAGTTTAACGCCATATATTTCAGTGCATTACGTTCTGTTTAACGCAGAATATTTAATGCGTTAGTGCACTTTTAGTGCAGTATATTTCTGTGCGTTAGTGCGCGTTTAATGCCATATATTTAACAAAAGGGGTGCTATTCTGTTCCTCCTCCTTCTCACTTCAGTCTGCCCCCAACCTCCACTGACAGGGATGTCGGTATAGCGCAGGGTGTCCCAGGTCTTTGCAGCACATATGCCAGCAGCACACATACCAGCACACATACCAGCTGGCAAATTTCTCAGCCCCATCTGCTGCAGCGGAAAAAAACTACAGTCACTGACACCCACATGCCCAGTGTCTAAATGCAAGCTTGTCAAAGCTGCTGGCTCTGTAACTTCTGCCTTGCCGTCGGGTGGATTCTGTCCCCTTCCGTGAATTTGCAGAATGTGCTGTACCACAATGGCAGGTTCCCAGTCATTATTTATTTTCATGTAAGGCCATTCCAGCTCTGTACCATCACATGGAGGGCAATGTTGTGGCATCGTTGGACAAGGAAGTCAGCCGCAAAGTCCACATTACTTCTGAGTCTGACACGTGGTCCAACAAGCATGGTAAGAGACTATATATTTAATTCACAGCACACTGGGTAACTCTGCTTGCAACTTGGAAGAATGCAGAACATGGCTCAGTGCTGCAGCTTTTTGTGCCGCCACGTCTCCATACAGCAAATGTCGATGATGCAACATTTGTCAGCTCTACAACCTCCTCCTCCATGCCCTCCTCTATTGAATTGTCCTACGAACCACAAGTCCCCCCTAAGCGTTCAAGGGGCTATTCAATGAGTTAGGCTAAAAGATGCCATGCAGTGCTTCAGCTGGTGTGTCTATGGGACAGAAACCACATCGGAGTAGAGATTCTTGCAGCTCTGCAGGGGCAGGCCCAGGGGTGGTTCACACCATGCCAGCTGGAGCCAGGAATGGTGGTGTGCGATAATGGCACAAACCTCCTGTCCTCCCTTAGACAGGGAAAGTTAAAACATGTGCCATGCCTTTCACATTTCCTCAATATGGTGGTGCAGCGGTGGTGGTGGTGCAGGGTTGGAAGATCTGCTTAGGCAGAATAGAAGAGTCTGTAGCCATTTTAGGTGGACATACACAGCCAGTGCTTGGTTGGCTGAAATTCAGAAGGAATTCCAGCTGCTTGTAAACCACCTGATTTGTGACATGTCCACCAGGTGAATCTCAACTTTGGCAATGCTGCAGTGGTTGCACATGCAGCAGAGGGCCGCCAACGAGTATCTGTGTGAGTATGGCAAAGTGACAGGCTCAGGCCGGCTCTTCTTTTTTCCCCATGCCAATGACTGCTCATAAAGGATGCATGCACTGTACTGTCACAATTTTAGGAGGCCACAAGGATGGTAAACCACGACAATGCATGGATCAGTGACACAATCCCTGTTGTGTTTCTGCTGGGGCAGACTCGTGGCATTATGGAGAGGGCACAGCAGTGAGTGCAGAAGATGAAATCTCTTAAGGACACCTTAAAGAGGAGCTTATCAAACACTTTTTTCAACTTTGGTAGGTTACAGTGTCATCGAAAACAAAGTTTTGAGGCTTCTGTTAGTCAGGAGAGGAAAGATGGAGAAGGTAGCCACCTAAGTGTTGCATTTCACAATTTTCTTAGTTTTCGCCTCCCAGGGCTGTCAGTTTCTACATCTTATCGGCAGTATCTGCATCACATGGTGGATGATTATTGTTACTAATAATAGAATGTGTCTGTCCATAGACTCCGTGGACTGTCTGACATTTATCAAAATTAATCAGTCCTACATTATCTGCAGCTATGAAATACCTGATGTTGCTGATTAAGTGTTTTTGGGATGTGGAATATCTGCAAGATAGGCTGCCTAGCCTTGTGGGTGTTGATTTTATATGGAAGAATTTCTTTGGTGTAGGTTTCATGGGCACAATTGACACCCAAAGACCAATTTTTCCGCACCTGTTTGGCAGGTGCATATGATTGCAATTTTTGACAGCAAGGCAAATTCTTGCTTTCATCAAGAGTACCTCAATAGGGTTACAATGTGAAGGCACTGCCGACACCCAAAGACCAATTTTTACCAGGACAGATCTGGGCATCCTTCTATCTCCTCTTCAACACTTGCACAAAGAGAGCCTTACAATAAAGCTACTTCATAGCTGCAGATAATGCAGGACTGATTAATTTTGATAAATGTCAAACAGTCCATGGAGTCTGTGGACAGACACATTCTATTATCAGTAACAAAACCTCCAACAGCACTGAATGCCCATTCAGAAAACATGCTGGATGCAGGGCAGCCCAGCAGTTCAATTGCATACTGGGCAAGTTCTGGACAGTGGTCTATTCTTATGACCCAGTAAGCCAGTGGATCGCCGACTGGAAAGCTCTCCATCTCTGTTTTTCCCCATCTTTGTCTATCTCCTGACCTCTTCCCCAATGTGATATCATGCTGTTTCAGGTTACCCACCACCACTTTCCAACATAGACCCCTCAGACCAGGGCAGATCTGGGCATCCTTCTATCTCCTCTCCAACACCTGCACAAAGATTGCCTCAAAATAAAGGTGGGACATTTTTTATAGACTGTTATGTGGTGTCTTCTGTTTTTCCTATCTTTGTATATCTCCTGACTTCTTCCCCCATGTGATATCATGCCGTTTCAGGTTTCCCGCAACCACTTTTCAACATAGACCCCTCAGACCAGTACAGATCTGGGAATCCTTATATCTCCTCTCCAACACATACACAAAGAGAGCCTCAAAATATAGGTGGGAATTTTTTATAGACTGTAATGTGGTGTCTTCTATTTTTCCCATCTTTGTCTATCTCCTGACTTCTTCCCACATGTGATATCATGCCGTTTCAGGTTTTCCACAACCACTTTCCAACATAGACCCCTCAGGCCAGGACAGATCTGGGCACCCTTCTATCTCCTCTCCAACACCTGCACAAAGAATGCCTCAAAATAAAGGTGGGTATTTATTTATAGACTGTAATGTGGTGTCTTCTGTTTTTCCTATCTTTGTCTATCTCCTGACTTCTTCCCCAATGTGATATCATGCCGTTTCAGGTTTCCCGCAACCACTTTACAACATAGACCCCTCAGACCAGGACAGATCTGGGCATCCTTCTATCTCCTCTCCAACACCTGCACAAAGAAGGCCTCAAAATAAAGGTGGGAAATTATTTATAGACTGTAATGTGGTGTCTTCTGTTTTTCCTATCTTTGTCTATCTCCTGACTTCTTCCACCAATGTGATATCATGCCGTTTCAGGTTTCCCGCAACCACTTTACAACATAGACCCCTCAGAACAGGACAGATCTGCGCATCCTTCTATCTCCTCTCCAACACCTGCACAAAGAAGGCCTCAAAATAAAGGTGGGAATTTATTTATAGACTGTAATGTGGTGTCTTCTGTTTTTCCCATCTTTGTCTATCTCCTGACTTCTTCCCCCCTGTGATATCATGCCGTTTCAGGTTACCCGCAACCACTTTCCAACATAAACCCCTCAGGCCAGGACAGATCTGGGCATCCTTCTATCTCCTCTCCAACACCTGCACAAAGAATGCCTCAAAATATAGGTGGGACTGTAATGTGGTGTCTTCTGTTTTTCCCATCTTTGTCTATCTCCTAACTTCTTCCCACATGTTTCAGGTTTCATGCAACCACTTTCCAACATAGACCCCTCAGATTTGGGGATTTTTTTTTTTTTAGCACAATTTATTTGGGGTGAGCAAAAATGGACAATATAGTATCCATAGCATCAGAGGGAGTTATGAATATTCAATCATTTTTTCATAATAAAGTTCAGATTTTAGAGAGTCTGTATTGCAACATTGTGTAACATTTTAGCAAATGTATTGAAATAAAAGTTACATTTTAGGCCCCTTTCACACGATAAGCCTGCTTGCATCCACCTGTCCGTTTTTCAGGCGAATCCGAGCGGGCCACCCATTGACTCCTATGGTCAGGCGGATGTCAGTGGAGATGTATCCGATGACATCCGTCTGCCAGACGATCTGCTCAAAACAGACATATGGCAATACGTTCAGCCATCCAGCTGGCAGACCGAATCGGATGAGATCTGATGAAAACGAACATGGTGTCTGTTTTTGTCCGATCTCCCCATAGAAATCAGCGGGGCTCTGACAGGTCCCTCCCCGCTCAGTGAGCGGAGACGGACCTGTCATCCGCCGGCTCAGCGGAGATCAGCAGATCGATCTTCCGCTGAGCTGGCGGACTCCGCTGAGCGGATCTGTTCCCGTGCGAAAGGGGCCTTAGGCATTAGTGGGTGAGGTGTGTGATGATTTCAGTGCATCACCATTTACTGTTTGTACTGATTAGTTCCCACGTTGTGGCCCTGTGACAGTAGTATTTTATGAATCAGGCTTTTGTATTAGTTAAAGCAGGGATCTTCAAACTACGGCCCTCCAGCTGTTGCGGAACTACACATCCCATGAGGCATTGCAAGACTCTGACATTCACTGACATGACTAGGCATGATGGGAATTGTAGTTCCTGAACAACTGGAGGGCCGTAGTTTGAGGACCCCTGAGTTAAAGTATATGTACACACATGCAGAGCAAAAACTCTTTATGTATTTTTATATATTGGCCCAGATTCACAGAGAGCACGGCGCACATTACACCGCCGTAGAGTAATTCAGAAAGTCAGTGCTCCCAATGCTGCGCCAGCGTGGCGTGGGTATCAAAGGCGTAAACTGGCGTAGGTGAAAGTGGGCGTGGCCCATGCAAATGAGGCGTGACCCCATGTAAATTATGGGCCGAAAGCCAGACAAGTACTTATAACGAACTGCGCATGCGCCGTAACGTGGACGCATCCCCCTGCGCCTGCTCACAACCACGCCGGAATAACTGCCTAAGATACGCCGGATCACTGCGTACGCCGTGAACGTAACCTACGCCCAGCCAGACACACGTCCAACGTAAAATAAGCCGTCTTGTGTTCCCTGGTGCAGACCTTCGCATGTCTGCTGCTGGGTTACACCTCCCTTATGGGGCATAACTTTACGCCAGACGTACAACTTACGCGCACCTCTCGTAGCCTGCGTCGGGTGCACGCAGGTTCGTGAATCGCCGTATTTCCCTCATTTGCATGTTTGAATAGCTAATCAATGGGAGTGACACCATGTGCCCAGCCTAAATGTGTGCCCACTCTACGCCGGCGTAAGCAAGTTACGTCGGCAGGGTGAACCCTATTTTTAAGCATATCTCTGTTTCTGGGTCTTGCGCACAGATACGACGGCGCACATTTGCACTTACGTCGGCGTAACTTGATATACGTCGGCATAAGTGCTTTGTTAATCTGGGCCATTGTATAAATTCAGCTGCCTGTGTATCTGGATTTGCCAATTTGCATTGATAGTTGTAAATGTAAGGCCTCGTACACACCAGCGGATCTGTCCGCTGAAAACGGTCCGCCGGACCGTTTTCAGCGGACATGTCCACTGCGTCCGCTGCCGGATTTCTGTCTGATGGTTGTACACACCATCAGACAGAAATCCGCGCGGACACGATACGCGGTGACGTGGCCGTGCCGTCGCCGCGATGATGACGCGAAGACGTGCGCGGCCCTGGAAGGTCAATGCTTCCACGCATGCGTCGAATCACTTCGACGCATGCGATGACTTTTGGCCGATCTGAGTCTGTACAGACGACCGAACATGTCCGACGGACAGGCTTCCAGCGGACATGTTTCTTAGCATGCTAAGAAACATTTGTCCGCTGGAAACTGTCCGATCCGCCGGACAATTGTCCGGTCGGCCGTGCACACGACCGAACATGTCTGCTGAAACTGGTCCGTCGGACCTGTTTCAGCGGATATGTTCGGTCGTGTGTACGGGGCCTAAGATGTGTAAATGTAAAGTTCGGTTTACTTAAAGTCACAAAATTACTAATTTTATACCAAATTCGTAGCCTGTGTGGCCCTCAAAGGATATTGAGTTTTACATCCCTGTATGTAGAGCAATGACATTTATATGAGTTCTAATGATTTCAATAAAAAAGACAGTTACTCTTGTCTCTACAACTTTTGTATTTTTTTTAGACAATTTTTCAAAACAAAGCCGACAAGATCAAAGACCAAAAGAGTTAAATGTGAGTGATAAAGTCAAATAATTTTCTGTTACAAAATGTTTCTAGACAGATTTATTTGGCTCTCCGAAGACTTTTATTTTGTTGTGAAGGTTATACGGATTATACCAACGTGTCCTAAGTCCTGAAAACAAATATATTGTGAAACTATATGATTGGTCTTCAATTTTAAAGATAATATATAACTATGAAACCCTAAAAATCTCAAACTTGTGCCGCGTACAAACGATCGGAAATTTCGACAAGACAAGTTTGATGTGTGCTTTTGGTCGGAAATTCTGTCCGTGTGTAGGCTCCATCGGACATTTTCTGTTGGAATTTCCGACAACAAAAATTTGGGAGCTGGTTCTCAGTTTTTCCAACAAGAAATTCCGCATCTTGCATCTTCTGTATGCAATTCCGATGCACAAAAATCCTACGCATGCTCGGAATCATTGAACTTAATTTTTCTCTGCCCGTTGTAGAGTTGTACTTTGCCGCGTTCTTGACGGTCGGAATTTCCGACAACATTTGTGTGACTGTGGGTATGCAACACAAGTTTGAGCCAACATTCCGTCAGAAAAAAAATCCATGGTTTTCTTGTCGGAATTTCCGATCGTGTGTACGCGGCATTAGTATGGCAACTTTCTTATTTGTATTTTTTTTTACCATTCATATGTTCTCAGGAGGAGACATCGGCACCAACAAAACCCACCATTTCTGTCTTCTCCATATCAGAAGAGGGTCACATTGATTGGCTGAGGAGATTGCTGTCATCGGACATATTTGGTCACCAACATGTTACCTTCCATAGTATCTCTATAGATGATAAAGGAGATCTCAGGGATATGGAATTTCAGTGTGAAGTTACCGTCTTATATCACACTATGAAGAGTGGAGAGTTTCCTACCACCCCTCGTGGAGAATCTCTGTATCGCAAAGTGTTACAACAAATGTCGGAAAAACTTGGTAAGGTTTCTGCCCAGATTAAAACTTTTTGCCACATTTTATACTTTCAATGTGTATCAAGAGTAACTTGCCATAGGAGAAATGCATTTGTTGCCATCTAACTTCTTTCTCAAAATCAAAGAAAGAACTGTATTGCTCCAAGTCCCATGTGTGTTTCTCGGGTTCCTCTTCACTTGGGTTGTTGGCTTATAGGAGCCCTTCCACCTCAGGCATGTATAGCAAAAACAAAGATTAAAGCCCCACTCCACAAAGTCACACCATGAAGTTTAATCAGTATAGATGGCTTCCAACATCGTCCCTGCCTTAAGGCACTCCCCTCTGAAGCATTTCACTTTAATTGGGCTTCTTTGTAGAGAACCAGTGGACCCAAAGCGAGCCTCTAGATCAGGATTAGAGGTGAGCTCAGGGGTCCTCTGAACTAATCTCTATCCAAACTTCCAAGTTGCGTTTTTTTTTTTCACTTCAATCAGCTGTGGGTCGTGTCATTCTCTGCCTTGCAGCACACAAAGGTGTGGGGCGCTGGTGACCTCGGTGCTCTTATATGGACACATCACCATACTTAGGCTCCATGCACACTGGGTATTTAGGAGAGTTTCACGTTTTTTTCTGGCAGAAAGTTCCAATCAAAAATGCAAACCAGAAGGGTTTTTTCTGCCTCTAAATGTTGAGCTTAAAATATGCATGTAATCGCCCTAATGTACATGGACACATAGAATAACACTGAGCTGCTTCTACAGGCAGAACATGAAACTCCTCCATGCAGTCTACATTCAGCCCTCTATACAGCCTCCATTCAGTCCTCTATACAGCCTCCATTCAGTCCTCTATACAGCCTACATTCAGTCCTCTGTACAGCCTACATTCAGTCCTCTATGCAGTCTCTATTCAGCCCTATATACAGTCTTCATTTACTCCTCTATACAGTCTGTATTCAGTCCTCTATGTAGTCTCCATTCAGTCCTTTATTCAGTCTCTATTCAGTCCTCAACACAGTCTCCATCCAATCCTCTCTTCAGTCTCCATTCAGTCCTCTCTTCAGTCTCCATTCAGTCCTCTCTTCAGTCTCCATTCAGTCCTCTCTTCAGTCTCCATTCAGTCCTCTATACAGTCTCCATTCAGTCCTTTATACAGTCTCCATTCAGTCCTCTATACAGTCTTTATTTATTCAGTCCTCTATACAGTCTCTATTCAGTCCTCTATACAGTCTCCATTCTGTCCTATACAGAGTCTCCATTCAGTCCTCTATACAGTCTCCATTCAGTCCCATATACAGTCTCTATTCAGTCCTCTGTGTAGTCTCTATTCAGTCCTTTATTCAGTCTCTATTCAGTCCTCAACACAGTGTCCATTCAATCCTCTCTACAGTCTCCATTCAGTCCTCTATACATTCTGTATTCAGTCCTTTATGCAGCCTCCATTCTGTCCTCAATACAGCCTCTATTTAGTTCTCTATGCAGTCTCCATTCGGTCCTCTATGCACTCTTAATTTAGTTCTCTATGCATTTCTTCATGTGGTCCTCTATGCACTCTAAATCCACTCATCTCCACAGTCTCCATTCATTCCTTGGTGCATTATGTGTTCAAACTCAATATAAGATTGAAGGATGTTGGTCCATAGGTGAATACACAAGTGTAAGATTTTGAGATGCAGCTCTGGGCTCCTGGATGGGGTACAGGAAAGTATAAGACTGGCAGGTGAAAGGGGGCTCCTGGATGGGGTACAGGAGAGTATAAGACTGGCAGGTGAAAGGGGGCTCCTGGATGGGGTACAGGAGAGTATAAGACTGGCAGGTGAAAGGGGGCTCCTGGATGGGGTGCAGGAGGGTATAAGACTGGCAGGTGAAAGGGGGCTCCTGGATGGGGTACAGGAGGGTATAAGACTGGCAGGTGAAAGGGGGCTCCTGGATGGGGTACAGGAGGGTATAAGACTGGCAGGTGAAAGGGGGCTCCTGGATGGGGTACAGGAGAGTATAAGACTGGCAGGTGAAAGGGGGCTCCTGGATGGGGTACAGGAGTATAAGACTGGCAGGCAGTGGCATAGCGTGGGGGGTGCAAGGGGGGCCACCGCCCCGGGCACAAAATATAGAGGGGCGCTGTCACGAGTATGGATAGGAGGGAGCACCAACAACAGATGGGACATAGGAACATATGCATGTCACCACTCCAGACTTTACCAGTCATTATCAAGCACGCTCTCCTCTTCCCTACAGCCACCGCTGTCTCACACAGTAGATCATGTGACCAGACTGGAGCTAGCTGAAAATAGGCAAGTTCATGGGTCAAGGGGGCGCAAATTACTTGCCTCACCCCGGGCGCTGACATCCCACGCTACGCCACTGCTGGCAGGTGAAAGGGGACGGCTAGATTGGGGGAAGGGGAGGATAGGACTAAAGGGGGGCTGTTGGGTTAGAGATGAGTGATGATAAGACTGGAGGGGGGCAACCTATAATAGTCAATATTAATTACCAATATTGTGACTAATTGCAATGACAATAAAGAAATGATGTGTCTAATTATCTATCTAATTAACTATTCTGATTATTACTTTCGTTTTGTGCGCAGGAAAGGGAAATGTGGTTATGATAATTGATGACATTCAGGCTAAAGAACTGCTGCGGCTAAAGAAGATAATTTCTGAGATTGAGAGATTAGCGGAAGATCTCTGTCCCATTTCACCTAAAGATAAAGACGATGAAATGAAACTGGTACAGATACTAAAGAAAGTGCGACAATTCCGCCACATGTCAGGTAATTTCCTTTAACCGATTTCACCTGCAATGTTCCTAAACAATTCTGTCCATGGAATGAAGGTGGGATATCAGGCTGAAGGCTGACAACTGGGATCTGGGAAGTGATGGTAACAGTGATAGGAAGAGCACAAGAACTTAAAGCGGAACTCCAGACATACATCTTAACCACTTAAGGACCGAGCCTCTTTCTGAGATTTGGTGTTTACAACAATTTTTTTTTGCTAGAAAATTACTTAGAACCCCCAAACATTATATATACCGTATTTATCGGCGTATACCCGATACCTTAAAATCAGGGGAAAATCATGGGTGCATGATTTACAGAGATCCTCCTCAGAGACAGCCGATCCCCGCTGTCTCTGAGCGCCGCCGACAAAGCCCGACAAAGACCGAGCCAAGCCGAGTGTACTGCGCACTCAGCTAGGCTCGGCCACGCTCGGCTCCGCACGCAGCCACGCAAGAGGAGCCGAGAGAAGCCGAAAGGAGCCGAACACACCGGAAATCCGGCTCTGCACAGCTCGACCGAGGCGCCAAATTCAACGCTGCAACCCCCGGCAGACGGACACGATGGACACCGACAAGGCTGGATGGACCGGCAGACGGAGGGCTTCACATCATTTTTTGGGTTCTGAAAAACGATAACATTTTTTTTCCGAACATGCTGCATTTTTTAATAACGTTTTAAACAATGTCGTTGTTCGGGTTGTAAAAAATTATCGTGTGTGGGCTAAAACGAAGTTAAAAACCCGCGCATGCTCAGAAGCAAGATATGAGACGGGAGCGCCCGTTCTGGTAAAACTACCATTCATAATGGAGTAAGCACATTCATCACGCTGTAACAGACAGAAAAGCGCGAATCGTCTTTTACTAACACAAAATCAGCTAATGCAGCCCCAAGGGTGGCGTCATCCGCATGGAACTTCCCCTTTATAGTGCCGTCGTACGTGTTGTACGTCACCGCGCTTTGCTAGAGCATTTTTAAAAAACGATGGTGTGTAGGCAACGTCGTTTTAATGATGAAGTTGGAAAAACTTCGTTTTTTTTCATGCCGAAAAATGATCGTGTGTACACGGCATTACTCTTCCATCTTATTACAGAGTTATACAGGAAATCTCTTTATTGTACTCAAAATTATAAATGTACTTTTATTTTTTACAGAACATTCTCACAAAGTGGATCTTGCTCCACAAACCTCGAAAACAGTAAATGTGAGTAATAAAAGAAGAAGAATATATTATTGGTGTGAAGATAAATGTCTAAACCTGCAATACTGCAGTCTAGTGATATTTGCTGCACCTTATTAGAAGAACAGTGGGAACTAGTTAAAATTTCTATATTTTTTATTGCCTGAAAACTAAGGCCCAGATTCTTGTACATCGCCGTATCTATGCGGCGGCGTAACATATCCGATTTACGTTACGCCGCCGCAACTTACACGGGCAAGTGCTGTATTCTCAAAGCACTTGCTCCGTAAGTTGCGGCGGCGTAGCGTAAATCACCTGGCGGAATTCAAATTCGGCGGGTAGGGGGCGTGTATCATTTAAATCAAGCGCGTCCCGGCGCCGAACGAACTGCGCATGCGCCGTCTGTAAAATATCCCAGTGTGCATTGCTCCAAATGACGTTGCAAGGACGTCCAAAGATGGCCGCTCCAAAGATGCTGCTGACAGGAGATTTTTTTCTCTCCCGCCAGCGCATCGCCTCAGTGTGAAACCCCTCGGGCTTTCACATTGAGGTTGCTGGGCAGGAGTTTTTCTGGCGGTATAGCAGCGCTATTGTTAGCGCTGTACCGCCTGAAAAACTCCTCAGTGTGAAAGGGGTCTTAGATACTATCCCTCAATGCAGTGAGACAGTGGCGTCACTAGGGTTGGTGTCACCTGGTGCGGTAAAATATGGTGTCACCCCCCCCCCCCAATAAAAATTTTCAAATATTTTTTACCCTACTGTTTGCTCTCTGTTCTCCTTTCTTCCCCTTTTCTCTCTCTCCCTATCCATCTTTCTTGTTCGTTCTATCCCTTCTTCTTTCTCTCCATTTTTCTTTGTCCCCTCCCCCCACCTCTCTTTCTCCAGGACCGGAATTCACATCTCAGGAGCCTATTGTGTTCCACGTCTCTGACCAATAGAGAGATATCCATTACATGTTTCCCGTTTTTGGGACTGTCCCTGTACAAAATGTAATTTCTGAAGGAAAAAAAGTCATTTAAAACCACTCGCGGCTATAATGAATTGTCAATACAGAAAAAAAATTAATTGATAAAAAAAAATGTGTGGGGGGTCCCCCCAAATTCAATTACCAGGCCCTTCAGGTCTGGTATGGCCGTCAAATAAAAAAAAATGACGTGGGGTTCCCCCCAAATATCCATTCCAGACCCTTCAGGAACCATACCAGGCCACATGCCCTCAACATTGGAAGGATGCTTTGGGGGTCTGTGACCCCCTCAAAGCACCATGCCCCAATGTTGATGGGGAGAAGGGCCTCATCCCCACAACCCTTGCCCGATGGTTGTTGGGATCTGCGGGCGGGGGCCTTATCGGAATCTGGAAGACCCCTTTAACAAAGAGGACCCTTAGATCCCGGCCCCCCCCCTATGTGAATTGGTAATGGGGTACATTGTACCCCCTACCATTTTACAAAGAAAGTGTAACAGATTGTAAAAAAACACACAGACTAGGGATGAGCTTCGTATTAAAGTTGAACTCATGTTCGACTCGAACATCGTATGTTTGATCGTTCGACGAAATACAAACAAAACGGGTCGTTCGCGCCAAATTCGAGTTACGTTTCACAGACCATAATTCACTGCAGCATCGCTGGCTGATGATTGGCCAAGCATGCACTATGACCCGCATGCTTGGCCAATCACAGCTTGCAAAAAACAAAGAGCCATAATTGACCAAAGCAGGGTGGCTTTGGCCAATTATGGCTCAGGGGCTTTAGTACACGCCCCACACTATAAAAGGCCGCCTGCAGGTCAGCCTTGTGTAGTGTGTTGCGGTGGTTAAGAGAGGACAGAGAGAGACAGAGAGAGAGAGACAGAGAGAGTGTCATATTTTGCAGGTAGATAGAGCAGGCAGGCAGGCTAGTCAGTTAATGTTACAGTGTGTAGAGGATATATATACATCCCAGGTGTTGTACATATATTTATGGCTGCAGTATTCTTACATGATTTATTGCCTGTGTCCTCTGTAGTTTGCACCTAAAGCTACTTGGTGTGTACTGGCCGTGTGCTCTGTAGTTTGTACCTAAAGATTCAGGAGCAGTGATTTTAATGATGCTTAAATAAAAAAAGAAAAAAAAAAGAAATGAAAAATTCCTTTTAAATATTGTACCTGCTGGGTGTCTATAGTATGCCTGTGAAAACGTCTTTGAGGACCCGGGTCTTGCCCGAGGGAACATGTATCAATGGAAAAAAGTTTTAAATAACTGTAAATTTTTCAGTCCTGAAAAAAAAGACCATTTTTAAAACTTTTTTTCCATTGATGCATGTTGCCTGGGGCAAGACCTGGGTTCTCAAAGACGTTTTACAACAATAACTTGCATATTGGGCTTTAAAATTAGCACTTTTGAATTAGAGCGTTCGAGTCCCATAGACATCAATGGGGTTCTAAATGTTCGCGCGAACGTCCGGTCCGTTCAAAGGTTCTGGTGGGAACCGAACGGGGGAGGTGTTCGGCTCATCTCTAACACAGACACAGTGCCACACGGCGGTAATTTAAAGGGGACATATCTATACATCCATTTGCGCAGCCGTGCCATTCTGCCGACGTATAAGTTCCTGCGGCGGCCGGCAAGCGGTTAATGGAACAGTGATATTCCTTTTCTTAATTATAAGTCATTGAATATTTCTTATGTTCAGACCCCTCAGAAAACACCAACATCTCAGGGATCCATCATTGGTGTCTTCTCTGTCTCAGAAGAGGGTCATATCGATTGGCTAAGGAAAATGATGTCATCAGACATGTTTGGACAAAGAGAAGTCACCTATCATAAAATGCCATCATATGATAATGTGGGACTTGAAGATGGAAAACTTCAATGTGTAGTGGCAATTCTATATCACAATATGAAGACTGGAAAAGTTGTCACTTCACAGGGGGAATTTCTGTACCAAAAAGCAACAGATCAGCTGGTAGAAAAACTAGGTAAGAGTCTTCCTGACTGAAACATTATATCCATATCTTAAATGTATCAAAAGATCTAAAGGCAGAAGTTTATTTTTACCCTAATGTATTCCATGCATTAAAGGAAAAGTACAGGAAAAGCTCATTTGGCTGTATTTGTCCTGTGGATTCGTTCTGCATCCTTGTGACCCATTTTCAGCAGACAGCGGACTGAAGCCTGCTGTCGGCTGATGCCACAGAGCCAGTCCAAGCTCGGGCAAAATATGGACAATGAAGTTGGGATCCGCCCGCATGCCTGGATCGACACCCGACTGAGAGCCTGAGCAGGCCGCTCCCACCCCGTCCACAGCCCAGTGAGAGGGAGGCAGAGCAGAGAGCAGTGACTGACAGTCGCCAGCTCTCTGCTTAGGGAGCCCTGAGTGTGTTTGATCGCTCGGTTCTCAGTCTTGGACCAATGCTGCATCCACCTAGGTAAGTATGATTCTGAAAAAAAACATACCTCTTTTAATGTAATAAAAACCTTCCAAAATCAGCTCCCCCCAGCCACCCCACAAATACTTACCTGGGTGCTCTTTTGATCCAGTGCTGTGCCAAAGAGCAGAATCATTGCTCACTCTCTCTCCCCACAGGCACAAAGACAACAATGGGAGCCATTGGTTCTAATTGCTGTCAATCAAATCCTGTGGGGAGGGAGCAAGGGAATGCCTTTTTTTAAACATTTTTCTATTGCTGGGTAATTGCCGGCATCGTTTATCTTTTTTTTTTATCAACAGCATTCTTTATCTTTCATTTATCTGTCAGTGAGGAAGCCCACTGACAGGTGATGACTTATTGTTGTTAAGGACAAGGTAAGGATGTTAAGGATTTACTAGTAATGGCGGTGATCTGCGATTTTTATCATGATTGCGACAATGTGACGGACAGATTGGAGACTTTTGACACATTTTAGGGACTATTGATATTTATACAGCGATCAGTGCTATAAAAATGCACTGATTACTGTGTAAATGTCATTGGCAGGGAAGGGGTTTACACTAGGGGGCGATAAAGGGGTTAACTGTCTGTTCCCTCAGTGTGTTCTAACTGTGTAGGGATGGGAGTGACTAGAGGAGAAGCCATATTGCTTTTCCTACTTCGTACTTTCCTACTTAGGAAGAAACGATGTGTCTCCTCTTCTCTGACAGCACAGGGATTTGGGTGTTTACACTTGTGCACGCGATTGCATGTGGCCAGTCGGTGATAATGCCCGCAGGTCACGCGCATCGGGTCCCCCGCTGTGCAATGGGCACGCGCCCTCTGGTGGCCAAAAACAGGTAGGACGTACCCAACGGGATTTCGCTCAGGAGAGCCATTGTGCTGCAGTATATCTTCGCGACACAGGTTAATGAAATCTGCACATTATTAGGGTTGAGCAGCCTACCGGGTTCGGTACGGACTTTGTGTTTTTCCCGAACCCGGACCCGAACCCGAATAATTGAAAAAAGTTTGGGTCCGGGATCAGACTTCGGGAAAAAAAAAATGTGCGGAGGTCCCCGCAAATTCAATAACCAGACCCTTTAGGTCTGGTATGGATATTCAGGGAAACCCCGCCGTCAATTTAAAACAAAAATGACGTGCGGTTCCCCCTAAATATCCATAACCAGACCCGTTATCCGAGCACGTTGACCTGGCCGGCCACAGAAAAGAGGGGGGGACAGAGTGCGGCCCCCCCCCTCTCCTGAACCGCACCAGGCCACATGCCCTCAACATGGGGAGGATGTCCCCATGTTGATGGGGACAAGGGTCTCATCCCCACAACCCTTGCCCGGTGGTTGTGGGGGTCTGCGGGCGGGGGGCTTATCAGAATCTGGAAGACCCCTTTAACAAAGGGGACCCCCAGATCCTGACCCCCCCCTGTGTGAAATGGTAATGGGGTACACTGTACCTCTACCATTTCACGAAGGTGAAATGGTGTGCCCAGCGGTGAGAGGAGGTCCGGGATGCTGCTGCGCTGGATGAATGGATGTTCTCATCGCCGGAGCGGAGATCACCCGACGCAGGATCTTCTCATCGCGGGAGATCACCCGCAGCCGTTGCAGGATCAGGACAACGCAGGAAGCCGGGAACGAGTGGATTTCTCACCGCTGGAGTTTTTTTTTTTTTTAATAAAGGACTTTATTCTTTGGTGTCAGTGTGTTTTTTTACAAGACTTTACACTTCCTTCGTGAAATGGTAGAGGTACAGTGTACCCCATTACCATTTCACACAGGGGGGGTCAGGATCTGGGGGTCCCCTTTGTTAAAGGGGTCTTCTAGATTCTGATAAACCTCCCGCCCGCATACCCCCACAACCACCGGGCAAGGGTTGTGGGGATGAGACCCTTGTCCCCATAAACAGGGGGAGATCCTCTCCATGTTGAGGGCATGTGGCCTGGTGTGGTTCAGGAGAGGGGGGGGCCGCACTCTGTCCCCCCCTCTTTTCTGCGGCCGGCCAGGTCAACCTGCTCGGATAACGGGTCTGGTTATGGACATTTAGGGGGAACCGCACGTAATTTTTGTTTTAAATTGACGGCGGGGTTCCCCTGAATATCCATACCAGAACTGAAGGGTCTGGTTATTGAATTTGCGGGGACCTCCGCACATTTTTTTTCCTAAAAGTCCGTGTCCCATTGACTACAATGGGGTTCGGAGTTCGGGTTCGGGTTCGGACCCGAACCCGAACATCCAGGTGTCCGCTTAACTCTACACATTATTAATTATTGATCTCTTCCTTGTACACAGGGAAGGACAACGTGATTGTGATGATTGATGATCTGCAATGTTATACAGATAAAAAATGGGCGACGTGTGTTCAGTCCAGGATTGAAAAGTGGGCTGGTGATCTCCTCTACTTCCTTCAAGAAGAAAAACGCAACCGAACGGCGCTGGTTCAGAAACTAAAGAGCCTAAAGTTGTTCCACCAACCTCAGGGTAATTTTTTCACAACTCTCTTTACCCATAGCTAGAGGAATAAGACTCCAACAGGAAGATAACCTAATCTCATCAATCACTTAGAAGCTGATATAGAAACTTTGTTAATTATTGTCTTGTATTGTAATTTCTATATTTTCTAGAATATCTTCCAAATGAAAACACTGTTCAACCAGCACCGGGAAAATCCTATGTGAGTAAATAATCAGCAACGCCACAGTGTACTAACATACTAAGTTGTATATTTTTAGTTTTTTTTTATCTTATTTCTTTTTATTCATATATATATATATAAATGGTGCTATATTCATAGTCTATGCGTATTCATAGCAACACCATGAATATTAGATCACAACTCAATTGGATCTCTGTAATAGGGATCCACCATATCTGGTAAGAGGCCAACTTTACTTTATGAAACATCATATTCCAAGTCATTGGAGATTACTTACAAGTGGAATCCAGCAGACATCTTGCAAGCTTTCAGTGCTTTTCAGCATAAGGGAGTATTGCAGGAATCTGTCTGAAAAGATTCCACAAGCTGCATCGTTGCTCATGAATATGAACTTTGTGCAATACAATTGTTTATCACATAAGGCACAATTTTTCTATACATAGATTGTTTATTGATATGTACTGTTTTGAGCACCTTAAGCCTCGTACACACGACCGGTTTTCCCGGCAGGAAAATTGCCAAGAGAGCTTTTGGCCGGGAAAACCGGACGTGTGTATGCTTCCTCGCAGTTTTCCCGACAGGAAAACAGACGGGGATCCCGTCGGGAAAATAGAGAACCTGCTCTCTATTTTCCCGTCGGGATCCCGTTTTTTTTTTTTCCGCCAGTTCTACTACTTTTCTATGTAAAACACTGTGAGCAGTGCCGATGGAGCATACACACGGCCGGGATTCCCGACCAAAGCTCCATGGCAGTTTTCCTGCCGGGTTCTCGGCTTTCCTCTCGGTTTTCTCTGCAAACTTTTTACCGCCGAGAAAACTGTGCATGTGTACAGGGCTTTAGAGCGTCACTTATGTAACAATCTATTTAGTATTAGTCCCAATTTATTAAGGCAATTACCTCACATACTATTGTGTACACACCAGTCACTCTTTGTTCATCCAATATAGTGTGTTCCATATTTTAACACAGGGAATAACGCACCATTTATAATTTTAGTATTTATTTGATTCCTTCCTGGTCTTGAGTAGCAGCTGTTTCACCAATTCAGACCAGCGTAGAGATTTCGATTTATACACATCGCCTGTAGGTACAGTGAATATCTCCTACACTGGCACTGCTATCCTATAGAAGGATATGCTTTGTTCATTTTTTGCATCCAAGGTTTACAACCACTTTAACCGCTTTAACCACCCACCATACATATACAGTACCTGACCACGATATTGTGTCAATCTTGCCTCTGTTATCAGCGAGATTGACACCTGCGAGCCCCGTCGCGGGAGACAGCGCCGAGCTCTGTCACTCATTGGGAAAGGAAAATGTGTTTTTTCCTTTCCCAATGAGCGAGAAGGCATTGCTGACATTGAGGCGACAAGTCCCCTCCACTCTCTTTTTCGCGCTCGCTGCAATAGGAAAATGTGTTTTTTCTATTGCAGTGAGCACGAGATGTACAGTCTGCACCGCCGAGCACCAGCGCGATGGGATTGCGCTGGAAACACATTCTCGCGGGCAGGTACTGTACTGCAGCAGGGCGGGTGCTCTGTGCTGGATCATGTATCCAGTACAAAATCTGCGTGCCAGGGTATGGGGCGAACTCAAATGTGCCTGCCACCCTGTCTGTGCTGCGATTCGCTACAGTATAAGCCAATCAGCGGGTGCCAGCTGCTGATTGGTCACTGGCATGCGCCGAAGGGCTACGGTAATTATCAAAGAGCACTTCTCTTCTTCATAATTCTCTTCTGACAGCAGATCATGTTTTTTTTTTTTCTGCCTGCAAAACACATTGTTTAGTAAAAACAGCACACACATTACACATTGTTAGGCACACAGTTAACCCCTTGATCACCCTAGATGTTATCCCCTTCCCAGCCAGTGTCATTAGTACAATGTCAGTGCGTATTATTAGCTCTCATCATTCTATTAGTGTCACTGGTGATGTCAGTGTCAGTTAGTTCCCACCTCAGCGTCAGTTTACCCGCCGCACTATCACAGTCCCACTATAAGCCGATTAGAAGATTATAAAAAATAAAAAATTCCAGTATATACTGTATACACCATTGTTTGTAGACACTATAACTTTCATGCAAACCAATCAATATACACAAAATAGATTTTTTTTTTACCGAAAATATGTAGCAGAATACATTTTTTATTAGATATGTTTTATAGCTTAAAGAAAAAATATATATATATTTTTTTTTTCAAAATTGTCAGTCTTTTATCATTAATTTTACAAAAAAAATAAAAACCCAGTGGTGAACAAACACCAATAACAAAAAATTGAAAAAAACGGCATAGTCATGAAGGGGGTAAAATCTTCCTGAGCTTAAAGCGGATCTCCACTCTAAAGTGGAGTCCCGCTGATCGGCACCCTCCCCCCCTGGTGTCACATTTGACATCTTTCAGGGGGGAGGGGGGTGCAGATACCTGTCTACAGACAGGTATCTGCACCCACTTCCGGCCCTACGATACGGGCAAAAGACAGGTTTTTCCTCTGCTTCCCGTCCGTCCCCCGTTGTATGCTGGGAACACTCGGCTCCCAGCACACAGCGGGAGCCAATCGGCGGGCGCAGCGCGACTCGCGCATGCGCCGTAGGGAACCGGGCAGTGAAGCCGGAGCGCTTCACTTCCTGGTTCCCTCACCGTGGATGGAGGGGGGAGCAGCAGGGTGACGAGCGATCGCTTGTCATCTGCTGCGATCGGCGCTGGACTCCAGGACAGGTAAGTGTCCTTATATTAAAAGTCAGCAGCTGCAGTATTTGTAGCTGCTGGCTTTTAATATATTTTTTAGTGGCACATCCGCTTTAAGTGGTTACTTAACCACTTAAATAAAGAGGATATTTGTTTAAGAGGTCCAAACAAAAATGTAAAAACTGCTCTGGTCCATAGGGGGTGCACAGGGGTGATTGATATGGTAATGATATGTATATAATTGGTGAAGTGTACCCCGGTCTCTCTCATAATCTTCTCTTTGGCTCCAATTTATATTTTCTTCTTCTCAGACGATATCATCTCCGGCTAGTTCTGTCATTGGCGTCTTCTCCTGTTCAGAAAAGTCCAAGTTTAGCTGGTTGGACAGACATTTGTCATCTAAAGAATTTGGGAACCACCAAGTCATATTTCATCAGATTTGTCCTGGCAATGTGAAGGAATTTCATTCGATGGTATCATATTGTAAATTCGGGATCTTGTATCACTGTATGGAATGGGGGTACAAACCTCTCACAGATCTGGATAATTCTCTGTATGATGAAGAGCTGAAATACTTGTCAACTACACTTGGTAAGATTAAGATGTACTTACTCTATGGTTCAATTATACTGACTTTATTTTCTTAGTAAGGAAGAAAGAGTCTACCGCTAAGTTAAACCCACTTCCAATGAATTTGTTACTAAATATACCTGTATGGTTCATATTTGGAAGATAATTTTGATTTGGAGACTGCACTGTGCAGAGGGGCCTTAGCATGGCTTTGCATGTTTTTGGGATTAGAGATGCGCTCAAGGTGCGGTCTGAACACAAGTTTGGATCACACTTTGGCTATTTGGGCATTCAGATGAATGGATAAACATTGACCCGTGTGGCAGGAGCTGAACATAATGTACAGTATAATAGTGGTCTTACTTCTGCTACTGTAATATACATGATAGTTTCCCGCTGTCAATGGATGTTAAAGGGGTTGTAAAGCTTCACGTTTTTCACCTTAATGCATCCGATGCTTACAGCCCCCCATTTACTTACCTGAGTCCTCGAAAGTCCCACATCGTGAACGTGCTGGCTTCTCGGCTCTTCATTGGATGATTGATAGCAGCGCAGCCATTGGCTCCCGCTGCTGTCAATCAAATCAACGACGTGGCACGCCGGTGGGCGGGGGCAAATGATACAGTTGGCGGCTATGGCCAGCAACTGTATCACGGGAGTGTGCCCGCAAGTTAACCCCCTTGGGAGAGCGCTTCCCAGAGGAGGGTTAGCTCTTGCGGGAAGGAGCCAAGACAGTCGCCGAGGGACCCCAGAAGACGAGGATCGGGGCCACTCTGTGCAAAATGAGCTGCACAGTGGAGGTCAGTATGACATGTTTGTTATTTAAAAAAAAAAAACATTTACAACCCCTTTAAGGATGCCAGCACTGCTAGTAATGTCATTGGCCCCATTTTCTTAGTGGGAATCTCCACCCAAGCTGTTTTTTTGACAACCCTATTTGCCCAGAAAAATGGGCATTTTTGATTTGACCAATTGTCGGTTTGGCATCTGAACTTCCGCCCAGGGACCACCTAGGCGAATCCTCCTCTCGTCTTAGGTGGCCCCTCCCTCTAGGCGATCTCCTGGGACACGTGACAGGTCCCAGGAGATAGCCTGTCCACTCCTAGTGCGCAGCGCGAATCGCGCATGAGCAGTGCATGCCCAACCATGAAGCCGAAAGCTGTCATGGCCGGGGGCCCACAGTCTGAATGGAGGTGCCGGCGGAAAGGGGGGAGAGGAGCGATTTCCCCCTGTGTGGCCGCATCGCTGGACCGTGGAACAGGTAAATGTCTGTTTATTAAAAGTCAGCAGCTACACTTTTTGTAGTTGTTCACTTTTGATAAACATAAAAAGGCCGGAGCTCCGCTTTAAGCAACCATACTTTTCTAATGACAAGATGAATTGAATGTATGAAGCCTCGTACACACGTACGGGTTTTCCGGCAGACTTTTTACCGCCGGGAAACCCAAGGGGAAAACCGAAAACCTGCTCAGTAATTTTTTCCCCCCCTAAACACGATCGGGTTTCCTGACAGAAAAACTGCCATGTGAGCTTTGGTCAGGAATCCCAGCTGTGTGTATGCTCCACTGATATGTTTCCCATTGGAAAACTGCAGAGTTAAAAACCGTCGGGAATCCTGGCAGGGAAAAAAGAAAACAAGTTCTCATTTTTCCCGGCGGTTTTCTTTTCGGGAAAACTGCCATGGAGCATACACAAGCCCAGTTTTTCCGGCCAAAAGCTGTCATGGCAGTTTTCCTGACAGGAAAACTGGTCTTGTGTACGAGGCATAAGTCTTTCAATTATTTCCTGAGACTAATGTCACCACTTGTGATTGTTACAGGTAAGAGTCGAGTGATTGTGATGGTGGATGAATTGGGTAACAGCAATAAGGAGGCAAAATCCTGGACTCTGGAGAATCAGCCCAGTCTGGGGATGTTGGCCAGAGATGTTCTACTCTTCAGTAAACAAGAAAACACACATCAAGAGAATCCCAACAGAAGTGCCCATGTAGATAGGAATCTGGACACATTGTACGAGAAACTTAACACAATTAAGGAAATTCTAAAGGATGGAATGATTTCTGCTTAATTTTCCAGTTGGAAAGAAGATTTGGTATAACTCCACCTCAGTATTTATTATAATATCTAGTTGGTTGTTTCTAATAATTTCTCCACTGATATCACTTTATGTGGTGACAGACTTTGGATAAAGTGAGCTCCTTGGACAGCTATCATCACCCCAGGACACCAATGGGTTCAGTCCAGATATTACTGCCAGCAATCCAATGGGTTACACATCTTTCAAGAGACAATGAAGTTGGAAAATAAAGAAGTCTACAACTTTTATGATTTTTTTTTTTCTTTTCATTGAACTTGCTTAATGTTATTTCTCTCAAGGATACTTTTGCTTAGTATTCTTAAAATGTGTGTAAGCCCAAAATCAGATCTTTCAGTATATAGTATTTCATGTCATATCTCATTATATACTGTTTTCTTGAGCAGTTGTTGTGTATCTGTTGCAAACTTTCTTTACTTGGAGATCCTGCCAGTAACTATACCTCTGATCAGAGGTGTAGCTTAAAGCTTGTGGGCCCGAATGCAAAAGTTGACCTGGGCCCCTCCCCACTACCACCCACCACTTCCACTGTGCATGCAGATACGCCCACCACATGCCAAGATACTCAAAGTGGCTTAAGAGTTTTGAGTTTTCAGAGTTCCTCCTTACATCAGAGAACAGGTATCACCTCTGGAGAATCAGAGGACAGGGATCACCTCTGGAGAATCAGAGGACAGGGATCACCTCTGGAGAATCAGAGGACAGGGATCACCTCTGGAGAATCAGAGGACAGGAATCACCTCTGGAGAACTAGAGGACAGGGACCCCTGGCAGGTCACTTGGAAGAACTCCTTTCCTATCTCAGCACTGTATAGAGATCCCCCCCCCCCACACACTACACAGGGCTGAAGAATCCCAGCTGATGACTAGGAGACCCTGAGCGGTGTCTTACCTCATCAGTGACATTGGTCCCATTGTGGCTACAGGACGGCACTCTCCTCCTCTTGTCTCACTGAGCTTGTTTACCATTCCATGTTGCCAGCACACAGCACAGACACTTTCCCATCCCCGGCTGTTCTCACTCCGTGCTCCTCTCCATTTAGGAAATGGCTCACAGCTTCTCCCCAGCCAATGAGAACAGAGGGGTGTGGACTGTGGAAGGCAAAGTGGAAGCCCAATACTGGAGCATGGCTGTGGGGCCCTAGGGCAGATCAGACCTGGACTTTGTGGAGGATATGATAATATGACAGGGAGGCTGCAGCAGCTAGGGGCGGGGTTCCGATTGTGACCCCTGCAACCCCTTATGCTATGCCCATGCCTCCGATTGCTTTCTGACAACACTGACAACTCACAATTAGCAGCAGCAGTGTCAGGCTGTCCTGTGCGTTCCTCGATTTGCTGCCTATCTGAAAGACCCGATAATCAGTACAATTGTCTACTAAAGGAGAGTGCAGGGCATGCTAACAATGTGTGAATATTTTATAGACATGCAAAGACATCTATAGACACCTCCCCAACATGTGAACACTGACAACAAGCAATTTCTCTATAAAACATTATTTATAAGGTTGGTGAATTTCCTGTCTGTTCTTGTAATATAATGGGCTTAACACATTATCAACACTACTGGCTTAATAAAATACCAGAAAGAGTCAATATGTCTTGGTCTACTTTACCTTCTAATAGAAAAAACAATAAAGATATTCATGTGGTCGTTGATTTCATTATATTTACAATCCTAACTATTTGTATTTAGTTTTATACATGCCTGTTAATTGGTGATGGGATTACATGCCATGGGGAAATTTGAACTGCATTATTCTAATTTTCTCATCACATTGTACCACATTTGGGGTTTGTGTTGTCATGATGGTTACTAACCATTAAAGCAGGGATCTTCAAACTACGGCCCTCCAGCTGTGGTGGAACTACACTTCCCATTGTAGTGATATCATATCCAACACAGAACAATAAGATCCAAAGTAGTGATATAATGTATAGTGTCCAGTAGATAATTGATATTTAGGTATTAGTATGATGAATTTAAATTATGTTCCGCAGCAATACCCCAGGTTCTCCAGAGAGTGCATTTATTTGACTTTCAATACAGAACAAAGTCCAAATCCAACAGAGTATATAATGCAGAATCCCATCTTTTCCTAGACCTGTGCCTTCATATTCAGGGAATATACAGAGAATATTTTCAGTGACAAGACTCACCTCCAGAATTATATTGCCTATCCACTGAATGGCTGAGCAGTTTGATTGGCCGTCTTTGATCTACATCCTGTCTTTCAGAGTGACAGATAATGACCCCAGCCGGAGATATGCCCTAATTTGCATTCTAACAAGTCTCCCCTGATATGGGTAATTAGATTACAGATACAAAGGTGGCCTGAGCACATCAGAGTCATTATCTGTCCCTTTTGATATGTGTAGTAAATCTTGTTTGGCCACTAAACCCTTTGGTCAGCAAACATGTGTAATCTTGAATGCCTGTATGTAACACATATATATTGTGCCATACATATAACACAATATATATATATAATATCTACACATATATATTACAACACCCATGAGGCATTGTAAAAATCTGAAATTCACAGACATCTATAGGCATGATGGGAATTGTAGTTCCTGAACCACTGGAGGGCCATAGTTTGAAGACCCCTGCATTAAAGGTTAACTCGACTTTCGTGAGGAAAAAAACAAAAACAAAGAAAGAAAAAATAATATAGCGGGTACACAGGGCCATCTTTAACACAGGGCAAAAGGGGCAGCTGTAATTGTTGTGGGGCCCAAAGCAGCTGTCCCTTGAGCCCGCAAGTAGTTGATAAGTGGATTCGGGAGGGCCCAAGACAATGTTTGCCCAGGGCCCAATCAATGTTAAAGATGGCCCTGACAGGGCTGTCTTCAACACAGGGCAAAAGGGGAATCTGCCCCAGGCCCAGTCATTGTTGTAGGGCCCAAAGCAGCTGCCCCCTGAGCCAATAAGTAGTTGATAAGTGAATTTGGGAGTGCCCAAGAAAGCGTTTGCCCAGGGCCCAATCAATATTAAAGACGGCCCTGCGTGTACAATTACGATACAAGTCATATTGTAAATGAATGTTATTAAAAATTACCTTTCCCTTTCAATCTGTAGCTGCTGTAATTTTCTATAAATGCAATGCAATATGGCTACATGAAGTTGTTCTGTACACAGAATGCGTACTGACCCCTCCCTCCCCCCCTGCAGAAACATAATTTCCTGCTTGTGTGATTGGCTCACCAATTTTCCCAGAAGTCTGCACCAAGATGCAAGTCAAATTTCCGGCATCCCCTGCATCAAAAATTTAATTTTTGATGAGATATTTCCAATAGAAACACGTCTAATGAGATGCAGACCCAGCAGCTTTCCTCATTAGTGCTCTGCAGCTGTCACAGCTGACTGATAATGATGAAACCACTCCCATTAGACTCACTCAGCACAGAGGAACAAACAGGAATTTCTTCAGAATAACAAAAGATAGGAAACAGCAACAAAGTTTGTTATAATCGTTTCAATCTACATAGATCACTCAGAGCGGAATATTTTTTTCTCAACTAAAGTTTTGTTACGCTTTAAGGCCTCATTCACATGATGGGCCATTCGGGTCCGCCTGTCACGGACCTGAACGGCCGCTCCATGCATCCCTATGGAGCGTCGGATGTCAGCAGAGACATGTCCGCTGACATCCGACCCTATCCGATCCGCTAAAAACAGACGTATGGGGGCCACGTCCCCATCCGTCCATGCGGATCGGATCGGGTAAGATCTGATGAAAAGGGACATGCTGTCCCTTTTCATCAGATCGCTCCATAGGACACAGCGGTGCTCGACAAGCCCCTCCCCGCTCAGTGAGCAGAGAGGAGCTTGTCATCCGTCGGCTCAGCGGAGATCTGCGGACTGATCTCCCGCTGAGCTGGCGGGAGCAGGCGGACTCCGTAGGAACGGAGTCCGCCTAGTGTGAATGAGGCCTTGAGCAGAAGTAGACCCATCCATAAAACAGTTTCATTGCCGGAAATGTAACACTCCCATTGGTTGTGTTCTTAACCAAACTGTCAAACCATCCAATGGCTGGTTTAATAACTGATCACATGTGCAGCATCAAGGCAGTTGTATATTAAACAGAGGCCAAGATGGCAGCTTCCTTGGCTCAAGACGATAGGGGGGCTTTACTTACACTTTAAGGATGAGACGATGCTTCAGTCTGAACCTAGGTTAGGAGTTGGATCAAACTTTGTTTTTTGGGGGTCCGGACAAACATTATTGTCTATTCAGCAGGAGCTGAGCATTTCTACACCTTTTATGCGACAGCTTCCTTCTGTCACTGGTTCATATGGAGGAACCTTGCCCCCACAGTATCCCTAGGAACCGGTGATATCACTGAGAATCAAAGGGATAGCAGTGACATTATTGTCCAAATATGACCATATATCACCATATTTGTGCATATAAGACGTTGACGAAATATGACCATGGCCATGTTTGGTCAATGATGTCACCATCATCCCTGCCCTTCCCTTATAATGCTGGTGAAAGCTCAGGGAGCTCTCATTTGGCTATGTGTACTGTCGGGATCGGTAATGTCTCATTAGAGTCCGTGGGCAGACGGCATTGTGATATATGATGCATTGACAATGAGCGTCATTTTTGGGGATTTTTATTTTTTAATAAGGGATTAAAGAGAAGAAAGAGTTATAAGGCCCAAGAAACAAGTTGACTTATTCTTCTGACTTCTCGTTATGAAACATAAAGCTCTACTGGGTTTAGAGAATTGCAGGGCTGTCACATTTTGCATTTTCTTTTAGGCAAGAAATAAGAAAGTAGAAGGGGAACACAGTAAAAAAAAAAAATAAACAAATAAAATGAATTTACATGAGATTATATAAGGGAGAGTGTAAAGGAAGTGACTTTGAAAAAAAGTTTTAATAAGGATGAAAGGTCTTCTTTATGTTCTATTTAGTGTTTCTGTTTAGAAGAGAATATTCATCATGTCAGAGAGATCCCAAAGGTTGCTGGATAGGCAAAGGTGTTAGTGAATCAGAAAAGGGATTTTCAAAGATTGAGCTGTAATAAACAGGATCATAAAGGGGGGCAAAGTACATACCTCACTAGAAAACACCCCCAGCCACCTCTGTATCAGCTTTATAATTCACATTTCTGATGGATACACTATGAACATTTATCAATGTTATAAATCAGAAGGACCTACACCTAACAAGAGCAAACGGACACAAACCACACCAGGACAACCTACATGCTGGAGAGACACCACTTTCAACACGCAACATCAGGGAAGGTATGGAATTACTAAGAATATTGTTCAGTTAACAGTACAGTAAAAGGGACATTTTATCTAGATAGATAGCCGTAAGTGGAAGTCTCACACCTATGGCTATAGGCAGTGGGTGGGGCTGGAAACTCAAATACAGAGGTCTCACCTCTGGGTCTTGAAAAAAAAATGTCATTAAAAATTTCAAATGCACTTACCTTAATTAAATGATATATATATACACACACATTTTATTTAATCAAGGTAAATGCATTTGAAATATATATTTATCTACTATATATATAAAAAAATTCCCAACATTCAATTTTTCTTTTCAAATTGTATTGAAAGATGTGTAAATCTTGAATTACAATATATATATATATATATACATTCATCAGTTTTTTTTGTTGCTTTCAGTTTATTTTTCAAGCTTTCATTTAAGCTTCATACAATTTTTTTCCAAATTGTATTGAAAGATGTGTAAATCTTGAATTACAATATATATATATATATATATATATATATATATATATATATATATATATATATATATATATATATATATATATTCATCAGTTTTTTTTGTTGCTTTCAGTTTATTTTTCAAGCTTTCATTTAAGCTTCACACAATTTTTTTCCAAATTGTATCGAAAGATGTGCAAATCTTGGATTACAATATTAAAACATTGACCCCCTCCCCCCAATGTGTAATAAATAGATTATTGCAGTGACACATGTTTCAAATAATTTGTGTGAGTTAATTTTGTACAATGTAGTTCTTCATGATTAAGGTAAAACATAATTTTAATAGAGAGAGCCTCCATTAATGACGGTTAGTGATATACCTGTTTGTTTATTCTAACCTTTTAATGGAAGTATTGATCGCTCTCTTTTTTTTTTTCACTTATCTATCCTGAATAAAACCAAATTCCTCTTTAGTTCAATAAAATTGTATTTTATTTAAAATCAAATAGATATTACATTTAACATATAGAAATATACAAGCTTAGAAACACAGAAGAGTGACAGGAGAAAAAGAGATGAAGCGGTCCATCAACTGAACTTCTTTTTTATTTATGAATTTATTTTTGTTTTTGACAATTTGTTGGGTGAGTATAGAAATGTTTGACCAAAGCATGCTTAAATCCACTTCTGATTGACTCTTTACCTCTGCTGGAAGTCTATTCCAAGTGCCCATCTTTTTGGCAAAATAATACTTTATAAAGTTAGTTCTGCTGGTTTGAGGTCACATTTCTCTTATTCCTTCACTTTTTTTTTTATCTCCAGCCATCCAATAGAAATATTAGTGCAAGGCTCTAATAATTAAAGATATACATTATTGGGAACATTTAGGAACATTAACGGGGACAATGGGAACACTGGCCCGGATTCAGAGAGCAGTTACGACAGCGTATCTCCGGATACGCCGTCGTAACTCTGAGTTGCGGCGTCGTATCTATGCGCCTGATTCCTAGAATCAGTTACGCATAGATTTCCCTAAGATCCGACCGGCGTAAGTGTCTTAGGCTGCATATTTACGCTGGCCGCTAGGTGGCGCTTCCGTATATTTACGCAAATAATATGTAAATTAGGTAGATACGTCGATTCAGAAACGTACGTCCGCCCGGCGCATTTTTTTACGTCGTTTACGTTAGGCTTTTTCCGGCGTAAAGTTACCCCTGCTATATGAGGGGTATCCTATGTTAGGTATGGACGTCGTTCCCGCGTGGAATTTTGAAAATTTTACGTCGTTTGCGTAAGTCGTTCGCGAATAGGGCTGTACGTAAGTTACGTTCACGTCTAAAGCAATGACGATTTGCAGCGTAATTTCGAGCATGCGCACTGGGATTCTTTCATGCATGCGCCGTTCGAAAAAAACGTCAAATACGCAGGGTCACACTAAATTTAAATAAAACACGCCCACATCATCCACATTTGAATTAGGCAGGCTTACGCCGGACAACATACGTTACGCCGCCGTAACATAGGGCGCAAGTTCTTTCTGTATACGGAACTTGCGCCGTAATTTATGGCGGTGTAACGTATCTGAGATACGTTACGCCCGCGGATAGATACTCCATTGAATCTGAATCTGGGCCACTATGTTTAGCTACAACTAGTTACGTAGTTAGTCAGGTTCCGCAAGTCCATTTAGTTCAAACAATAGTAAACAGTTCACAGTTTCTTTGTTTTTGGTCCTATTTATATCAAATAATTTTCAGCCTAATGCAAATAATGTGTCCAACAGATCTTATTTATCAAACAAATAGCTAAACCAGTGGTCATCAACCCTGTCCTCAGGACCCACTAACAGGCCAAGGTTGCAAGATAACTGAAATACATCACAGGTGATATCATTTTCTGCTCAGTGATTGCAGTATTCTAGTCTGCATCTCCCCAAGGTAATACATAAAACCTGGCCTGTTAGTGGGCCCTGAGGAGAGGGTTGATGACCACTGTGCTATACGACTTTATTGAAGCAAGTTATTAGACCTGAATTATACTTTTGGTGGACTCAATCTTTATTAGGTGTTCACTTTTGTGTTTGGGACATCTTTCAGGATTAAGCCGCAGATATGATCAAATCTGCGTAGCTACGCTAGGGAACTGGGACCAGACTATACATAGTAATGTAAAGGTATTAATAGTAAAACACACAGCAAACATAAAAACAGAAGTGAACCACAACAAAATAACCAAAATGCCTAACTAACAGGAAACCTAACTACAAACTAACTATATACAATATGTACAAAAATGGGGAATACGGATAAACAGGGTAAACTGGTGATTCAGGGAACAGATGGGAAGGGGGAAACAGGACTGGGATCAGGTACAAAGGGTGCAGAAATTAGGCAGTGAGGTACAGGATACAGGGCAAGAGCATGATCAGGAGCAGGATAAATGGCACACAGTAGCTGGCTAGCAATATAAAACACTAATGCAAGGTGTAACAGCAGACAAGGGACTAAATACCCTCCCAGCAGCCAGCACCAGGTGGAGCTGATTACTGGGAACATCTGCTGGTGGACACTAGAAATACAACCCTCTAGGAACCACAGTGCTACCATTAGGTGATTCAGGTAGTGACAACATCCCAGAAAGGCAATTAGCTGATTTTGGAGTTTAAGGTTGTCACTGGGCCCCTTCACACTGCTGAACTCTAATATCTAATGCTATACTTCTGCATTTACAGAGTTGTCAGTCATTCAGTTTTTACACATGAGCTCAGAAATGTTTGACACAGTAGTCTGTATTTTTTATAGTCAGGAATATATATTTTTTTATAATTTAGGCAGATTAAACTTCAGCTTTAAGGCTTTGGGCAGACTAATAGAAAACAATCATTAAAGTTAATTTCCAATATTGATTTAATTTTTTCCCTGTTTTTGTATTTTCTTTCAGAGGAAAGCAGCAATGAAACACTCAGTTGGCATATTCTCCAGATCTGACAAAGGTGATTATGCCTGGCTGGTGACACTTTTCTCATCGAGTGACTTCAGTGATTGCATCCAGGATGTGAGGTCCACCGTCATATCCAATAGTGGTTTTCAGCAGTTTATAGATGATGCATCTCATTGCTCTCTGGGGATTATATATCACACCAAGAACAGAGGACGAGTCAACATCACCGATATATCCGGATCACTCTACGATGAGGAACTGGACAGCCTGAATCAGTTACTTGGTAAAAGATATATTGACAGATTAAGAGAAAGTTAGACTGGCTGATAAATATATAGGGGAGAGGAGAGGATATAATTCTAGAGGGGAGGTGAGAAGAGAGGGTGAGAAGAAGGAGGAAGATATGATTCTAGAGGATAGGAGATAAGTGGAGATATCACGTACCTGGTAGCAGAGCCTGATATGATAAGGAAGGCCTCCCTTACACCTCTGACTCAATAGTGTAGACAGGAGGCGCAAGAGTACAGAGTGGCACAAGTGCTTGTAAGACTTGCTAGCAGTAGGGTAGGTGTCCATGCTGGGCAGCAGAAGTCATCAGAAGGCTCCAGTAAGCAGGTGAGCAGCTAGTAATGGTGACAGAAGGCAAAGTAGCCAGGTCATACACAGATGGGATCGATTAGATGCAGGGCACAGGCAGGAGCGTGGTTAGAAAATAAGCTGGGTCTGGAACCAATCACTAAAGTTGGAGCCAATGGTGCACACAGAAGTGGAGGTCAGGGTACAAGTCGAGGTCAGTGCAAGTGGAGGTCAGGGAACAAGTCAAGGTCAGTGCAAACGGAGTTCAGAGAATGGTCAAGACAAGCCGGGTGACAGGTCAGCAACTGGAATCAGGATGTAGAATCACAGGTCACAGGAGGCTGAAGACAAAGCAGCACTGATCCTGAGCACTGGCCAATTTTAAATAGCCCATTTAGTGCCAACATCTGTCACAGGTACACGTACGCACTGGCACACATGAGAATGCACAAGGGCATTAGCCAGTGCCCAATTCCTGTTAGCACAAAAGGGAACATGTATTAGCCTGTGCAAAAAAATCCACTAAGAGGAGTTATTTTGTCTATTGGCTATAAACTGAAAAAACCTTGATAGGAGTGGGATTTTTAAGGAAACAAATATAAAGCAACAAAATTCATAAAAAAAAAGTATAAATTTATTACGATACATAAATATACTAGAAAAACAATATCAATAATGAAGTAAGGATCATCAAAACAATTCAAATGATACTGTCCGTCACCGCATGCCCATAGTCAGCGAGCTGTAGGCGTGCAGGACAGATATTCCAAAGCAAGCAAGGGGGTTCACCATCCCTCCAACCCATAGGGGTTTTATTCTGCCCCCCTATGGGTTGGAGGGGTGGTGAACCCCCTTGCTTGCTTTGGTACCGAGATTGAATACTACCATCTGGGTTCCTCTGAGATGTACATCCTGAGACTTTGACATATATACCTCCTGAGGAAAGGGTGAGTCATTATTCACGTCTACTCCTTGTGGTGTGACATGGTGATGATTAGCCTTTTTTAAGTGCCTAATGTGTATTTATTTTTGTGTTTTTTTGTATTTTTCTACTTTAGAATCTGATACTGTAAATTACCCTGAGGAAGAATGTCACACATTCGAAACGCGTCGGAATATCTGTCCTGCACGCCTACATCTCGCTGACCATGGGCATGCGGTGACAGACAGTATCATTTGAATTGTTTTTATAATGATCCTTACTTCATTATTGATATTGTTTTTCTAGTATATTTATGTATTGTAATACATTTATACTTTTTTTATGAATTTTGTTGCTTTATATGTGTTGCCTTAAAAACCCACTCCTATCAAGGTTTTTTCAGTTTATAATTGATTTAAGGGATGATGGCAACCACATGCCACTGTACATGAGTTAATTTCTTATATTTTGTCTATTGGCAAGCCTTTCCTTACAGTGGAGGATAGAAGGGAAAGGAAAAGGAATAAGACAATAAAGAAGAGGAGTGGAGGGATCAATAGGAGAGGAAGGAAGAGAAAGGATGAAAAGGGCAGGAGAGAAAGAGAGGAGGAATGGTGAGGGGGCGAGTGATGGAACACGAATGTGACTAATATGGTTGATACTTGTGTGCATCCACAGGGAGAGACAACGTGATTGTGGTGATTGATGATGTGGAGGACAGCAGCCATGAAGAGAAGATTCGGATCCTGAAGCTTCAGCCCACTATTGAGAAACTGGCCCGTGATTTGCTTCTCATTTCAAAAACTGAAAAAAACAACACTAAAACCTTAATGACAAAACTGAGAAACTTGACAGCTTCTACTTCAGGTATGAGAAAAAGTAAAAAAAAAATGAATAAAAACAAAATTTCAATTGTGTATTTGTCACGAGAGCCATGTACCTGAAGTGAGACCAAAGTAGTCGGGAGGCCTCCCTTGCACCTCGGGTCCTTGAAGCCTCTGGAGATGGAGACAGAGACTTGGTGGACACCGAGTGGCACGGGTGCCAGGGGTGTGGAACACCATGCAAGCCTTAGTCTGAGATCCGAGCCGAGGTCAAGTCCGCTCTGGCAACGGAGTACAGAAGGGTTAATCAGAAGAACAATGGTCGAGATCCAAGCCGGGGTCGGTTCCAATCTGGCAGCTGGTACAAATCTGAGGTCAATGGCAAGCAGCAATCTTGCCATTTGAGTAGTCAAATAGGTTTCCAGGTCACAACAAGTTCAGACAGATCACACACTAGCACAGGAACAAGGGGGGACTGAAGATATTCCAGCAATTTGGCAGTGTCTGATCTGGGCTTATATAGGGAAGTCTGAGGCCACTTCTTGTGCGCCTCCTGGGCAGTTTCCTGCCTTTTTTCGATCAGGTTGTGGTCACTTCCTGTGTGTCTCCTGGGCATTTTCCCGGCTTTTTTTCGATCAGGTTGAGGTCATTTCCTGTGTGTCTCCTGGGCATTTTCCCACCATTTTGTCCATCAGGTTGAGGTCACTTCATGTGTGTCTCCTGGGCATTTTGCTGCCTTTTTCCATCAGGTCTTGGCGCACTGAGGGGTCTTCTGGCGCATGCTCAATTGGCATGGAATTCCTCCTGCGGCAACGCACCATTGACGCATGCGTAGTAAGCCCTGGACCCTTACAGTATTATATAAAATCAAAAATTGTAGACATAAATAAAAGTAAACATTTTTCTTTTATAAAAGTGGAAAAACAGGTTTGACCAATTGGTCAGCCAGTATCCAAAAATTGGTTACATTTTAACAAATAAATATCAATTAAACATTTTGTACATTGTTTCCTGTCCTATGGTCTTCATATGGAAACATGTTCTCTTTCTTTCACACATATACAGAGGTACATGGACGCAGCAACCATGGAGGTCCTGATCCTCATGTCGGCAGAAGCAATCTGGAGGAAAAGCTCACAGACACCAATCAAACAAAGTGCAAAACTAAAGATTCAAAACCACTGCGTGGTGACAAGAGTCCTAACACAAAATCAACACTTGAGATTTTAATATCATGTAGCAGCAAGAGTCCAGGGGTATCATTCAGAAACGAGGGTCCTCAAACATGGAATGACTGTGATGGGTATGAGTTCATGAGGGGATTTCAAGCACCAGTAGGCATCAGTGAGGAGTCTCAGATGCCATGCCAAAGTCAAAAAATGCCACCCAGTATTGAGAACTTAGAGACGTTGGACAGCTCTGAGACTGAGAACCTCTATGAGACTCCTGATACGTGTATCAATGACAAACCTAAGCCACGGTTGAAAAATCAAAAGTCTACAGTTTGGTACATTTCTGAAAATTTGGAGAAACTGCCCAACGATGAATTCCAAAAGGATGAATTCAGCAGCAAAACTTCTAAGATAGGGTTCAATTCTGAGAGTTTGGAGAAACTACCTAGCAAAGGTTACCCAACAACCCAACTCAACAATGAAACTTCTAACATACCGTACAGAATTGAGAGATCAAATAAACCACCCATTGATGAATTCTCCAAGGTCCATTTATACAATAAGCCTTCTGAGGTTGGGTACACCTATAAAAGTTCTGAAACAAAACTCAACCATGAAAGATCAAAAGAACTATGTGATAATAGTGACTCACAGTGCAAAGATGAGAGCTTTGTTGTCACCCCACCAAGAGAGAAGTGTCCAAAGCAACTATCTTCACAAAAAAGCCCCGAAAGTCAGTCTAACAATGGGAAATGGTCTTGTGTGGTAGATGAACTGAAAAAAAAACAATAATATAAAAAAATAATACCAGTGACAGGTCTCCTTAGACACTGCATCAGAATGATTACGAATTTTCTAGTCTGTAACCCTATTTTTATGTTGCTTTTATTTCTGTGAATATCTGGAAGGCACATGCTTCTATCTTTGATCTCCTTTGGTGCGCTTGGTTTTTGGTCAGTTTCTAATATTATGCACTATGACACTTTTAAAAATAAAAAACGTCCCACACTCCACTTGAGTGCTTTTGTCATATACCGCTTCCTCCCCAGTCTGAATATAGATATCAGATATTCCAACCGCTATCAATAACAAACAAGACTATACTTGTTTGATTGCTGAACATGGACTGTTTATTAGAAGTATAATACAAGTCTTATATACAGTTGAGGAGGAGGAGGTTTCTACCTCCTGCTCATATTACTCTAACAATACACCTGTAACCAGAAACATCAATTAACATGAGCTAATTAACTAATGCCTTACAGCAGCCGATGTGACTACCAAACTACAATACACATTATCATACATATCAACACAGAACTCCTTCATACAATTGCAGGGTTAATTAGCACAACCAACAATGGGTGAAAGACTCTTAGGCCTAGTACACACGACCGGGATTCCCGACGGGAAATCCCAAGGGGAAAACCGAGAACCTGCTCTCTACTTTTCCCCCGTACAGACGATCGGTTTTCTTGTCGGAAAACTCAGATGAGAGCTTTTGCTCAGGAATCCCGACAGTGTTTATGCTCCATTAGAGTGTTTTCACGCAGGAAAACTGCCAAAAATTGCAGTTTTCTGCTACACATGGACGGGTTTTCTGACGGGGAAAAAGTCCGTCGGGAAAAAAGAGAGCTGGTTCTCTTTTTTTTGGCCCGTGGGTTTGGCAGTTTTCCCATCGGAAAAACTGCGAGGGAGCATACACACAGCCGGGATTCCTGGCCAAAAACTCTCCTCGCAGTTTTCC